>NW_017729032.1:96190440-96211527 GCF_001723915.1 Gavialis gangeticus
CAGTTTACAGACGGCCACCAGATCCCCTCTCAGCCTTCTCTTGTGGAGGCTGAACAGGTTCAGGTCTCATAGTCTCTCCTCGTAGGGCCTGCCCTTCTGCCCCCTGATCATGCGAGTGGCCGTCCAGCTGCGGCCTGACCAATGTCATATAGAGAGGGAGGATCACCTCCTTGAACCTGCTCATGATGCATGACAAGGTGCAGTTAGCCTTCCTGACTGTGTCTCCACATTGGCGGCCCATGTTCATCTTGAAGATCCTTTCCTGCCACTGTGCTGATGGGAAGGAAGTTCCCCAGCCTGTGCAGTACCCTGCACTTGTCAGTATTGAATCCCATCTTATTCTCATCTGCCCACCCCTGTAACCTGTCCAGATCCAATTGCAGCCTGTCCCTCCCTTCTACTGTGCCCACATCCCACCCCCCATCTTAATGTCATCTGCGAATTTGATCAACGTGCTTTTCACCCCCTCGTCCAAGTCGCTGATGAAGATGTTGAACAGTGCGGCCCTGAGGACCCCACTGCCCACATCCCTCCAAGTCGAAAATGACCCATCCGCCACCACTCTCTGGGCGCAGCCCTTCAGCCAATTAGCGACCCATCTGACTGCGTGGGCATCAACACCACAATCTCCTAATTTTTTTATGAGAATGGGGTGAGAAACAGTGTTGAAGGCCTTCCTAAAGTCCAGAAAGACTACATCCACCGCAACACCCACATCCAAGGATCTTGTGACCTGGTCATAGAAGGCCACCAGGTTGGTCTGACAGGACCTGCCCCTAATGAACCCTTGTTGGTTGCTCCTAAGCATACACTCCCCTGGATAATTTTCTCAAAGAGCTTCCCCAAGACCGAGGTAAGACTAACAGGCCTATAATTTCCCGGGTCCTCCTTCCTCCCTTTTTTGAAAATGAGGACCACATTGGCCCATTTCCAGTCCTCTGGCACCTCACCAGAGCACCACAAGTGCTCGTAAAGCTGTGCCAGGGGTCCCACAATGACCTCTGCTAATTCCCTCAGCACTCCGGGGTGGAGATCATCAGGACCTTCTGATTTGAACACGTCCAGTCCCACCAGAAGTTCCCTGACTAGGTGCTCTCTCACCCTGGTCCTGGCTGTGCCTCCCCTGGGACCATTGGGGATCCCGGTGTGGGGGGGGGAAGACCTGGTTCCTGCTCAGAAAAATAGAGGAAAATAAATTGTTAAATAGGTTAGCTTTGCCGTCAGAGACCACTAGATTTCCTAGCATGTCCTAAGAAGTGATGACTGGTTATCCATGTGGAGATGATAGCTTGGACAGAATGTCTATGAATCCAAGTCATCTTCACAGCCATGCTAGCTACATTTGTATTTGCAGATGAAATTATACAGAGATAAGGCTCAGAAACAGTAGTAAATGAGACTACGGTCAAGGAAAAATCCCACAAGAATCTGGAGCAAAAAGGGATTGAGGATCTGCCAAAGGGCATGCTGAGAGAACCCAAGGCAGGACATGATTCTAAGACCATGGACTGTGTTGAAAGCTGTTGATTGGCAAAAGAGGGTAAGGATGGAGTACAGGTTCTGAGATCTGGCTAGGAAAAAAAAAAAAAAAAAAATCACTGAAGACTTTGGTGAGCAGCTGAGTAATCATAACAGGAGGGAGCAGGGAGGATCTAGGGGAAAGGTGAAAACTGTATCTTTTATTTTTGTTGACTAATTTTTTTAAAATCACATAACTAATTGCAATCAAATGTTTAAATCGTTTGACATCCCTAATCTGTACCCATCTTTTTAATACCACTGTCCTAGCAAAATCCCTGTATTTTCACTGCAATTCTAATGTATTTGACACTCTTCTGTACTACTTTGTCTAAAGCTCTGCATGCTGATGCTTTTCAGTATTAAGGAACTACCACCTTCTACCCCAGAGACAAAATTCATGAGATTTCAGTTGGAAGGATATTGCATAGAAGTCAGCATTTTCAGTGTTCACTCCTTAGGCCTCTAGAATGCTGGGAACAAAGGGAGCATCTTTAATGCTCTGAGGGTGTGTCTACATGAGCTTTAATGCGCAGTAGCCTATTTTACTGTGCATTAAAACATCACATAAAAAAACCATGCTATTACACTAATGTGTAGTAAAATAGGCTACTGCGCATTAAGTGCCACCTAAAAAACATGCACAATCGCCTAATGCGCATTTGTTTAGTACCTCGCACTGGAAGTACTAAATTTAATGTCCATTAGGCAAAGTGCCTTAATGCAAATGTAGGTGTGCCCTGGAAGTAATTAAAGTAGCTAGTTTACCTACAAAATGGACCTACATCACTAGGTAAGTGACTGCTAGTCAGCTTCTCCTCAAGCTCTTGAGTACAGCCAACCACCAGGGTGCTAGGCATTAAAAATATGTTGTAACACAAAATATGCCTTTCTGTAACACACCTACATATGATCAACCATCATACAGTCAAGTCACAGCCGTCATGTACCCTTTTAACAGTTGTAATCCTACCCAGAGAATAGATGGGACTTCATGAGATAAAAGCAGCAAAGAAATACATTATTTTGTCTACAGTGATTAAAATATTTAACACAAGAAGTATGGAAAGAAAGTCTTTTGTCTTCATTATTTACAATGCTATTCTGCCCCATGATTCTAATGCCCTCCCATGTTTCACTTACTTAAATTCTAAAGCTGTTCAACTTACATTTATTTATTCAGTTGAGTTCAACTTGGACTACTGACAAATGCTTCACAATAGATGATCTGTTGTAGTTAACAAGATCCTGTCATGGATATTAATAAAGCCACAACCATCTGGGCCAAGAGTCACATATGTTGGTAAGAGGAAAAAAAGAAAAATCCACTTTATAGCAAGGGTGTGCACTGATCTTCATTTTTCACTCACTGCAATCACCCTAATAATAAACAACTGCCTATAAATTCAAAGTGAAAAATCAGATTGTGTTGGATGTGGAAAGCCCCTAGGGCTTACGTTATTAGATTGATGCTGAGAATCCAGAAAGAAAGCGGATTAAAAATACTTCACACATTAGAATAATGGTGGTGGAAATCTCATACCAAATACCATCTCTTTCAATCTACATCTTTGTTGTAAGGTAAAAGCTAAGGATCAGGCCTGGTAGAACATTACAATTTTATTGATCACCGTGTTCAACAAACACAGGTATGCATGAATGAGAAGAACAAACTAACTGTGAAACCTGTAGACAAGCCTCACCCATACTTCAGTGTCTCTAACTAACTAATTTAACTCAGAGACTACCTCCTAATTCTCACCTCTGCCTAAGTAAAGGAATGTCTCCAAACTACAACCTCTATCACCACACTACTGATGTCATATCACTTTTTCATTGCTTACCATATTTATTTGAAGGAATTGCTTTATTTCCACTGTGTGGGATGTCCAAGAATACAGCTTGCCAAGCATGAAAAATGTTCAGGTCTCTTTCAGGAAAGGTACCTTTCCCTATCAAATGCAAAACCCAAATGTCCGGTAAATTAAGAACTTCTAAGTATGAAATCAACTTATTCAAACTTGTTCTTGGTAAATGTTCATTATAAATTCTAAAATGACAAGCGGGTATCCTGGTTTTCTTTGATAAAAAGATATATACACACACACACACAGGTATAGAGGTATGTGTGTGTGTGTACATATACATACATATATACACATATATACACACATACACAGAGATTTGATATATACACACACACACGTGTGTGTATATACATACACATGTCTACACACACACACACACACACCTCTTTGCAGGTGTGTTACTGACCCTTATAGATAGAGAGATAGAGTTTCATTTTAAGCATGGAAAAATGTGGATTTTGGGTTACTTTTTTAATCCAAAAATTGGGTGTGTTTTGGTTTTTTTAAATCAGAGAAAAATCAGGATTCCTGGTGATAAGAACCATCTTTCCAAATATGAGTTTAGGAGACAAACAAGTAAACTGAGTATAAAGAGCAGAAAATTTGTCTGGAACGGTTTAGACTGGGATGATTCTGCTTTGAGTATGGAATTGGATTAGAGGATCTCCAGAGTCCCTTCTATCCCTGTTGTTATATGAACACAACCTGTGGGCAGACAACCTTCACTGACAGCACCACTGAAAGACCAGGGTCCAAACTGGTTGGTTTCTCATCTGCTGCTAGAAGATTAGATAAAATGTTTATATAAAACAGGAGTTTATGGCATCACTCTCAGCTGCAGACCTAGTGATTGTTGCCTCAAGATTACACTACTGAAGTCAACTCCGCATGGAGTTTTCACCTTAAATCCAACTGGCTACTGGTCTGCCAGACAGACAGCCTCTCTCTCCTGACTTAACAGCTTTTCCCAACCCAGAACTAGAGAGGTGAGTAGTGTACCCTTCCATTATATGCAGGAAGGGACTTTTGCACACTATTGCCTCCAAGAACTAAAGAAGCCTCCTACTTTGGTCTGAAATGGCACAACCCAAAAGACACTCCAGGTATGCTGTAAGTCTCTTTTTTTTGTTCAGACATTTGGAAATAAACAATAAAGATAAGCAGTACTGGAAGAAGAGTTGAGTTTTTCCTTTGCTTTGCTCTTCTACAGATGAGTTATATTAAATTATACCACTGTGCTCATAGTATTTTAGTTGTATCAAAGACGCCCAGAGCATTCTCTCTTTTTCAAAGGAGAATTTCCACTGAATAACTTTTGGGCTTTGTTGTCCTTTTTTCACATTATTTTTTAATACCAAATAACACTCCAAAAAGTGTAGGAGCATAAATCCACAACCCATGCGTACTGATAGCCACAATTATAGAAATTATAGAAAATGAACATTCAACATACTGCAGCTTAAACAGAGGCTCATCACTCAAAACATACAAGGACTAGTGTTTCCAAGCAAGCAACCACTAGCATCATATTGAGGCAAGAAGTAAAAATGATTCAAGGAGCTAGACCGACCCAGTAATCCAAACATCTAACATAGCAATGGAAACGTAGACGGAACAAAGCAGCTTCAAGCCACTCATTGTCACTGGGAAACACTTCACTGTTTTCTACAGAAAACTGTTTTTATTGTTTTCTGCTTTAATAGACACCCTATTTATAGTCAACATGCCAGGAGTATTCTGGGATGGATGAGAGCCCCCAGTGGCTACTGCAGCACACACATAATTTGGATCTCAAATAGTGCTGAAGATCCAGATGTCCCCCAGAAGCCCTAATGAACCTTCCTCTCATTTTCATCCCTGCAGCAATCTCCATTTCAATACATGGATGAGTTACTCTCAGAGGAGAGTGAATATGACCCCCTTGGTGTTTCCATGATTTCTTCTGAAATGAAGAGGTTGTTGGAAACAGGGTGTTTTCTTTCCAGGCCTGTTGTGATCCTCAAAGTCATCTTGAATACACATGGGCTTTACACATGGGCGTTATGAAAGAAAAATATATTTCCTTACAATGAAAGGTCCTGTATTCTATGACACAGCTGGACACAGAAGATCCTGCCCACCAGAAAAAGGGAAAGAAAAGAACCACATTCCTCAAGATACATCACACTTCTATCTCATGACATAATACAATGTTGACTCATTCCCAACCAATTATAAGCAAGAAATGACAATGAATTGCAAGTATTTCTAAGATGTAGCCTCACTTTATATTTTTATAAGAATATAAAATGCATAAAAGGCTTCCAAATGCATTAAATGAATCTTCAAAATGTGAGTTCTTAATTTAAATGGAATCTTCTTGTAATGAGCTGATATCAGTAAGAAATTTCAGGCATGTTGTTTGTGACGGAGGGAAAAAAAGAAGAGGAAAGCCAATTTTGCTGTTTTTGATATTTTTTCTAAATTGACATAGATGGTAAATACTTAATGATTTACTATAAACATATACAACTCCCCAAGGATATAAAGGCATATTCTCTGGGATTTTATATTGAAGAATGCCTTTCCAAATTGTGACAGAAACCACCACATTCCTTCAAGGTACCCTTGAACATAAACTACACGCAAATTTTATGACTCTCAATTAAGAAAAAAAAGGAATGTAAACAAAACATCAATTAAAGTCACATTTACAATGATACAGTCTCTATGGTACATAAGAGCTCTTTACTTCTATAAAAGCTTGAATTTATGACCCTGGCTATTTTTAGGAAAAAAATGTTTCTTTTTAAGTGTATCTTAACACGTAAAGTACTGCAGGATTACAAAAGATAACCAGATTTCTTGGTTCAGGTCAGGGGTGGCCAACCTGTGGCACATGTGCTGCATGTAGGGGCACAGCAGATTGGGCAGGGATCAGGAAGTACAGTGCCTGATAGGGCAGAAAACAGAGCAGCAGATCACTTAAGGAAAGAAATCAGATTCACACTCAGGGAGGGTGCAGAGCTAATTTGTGGCATGACTGTCAAAAAGATTGACCCCCACTGGTTTAGATCACCAGCACTACAATAGTAAAGTGGGGTGGGGTTCAAAAGAGGATGAAGCTAGACTGTTCTCAGTGATGGCAGAACAAGGAGCAATGATCTCAAGGGAAGTTTAGGTTAGATATGAGGAATTTTTTTCTCACTGGAGGATAGTAACACACTGGAACAGGTTACCCAGAGAGGTAGTAGAAGCTCCATCCTTGGAAGTTTTCAAAACCCAGCTAGACAAAGCTTTGGCTAGGATGATCTAGTTGGGGGATGGTCCTGCTTTTGAGCAGGGGGTTAGACTGTATGACCTCCTGGGGTCCCTTTTAACCCTAACTTTCTATGATTCAATGAGTCAGACCCAGACATGCTCATTGCTTTGGGATCTAACTTTTCACTTGTACCTTGATGAAGGTGTCACCTATAAAATCACATGCCTCTTTGAAGGAGCTAGTCTCTAAGGGCATTTCTACACATGCATGCATTGCAGCACTGGGCACTTTGAAAAGCACTTGGCACTGCAATACATGCAGTTGTGTAAGTGGTGAAATGTGTGTCAGTTCTGAGGTGCTTTAGGTCAAAAGCACACCACGACCATTTTCTGTGCACTGACGCGCATTTTGCCACTTACACTTGCACATGGAGCAGTGCAGTTCATCTCAGCTCGTGTGCGGAGCAGACTCAATGAACTGAGTTTGGTCCGTAGCTGCGGATCTCTGGTGCATCACTGGAAAAAAGGATGTGCATAAATGCCCTAAGGGGCCACCCCATCCAGCCCTCTTGCCCCCGAGGTGTCATTTCACCCTGTAGAAAAGGAATGCACAGGTACTACATTAGAAAGGTAGAACATTGCACCCAACTGGCACCAGTGACAACTGTGCCAAGAATAAGACAAGGGAAAGCAGAAACTTTGTTTTCTGATACAACAATGTATGAGAGTAAATGTGGCTCATGATATGGCATTCTTTCCCCAGAATCAGTACTAGCCCGTTATGCACCCACAATATTGAAGAGCATACTTGTAAGCTGCTAGAGAGGGAGTGGGCAAAGCCCAGCCAGCAGGCCAGATAGGGCCCGTGACAAACTCCATTTCCCAACAGCCCCTGCCCATGATGCTGCAGCCAGTTTGCATGGAGATGCCAGGAGCAGCAGCGCCGAGACAGTGTGGGGCCAGGCTTTCCATGGAGATGGGCCCCAACGGTGCTGGCAGCGCGTGCTGCTGGGCAGGGAGCTACTCTGACGCTGGGATCTTGCAGCGGTGACAGCATGGTCTGGAGTCAAGGCAGAGCTGCAATCTGTTGCCCGCATGCCGCGTGCAGACAGTGAATCGTGGCTGTGCCTCTGCTCCAGACCATGCTGTTACCACCGCAAGATCCCAGCCCTGGCCCTGGAGCAGCTCCCTGCCCAGCCACACACCCTGCCAGTGCTGCTGGGACCGGGCTCCATGGAAACCCTGGCCCCATGCTGTTAAGGCACTGCCAGCTCTGTGGAAGCTGGTCATACCAAGAGGGGATGCTGCAGAAGGGAGACCAGCTGCCAGCTGGATCCACCATTTTACCCACCCCTGTGCTACAGCCACTGTCTTTTGTATGACAGAGTTTCTGGCTACTAGTGTCTGTGAAAGATGTTATGAAACTCTTTGCAGGTGTGTTACTGACCCTGATTTTGTGAACTTGAACGACTGTGTTCAGCTGGATTCTTCACTCACTGGCCTACGCTGTTTCCCAATGTTTGACTATGCATTGCATTAAAATGTTGCCAAACTTCACCAAGAAATAGCTCCAATTTTGTGGTGTATGAAGTGGTTCCTGTTTGCAATGGGGCCAAGCATAAATCCTGGCTCCATACCGTGGGGAAATGCAGCTTCAAACTGAACTTTGGCAGCCCAATTTCTGCTTTTAATCTAGGGCTTAAGAAAAATATCAGAGCATTTAACAGCCCAAATTTTAGGGGAATGTTATACTCACACCCTGCTCTAATTTCCAAATATAAGCAGATGATTGTGCAAGAAAGCATGTGAGGATCTTTTGGGATTAAAAAGGCAAATACTAAAAGAAAAGCCAAGATCAGCAAGGCCTTTGCACTGTTGCATGCAGCTGGTGGCGCCTAGTAACTAATAACTGCGTTTAAGATAAGCTAGTTAAAAAGTAAAGTGCAGGTAAGGGCAAATTCTTCTGTCCTAGCTCTAAATCTTCTCTTTAGCGTGTCGTTTGGGTAGCCAAGCTGTGCGACTGGATCTCTTCAGGGTCCAGAAGCAAAAATCCTTCCTACCAAACAGTGGGCCTATTCGACAGCCATCAACTCCAGCCTAATGCCATGTCATTAGGCATCTTTTTTTCCCCTGGACAAATGGCTAATGGGGGCCCACTGCCGTGGACCCATCATCCCCGCTCCACTACACAACACAATGTACAGAGGCCTCAACAGCTGGTTGGCATAGTGTAGAGGGGATGCTGTCTTAGCCTTGGTTTTTTTTGTTTTGGGGGTGGTTTTTGGTTTGTTTGTTTGTTTTTACAGACGGCATTTCACAGTCATGGAGATAGGAGAAGGAAATGCCTTCTTTTCATGGAATGCCCATTCAGGCAGAGGCTGGCAATTAAGAGTAGTTCCTCCATGGAAGAGAGAGCAATTCTCAAACCTCCCTCAGGCTCAGTATAAGAAACCCATGCACTCCACCCAGCCATGCTTCGTGGTCTGGAACAACAGTAACAGAAAAACATTTTAGTTTCAAAAGAAAATTAAAAAAAAAAAATGCAGCATCTGAACTGTTTTCCAACCGCTTCCCTGTATAATTAACTGTTAAAAATGGCAGTCTCGAAAGCTGCAGCATAGACAATTCTTAATTTAGCTAGATAAAAAAAGACAGGGATCTAATTGTAGAAGAATCACAAGCAGGACTGTGGGAAGCTTTTCATTTCATTCATGAAATGGTCAGTCAGTTCTTTCTAAACTTTAGCAAAATTGTAGCAATTTTAAGTGCTGGCTTTCCAAACTGCTGTTGACACATGTATTTAACAAATGTTTGCTATAACATTTCATTGTTTCCAGGCAGGGAACAAGCAGCAAGAATGCTAACCAATTAACTTTCACCTCAGAGACACAGATTTTGGATGAAGACCACATAGGAGATCCATTTCTAACATGGATCTTCCAGGACACACTAACTTCACTTTAGGACTACAAAAATGCAAAACAGTCAGACTGCACCTTGCTTCACTTCCACTCAGGATCCAGAAACAGAACTTGTTCAGTCTGGAGTAATTTGATTTTACTCCAGCAGAAAAGTACAGCAAACATATGTCATACGGCCATATACCAGTAACACATGCCACTCTGGCCTAGAGGTACACCAGAATAAGTTAGGTTGGTATTCCACTTGTATGGTCATCCCCTTAGATAGCTTTACTCTATAGCAGCAGTATGCTCAGTGCAAACTGGCTTCCCCACCACCTACCAACCACGTGCTGTACTGAAAATAGTACAGACTTCTGGCTTGGAGGTGCCTGTTCCTTCTTACCAGGGATCCTGGTTTTCTCTGAATTTAAAAAATCCCCAGTTTTCAGATTTAAAAAAGTAACCCAAAATCCACATTTTTCCATGAAACACCACTAATATATATAAAATACAATAAAATAAGATTTCTCCAGAGTTATGACCACACAGGGCAGGAACAGAGCCTAATCTTCAGCTCACCCACTCTCCATTTCCTACCCTGGAAAAAGCCAGAGTTTTAACCCTTTCACAGCTGAATTGTCAGCAGCTTTCAGCTGCTCAGCCAAAAGCTGAAAGAAACTCTAGCAGCTTCTGAAACTGGTGTCCAGGGGCAGAGCTAAGATTTTGGAAAAAGCTAAATCAGTCTGCAGGGCTATGAAATGGGATAAGAGAGACCAGAAACAGCTAACAGGCAGCAAAGTTGCTGAACAAAGGATGGCTTCATGATTAAAAAGAAGAGAGGGTCACTAACACATATGGACTGAAAAATAATTAGCAGGAATCAGGTAGATTATAAATTAGCCATGAAGTCAGTTGATTTTTTTCAATCCTGCCTGAATACTGCCATGGCTGTTGGTTTTAAACTGTGGGTGGAGCAAAAATTCACACCACTGCCCACCTCACCCCTATAGTTCTACCCTTGCTGGACTTTGCCCCTCCCTTGTTGTGACTTCTAAAGGCCATCCCTGGAAAAAGAAGAAGTAGCCATTTTACAGCATCTCCATGCTTCTATTCTGGGCAGAAAAAAAACAGTTTCCTCATTTAAGTCCATTTAAGCCACACACCTCTATTCTGGAAGGCTAATTTTAAGGGGGAAAATACATGTGGTATGCAAGTAAATGCAGTACTTAATCAACTTATTGAGACCAATTCAGATGGGAAATGCCCAACAATTTTGATAATGAGCTAAATCCAATTGAAAATGTAAAGGTTTTTCATAATTTTAAAAATAAATTTTCCAGTCCTTGTGGAAAAAATACTTCTTAGCCCCTCTATGCATTGCCCAGCAACTTTTGCTATATTTATGCTCTGTGTGTACAGACAACTACAACAGAGATTGAAAAGACCACATCCTACTGTGCAACATACTGAGTAGAAAAACTGGACAGCAAGCCAAAGTAATATTTGGTTTACTCTCCCAAAGAAATATAGCTGCATATCTGTCAATTCAGACAGGCACATTTCCAAGGTGAATGTTGAAAGGGACATGATAACTCAACTGATATACTCTACAGGCTTGTCTACATTTGTATTTATGTGCACCTAAACTTAATGTGCCTTTGTTTAATGCATGTTAGCACATCTACATGGGTACTGATGCAAATTAAATATTTGCTTTATACAGGTATCAAATTAAGGCTCACAACCTTAAATCATGATTTTAAGGCACATTAAGGGCATGTACATGTAGATACATACCCTTAATGCACTTTAAAAATGCCAATTTTAAGCTAAGCCTTCTTAAAAGAGGCACATGTAGACATGTCCTCCAGGAAGGAAAAGAGTCCTATAATGATGGAGTATTTTTATATCTATGCTCATGAACATTTTTAATAATTCTTGAAACACTGGGGAAGTTCAAGAAGACTTGAAGATAGTATTTTGACAATATCTAAGATGGGTAAATGAAAGGACTTTACAAACTATGTCTGTCAGCCTGACATAGATCCTTGGCAAGAGGATGAAAAAGTGGTAAAGAACTCATAAAAAATTGAAGAGAGATAATATAATGAATGCCAGTCAACTTGCCTTTATGTCAGCTTATTTCAATGGTCTATTTTCCATGTTTTGATGAAGTTATAACATTGATAAAGTTTTAGCACCGGTGTAACATACTTGGACTTTTGTAAAGCATTTAACTTGTCATGATATGACACTTTGATTTAGAAACTAGAAGGATAAAAAAATCAATGGCACATATTGAATGCATCACAAACTGGCTAACTGATAGGTCTCAAAATATATATGTTAAATCACCATCAAGTATATGTTATCAGTGGTACTCAGGAGTAACCTATTACTATCATTATGCTATATATAACATTTTTTTTAATAACCTGGAAGAAAAAAATCATTACTGAACTAGTTTACAGATGATACAGCTATAAATAAAAAAAAAAAAAAAGACAGATCAAAGCATCAGAGCAATCTGCATCTCCTAGTAAGCTGGAAACAATCAACCAAATTGTGTGAGTTGAAGTACAGTCCAATGGAGAAATCAAAGACTTAAGACTAGAAACTGTAGGCCATACATGTTGGGGTGAGGTTTTCTATCCTGATAAGACTTTCTAGAAGTCTCCAAGTCAAAATGCAAATGAGTCTCAGAGTGGGAAAGACCCTGAAATAGAGGTTCTACTTGCAGGTTTTTGCTGGTTTTTTTTCAGAAGTTTGCATATCTCGAGCCTGTCAGTGATTTAAGAGTGATTTGCTTAGAAATGTTTGCAAAGTTTGCAGAGAAATCAGTAGTGAACTACATTAATAGTACTTTGAGAATATGAAATAACTCTGAGAAATATGAAATAATTACTGTCAAGGCTTAGGAAAGTTGGCATTAGTTTTGAGGCCCAGGCATTTGGACTGCAGATTCTGAGATCTCAGGAAAGAGTGCTGGAGAGAAGACCTGTTCTATGAGGGTATGCCTACAGGCCCAGAGCCAGTATCTAGAGTATGTTTACAACCTAGGAGTAAGTGGAAACCAGAGGGTAGATCTAAATGAGGTGCCTGGTGAGCATCTATCTTGGGAACCCAACTGTGGTCTAACACCCATAACTGTACAACTATTTCCTCTTTTAAAGCATCCACTAACTCTAGGCAACCAATTATTGGTTGCCCAACTTGAGAAATTTAGATTCTGCCCACATATTCACTTTGAGCTCAAATAGAGAGCCCAGGAAGAACTCACAGGAGAAGAAAGTGGTCTCTTTCTATCATATCTACCTAGATCAACATCTGCCAGCGTAGCTTACATTCTTCATATGCCCAGTAGGAAGCCAGCCTCACAGGAGGAGGAAAGGAAATGGAAAGGAGGAACACTTGTATTGCTCAGTCATGTTATGACTTGCCCCTTGCCTAAATATAGTACTCAATATTTTCATTTATGACTTGGACGATTAATGAAGAAGACACTTACTACTACACTACTACATGGTACTACAGATACTACCATGCTGGAAAAGGCTGCAAGCACCTTGGGGAACAGGATTAAAATAATCTTGACAAATTAGAGAGATGGTCTGAAACACTGCATGAAATCCAATAACTACAAGTATAGAATACTGCACTGAAGTAGGAATAATCAACTGCATAAATACAAAATCATGAATGACTGGTTAGATTGCAGTCCTTCAGATAAAGTTGTAGGAATTGTAAAGCATAGATCACAAGCTGAACATGAGCCAACAATGTCAGTGAATGGCAGGGACAGCAAACCTGTACAGTGATGCATTAATAGGAGTGTGCAATGTAAGATATATGTTAAGGGATCTGCTTACTTTAGGGTGCATATAAGTGTTCCCACTGATAGCATCGCAGTACCTCTGGTAGAAACACTAGGGGCTCCTATAGATGTGCAGCAAGGCTGCTCCAACATGCTGTAAATCCAGCACATTGGAGCAGAATCAATTAATCAAGTCTGCTGGAGTGCAGAAATTAACACACTCCAGCGCCCTCCAGTGTCACATGCGTCAGTGTCCCCCAGTGTTTTACTGCTGAAAAATGGTGGTAGGGCACTTTAAACTATAGCTCATTCGGTGAGCTTAAGTTCAAAGCACCCTACTGCCATTTTTCATGGTGGAGATGCTGATACATGTGATGCTCAGGCACTTTTAATTAGTGCGGCTCACTAATTAAAGCACTTCTCCCACCACCCACCACCTCCAGGAGCATATCTATAAACATCTAGGTGTACGTGCATTTACGATGCTTCTCCTGGAGTAAAACTGGTGCACGCAGTAGACATCTCCACTGCTTCACAAGAGATATAAATTGCCTCCAGTAGAGGATCTACCAGAGAAACAAATGCTATTACTAGGAGCCATGCTTTCCTCCAGTATCCCAGAGTACATTGCTCCTGCCCCTCTAGGAAGGCTGAGTCTACACAAAATGCTTGCTACTGTGCAGTAGTAACATGTTACTACTGCACAGTAGCATCACAGGGCACTAACTCTGACACAACACTACTGTACAGTAGTGTTGTGTCAGAGTTAGTGCCCTGTGATGCTACTGTGCAGTAGTAACATGTTACTACTGCACAGTAGCATCACAGGGCACTAACTCTGACACAACACTACTGTACAGTAGTAATGAGCTACTGCGCAATAACACCGGTACTTAGTACTTGGATATGAAATAGTAAATTACTGTGCAGTAACAACTGTGCAATCAGCATCTCGTGTAGACATGCCTCAGGAAGCACTTCACTATTCTAGCCAAGTGTAGAACAAACTCTGGCCCCTGTCAGCTTCAGGGGTAGGAAAATCCAGCCCCTCTCCAGAGCCCCACCCTGTGCTCCAGGGAAACAGAGGTGAGAAAGCAGCTGTGTTTCCTCCACAGGACCTAGGCCTCCAGACCCCTAAGACCCAGAACTGCTTCAGGAGGGCAACTGATGCTAGCTAAGGCCTCAGGGCCAAGAGGCACAATATACTCATCTATGAAGAGCTACATGCTCATGAAAGACAGAAGTATCTACTTCACAACTGTGCTGCTATGGGGCATGCAGAGCAGCAGCTGGCAGAAGCCACCCAAGAGAAGGTGATGTGTAAGGGCCCCTGAGACACAGGGAAAGCAGGGACACAGAAGCATCTCTCTCAGAAGAGAGGGGAACCAGAGCCCATGCGGCAGCTGGAACTGGATCTCAGCTTCCTTGATCTATTGCTGAACAGGGAGGCCCCAACCACGGAGAAGCAGGACAGTGCAAACTATCTGTGCAGCTCCTGCCATGAGCATCAAATGCTTGTCCAGTGTACTACTTGTGGTAGTTTCAACCATGGAAACTAAAATGCTAAGTTTCCACCAGGATTGTTGGTTGTAGCCATGTTGTTCTAAGGATATAGGCAGGCAACGTTCTTTGTGTAGATGTGCCTGAAAGCTTGCAAAGAACTTTTTTCCAACTATTTAGTCTAATAAAAGTTACCACATCCTTCCTGCCCAAGTTTCCACCAGTGGATTTGAACCTCTGCTCAGCACTGGTAAGGCCACAACTGGCCTATTGTATCCAATTCTGAGTAACACAATTTACGAAAGATGTGTATTGATTGGAGAGTGTCCACAGGAGAGCAACAAAAGAGCACATAGGTCTAAAATACAACCTATTCAGAAAGATTTAAGTACTTAGGCTTTTGCTTAATTTACAGAGAAGTCTAAGGAGTGGTGTGACAATAGTCTTCAAATATGAATAAAGGTTACTGAAAAGAAGAAGGTTATAAATTGTTCACTGAAGACAAGTCATAATGGCTTGAATTGCAACAAGGGAGATTTATGCTAAAGACTAGGAAGAACAATTTCTAATTGTAAGGATGCTAAAAAGACCCAGAATAAGGATTACCCAGGGAGGTTTTGAAATCCACCAAATGGATAAGATCAGTGCTTCTCAACCTTTTTAGACCAAGGCACCCTTTGAAAAATGCTAGGTCTTAGTTCTCACTTGCTTTTTGACCACCAAAAGTAATAATAATAATAAATAATAAAGCAATTCTCCTCTGGCAAAGAACTTGGAAATACCACAATAGATCAAAATGCTTTTGACAGTATGGCTTATTATTTGAGATCTCTGGGTTTATCTTGTGAATTATGTTTCCACACCTAATCGTGCTAACATTGTGCTGCATCCCAAGGCACCCTTGAAAAGATCTGAAGGCAAACGAGAGTGCCATGGCACCCTGACTGAGAATCACTGAGTTAAATATAGTTGATCACCTTAGGCAAGGGGGGTAGTCTTCGTGACTTTTGAGGTTACTCCTATTCCTATTTTTCTATTATAAGGGTGAAAACACAGTTTTTGTTCCGTCGTCTTCTCTGTGCTCATGTAGGAATCAATCGGTCTGGACCATAAAGGTGCCCTTAGAAGAGGAATAATGGAATTCAGAATGAAAGTCAAAAGGCTTTCCTTAAAGTGGGGTGGGGGAAAGGTGTTTTCTTAGACTCTTTCATTTAGGGGTTCCCATTACTCACAATGAGATAAATAAGAGTTTTGCCATTTAAACCAAAATGGAATTTCCAGTTACCCCTCTATTTAGCCCAACAGCTTTTGACTAAATCAGTGGTTCTCAACCTTTTTGCCATAGTGGGTCACGCTTGCAGCTCTTAATGTGTTATATAGGCCGCACCCATACAACTTTCTTCCTGTGTATCCATTGAAAAATTGTTTTGTATCTGTTATCTGACAGTAATGCAATACAAATCAATATTTTTTAATACCTCTGTCATTTCTGTACCGTCAAATGTCTTTACTTTTCTTTTTCTAAAACAGGATGTCACATGGGCTGCAGCAGTGTGCTGATTCAGCTGCATGTGGCCTGTGGGCCGCAGGTTGAGAACCAATGAACTAAATCATACCTTTCAGAACAGAACTCGTTGCTCACTTGAAGACTTCAAGAGATGGCGAATCCAACACTCTTACTGTTCAATTGTGGGTTGTTAGGTTTTTTTTCCTAATTTGAGTTTGGTTTGCCTTGTTTTATCCTATCCCATACATTCTTGCTTCATTTTTTCTGACAGCTATTGTCTAGTAAGATATATCTCATCTTGCTAATACTACTTATGAGACTTCTCCTTGTGATTAGTACGGCGTTGTAAAACTGAATAAGATTTTATGCTTAATGCTTCATAAAATGTTCCACAGTTTCTATTTCTGTTTGCTGGCAACCACAAATGTTTCCATTCTGAAATTTCACAGGGTGAGTGAGTTTACAGAAACATTTTCAAAGCCCATAGATTTCTTTTTTAAATCTTGTCCCAAATTGGCAATTAACTAATCCATGTTCTCACTCTGTGTTTTATATAATTTCTTTCCCAGCTGTTTGATTTAAAGTTTTTCTCCTTTAATCATATTGACCATATTCTGCCCCATAAGTGAAAAGCATAACTCAAATAGCCTCCTGAGACATTTTCCCCCAATTATATTACTCCTTCTGCAATTCAATACGCTGTTACTTAAAGGTACTTCATTTTTTTCTCGTACTTGTCTAACTTCTAAACTCTGCTGGTAGAAAAAGGAAAAAAAAAAAAATCTCTCCTCTGTTGAAATCTTGCACAGCCATAAGCATCTTCTCTAAAATCAAATTTACCAATTATGAAACAAAATAGTGGTGTGATGACATGTTAGCATTATTCCAATTTAAATAAAGAGTAAGAACTTTCTTTTTGGAGAAGAAGAGTCAGATTCCACACAAAGATTTCTAAAAGCCTCTTTGGAGTTGCTGACAGAGGCAGGAATAGTGCTCCCAGAAAGTATACAAAGATTATGCATGATAAAAATCAGAAAAATGCTGGAGGAGAAAGCTGAAAGACTACTGCAGCTTAATGCTAAGAAAAAAATTAACAGGAAGTCAAGATATGAGGTAATAGGAAAGTTGATACAGTTTTTCCTATACCTTTTTAGTTGCATTACACATGTGACATAAACAGGCCATTAGCTGAAGGAAATTACTTTGAGAGGGCATAATTACTTTTTCATGCTTTTGACTGCTGCCAAACACACAGGAATAGCTTTGGAGCTGATCAGAAATTGTCCAGCAGAATGGCTTTCTGTTGGAGAAAGCAGGTTCGTCAAAATCAAAACATTTCATGGAGACGGTTCAATTTCAACAAAGATCTGACAGATCCCAGATGGGGCGCCAATGGAACCCTGCCTGCCTGGTTTCCTGCCAGCTCACCCACCCATCTCTTTGGCAGCCTGCCTGTCAAACTAATGGAGAGCCAAGTTCCTGGAAGCCCTTGGAGCACTGGCTCCAAAGCTCTGAGGCTCCTGGCTTAGCTGGGGTTCTCTGGCTCCACATCAGCCCCTAAGACAGAATTTCATTTAGAAGTTACCTAAATAATAATAATAACTACTGAGATGGTGTTTCAACAAGGATTTACATGTTGAGTTTTTCATTCCAAATCAAACCAAAAACACAACACTTTGAAATTCTGAAGACCACTTTGAAAGAGAATTACTGTTCTCTCGACGGCTCTGCCAAAATGTCACATAGCTGATTTTATTTTTTATGACTGTAACCAATCCTGTAGCTTTTATTCACAAGCAGTTTTATCAGTTTTCTCCCTGATGTCATTAGATCTATTTACTAGTTAGTAAATATTAGATACTAAATAAATACTAGATAGTATCCATACTGTGGATTCAATATAGCTGGATTCCAGAAGCAATCTGATTGTTACAGCACAATGTTCAGCAGGTTCTATTTTATATCCTGCTGAAAAGAAAGTTTGCCTCCTAGGAGCTCCATGCTGTTATAGCTAGACTGCTTTCAGTACCCAACTGGCTTGTTTAGAGCTATGTTGACTGTCTATATGGTACACTGCAACTTTCAGTGAAGACAGCCATTATGTCTAGCAGACTACTGAGTCAGACCAGTAGTTCACCTATTACAGTGTTCTGCCTAAGCACTACCAGTGCTAAATAACAGCCAAAAGGATTTAAAACTGAATTCATGTCCCATGCTCTCATCCACAAGCTTGTGCTGTGAGGATACAATCACTTAGAAGAAGCAAAGCAATGGTAAATTAAGAAACCAAGTGTTTTATGCTGTTGACATCTCCTCATTGGAGGTTTTTAAAGAATGAGATAGACAAATATCTGTTAGGAATGCTTGTCCCTTCCACACCTACTTTTCTATGAAAGATCAAGGTATACATCATCCTGAATCTGAGTGGGGAGAAGGGGATATACTAACTGACCTCTTAAGCCATATGTTTCTATAATATATGCATAATTTAGAAATTATTTTGATAGCTGGTTAGGGAAGTCCTAAAAGACTTATGAGTACATTGTAATTTGGGGGTGAACTTAACTAGACATTTCTACTAGGAAATGAATGAGCAGCAAAATAATAAATAACCATTGTCATTGCATTTCAGGGTTAACATCTCACTTAAATGAACGGGGCAAGAAATAATTCATTTGTAGTTATCTTCTGAAGCTTTCCGCAGACTCAGGAAAATATTATATCTGTTTATATTCAAGCTCATATCATAGAATCATAGAAAATTAGGGCTGGAAGGGAACTCAGAAGGTCATCTAGCCCAACTCCCTGCTCAAAGCAGAACCAACCCCAACTAGATCATCCCAGCGCAGACTTTGTTTAGCTGGGTCTTAAAAAATTCTTTGTTCAGAGGTGATACCTTTTATTAGGCCAACTAAGAAATCATAAAAAACCACTACCCAAAAAACCCTTTTTCTGCAAGCTTTCAGGCACACGTTCTCTCTCAGGCTCAGGGAATATTAAAGACAGTAAGAAGTCTGAACTTGAGGAAGGGTGTGTGCATCTGAAAGCTTGCAGACAAAGATAATTTTTTGCAATGGTCTTAGTTGGTCTAATAAAAGGTATTATCTCTAAACCAAGAGTTCTAGAGTTTTGCATTTCTTTTTGTCTCAGACCAACATGGCTACCAAATACATCCCTTTCTACCATCTAGCACTTAAAGTCAATGGGTACAGCTACACATAAAATTAATGTGAAGTGATAAACTCTGGAGCACTTAGAACTGGAGTATACTGCTCCCGGGTGCAGTCTACACGTATGCCTGGGACAGCAGCACTTTGAGCCAGGGCAGAGCAGGCCCGGGCTGGGAACAGGCTCTGGGCAGTGGCATCAGAGGTGCTGGCTGGGGCACTAGAGTGCCAAATGTGCAGAGCCACGTGGCTAGGTGGCAGGCAGGAGGCTGGCCCCTGTTGCCTGGGCTTACCAGGAGCAATTTACACCCAAGTCAGTATTTAAACTTGCATTTCACTGCAGTTAATAACCTTACTGTAAGAAAGTACCGTCCCTTTCAGTACCATCTTACAGCAGAGTTTGTACCACATCCTAATACCAGAGCATGTGCAGACAATGATGCTTTACTGCAGAGCTAATTAGTCAACTGCAGTAAAATGCATATGTAGATGCACCTAATGATTTCTAGTTGTTAGAGCTCTCCTGCTACCCTGTTGAGTTTGAGGCCAACAGAGATGAAAATATGGAGAAGATAAATCAAATCCAAAAATCAGAGCATGGGAAACATTCATCCGGAAAGGTAATAAGATCATGGAGCATTCATAAAATGTGCAGATTCCCCAGATTATTACAGCTGTATATTAGGCATCTATGGAAGATTATCAAACACCAGCCCTGAAGATTTGGACTCTGGGAGCATCCAGAACTGGGGTTTAACAACAGTTTCTTTCTTCTTCTGTACACAATGGGCACATACAGACATTCCTGGGATGCAATCTACAACCACGTGGCTTGCTGCTGTCGCGATTAAATGCCCCAAGGTCATGGTGGGCCGGGGTTGGCGATTGGAACACGAACAGGCGGGATTAGTGGCGATGGAGTCTGAATGGTGCAGATGCGTATGGTTTCTTAAACAAGTTGGAGTTTATTTCATTTACGCTTTGTGGAGCGTAGGCAGAGAAGCTTTCTTCAGTTACAGTAGCTTGAAAAGAAATGAATACAAACAACGGAGGGATCTGTTGGCCCACGGGGTTCTGGAGTGAGCCCTTGCTATCTACCCCGCCAGGGATAGGGGCGGCTACCCACTCCTTAAGTCCCAGGGCTGGTCAACAGCGCATATAAGGGTAGACGAACGATATAACAAAACTGTAACATGGCGAGACGAAGAACAAAATTGTGATGCCAGTCCAACGGGACAACGGCTGGTCGATGAATGGAAGCCAAGGTCGAAAGCCAGGTAAGTGGATATCAATGCCAAAGTTGAAGCAGTAGGGATGATCCGGGTCGGTAGTCAGTAATCGGTGCCACAGGTGAGTCAGAAAACCAGGAGGTCGATACAGAATAAGACAGAACGATACGAAGCGCCAAACGGGGGAGGAGACCAATAGGCCAAAGAGCCCTACTGAGAGACAGTCCCTGGAGACCAGCCTCTGTCCTCAGTCGAACAGATCTCCCCCCCTTAGGGAGAGGCTCACTAACCTTTTATATGAATTTAGTGGCCAATTAGAACATTTTCTCCATGGAACTTTC
>NW_017729032.1:96216527-96218774 GCF_001723915.1 Gavialis gangeticus
CCCTGGAGACCAGCCTCTGTCCTCAGTTGAACAGATCTCCCCCCTGGGAGGGGCTCACTAACCTTTTATATGAATTTAGTGGCCAATTAGAACATTTTCTCCATGGAACTTTCTGGTCAGATTACCTCATATTTCTTCTGTTACTGAGCATGCGTCTGCGGGGAAAGTAGGTCGGTAATGACTGACAGGCCCTCAGGTCACCCAGGCGGCACGGGCTGGGTAAGCCTTGGAACTTTCCACTCACAGAGTCAAATGCGCATGTCAGTCCCAGCTCTTCTGTGTTGTCAGTACATACTTAAAACTTTCCCTGACAGCTGTAAGCAGCATGATTGTAGATCATATGCAGGCTGTACAACTGTACACCAGTGCCAGGAGCAAATCAGAGGTTGGTGGGATTTAGTGGTGTCAGGTGGGCTAGCCAGTCCATGGTGAGGGGAATTGGTGGGATTGGAGAGGCTAATGGTTCCACAGGGAGGCAGGATTTGGTGGGATCAGGGAGGTTAGCAGGATCAAAGGGGTTTGGTAGGTCTGGGGGTAGGGAAGGGGTTGGTGGGTCTGCAGGGAGGAGGATTGTCTGTCCAGGGGTAAGGGTGCTGGAGTGTGGAAGGCAGCTCTGTCAGGGTGCAGGGGGAGGAAAGGAAAAAGTACAGCCCTGGAGCTGGGGAAAGTGGCTGGGCTTTCCAGTCCTGGGGCTGTGCTGAGAACGTATACACACTTTCCCAGAACCTGAGCTTCAGTCACACAGCTCACTAAGTCGCATGATTGTAGATTAGGTCCAACGTGCACACATGTTCACTGCTGCTGGGAGTCAGGCCGGGAACCTGATCAAGTGAGTCAGAGTGAGGTGAAGTTAACAGGTTTGTGGGGGAGGGATGGTGGCATGCCGTACACATATTCAGGTTAGATCAGGTATAAGTTAGACCAACCTAGGTAGTTCACCTCCAAGGTGAACTAACATTAGATCAGACTGGGTAATTTTTGCCCAATCTAAGCCTTCCAAACATCTGTACTGCTCAACACTTATCAACTTAATGCCTAGTTAGGTTGATCTAAGTGTAAGACCTACACATGAGTGAACTAAGCTGGACTGATTCACCATTTTTACCTGATTTAGCTCCAAAAAGTTGGCTATAAAAATATGCTTTGAGGCATAGGCTTTATGCACCCAGTTTCTGCCCAAGTTTATTTTTATAGTCTTGTTAGAAACGTCTAAAAATAGTGATTTCTAAGAGAAATTACTGGCTGAACTTTAATGCCTATTGTAGTGTCAGCACTAGTAGGCTCTCAGTAAATGATATAGTAGGAATACTTAGACATGAACATGAAAGAAAAGAGAAGGCAGGCAGGGTAATTGACCCCAGTATGATTTAGGTAGGAGTCCCCTTTCTGAATCTGAGATTTTGTTTTTATGTGCCCCAAAGAGTATTCCATTGTTTCATTAAAAAAATCCTTCTGCAAACTGTGCATTAGTTTTTTCTTTGCACTGTGTTGATTTGTGCCAAAGAAGAAGAAGAAGAAAAAGAATCAGGCATCAGCCAGTCAAATTATTATAAGATTCTGTACTTTTGTTCAGCACAGCCAACCTTTAGCAAGTATAGATAACACAGCTCATCCTGCAAACAGTCAGATCCAGAGAATTCTGCCAATAAGCTGATGGATAAAGCTGAGGGTTATGCTGTTCAAATGGCATTTTTTAGAGAAACTGAAAGTCTGAAGAACCAAACCAGATCACATTTTTAATTCTCAAAAAAGAGTTAAGACTACTGTAAATCAAACCAGATTTTCCTTTTAGAGAACATTAACTAACCATTTTATGTTACATAGATTCCATCAATGTTTCTATAGACAGTAAAAAAAATATTTTGAGAAAAAGATAGGTTTCCCAAGAGGCTTGCATCATCTTATGAGTAACCATTCCTCTTGCTAAGAGTCTTAAGGATGCTTTTTCCCCCTTCACTACTTGGTCTAAGCTTGAAAGTGTCATCTCCATGGGTCAGGCAAGTGAAGATGAGGCTTGAACATTATTGGACTTATTGAGTGAATATCTCTAGGCACGTTATGCAAGTCACATAGATTATTATGGCCCCTGTTAGGTTTGAGATGTATGAAGGAAGGAAGACACAGAAACAGGAAGAATTTTGTATGCATTGTTATGTACTTCTTATATTTAATAAGAAGCGTTTAGTATCATACTTAAAACAGAAAGCAGGGAGCTGTGGATTATTAGAAAGATAAATAATGCTGTAT
>NW_017729032.1:96223774-96271174 GCF_001723915.1 Gavialis gangeticus
GGACTTATTGAGTGAATATCTCTAGGCACGTTATGCAAGTCACATAGATTATTATGGCCCCTGTTAGGTTTGAGATGTATGAAGGAAGGAAGACACAGAAACAGGAAGAATTTTGTATGCATTGTTATGTACTTCTTATATTTAATAAGAAGCGTTTAGTATCATACTTAAAACAGAAAGCAGGGAGCTGTGGATTATTAGAAAGATAAATAATGCTGTTTATGACAGGCTGCCATCAATTTGCTTCCTCTAACTACATATTTAGATTCTTTGACTGAAGACATGTGAAATTATCCTCATGGCTCTGTGATTTAAAAAAAAAAAAAAAGAGCAGCCTCTTGGTTCTGTTTTAATTATTTACTAACTATCAGGCCATTAGGCTGCATTGTCTGAAAACAAATCTCTTACAAATTGTTATCCTATGAACACTCCAAGCTGCTCAAAAGCAATTTTTTTGAATACTTGGACAATGACAACATTAAAGAACACAGAGCCAAGTTAGACAGGGTGGGTTACAGCACTTTGCAGCCAACGCAGAGTAAGAAAACTACATCTGCAAATAATGAGCCGATGTGCCCTGTACAGCAACTTTGAGAGTAGGCAGTTTTTAAATGCTTAACCACTTCACTTTTTGTGACTTTGTGCCACTCCCAACATACATGAAAATAGTGAAGGAAAAAAAAAATAAGCTGAGCAAATAAATTAGTAACTAATTTACTTAAATAATTTAGCTTCTTTCCTCAGATTCATTCATCATTTTATTTACTTGACTCCCCAACATACTGCCAAGGTTACATAAAACATCTTGAAAATGGAACGAAATTCCTAAATTTCTGCAACACAGTAAGTATGGAGAAGATAGAGTACGTTTTATAAAATGCTATCATCTAGTGGTGAGGGCATTCTTATGTCTTTATGTAAAGACATAAATAAAGCTACTCCAAGAAGCTGCACAAGACTGGGGTAAACAGAATATGGACCGCGGGCCAGATCAGGCCCACCAAGGGATTTTGTCTGACTCAGGGCAAGTTCCTCAGTCCCACCCAGCCCAGGCATAGGGGGCACCCTGAGCTGTGGTGCAAGCAGCCAGTCCTGTTGCCCCCAGGTACACAGTGGGGCTGGGGGAGGTGTGGTGGCTGGACTCACTTCCTGGCAGCCCCAGTGGTGGCAATGGCTCCCCACTGGACCCAGCCCCACTGCTTGGGCACCCTAGCCTGTCTGCCCTATACCCACCACCAGGGATGGGACCTGCATGAGCACGGTGCACAGCTGGGTGGATGGGATGGGACCACAGCTAGGCGGGGAGCAGTGTTTGGCAGGTGGGACAGCACTAGCACAAAAACTGAATTTGCCAAAGATATCCTTCCAGAATCCCAATGTGGTTTAGACCATCTTAAGATACCACTAACATGAGTTTTGTTGAACAACAGATCCAGAAGAAGTGTAGAGAGCAACACCAGGAGCTGTTTATGGCATTCATTGACCTAACCAAGGCCTGTCACTCCATCAATTGTGAAGCCTTATGGAAGGTGCTAGGCTAGGTTTGGTTGTCCACTGAAGTTCATCAGCATCCTCAGGCCACTCCATGATGGGATGACTGCCACAGTCCTTTGCAGTGGATCAGAGACCAACCCATTTACCATCCATGCTGTTGTCAAGCAGAGTTGCATCATCACTTCAACACTTTTTTCCATCTCTCTTGCTGTGGTTTTCATTCATCCTAAATTTAGGATTGAGTATCAAATGGATTGTCAGCTTTTCAATCTGCAGTGCCTTCACAGCAAAAGTTATCAAGACTGGCATCACTGACCTTCAGTACAGTGGCTGGAGCTTATCAGGTGTCTCACACACACTGAGATCTATCTTCAGTCTACCCTTGACCTTTTCTCAGGTGCCTATCACAGCCTGGGACTCTCCTGTAACATTGAGAGGACCAAGGTGCTCCACCAGTTTTCCCCTGCACAAGCTGACAAAACTCCCTTGACAAATTATGAGTGCTGGAGAACCCCTGGAAAATGTTGACCATTTCCCATACCTTGGCAGTCACGTCTTCCAGTCAGTCTGTCTTTTCACAGACAGGCCTATGACCTTCACTTCATCAACCTCCTAGATACAGAAACTCATGGACTCAATATAGACACTGAATTTATGACACACTACAACCTGCCTGATATCTGACTCCCCAGGTAGCAGGTATCTCTCCACTTATCTCCTACATCCCCCTTCCACCCCCCGCCCCCCAGCCTGTCTCATCCCCTGATGCCTCAATTTACATTTTCTCTGACTGACCTTCTTGCCTGTATTCCATGCCAGCCTCTGGCTTCTTTAATATTCCTTCCATCTGGGCATAACACACACAGCAGCTACAGATTCTTCCTCAGCCTGACAAAGGGTTTTTAAACCTGGAAGTTTGCAAATAAGAATTTCTCCAACTATTTCTTTGGTCTAATAAAATATATCAGATTGACCCCCAAAACCTTGTCTAAGGTATGTCCTTAGACTAACATGACTACAACCTACACCCCTTAACATTCACAAGTGACACAAATTTTGCTTTCAGCGGTTTGAGGTGCAGTTTCACAGAAACCCCTGTACTACTCTGCCTGAAACCTGGCAGGCCTCATGCTCACACAAGGGGCTATGTATGTGACAGGACAGGTCACATACAAAGGACAGCCATTTAATGCCCCACTCACAGCTGGAGGCAGCAGTTTAGTTTCTCACCAGCCAGCAGGAGAAGAACATCTCCCTGCTGAGCTCCCATGCTAGGAAGAACTTGGAGGTATAAGGGCTGGGGCTACATGGGGAGGAGGAGGCCCCACATCATCCTGGGCACAACTTAAAACTGCACCCTGCCAGGGTAGGAAGGCCTGGGTGGGACTGCCAGTGGCGCGGCAGCCCCAGGAAATGCTAGGACAGCCAACCTCCCTGGTGAAAGGCGGGTAGGAGGCACCTGATAAGCTCCAGCCACCACACAATCCTGGCTGTGGAAAGCCCAGACCTGTAAGATCTTTGAGAGTCCTGAGGCTTACTGGTTGCAGTGGAGTTGCGAGGGTGAGAACAGGGGCTATCATCCCTGCAATTTTCATCCCACTGCACCTTAACATGCAAAGCCACACATCACGAGTTTTGCTTTGAACAGTTTGAGGTGCAGTTTCCCAGAAACCCATGCATCTATCTCCTTGAAAACTGGCAGGCTTCATGGCCTCAGAGGGGCTACCATCCCTGCAATTTTCATCCAACTCTGCCTACACACACGACACCAGTTTTGCTTTGAACACTTTGAGGTGCAGTTTCCCAGAAACTCCTCCTTGAAACTTGGCAGTGTTCATGGACTCAGAACTAGTCCATGTCACCCCTGCAAGTTTCATCCAAACTAGGAAAGAAATGACAATGTTACAGGTAGTTTTGTGATTCCCCATTATAGGCTATGGCTGAAACACCAAAACAGCATTGAAATTCCAAAACAGCTTCAAAACAGTTTTGGCCAAAACGAAACAGGACAGCAATCCAAAACATTGAAATGAATCACTGTCCCTCCAAAACTCTGAATCCGAACCAAAATGAAATACAGCCATTTTCCACAGCCTGACAAAACACCGAAATGAAACACTGTCCCTCTGAAATGCTGAATCTGAAACCAAAACAAAACACCGCCATTTTGCACAGCTCTACCACACAGCCCTTCAGGTGCCCCATGTACCCTGCTCTATGTCGTAACAGTCCTTAGGTCTAACACTAGGCTAACTTTAGCCACTGACCCCTCACCAGACACTTGGCTCTTCTTGGGGCCTGCCCTCTACCCCCTCATTGGAGCTAACTCTATGCCCCCCTCCTAGGGCTTGGGGTCTTACCCCTCAGAGACTTAAGTGTTTTTCCCTCAGCGTGCCTGGCCCCACTGTCTGTTCTAACACCACTTGGTTGTAGGGGCTGGGGTTATAAGGTGTCCCTACCCACCTTTCACCAGGGAGGTAACTGACCTGGCATTTCCCTGGGACTGTCCCACGATGGACATCCCCACCAGACCACCCTTCCCTGCCAAGGCACAGTTTCAAGTCATATCCAGGACCAGAAGCCTCCTGCCATCCCCATAGCTCCTGCTCTTACCTCCAAGGTGTTTCTGAGCAGCTGGATGTTGTTCCGCCTGCTACCAGGAGCAGACTGGTCGCTCATCCCTGAGAGCCTAATCTAAAATGCAGTCTGCTCTGCTCTCTTCTCCAATCACATGGCCCTTACTGTGACCGCCTCCTCAGGGCTGGCCTGCACCTGATGGCTTCCCTGCTGTCACTCCAGGCTCTTGAAGTGACAGACACCAAAGATGATCTCTCACAGTGTCCTTTTGACTCCAAAGAGATGTGTTTATGTACATCCAAATGCAAAATGTGGCTCTTCTTAATGTATGATGAATTCGCTGAGCAGTAGGCATGTCAAAGTATAATGAATCTGTTTAATTCCAGTATGCTGCTGACCTTCTCTGACTCATTTTGTTCCATTCAGGATGGCATAGGTTGCCTGGATGGAAGGAGGCTTTGGGCCTCCTCCCAAGATATGCACATTCATAAATGAAATATCCTTGTTAGGTTGCTGTAAGCCAGGCTCATCTTAGTCCCTTCTACTCTACTGCCATGTCCACAATCTAGGTTTTGAAGCAAAAATTTAAAAAATGGACTTAAAAGTGCTTGATAGTCAGAAAGTACTGAGCACACCCACACTCTGAAAAGCAAACCCTCTTAAAGTATCTCATGTGGAGTATCCAAAAATCAGCTTCCAAAATTGCTCATCACTTTTGAAAATCTTTCCCTAAGAAGCACTGAGTGGGAGCTCTTTTCATGGGATTTAATAACAGCCTTAAACCAACTGAAGGCCAATGATAAAGAAGTTAGAGATAGACTTTCTTCTGTAACTGTAAGAGGCAGAACTAGGTGCAGTGGCCTCAAGCTTCAACAGGGGAAATTTAGGTTTGAAATTAGGTAGAACTTTTTGACTGTGTATGTGGTCAGCCATAGAAACAGACTACATAGAAAAGCTGTGGAAATTATCACTAGAAATTTTCAAGAGCATTAGACAGACATTTGACTGGTTTGGTCAAACATGTTGCCACCTTAAGCAGCAGCTGAAGAAAATGAACTTCTGAGGTCCCTTCCAGCTCTGCTTTCCTAGGATCCTGTTTTCTGTGAAGTACCTAGCTTACCTAGCTTTTGTACAGTAATAACAAAATGTTTTACAGGGCATCTCTATGCGAGACATTTACTGCAGAGTAGACTAATTAGCTCAACAGTAAATGTTCCATATCTGCACATGTGCCCCTATTATGCTGGAGTAAACTAATTAACTCTGTAATAAGATAGTACTTGCAAGTACAAGTAGTATTCTGCTGTAGAGTATTTTTTTACTCTGCAGAAGCACATGTGTAGATGCTGCCCCAGCTGGCTGGGGTACAAGAGTGCTTCAATGCAGGGGCTGCCTGCTGGCTTGCCCCACACTGGAGCACCCTTGTGCCCCAGCCAGCCCCTCTACAGGATGGTGAGATGGTGGGGAGCAGCCCTGGGCTGGCCTCTGAGGCCGCAGTCACACGTTCAAACAGCACGCCCAGGAGCAATAAACTCAGGAGCAATAAAGCTCTGGGGCAGATCCACACATGCAAGGCATGTGTGCTTGCAACAGCTCAAATAGCAGCAGCACAAATTTGCCAGAGATTTATGCCACAGCACAAATGCCTGATCATGCACTTGTGTGGGACAAGTTGTACCAGTTGGGGGAAACTGTCCCTGCCCAGCTTCTCTTGGATCTGCAGCCAGGGGGAGCTGAAGACTGGGGCCAGCCCCAACAGTATAAAAAGCTGCCCTGGCAAGCAGCTCAGAGCTAATTGCTCTCATGAGCTTGAGGCCCAACCAGTTGACATATGAGGACACTAGCCCTCTGTGCCAGCTGAACTGCTGTAGCAGCCCTGACCTAGAGTGGCACCTGCACCCTCTAACCACTGCAGCAGTCTGGCAGTGGGGACTGCTGCCTGGCTGTGACCTGCTGCCACCTCCAACCTGCAGCCCCATGTCTGCACACCTGCCAGACCTGGACGGGGACCACACAGCCACCTAGGCTGTGGTATGGGCACTGCAGCAGAACTGCCTGCACCTTTGGGCCAGCTGCCAGTGGGCCATGGCTGCACAGTCGGCCTTTGTGTGGCACTGCTGCCATATGTGCCCCCGCCCTGCCATCTGGGCAGCTATCACCTGGAAGATGTGCTTAGTATAGTGGCCCACTTTGAACTGTCAAAGCCTGTCTACCTAGTCCCAAGTGGCCAGAAAGTCAGCCACCTTGTTTGCCCTCCAGCTGGGTCCCCAGTGCCAGCCCTGAGCAGGCTTCTCTGCCTGGGTCCTGCCACTTGCCGCACTAGCAGGAATCCTGTGTTCCCTGTTTAAAAACTACAAATTTTCTGATAAAAAATCCAAAATTCACTCTTTAAAATACCAAAAATCTATGTTCTTCTATGATTAAAATGAAATTTTATCTATATCTATATGATACATAAAGACAGAGAGAGAAAAAGAGAGAGAAAGAGAGAGAGAGAGATGTGTCTGTACATGACAAACTTACCGAACTTGACCTGACCCAGCCCAACCTGCTAATGCACCTTAGGACAGGAGCCACAGGTGGTGGCAGGAGCCATTCTCGTCCTGTCCAAAGGCATGCTAGTGGGGCAGGCCAGGCTGAGCTGAGTTGGGTCGGGTCTGTTTGGCATGTACAGACCCCAGGCCAGGCAGCACTTTGCCACCACAGGGCAGTGCCTGCAGTGGGCCATGACTACCCTGACAGTGCGGCTGTCTGCTGCTGCCAGCTCCAGGGGCTGCGTGCCACAGGGAAAGGGGGCAGGCATGTGGCGGTTGCCCTCCCCAGTGGCATCTTTTTTTTTGGCCTAAGAGGGGCACCCTTGAAGTCCCTAATGCTTCACTTTTATCTTTTGTTTCGTATCCCACCTTTACTCATCTGCCATGTCTTGATGTAAATATTATTAAGGTGTTCTTACAAGCAGGAGACTACCTATTGTACTTCTATGTTGGGGTTCTCAGCCACCACAGGCCTTGACCCCCCATCTTTATCTAGCTAGGCTTACCAGTCTGAACCCACCAGACAGGGTTTGACTCTAAGGCTCCAGCTTCTTAATCCTCTCTGGGCCGGTCCCACCTTTTGCTTTCAATGTAGAGCCCAGCCTCTCTGGTCCAGAGGCCTGTCTACTGGGCACAGAGCCAGAAGGCTGCACGTTCAAGGCTGGGTAGTAGCCCAGAGCTCCCAAGATCACCCTTTCTTTTAGCTTGGGTTACTAGCCAAGATTCCCCCACTGGGGCCTGGCTTAAAAGTCCTGCACCCAGCTCTGAGGCCCGATACAGCTGCACACACTAGTGCACTAGGTCCCTTAGCCTTTTATGACTGCTCCCAAGGTGCTAATGAGGCCTCCTCCCCCGCTACAGCCTTGACTACAAACCAGCAGTGTCAATCTATCAAAAAATGTAAACAGTGTGTCCATGGGCTATAACCACCATAAACAAAATAATTAAAGAAGGCAGCATGTCACCTTACATTTTTCTAGGGTTCTGTGTTTCTCCTTCCCACCGTCCATTATGGTCCTTCTTCTGGGGCTGCAGCTGCTTCTCTGAGAGTCCTCAGGAGGTCCCCTCCCACAGCAGCTGGATGGACAGATAGCCAAGCCTGTCTGTAAAACTCTTATGCACAACCTCCTTCCCCCTTAGCTGCTGGCCCCAACTGCTGCCAAGCCCAGGCTTTTTATAGTTCTGGCCTGCCCCCTTCCAGTCACCTGGCTAGCCAGCCAGGCTCAGCTTTTAACCCCTACCCAGCCAGCGGTCTGTGCCCAGAAATTTCTGGTCTTAAAGGGACCGGCCTGCTTTCTGGTAACAGGGCTAGGGTTCCCTATTATATCCCTCAACTCCCACCACAACCCCTCACAACTCCCCCACAAACCCCACGCACCCACCCCTCACACCCAGAAACCCCCCCAGAAACCACACAGCCCCCACATCACTGCTTACTAGGGACAATGTCTGGGTCCAGGTCATGCTGCAGCCTTACCCCATTCCTATGTGCCCCAGCATGCGGCAGGGGCACCATAGAGATGCTCTGGCACCATAGAGATGCCAGGCCATCTCTCTGGAGGACTCAGTCTCCAGTTGCCTCAGGGTACAGTCCAAGAGTGTGCCCTGCGCTGCTTTTTTCTGTAGGGGGTTTTTGTTTATTAGTTTGTTTTTGGATCCTGGGGTTTTTTTCTTTATTCCTGGCATCAAATTTAGAGCCTTTGCTGCAAATATGCAGTGCAGGGAACATTTTTTCATTCTTAGCATGTCTCTTTCAGTGTCTCAAACTGGTTTGAGATGCCACAACAGGCATGTGCGCACTCATCTGAATGCACCCATGGAGTTTATTGCTTCACATTAATTGCACATGTAGACACACCCACAGTATACTCTATTGGTAGGCTTTCTGCGAAAATTCAGAATCTCTATATATTCTCATGCTCAGAAGAGAGCATGAGAAGGTACCATACCTACCATTGTGTATGTAGGTTGTAATTTTTCTTTATTCCATGGACACACACAAATAGTAATGGGTCACTAAATGTGAAGAATTTCTAAAGAAAAAAAATTGGTGCTGCCTTTGACAAAAAAGGAGGAGCTGAACAGAATGCATGTTGATTTGTAGAAGCAAAACAACTGAAGCAGCTGCTTTTATTTGAGAGGCAATGTTATTTCTAATGAAAATGCTTGTTTATAAACTTTTTTAAATCAGTCCTAGAGTTTACATAAGGGAAAGATTTGCTGCTACCATGGACCTAAGGGCAAAAGGGATGTGGTCCTTCAAGTGGAAAGCGGCTTCATTTGTGTGACTCTGCAGTAAGGGGGAAATGGCTAACGGCTCCTCTTGTCTAGTATACTGGAAGGGCAAACATTACAGTAAGGAACTAAATGGGGAAGCAGAGCCATCATGTGATAATCTGGGTGTGCAGGGGCTTTTTAGGATGGAGGGGATGGACTAGCCTGGAGTCATCCAGAGAAAGAAAGACGAGGCCACACGATCACTGCAGTATGGAGACCAGACAGACAGAGTGGCTCATGAATTCTGAGAAACAATGAGGAAGTTTGGTTCCAAGACAGCTCAGCCATACAATAATGGGGGTAGAGTTAATTCAGGGGGAAGCTCAGTATTGTATGAAGAGATCAAATATTTAGGTATACTACTCTGAATCCACTGGCATTCAACATACAGCTTCCTAAGCACACAGTGAACTGGTAGGTGATAATATATCTCTAACATCTTGTTTCTCTAAGGAAGTCCATAGAATTAAATGGTTTGATCTAGTTTTACTGTTCTAGAGTGGTGACAATGTTCTTTAAGTGGCAGATACATGAAAAAATAAAACACTGTGACATTCTGATTCATGCAAGAATCATACTAGTTTACCTAACCTGTATCAAAAAAGAAAAAAATTGTCCAAATATTGATAGCTCTTCAGCCAATTATATATGATATGGCTTTTGAAAAACTTCATTCACAGTGGGAAATCTGAAACAGTGTTGGAGACATTAATTTTGTTAAGTAACTTGAAAACAGTTTAGATTAGTTAGCACTGAGCTGCCATTAGCAAATGAAAGAGATTGAGACCAAATTCTACACTGAAAATATTAAACATAATTTCACAAACTCTAGAATCTAAATCTTGATTTAAATAGAAATGTACATGTAATATATGCTGCCCTGCCTTGCTGAAACAGTGGCTGTGTACACAAATTCAAATAACCTGAAAGAATTATCTTGGGTTTGTTCTGGTAGAAAAAGTTATCCAGAGCCATGTGTACAGATATTTGACTCCCTGATGAATGAAGAGCTTGCAGTGGTGACATTGTGCAGCAGGGAGCAGGCCCTGTGCACACATCACAGGTACATTGCAGACTCCCTCAGTCTGCCTGGAGACAGAAGGCAGCAGTGCATAGGACAGCCCTGATTGGAACATGGTCAGTCTGTGTTTCCCTGCAGCACAATGTGGAGATTGTGAAGGAGCTACGTTCTTCTCCTTGTTAGAGCAGTAAAGTCGTGGAAGCAACATACTGTTTCCCAAAGGGGGAAGGGGAAAATATTGGAGGACTATGTTCTCTCTTGAGAGAGGCCAACAGCCATTTGTTTTCCCAGGTTATTCTTCTCCAAGAATAGTTGTTTTTACTCTGGGAGAAAAACCCTCAATATTTGTTCAGTTGTAGTTTTTCATGGATGAGCAGCATGTTTAAGACTGAAATTCATTTCACATCAAATTAGAATTACGGTCTATGTAGGTGAGGTGTACATGGGTTGCAAAAGTGAATCCCTTAGACCAGTGCAACCCCATTCTACCACAATTTCAATGGGCTTTCTGGCTGGGATGCTGGTTCAAGAATTTTTGTACTATGTGCGTAGCCAAATACGGCATATACATATATTAAGGCCCAACCTCTCGCTTCAACTCAGCTTGTTCCCATTTTATTGGAGACAAGTGTCCCCTTCATGTACACTTCCTATGTGGCTTCTCCATTTTCCAGCTCAGCCGTAATTGATTGTAGCTGGAGGAGGGTCTTTTTCTGGCCTTCAACATTATCTCTGAGTTTCATTCTCATTTTAATTAAATAAATTCTAATGGAAATAATCCAGGAAAATACCACTCAGAATGTGCTGATTTATATCAGAATCTACTATTTACATAAGACAAGAAGATCAGAAAATTAGAACAACAGGTTCCTTTTTATATTTAGGATCCTATTGTTCCTCTTGAAATCTATGAAGAACTCCCTTTTCATTTTGGTGAAAGATCTTAGTATTGGCTCATGAAAGAGACAGGTAATCATCCCAAGGCTAGAAATGAATGGAACATGTTTGTCTTTCTGAGGAACACAGATGAGTAGGGATCTCTTTAAATCATGTAGGAACTGCTCCCTGCAGCAGCTCCTTTAATTTTTTTTCATTTTGCCATTTGCCTTCCCCTCCATCCCCTGATTAGAAAAGAGGCCCAGTTGGCTGAACCATTTGCTGCTCATCATCATTGACTGTCCCTCAAATTGAAGATGATGTCTGACAGGGTGGGAATTAATGGTGATTTTTAAGTTGGCTGAGGAGTCCAATTCATGTTCTTCAAGTTTTTCCACAGATATGACAATTGTTGCCTTGGGGGAGATACAGCTGTTGGCTAATAAATTGTGAACTTTTCTTCCTCCTCTGCCATTTCTCAGCTTCCTGAGCAAGACAGTTCTCTTCAAAGTGGGCTGTAGCTTGATGTATGGTGCAGCACCATTGAGACCTGTGACCAGCCAGCACTTCCCAATTTGTAGGGTTGATGCCACCCTTCTTTAGGTATGCTTTCAGGGTGTCCTTGCAATGCTTTCTCTGTCTTCCATGGGTCCTCTTACCATGACTAAGTTGAGAGAAGAAGACTTGCTTTGGGAGATAAGCGTCAGCCATCCACACACAGTGACCAACCCAGTAGAGTTGATGTTTCATAATTTTTGCCTCAGTGCTGGTTTTGTTAGCTGCAGAGAGGATGCTGCAATTAGTGCAGTGATCTTCCCATCTAACGCAAAGGATCTTCCTGAGGCAACGCTGATGGAGCCATTCCAGGTGCTTAAGATGGCTTTGATGTGACCTCCACATCTCACACCCATAGAGGAGCATAGGGATAACCACTGCCTTGAAGACCGGGATCTTAGTTTCCATCTGCAGATCTCAGTAAGCAAAGACAAGGCAAAACAGCTTTCTGAAGGGGCAGGGGCCTTGGTGCGGCGGACCTTAGGGCCATGCTTAGTCTGGGAACTCACCTCAGATCTGTTCACCAGGGGAGACTCTAGCAGGAGTACAAGATTCAAGATGACATAGATCTGAGGGTCGTTGGAACACACAGGCCTTTCCATCACAAAAAGGTTACAGTCCTAGGAGAGGGTGGAAGTGTATCCCTAAATCACAACAGCAACAATAGTCAATATAAACAATATAAAAATAGTCCTCAATAGTTAGTGGTACATACCCTTAACATGTCACTCTAATGTTAATTGAAAATGACAATGAAATTTAACTTAAAAATTAAACTTCACTACACACAAGCATTTTAAATGGGGGGTTGTGTTTTAGTTTTAAGCATTTAATAATCATTTGCAGTTGCTGAACATATTCAGATATGGTGTAACTCACAGTTGACAGTATTATGTACAAAACCTTTCCTATTGAATGAACAACTCGCTGTATAGGAGAGGTTTCTTGTTTAATATATATTAAGCTGTAGGTCATCAGGACCCCTATGTTCAGCATAGAATTCCCTACATATCATCCACATTTCTATCATTTATTCATTCCAATTTAAGGCACAGTGTGATAATAGCTGTCATTTTCCTTTGCGTGTGCCTGAAGGAGGTTGACAGACTCTAAATAATACAACACAGACCATGAGCAGTAGATAGTTCTAACTGCGTTCCACCATTTTTAAAAGATGACATTACTTCCAGAAGCCACAAAGGACTGCAATCATCTGGTGTATTCTGATAATTACTTTCAGAAGGAGTTCTTGGCACCAGCACCAAGTTCTTCAGTTCAGCTATATCAGTTAGACAAACTGTCACTGCATATAGATTAACAGGGCCACCGAGGAGTGGTAGACGAGTATGTTCAGACTTGAAAGGTTAGAATGTCACTTCCAGTTGAAATTCAGCCTGGCCTTATCCTAGAGCAATTAGTATTTTCCCCAATTCACCTCATTCCTTCCCTATGGAATGAAATTTAGACTGAAGTCTGACCTTGAGCACAAGAGGAAGCACAGAAAGTCTCTCTCTCCGCTCTAGATACTCTGGTTCCTCTTTAAATATGTACATATTATGATCAGAAATATAAAGGATATTAATTATACATGAAAAACCAAAAGTAATGGTATAAAACAAGACTGTATATAGCCACGAGATTGTTGTGCAGCAGGATGAGAGCATACAGACTGTGAAACCTGACAGAATATGTTGTCCTGATGCTCTGGGGACTGCAGGGATTACTCCCTCTGTATTCTTCTGAGGTTGCAAAACCAATATGGTAAAAAGATGGAGCCATAGCTCTAGTGCTTCCCCAAGCAGGCCTTTAGCATTGTGGTCTGGCCTTCTAGATGGGAACTAAAATGCAAAGTAATAAAAAACAGGTAACTCTGGTATAAGCAAGCTCCCTGGGTCACCCTGGGCGCATCCACACACGCAAGCACGTGCACTTGCAGCAGCTCAAATAGAAGTGGTGCAAATCTGAGCCGGGGCTTTTTGCCTCAGCACATGTGCTTGGACAGGCACTTTGTTGTGAAGCAAATTGTGCCACGTGGGGCAAAATAACCCCGCCTGGCTCCTCCTGGATCTGCAACCAGGGGGAGCTAGAGCCTGGGGCCAGTACCTGTACATGTGTTGATGTTTACTTTTTGTTTTATTCACACAGGATGGGTGTGTGATGGGGGGATGTGGTGTCTGCAGGAAGGGGGTTCGAAGGGGTGTGGGGGAAGGCGGGTGGGTGTGTGGGTGTGTATGGAGGGGTGTGGGTTGGTCTGTGGGTAAGTGTGGGGCAATTCCTGGGGGGACTTTGGGTGTGGGGGACCTTGTGGGGGGCTGCTCAGGAGGGGTGGAGTCCCCTGGCTCCCACAGGGTGCAGCCACCCCTCCCCCACAGGGCCCCAGTCCCCCTGCCCAGGGTCCCAGGCACCCTGGAGGGCCCTACCCCCACCCAGGTTCCCAGTTCTACCCTGGAGGGCCCCAGCTCCCCAGGCCAGTGCCCATAACTGACCTCTCACAGCAGCAGTGGGGGGACCATGCGCCAAGCCCAGCCAGGTCCTGCTGGCCCTGGGGCTCCTCCTGCCACCCAGCCAAGCCAGTCTCATGGTGGCAGGACCCAGCATGACACTTGGGGACCAGATGCCGGGCCCAGCCGGGTCCTGCCACCTGGCCAGGCCAGGCCCATGGTGACAAACATTGAGTATCTAGAACAGTGGTGTTCAACCTCTTTAGACTTAAGGAACTCCTTGACAGACTCAAAGTACCCTTTGGAAAATGCCAGATCTTACTTTTCACTCATTTTTTGATTACAGAAAATAACAAAATAGTTCTTCTGTTGCAAAGAACTGAGAAAAACTTCAACAGGTCAGAATGGCTTTGGCACTATGGACTCCTCTTTGAAGTCCCTGGTTTTATTTTGTGAATCATGTTTATACACCTAACAATGCTACCATTGCTTATTAGCACCCTGCAGCACTCTTAAAAGGATTTCAAGGCACCCAGAATTACTCATCTAGAAACTATATACACAATTCAAAGGCAGACCAAAAAAAGGCTAACAGGATATATCAACAAGTTATGGCATGGACTTTTACTGCTCTAACCCTCAGCCTTTCACCCCACTTAGTAGGGTGTTATGAACATGAACTGTCTCCTGGCTACTGATACATCTATATGAATTCCTTTATATTGAAACAAGGAAACACTAAACAGTAGTCACAAGAAAGGGGCAGGAATTTATTCACCAGAGCACCACAACTGTCTGCACGCACCTGTTATTACCAGAAAGGGATGAGTCCCTATAAGAGAACTACCCTCCCTTACCCAATCAGGATAACAGCCCGAGATGCACAGAGAGAAGGCACCACACAATCCAGACAATCCTCATGGGCATCATGCTTCTGTTAAAAGGCTCCCCACCATATGCTAATGACTCTTGAGAGGACTGGCTAGTTGGTCTGGTTCTGAACTGTGTTCTTAGCTGATTCTTAAGAGATCTTGAAAGACATTTGGGGGATGGTTAATATGAGACAGAAAAAAAAGTAGTTTGATTTCTGAAGCCCAGATGTGTCAATACCAGAAGTTCTCCTTCTTATGCATGTGCATAATAGAGAATTGCAGAGAACCCAAATTAGCCTTGGCGACGCATGGGGAGTGCACGGGTGTACATGCACCCCCTGAGAGTGCTGGTGCACCCCCTGATAAGCCATGCTCACCACTTAGGCAATGGGTGGGAGCGCCAATGCCTCCCCTGCAAGTGCCAGCTGATTGCTTCAGCCCCTCCCAGAAGCAGCTGCAGCCACTTCCAGAAGCGGCCACAGCAATCAACCAGGGGAAACTCCCCCTGGGCAGTGAGATTGGCTGCGGGGGGCCCCATGCAGTGAGATCAGCCATGGAGGGACCCCACCCCGGTCAGCAGGACTGGTCGCAGGGGGTACATGTGCCCCCCTAAGGCAGCACCAGTTACCCATGCGAATTACCTAACTTATAATTACAAGATTTTCTTCTACTTTCACTCTCTACTACTTTACTGTGGTGCATCTATATATTGCACCTGAGTGCATGTAGGTGTATTCTGATAGCCCCTTCCTAGAAGGACTTTGTATGAGGAAGTCAACAGCACTGGATTTCCTCCTGATTTCAAGAAAAGTTATATTTACTTATACTGGGTCTAAGTTCGCTCCCATGCACCTAATTCTGATGCTACCAAAAATAAATTTTATACCATTATAACTCTACTGAGCCTAGTGAAATTGCACCTAATTTGTGACAGTCTTATTGAGTAGAGGGCAGGATAGATTTGCACCTTATAGACTAACTGAAGTAGACACATAGCACAAATTTTTGTGATGCTAACTTCATCAGATGCTGTGACGGTATTACTAAGATCCGAATTGGGATCACCATGTCCAGACATGGTTTCAAAGTGGGTTCCATTATCAAAGACAGCAAACTTCCCAGGCTATGGACTTAAGCACTAAATGTTCAACACTTACTGAAATACATCTATGTTGTTATTCTTTTTATCTCTTAGTGGTTTGTATTCCCAGGTTATCATGACCCTCATCATGAATGAAAACAAACCTAGGAAGAAGTTTTCCAAGGAACAAACACATGATAATATTTGATCAAAAGAATGCTGATTAAAATGTAGTCATTAAAAAAAAAGAATTTATATTTGTCACATGATCTTTTTTGGTTCGTGATATAAAATGGAACCAAAAAAACTCTTGGGGTTTTGAAAAATATTTTTGGTTCAAGACTTGTACTAAAAATATTAGAAAATTCAATCAATAATCCTTTTTTGTGAAGATCAGCATACAAAATGTGCAAGAGATATCAACACAGTGGGTGGCCGAGTGAAGAGCTGAAAGCTGTCAGTTTTGTCTGCTGACAAAAACAAAAATCTAGGGAGACAAAGCATATATGTTTTGATGCCAATCCCCATGTAGCTTTCTTACAATGCTTTTGGTTTTCTTTATGAGAAATAAACCATGCCCTCATACTTTTGTCCCATGACACATGTTAAACCTCCTGGAACAGCTTAAGTTGCTAATATACACTGATGGGTACTGACTTATTCCTAACCTCTCAAGAAAAAGATCTAGGCATCAAAGTGGAACATTCAACAGGCTGCAAGCAGTCAACAAGGCAAATAAACTGTTACTACATCAATAATGGAAAAGAAAATGTGGAAAACACGCTTCTACATGGCAAATCCTTTGGAACCCACCTGATAAAGTTAGCTTCGCCCCACAAAAGCTTGTGCTATATCTATCTATCCATCCATACACATACACACGCACGCATGCACACACACACACACACACACACACACACACACACACACACAGGCTAATCTATAACATGCAACGCTACCCTGCTTTCTGCCTATTCACAGAGTGAACTACCTTGTCAGTCCCTGCACCCAGCTGCTGCTGCTGCTGTTGTCACAGCACAGACCCAAACCCTGGCACCCTAGAAGGGAACATCCATTCTGGTGCCATGGCTTAGTGCCATGTTTGCCCACTCCACGGGCAAGCTCCCTCCCCATATCAAATGGGAGTTCACATGCCTTAATAGGTAAATGTGTGGTATATTATCCCTCTCATTCTTCTGTTGACTACTTTCATTTGGGACCTGACTGAAGGCAGTTGGAGCCTGATAATGAAGCTATAAAGTTTAGGTACAGCTTGCATGGCATCAATTGTATGAAACCCATTACACTGGCTCTCAACCTACCCCCTCTCCCCCCGTCATGTTTTGACCTCGTCACCTTGGTAATATCCTCCAATAATATTGGTTATGTTTATAGAATTATGGAGCCAAGGCCTTGAGGGAAAAAGGGAAACTGGAAAAACAAAAGGGCCCTAGAAGAGCTTGCGTTATACACAGAGAGAGAGGCTTTCTATTCTCCCCTGCAACTGAACCTCAGTTGTAAAAATAGAATGAATATATAATATATATAAAATTAAAGAACTGGCAAAGTCTGCTCTGAACCGGAAGGCACACACAATAGAATTGGTACAAGCCCTTCATGTCTCCTATTGCAGCTGCTTTTCCTTCAATGTCATGAGGTCTAATACTAGAAAGAGTTGTTACATTGGAGGCTTTTATTTCCTCTCTCCTTGACCTTGCTCCTGCTAATGCAGTAGGACAAAGAACTACAGAATGGCTTGTTCTCAGGGTAGTGATATTGGAGAAAGATAGCATTTCTCTATTTTCCTTCTCTCCCTCTTCTTCAGCCCCTATTCTACATATCCACATTTAGATTTTAGAGTGTTGGCAATGTTGTAAGCAGGCACTCTTGCCCTTCTCCCCCTACCCAACCCCTACCCTGATTCACTACCTAGTGAAATTTTACCCCCAACCCTTAAAAGCAAAAACTGCGATAAACCTGTTGATGAACCTGATGAGACCCCAGTGAGACGTGGCTTAGACTCTGAACCTTGAGCCTAATACTGCAGTGTACTGTGCTAAGGCTGTCTTCACTAGAAGTACCACAAGTTATCTACATCCAAGTTAGCTGTTCAGAAAGAATAAGAGAGCAGACTCCACCCTACCCTGCAGCATGACTAAAAATGCCTTATTTATTTGAATCAATAAAATTAAACAGGTATAGAGTGTTTAGCAAAGTAACTGAAATAGGAAGTAGCTATGGCAAAATTTACAGCCAATGGGATCAGTGCTGAGCCAGTTAAGTCTGTGCAGGTTGTCTTCAAGGGACACTTCTATTCCATTCAGCATGCTTACAAAACACTAGCTAACTTACCTGATTTCTGGTGTGAATATTTGTAGCTGTGCTTTCAAAAGCCACTTTCCAAGAATACAATATAGTATCACCTTAAAATTCACTCTTTGAGAAAACATTCCTTGCAATAAATTCCTAGCTTAAAGTATCTGCAGAAGGCAAATGAGAAAAGGTCCCGAAACATAGCCTAGCAATTTAAAAAAAAAAAAAAACTGGAACAAAGGCTCATCAATCAATTTTGAACTATTTGCTCAGGTCTATTGAGCACTCTTCATCAGTACTGCTCAGTGCAATCTATATTCCTGCCCCTGTGAGTATTAGCCTCCTACAGTACTGTAGCAAGCTGCCATTAGTAGACAAGTCCCTTTCCACATCTGGTACTGCAAAACTACATCCGTTCATTTCACAGAGCCAGCTGGGGGGTGGAGTAGGGAGGGGACAGTGCTAAAGTTTTGACACAACCCACAAACTCTCTTATGCTGATGAGTCCTCACTCTCCTACACCTGCTCTTCAAATGATTTACTTTTCACCAGAGGACAATGAAACAAAATCTTCCCAGGTTCATTTCCTCTCAGACCTATACTCTTTTTCTCTCTCTGTCTCTGAAAGAAACTCTCAAGGGGGTTAAAGGGACAATAACCCAGCCAGCAGATCTTCTCCCATTTGTTCTTTAATCAAAGTGAGGATGTCACAAGCTTCTATCTGCTACACACCTGTAGACTTCCAACCTTTTAGGTTAAGTAGGTAGGCCCTTGATAAATTTTAGACTAAGGTATATGTTAGAAAAATAAGCAGTTGGAGTAATTTTATTTGGGAACCTTTGTCTTACCAATGTGCAATTCCCATTACCACTAATGGAGGAGAGAAGAAACTACTTAATAGGGCTGTGTGAAGTTTCAGTCGCTGATTCAATTCAGCGGAGATTCGGCCTGATTTGGTGGCTAAATCTCCGAATCCAAACTGAATCAGGAAACCTTTTAATCTCTCCAAATTGAATTGGAACGCTCCAAATCAATTCAGAGAGATTTGGAAAGATTTGACAATTCAGACATAGACACAGCTTTAAATGTTTTTTCTACATACCTAAGGTACCAGGCAGCTCGTGAATGCTGAGATGCTGGGGTGAATGGAGCATCCCATTGGAGCACGGGATGGAGGGGGGAGGGGGGTCCCCAGTGTGCTTGGAAGCAGACCCAAAAGCGGACTAGAAGCACTTCCGGTCCACTTCCAGGTCTGCTGGGGAGCACACAGAGGCCCTCCCCCGTGCCCTCCTGGCTCAGTGACTAGTGCCTCCTGGGTCTGGGGGGGGCACCCAGGGTCCCCTTGCAGCTGATCGCCAAGCTGGGGGGGGGGATGGTGGGGCCCCGTGCACTCAGCAGCAAACCCAGAAGTGGACTGGAAGTATCTCCAGTCCACTTCCAGGTTCACCACTGAACATGCAGGGTCCCCTCCCCCCCGGACTCCTGTGGGATGCTCCATCCAACCCACCATCACAGCATTCGTAAGCTGTGCCTGGTACCTTGACATATGTGGAAAAAACATTTAAAGCTGTGTCTATGCCCAAATCACTGGTTCTCCAAATCAGCATTGAATCTTCAGATTGGATTCAGCTGAATCAAATCGGGGACAGTGATCTGAATCAACAAATCTAATAACTGTCCCTGATTCAGGCTGAATCCAAATTGAATACAGCCCATTTCACACACCCCTACTACTTACAGAGTATACTCATTGGACTATCCCCAACTATTCCCTGGTTACTTGTAATATTATTTGAAACTCTACACCTTTCCCATTTTCGTGCACTATAGTGTTCACTATGTTCTTCAAACAGTGGTCCACTCTCTTTTATTGGATGGGACCCAGGGAATGGTAGGTGTAACAATACTCAAAGGAACGAAAAATTAAATGCATTGTGCAGCCTTGGAGTTCTATTTGGTTTTCCCTCTCTGTACATGGCTTATATTATGGCATTATATATCTCTCATGATTTTTCAGACATTTATCCTCATCACACCCCTGTGAGATAGGAAAGTTATAACAAACTTGTCGAACCAAGTCAAAGAGATTAAATTCGAACTAGAATCTCAGGCTAACAGGTGAATCATTGATTCACCTTTCTTTTACTTCAAGACCCACTACATCTCAGTAAGCAACTTTAGGAAAAGGACATTGTCCCCTTGTTTCCAACTTATAAGGTAGCAGCTCACTTCATAGGCAGGCTTCCTTAGCACTTTTGGCAAGAAGCTCACCAGTTCGGTGATACCCATGACCGTGATCTGTGGCCTAACCAGCCACTAGCAGTAAGCCCTCACTGGTGCATTCTAAGGCCCCAAGCTCAGTGGGCCAACCCTGAAATAATCACTCATAATTTTTTTTCATACTTTTCTTGCTGAAAAAGTAAAAAAATACAAGGAAGGGTTTCCTCATCCTTTCCTAGACTTTTGTCTTTTTTTCCCAATTTTTAGAGGGAAAACAATTAATAAGTAATAAATTATTTTCCCCCTAACTTTCTCTCCCATAGTTTTACCTTTTTAATGAAAAAAATGGTGCAGGGAAAGTCAAAGTGGGAGAAAAGAAAGGAACCCATACCCTCAAATTACATATTTTTAATTTTCAAAGCAAACCCCCAATTTTTTATTCTATCAGTAGCAAAATGAAAAATGGTTTGTTTTGAAATTTCTCGTGATTTCTTTCCAAAAAGCATTACAAAAATAATGGTTTGTTTTGGGTTTTTTTTCTTTAAAACATCTCTACTCTGGTTATCAAGGAAATAAGAGATTTAAATGAAGCTATAATAGGAGAGTTTATGCTTTTTGTGACTACTCTTCATAGAGCTTTTCAAGTCTCTTTGCAAAATGACAAACACTAAATGTGTTCAGTCAAATGTACAAATACAAAATAGTTGTTCCTAGCTAGCTAGAACAAGAAAACAAGGAAAGGACCTCAGGATTAAATGGATCAACAGTGAAATGCTGTTCCAAAAAAGGTAATTGTACACTGAGACATATAACAGAAGTGTCATATGCAAACTAAGTGATTCTTCTACTCTCTTCACCTAGACTAGTGTTATCAGTTTGGGGCAGCACACTTCAAGAAAGATGTGGATTCATTGGAAAAAATCTAGAGGAGAGCACCAAAAATGATCAAAGGTCTAAAAAAATACAAAATCACAAGAAAGGTCTTGTTGGGATTATTTACCCTTGAGAAGAGACAACAGAGAGGTGATTTGATGACATTCTTCAAATACAAAAGGGCTGTTATAAAGATGATGGCAATGAATTGCCCTTTGAGTTCACATGGTAAAGGATAAATTCAACAAGAAAATTTAGGTTTGATACTAGGGTGAATTTTCTAATTATGGGGGTAATTACTACTGGAACAGATTATCTAAAGAAGCCATGTAATCTGTTACTGGAATTTTTTAAGTACAGGTTATCCCTTCAGCCCCCTCCCCTGCAATCCCAACCTCACATCTTTTGAGCAGGTCATCTAGTGACCCCTATTTTTTTATGATTTGGCAGGGTTGTGGAGGAATGGTGGGGAGGGTTAATCAAAGTAGTGCCTCCTGCATAATTTCCAAAAAAGAGCTTGGCCATTGAAGGATTCAAGAACCCAAAGAACAATAAGCAAGCTTATCATTTGGCATCATGATAAGCTCTTTGGTTAATTCAAAGCTAATCTTGCTGATTTCACACTATCCTCTTCTGATATATTTCACTAAAGAGTTTCCTTGATAGTCTGAAGAAGAAGAAAAATGAACACCAGTATTGGGTCATGTTGTGAAAAAACGATTACTTAGTAAATAAAAGCTGCAGAAACATAGTGTATATTTATTTAATGACCCAATTTCAAAAGTTCCACTTAACATAACCCTAGTGTAACAAAGTGATTTGCTTAACATTTCAAACAGGTGGTTTCTTCTTTTTTCATTTTCCTCTAGAGTACAATAATACCTCTTCATCCTTTTTGTGCTAATACTTTTGCTTCACACACATTTTTTGCCAGGCCCAAAAGATTTCAATCAAGAAATGATTGATAATGAAGGTTAAACAAAACATTCAGTCATTGAGGTACCTAATGTTCGGACTCAGTCTGGCCGTTGTATACCATTTCAGTAGTTTAAAGGGGAGATGGAAGGTTTAGGCAGCCTCCACTCCTCCATATGGCCCACCCCTGTACTAGACTACCGGCATGTGAACCTAGCACAGGTGCCACATTATACATCTGTTTATCCTTTACAGAGAAACAGACATTTTTAATCCACTCAGCTTGACCCTCTTGACTTTTTTATTTTTCTAGCAGACATTCACACATAATATCTTGAATGCTTGCATCTTGATTTTCCAAAGTTGAAAGCATGAATAATAATGCTAGCAGCAAACTGAAACCAGAAAAGGAAAACAATAGAGATGAATCCAAAGAATGTTATGCAAACATTTCACCCACCCACAAGAAGTTTGCCCTGGTGTCATATCAATAATAAATATGTATAGGCTCTACAATGAGCAGAACACAGTTGCAACATTTCTTGTAATAATTTTGTACTACTGGCATTTCAAGGCTCACAGTTCCCTGTCAAGATATGTCTACTGAAAAAGCCAGGATTCTAAGACAGAAGTTACTTACCAAGAGCTTTCTTCCTTTGTTTATGTGACATTGCATGACACTAACCCATATTAATTCCCATTTAACTAAATACATCTATTAGTATATTTTTGTAAAGAGTCAAGATCACCCAAAGCATTGGTAGATAATCTTTTATTTTTGTTTCCTAATGTCTAAATAAATAAAAGCTTCATCAACATAAGAATGGGAAAGATCATTTTTAAAGCCATGTTCTGATGTATTTGACTCTCTCTCTCTTTGTTGTGCCTGGCTTCTACAAATTTACTGAAATAAAAACTAAAGCTTACTCTGGCCTCATCCTTTAAGTGAAATAAAGTGGAGTTAAAAATGTCTGGACAAAAACAAACTCAGGATGGAAAGTCCCCTGGATTTGCTAAGAGAATAAATCGCCATGAGATTACTCATCAGATTTCAAGCCAAAGAAGCTCTTAACTAGATTAGAGAAAACTATTTTTGGCCATTTGGACCTATGACTCAGCCAAACCTCCAGACAAAAATATAACAGCAATGCCAAAATTAGGGGAAAAAACAGAAAAACCCCCAAAATAAATGTGGTGTCTTCTAAGCAAGAACAAAAGCCAAAAGCACTGTGCATCTAAATGCAGCCAGGCAACAACAATTACACAATATTGAGTTCTTCTCTAGTATCTTCCATGCATGTATCTCAAAGCGCATTAAAACATACAACGTGTTAAGAAGCCTCCATATTTGCTCACGTGACACTGCAACTGAAAGGAACCTGTTTCTGCCCAGAACCCCTCAAACAGGCAAGCCCAGAATTGCAGCTCGTCTTCCCTTAGCAAAAAGACTGTCTCACATGCCTCTAATTTGCCCCCCCAAAACAGAAAAGAAATGGACAAAGGGGACCATTTTCTTTTCTTCACACTGGTCAGGCACAGCGCAGAATCCAGATACACCCTTATTTAAATGGCCTACCACTGGGCACATTCTTCTGTTCATTTGGGATCCCAGGGGACCATTCTGACTCTAGTTGTGCCTGCTTGAACAGGACAACTCGGTTGCTCAACCATCACCCCAGAAAATAAAGCAGTTCTCAACAGACACCAACAGACTTTGTATTATTGTTGCCTTCTTCTACATGGATTAACTGAAACAGAGAAGTTAAATGACTTCCCCAGCATCATTCACAAAGTCAATGGCAAACCTAAACTCAGATTTCATGACTCCCAATCCTATGCATCAGCTGTTACTCTGAGCTTCTTCATTAACTAGAAATAAGATGAGAATGGAAGCCTGTGGGAAGTCACACACAACTGAACTGAGGACTGATGTAAAGTCACCTGAGTAATAAAACGGGAACCTAAGGACAAATTGCCTCAGAGGCAGACAGAAGAACAATGGATAATGTACTCCAAAATATCTAGGAAGCCTGAAATAAAATTGTGATTTGTGTCACAATAAACAAATAAGTTCATCATTATTAAATTATTCTTCATTACAATAGTCTGAATCTGACATAACATGGCCGAATGATTTTCCTCCTTTCTTTGTTTCATCACACTGTAAAATCCAGCATGAAAAACTGTGGCATTACACAGGAATATAGGACTGGTAGGCCTCCTGAGCCACCGAGTCCACACACAGATTTCTACATAAAACATGCCTACTTATCATGATCTCCCTTCCATAAACTTACCCAGTTCTACCTTGAAATAATTCAGGTTCCTCACTAGGTTTTTTTTCTGGAATCATTCCAAAACGACTCCTCTGTTTGTTATAAACCTCCTTCTAATTCCCGGTCCCAATTTTCTCATGACCAGTTAGTATCCACTTTAACTAGTGCCAATATTGTTCTTTAACTTAAATAGTGCTCTTCTCTCCCTGGTATCAGCTCTACAAATACACCTCTGAAGAGTAATTATATCTGCTCTCAGGCTTCATTTTGCTAAACTGAACAAGACAAGCTTTTTAAAATATCCTCTCATAGGTGAGGCTCTCCCTTTTTCTAACCAGTTAAGCAGCCTTTCTCTATATCTGTTCCAGTTTAAAGAATCGCTTTTCATCTAAACTGCTTACTATATTCTAGAAGAGATCTTCCTAATGCTTCCTACAATGTTATTAATACATCCCAGTCTCTATCACATTACACAGGTGGCTCTAAGTCATCCTGTGATGGACCAATACACAAGGTCCTTCTTCTCCATTGCCGCAAATCTATAAATCCTCATCTTAATCCCCATTCTTCCTATTAGTCCCAATGTACATTAGGTTTCATATATTTTCTATTGTTCCACTTCATACGACTATCTAACTCTTCCTAGATAACAATATGACCATTCTCCACATTTCCAATATCTTCCAGATTTGCCATCTGCAAATTTAATACACATGTGTTTAGTCCTAAAGAAAGGTTACTAGTGAAAATATTGAATGGGCTGGGCCAAGACAAATCCCCAAGGAACATCACAAGTAACCTCTCTACAACCTCTCTTCAAACTCCCCTTTCAATACCATCAATTATAGTTTTCCTTTCACTCACTCCTTGTCCACTTTACAATTATGGTATTAGTCCCCCCATCTCTTCCAGTGTAGCTAATAATTTCCTGTAAAGCCAAGTATCAAATACCTTGCTTAAATCAAGATAGATTAGATCTGCTGCATTCCCCTTATCTGAGGAGCCATATATCCTATCATAAAGGGATTTTAAATTGGTCTGCCAAGCTTCCTTGAATAACTGGAAAAGTATTTTTCAAATATCATAAAATGTATCCACAGGCATTCAGACAATCTGAAAGAAAATTGTTAATATATCCTTTCGCAAAGCAATCCCTCTTAAAGAAAAACTAGCCTCCATCCTTTCCTTTAGTAAATATTTCTACATCTATAGAGATTCTCTTTAAGGAAAGAGACTCTCCACTGGCATTCCTGAAACTTTCCTATCCAAACAGGATTAGCTGAGCCTCAGCTCCATGGCTGGTTTCCCTGAACACAATCCACTGATCTATGCTAATCTCCAAGGGTGGAATTGAATGAGTTTTGTGCTCTTGGGCAGGCTGTGGCTACAGCATACATGCAGCCCAACTATTTATCACCCTGCAGATCCAACTGGGTTTAAAAACACCCGAGTATCCCTTCCCTACCTTACCCCCACAATGGGAATCTGTCAACAACAGTATAGTTACCAACAGCTTTTTAAGAAAACAAAGTGTTGTTTCTTTACCAGTTGAAACAAAGCATTAGAGAGGAAAAGGAAGTTTAAAATAAAGCCTATGTGCATATTTAGTCTCATCTAAATTAATGCTTCCATATATTAAAGTAAGTGGACTTTCCTTTTAAGTTAGAGGAACAAAACAAGATCAATATACCTTTCCAAGGAAGCTTCAGTGCTCTTGGCTCTGGCCTCAATTCGTCTCCCAGGGTCCTCCCCTCTGTCAGTCAGAAAAACCTGGGTTTTCTGAAGGTCTCCACACACTATGTCTAGCTCCGGCTGTCATATTGCTAAATAGTACTTGTTGTTGGCCTGAAGTCTTCCTTTTGCCTCATGCTGCTTTTTGCAAGCTGCCAATATCCCCTGTGATAGTTCATCGGTTGCTCAGAGGGTTAGGCCCATTTGGTGTTAGCATGAAATCATTGTTTCAAGCTGCGGGCAAAGCAACAGAAAGCATCTTTTCTCCATTGATAGTCTAACACTCCATTTAAAAAAAATAAAACCCAATGCATTGGAGACAGTTTGGGAAACATTAATCCTTACTCTTCACTTACCACAGCATGAAAAATCATCTATGCTTTCTAGAAATCTGAGAAAATGGATACAGAAGACTTCTCCACGGGCACGTATGCTGTGAATTGGTGCTGGCAAAACCTGGTCAACAAATTTACCCTCAAAAGGTACCCTCAAAAGGTACAGTCTCTGCCTGTTCTACCAGCAAATATTACACCCACTATCTCTAGACTAAAGCACTGCCAGTTCCCTCTCTCAGCCAGATACTAGTTTAAATCAGTTCTTTTGGTTTGCAAGAGATTGGGCCTTAAAAATGTTATAACTCTAGTACTGAATCTTGCCAAACCTAAATCTTCCTCTAAAAGTGCAGTTTTCTTTTTCAGTCTACCCAAGTTTCATATCTGGAAGAAGAGATGGAGACATTTTTCTGGTAGCCTCTTTATGTTCAGAAAGATGAACAAGAGGCTGTTTGACAACCCATTAGAGGGTTGTTGGAATGTGAGAAGTACTCCCAGTGAAGATTAGCAACCGGAGGGCAGATGAGGAGGAAGATGTCAAAGGTGGCAAATAAATGCAATTTATTTCATGGCCCCACAGTTTACAGAGATAATAAACTTACTGTTCAGCTTACAAAGTTGCACTGCAAATGGGAAATGAAACATATGGACGCTTTACCCTGCTAAGGAATCACTTTTCTCTCTTTTTTTTTTTTGCCATTAAATAAGTTATTTTTATCTGAATGGAAATTCTTACTCTTGTGCTGGCTCAGGTTACTTAAATCCATTTGTTTTTCTACACTGTGCTTCCAGAGGAAAGAGTATGGAGCCTTTTCAGTTTCATGAGTCTGCAGGGGGGGGAAAAGTAGCCTTTAAAGAAGTTATGATTTTCAACAGTCCCATCCAGGCCACAAAAATAGATTTAGTGCTTAGAGTGATGAAGGCAGCAGGAAATTATTTGCCAATTGGCCTCCTTCTTCTTCCTGGATTACATATTTCACACACAGCCCAAATATTTTTTTTTCAGCTTTGAAATCAGTGTCTTTTGGATCTGTCTACACAGTAATATGAAGGTGTCATCAGAGCCTGTGCTAGCATGCTAGCTCAACCTAGTTAGGAGTAAAAATAGCACTGAAGACCCAGCAACACAAGTTTTAGCCCATGCTAGCCGAAAGATCACAAAGCCTCCAGGAAACCTGGGTATGTACTCTGATGACTAAACCAAATGATACCAAGTCTTCACTATTATTGCTACCATACTCTGGACTAGGTTAAACTAATACAAGTGCTACATTGACATTTGCCATATAGACACACCTCTACTAAGTGCTCCAAGAGTTGGGTGAGAAAAGCATCTACTAGGCTCAGTAGGTTTGTTTTACTGTTTGTTACTAAACTTTATTAACACTTACCTCAGAATGGCACATTGCTCATTGGTGCATTGGCAGAATCTGGGTCCGATATCCAGACTTGGTAACAGATGATGTGACAGGCTCAGGTGATCCACCTGGTATCTGACAGACCCTAGTGGTCAGACCTGCCTGCCCATGCTCTCCAGCCTCCCCTCATCTCCTATCTGCAACCTGCCACGATTTGATCTTACAACACTTAGCTGGGGAGGCTGCCTCCAGAGGCTGGGGTAACCTCTTCCTGGGTGCCTCTCCTCCATGTACACCCCTCAGGGCTTCTCTATGCTATACTCCACAGGGAGGGTTCCCTCTTTAAGGCAGCCCCAGTTGTGCCTTAGGAGCAGTAATCATGAACTCCAGCTACCACCACAGTCATGCCCATGCCTCACAGATGTTAGTCAGCATTCAGAGGAGCGGGGCCCTTTGGCCCCAACTCTGCACTCAGCCACTCACACCTTAAAGCTCTGTTAGGGCCTCCACCTACCTGGCTTCAGCCCCTTTTGTTAGCTACCCCACCTAGACCAAGGTCCAGCCCCCATCACATGAACTTCATTAGGGACCTTTCTAGTAGGTGACTCTCAAGTACCCTGTGGCCATCCATCCCCATAGCCACATCCTTCCCCATAGCCACAGCCCCATCCTCCAGTCCTAAATAAACATAAACACCATCATAACAGAAATATAAGCAAACTGCTTCCATAAAGGTCTTCCCCACTCTGGCTCAATACCCTACCACAAGCTATATTTCCCAGAGCTAAGCTCATTCTCACTCTCGTGGGTAGCTAGGGTGTCTGTGGGCCTGCTCCCTGCAGTCAGCTTCCCTGGGGAGCTCCTCTCACTGCAGCATGCAGGTTGACTGCCTGCTCTGTCTCAATTCCTGGGCTTATATGTCTCAAAGCCCTGCCCCTTTCCTATCTTGTGACTCCCACACCAGATACAAGGTTTCCCCTTTTAATTAAGGGTCAGCCTGTGTGCCTTCTTCTGCATCCGCACATAGCCAGCTTGGCCTGCTGCATTCCCTTGAAGGAACAGGAGTCCCCGGGTCCCTATTACACATGAACAGTAATCTTAAAGTAGGGTTCAGTTTGGTATGATTTGTAGTATGTTGTCTGGCTAACACCAAGCTGTACTGCCTCAGTTTTTGTATTATATTTATTCCAAGTTAGACCTGAACATGTTCAGGATATCAGATGTTCACAAGCAGAGTTAGGCTGGTAAGTTATCTTCTTAATTTTATGCAATTGGAAAATGAGACCCAGACAGCTTAAATGACTTGATTTGGGGGCATTCTTGTCTTGGATTACACATGTTACTGGCAGGAAGGAGTCCTGGATCCTCAGATGATGCAAAACAGCATCTCTTAGGTTAGGTACAGACATTCACAAAGCCCAAGGTAGAACCAATTTAAGTGGTTTTCTGCAAGTGGTATAGTTTAGCTCAGTAGCGAACAGAGTACATACTTTACCTTCAGTGGGGGAAAGAGGGTTATATCTTAGACCAGGTTTTGCCATTTTAAACCAGTTCATGTGGGCTGAACTTCTATTCTGTTATGGGTATATAGACTGGTTTCCAATCACTTATGTTGGTAAAAGTGTGATGTCTGCACCTGGCCTTAGAGTTTACATCAGTTTATAGTAGGTGACAATATGGCCTGCAAAGATGCTAATCTTATTTTTTTTCAAGTCATTTGACAGGTTCCATTGGAACTAGAGTGTTGCTATAGTCATGATGGTCCAGGAAATGTAGGAAAGGAGAGGGAATTTTTTGTGATATCTTTTTTTAGACCAAATGTATAATTGGGAGAAAGGTTTGATGAGCTGTCTGGTACACACTGTTCTTCTTTGATCTCAGGGGGCACATCTACACATTACACTACAGTGACGTAGCATTGGCAGGCAAAAACTGTGACACCACAGCTACATCGCTGTAGTGACGTGCTCCCTCAGTTTAGTGCATCGCTACAGCAATGTAGCACTAAAAATAACTGTGAGCCACACAGGTGGCAGAGTACAAGCTGTTACTGTGCTGTCATTTAGTACTTCCAAAAAGAAGTACTAAATGATGGTGCAGTTACAACAGCGCCACCGGGGCACATGTAGACACGCCCAGGAAAAGCTTCTCCATCAGACTCAAGGAAGGGCAGTGTGTGTTTGAAAGCATATCAAACCTTTCTTCCAACTATACAGTTGGTCTAGTAAAAGTTATTATAAAAAAAAAAACCCTCACCTCTCCCCTTGGAGACACACTCTCTATAATTTGTTTTATTCCCTATCATCAAAATGTTGCATGTCCTATCTAAATCTCTCTCTAAAGTTCTACATATTTTAGGGGAGTCAGTGGCTAATCTGGGACTAGATTATACTGGCTCATTCTTCCAAGACAGGCTTCTGTATTTGCACTCCTTAGACTCCTTTCTTCAAAATTCCTATGCATGAGTTTTCAACTGGGGGGAGAGAAGCTCACTAATGGGATATTGGAAAATGCTGTGTTTGTATCTTTGTCCAGCAATTATGTAAAATTTTCCTCAACTATGTAAAAGTTTTGCAAGCTTGAAAGTAATCAAATTTTGTGAAAAGAATCATGATTAATAATTCACTCAGTTCCACTTGAAAGGTCAGAAAGAATAAAAACCTACCTTGCTTCCTCCTCATTTTACCAAGTGTGATTTTATCAGGAGTGGAAATGATCAAAGAGAAAGCAGAGTTCACAGTAAATAGATTTCTATAATCTTTTTTTTTCCCATACTGAAGATTATAGCCATCTTGTGCTAATTAAAATATTGAATTCAATTAAAATGATTTTAAGTGTAAGTTTGTAGAATTACCCAATTTCTTTGTTAACGGATATGAACTGCTATTAAAAGGACATTATCAGTGCAACTTGTCTAGAACATGACTTTTACTGAACCTTGCACAGATCCTACTTGACCAAGCAAGATAAAGTTTCATCCAGTCTTATAGTCATAGATGTGGAAGCATTGGTTCTATATTAAACTGCTGCAGTGTGCAAGGCACAGAGACAATGTAAACTCCCTTGTGGAAAATATTTTTCATTAAGGGCACTTCCTACAAACCTTTACTCAAGTGAATGATCCTTATTAATAAAACAAGTTTAAATGAAACCAGCAACACAGTTTGCAAGAGTACGGGTTTGCAGAATCTGTCCCAAGTCTTTATTTTCTGGCAATTATGGCAACTATAACAGCGTTTCTCAACCCATGGGTTGCATCCCAAAAGTGGGTTGCACAACTGTATAATAGGGTCATGAACAAACTTTAGAATGGATCAATAAACTTTAAAAATGGAGTCTCCGTTAAAGGAGAAAAATGCAGGAAACAGTGGCTTTTCCCTTGCAGGCGGGCAGAGTTCCAGCCTACGTGGGGCTGCTTGGGGCCCCCCTGCCTCACACGCACCCCTCCCACCCCATACACTGGGGGGGCTAGGGCAGCGGGACAGGCGTGAGGGGCACTCACTCCCAATGGTACCTTGACCATTAGTCAAGGTACAGTAGTAACTTCCTAACAGGAAGAAAGTATAAATATATAGTGAGAAAGAGAGTGTGCATGTGCATACACACACACACACCCCACACACATGCACACAGACACTCTCTCTTTCTCACTATATATTTATACTCTCTTCCTGTAAGGAAGTTACTACTGTACCTTGACTAATGAATATTTGATTGGGCCCTAGCCTTCCCTAAAGCTATGAGTTATTTTAGCACTTACATATGTGGCTCCCTAGGAGAGGTTTATAAAGGTGAAGTGTATATTGTATGTAAGAATATATAGCATTATGGAAGTATACTCATTACATTTCCACTTTTTAAAGCATTCATGGGACCCCGCTGGGTAGTGCAAACAAATCCCAGGGTGCAGTTTTTAAATATTGCTGATTTAATCATGGATAGTTTTTTCATGCTGCTGAGCAAGAGCTGAGATACAAAAACAGATGCCCAGGTGAGAAAAGAAGAGAGCAAGTCCACGTGACTCAATGTATCATTGCCCTGCAGCCATCAGCAAGCCTCTCCCTGCTACAGAAATGCTCAGTAGTATCAGTAGTGTCTACTGTTCATCATCAGTTACAGTCAGAATCCATACAGCCAATATGGCAGGGAAATCGTAGCAAGAAGAGAAGAGGGGAGGGGAAAACTTGCAAATAATTCAAATTTCTCTATAATATCTTTTTCTCTTCTTTTTGACCAACACTTCATCCAAAAAAATCTGATCTCAGAGTGTCTTAAAAAAAGATTTATTGGCTGATAGAAGAATCTGTGGGTGTATGAAAACTCTGACAAAAACCTTAAGAATTTTTTATGGCTGGAAATATCACATCCATATGGGAAAGTTCATTTGCCTTGAACTTTTTTTCAGACACTGCAGAGGCTGTTATTGATTTAATAGTCTACTGAAATACAGGGAAAAAACATAACCAAAGAAAAGCTAATTATGGTCACAAGAACAAGACACATATAATTCCATTAAAAAATTAGTTCCTTCTCTTTTTTTTTCATGACTTTTCCCTAACCACAATACTGTGTTCATTAGGAGATAATTACCTTTACTGTGAAGCAGACTTTAAATGTACTGTTTACACCAAAAACAGAAGAAATTAGTATTACTTTTCTTGTCAAAAATACCATTACTTTTGATGGGATCTTACTGTATTATACCAATGCATTGCTGGAAATACAAGTAAAGCTTCATACATTTGGCAATGATTCAAAAAGATTTAATTCAGCTTTGGATAGATTTAGCAACGCAGATTTTACTGGTTAGCCTTTGCCTGAGAGTCTATTATTTTGAAAAATATAAAAAGCATCACTATGAAGAATAACACTGAATTCCCTCACCCTTGCCTGCCCCTCTCTTTTTCCATGTATTATCATTGTAATTATGTGCCTTGGTTCTCACTTAATATTAAAAAGAATACAATAATCATATGCTACTTAGAGGTTTAACAACTGCACCATACCAGCATTAATTAATCTTCACAACATTTATGAAAGGTAGGCAATTAATTAACATCATCTCCATTTTATAAATGTTTAAAATTAGAGAGAAGTAAATGTCACATGCCTGGCACTAGACAACCAGTAAGAAGTCAAAAAGTCCCAATGCCTACAGGTATTGGCATTTCCAAAAAGTCCCAATTCCTAGAGTTAATGCAACTAGGTAAATTCCAGAGATTTTTTCCAGCCCAGTTCCTCTGCAACTTCCACAGTTTCTCAGTCATTCTTCCTAATTATGCTGCCTCTCTGGATTACAATTCTAGCATTAGTGTCCCAACAATAAGAATGTGCCCTCCCAAAAGGACAACGTAACCTCAGTTTCTGTGCACCAGCACCTTGTTCCACCGGTCAGAAGAAGCCTGGCTCTGACCCTGGGCTGAAGTGGGGCCATACGTTATGTACTGGTGACCTTGTAGCAGGCTTGCCTTCTGGAGCTTGGGTTGAGTCCCAGGCTTGAAATCTTGCTGTTCTGATTGGTGGAGTTCATCCCCCAATCAGGAGGCAGCAGGAGGAGTTCAGTCATATCCCTTTCCTGAAGAGAGGAGGGGAGGAGTTCCCCCACCCTGTGGCCCTGATTGAAGACTGCAACACTAAGGTCCGGAAGACTTCGGGGCGGAGCCCTGGAGCATATAAAAGGTGCTGTGTGCCCAGCATGAGGGGAGCACATCCAGGAGAGCGAAGAGAGAAGAGAAGGGCTTAGAATTGCTGAGGAGAGCTGCTCAGCAGGGTGACACAGTAGCCCAGAAGCGCCTCTGAAGACTCCCATCAGCGGGGAACGGTATACGGCTCCAGCAGCTAGGCTCTCGGTGTGCAGCATGGCACATGGCATCCAGACCCTGGGATCTACATGAGGCAGCTCAGGTCTGCAACCTCTGGCATGTGTCCAGAAACATGGTGCACAGGCCGGTGCACGGAGTAGGACCTTTAGGAGCGCTTGGGCAGCTCAGCTCCTTAACCCGCGGAATGAGGCTGGGAGCTCAATGCAGGAGGCGTTGCACAGAGGGTCCAGGAGTGGACCGAGCCTGGTGCAGAATGAGGCAGCCCTGGCCTCGGACCCATAGCAAAAGCTGAGTCCAGAGAGCCAGATGGTGATTGGGCTACTGAGCCAGCCGACAGGGCCAAGCCAGAGGCCCCAGAAGTATAGCAGAGCCCTGTTCCAGCGGACAGTGACCAAGCACCACGCCTCTCCCCCCCCCCCCAAAGCCCACTGCAGGCAAGAGAGCAGCCTGGTGCAGAGGATGAGGACCACCTTCCATGCCTGGGAGCCATGAGTTGCAGGGAAAAGAGGATTCTCACAGGGGAGGGGAGTCCCCTCCCCAGTTAGTTGAGGGCTCCTGAAAGGGAAGGTCCCACTGAAAGGGCCCCGCTAAAGTTACCAGATTCTTTGTAGGGCTTGGGAAAAGCCCAAGGGAATTGGGGTTTCCCTTTGGAATTGAGTTTATCTTTGGGGTTTATCTGTTTCAGATCAGATGCTTACCTCTGACTTACCTGTATCTGGAGCACCAGTATAAAGTTTTATGTGATTTACCCAGAGGGCATTGTTTATGTTACTGGTTTAGATGTCCTATAAATACACACACACACACACACACACACACACACACACAGTACATATGTTTATATTCATGTTCCTTTTCCTTGTGATAAGTTAATGTAAATGAATTTGTATATAGTTAAGTCCCCTGACTGTCCTGACCTGGATCTATAGGGACGGAGGGAAACTGAGCGGTCTGCAGTTCCCACCCCAGAGCACACCTGCCAGCTAACAATCGCCTTCAATTGGAGAAGGGGAGTATATACTCAAGTTACCTGGGCTACATACTAAATAAAATTTATGACACTGACACACTCTCTGTAGAGTTGGGCTTGCTGGGAGGCTAGGAGTCATTGTATAGATAACCTATGGGAACAAAGGTGTATTGACTTAAATAGTTTGCGTGTCCTGTAATGATTCTCACTCTTTAGTGTTTCGGGAACCACCAGAAACCTTCTCCACTCAACATAAGTTTGGCACAAGTTTGGCTTCAGCACAAGATTATGAATTTTCTGTTGGCCTATAGGCATGTCCTACATATTACTACATATCAGATAACCACTGTAGAATATGGAACATGATTTAAGGCATTGCTTAGTCTTATAAAAGCCCAAAGATAAAGTATTCTTAACAGACAGTTCACTCAAACAACCACAGATTTTCCAGTCCAACTGTGAAGCTTTCCCCAGACTGGTCCTGGGGATGGTCAGTAAACTAGCTCTTGAGAATAGGTTCAGCCAGAGATTCTATACCAGATAAACTAAAAATGCTGAACCAAAAGTACAGCCCTAGATTGTAACTTTAAACAGCATCAATAACATTTACCATATTTATATAAGATGACCCTGAATTTAAAACAACCCCTCCATTACATTCTATACATGGAAAATTTACACATTTGTTATAATCATGGACCCTCATTTTCTCTGGTTAAAAAAAAATCCCCGATTTTTGGTTTTAAAAAATACCCCAAAATCCACATTTTTCCATGATCAAAATGGAATACCACAAATAGATATAGATATAGATATAGATATAGATAGAGTGGTGTTTCATTTTAATCATGGAAAAATGTGGATTTGGGGTTACTTTTTTAAAACTGAAAATTGAGAATGTTTTTAATCAGAGAAAACCAGGATCCCTGGTTATAATTTTCCAAATATAGAATCTACTTTTTGGAACATCATCTTAAAATCATCCCTCCCACCACTGCAGGCAGTAAAAAGACAGGTGATGAGAGGTGCAGTAATGGGGCAGGCATTAGGGGGACACAGTGGGGGAGGTTGTGAGAGGGCTTACAACAGGGCAGGCTGTGGGGGAGGTGGGAAACAGGTAGTAGAGGAATGGTGGTAGGGGACAGGTAGTGTGAAGGCAATGGCACAGACAGGCAGCTTACCCCCGGTGTACCTAGACCACACTTACCACACCTTTGTGCCTGCCCCCTGAAGCCTCAGGCCCCCAGTCCTTCCCTCCTCCATCCCCACCCCTGCAACATCTGCCCCTTGCATCTTCAAGTCCCTGCCACCTCTTCTTCCTGTCTCCTCATACCCCAAAGTCTCTGCCTCTCCTCCTCCCCCTTACATTTGCTCTGGCACCAGCAGGTTTTGTCCCCACTGCAGCCTGAGGCACATAGCATGGCCCCAGCTCAGCCCCACAGTAGTGACATTGAGCCAGCACTGCTCCTACAGGGCTGGGTGAGGCTGTGCTCAGTGCTTCAGGCTGCAGCAAGGACAGAAACTGCTGGCACTAGGAAGGAGTATAAGAGTATTACTCAGGCATGCAGGGATGAAATCAGGAAGGCCAAAGTGCAATTGGAGTTTCAGCTAGCAAGGGATGTGAAGGGTAACAAGTATGTCCACAACAAGAGGAAGATCAGGGAAAGTGTAAATCCCTTTCTGAATGAGGGAGGCAACCTAGTGACAGAGGATACAGAAAAGTCTGAAGTGCTCAATGCCCTTTTCACCTCAGTCTTCTCAGGCAAAGTCAGCTCCCAAACTACTGCATCTGGCAGCACAGTTTGGCGGAGGAGGTGAGCAGCTAGCAGTGGCAAAAAAACAGGTTAGGGGCTACTTAGAAGAGCTGGACATGTATAAGTCTATGAGGCCAGTTGGGATGCACCCAAGGGTGCTGAGGGAATTGGCTGATGTGTTTGCAGAGCCACTGGCAATCAGGAGAGGACCCAGATGACTGGAAAAGGTCAAATCTAGCGCCCATCTTTAACAAAGGGAAGAAAGAAGATCTGGAAAACTACAAACTGGTCAACTTCACCTCAGTTCCTGGAAAAAGCATGGAGCAGGTTGTCAAGGAATTCATTTCTAAGCACTTGGAGGAAAAGAAGGTGACCAGGAACAGTCAGTTTAGATTCACCAAAAGTAAACTATGCCTGACCAACCTGATTGCCTTCTGTGATGATAAGACTGGCTCTGTGGATGCAAGGAGATCAGTGGATGTGATGTACCCTGACTTTAGCAAGGCTTCTGACGCGCTCTCTCACAACAACCTTGCAAGCAAGCTAAGGAAGTCTGGGTTGGATGAATGGACAGTTAGGTAGATAGAAAACTGGCTGGATCATCAAGCTGAAAGGGTAGTGGTCATTGGCTCAATATTTAGTTAGCAGCCAGTGTCAAATGGAGTGCCCCAGGGGTCAGTCCTGGGGCCAGTTTTATTTAATATTTTCATCAGTGATCTGGAAGATGGGATGGAGTACGCCATCAGCAAGTTTGCAAGTAACACCAAGCTGATGGGAGTAGTAGATACACTGGAGGGTAGCCTAGGATTCAGAGAGACATCAACAAATTGGAGGACTGGACCAAAAGTAATCTCATGAGGTTCAATAAGGGACAAATGGCAAAGTCCTTCATTTAAGACACAACAATCCCATGCATCAGTATGCAGGGGATTGACTAGCTAAGAAGCCAGTCATCTCTGCAGAAAAGGACCTGGGGGTTACAGTGGACAATAACCTGAATATGGACTGACAGTGTGCCCTTGTTGCAAAGAAGGCTAACAGCATACTAGGCTGCAGTAGTAGAAGTGTTGCCAGCAGATTGAGGGAAGTGGTTATTCCCATTTATTCAGCACTGTTGTGGCCACATCTGGAGTACTGTATCCAGTTTTGGGCTCCCCCCTACAGAAAGGATGTGAAGAAACTGGAAAGAGTTCAGCACAGGGCAACAAAAATGGTTAGGGGGCTGGGACACATTACTTATGAGCAGGAATCCTGGTTTTCTCTGATTAAGAAAAATCAGCAAGTTTGCAAATAACACTGAAGATAGAAAACCCTTGATCAAAACACAATAAATTGAGCCTATCATCAAATTTGGGTCCAGGGACCCTTTTTAACACGTCTAAAATTTACTTCTAACTTAATTCCCAAATTCCAGATTTCTACTTACAAATCTTCCAGAGAGTCTGTCTGTCAAGGGGCACATCCTTCTGTGTCTGTGTTTTGAAAATGCCTGCCTATCTCCTTCCCAAAATGCCTGCTGCAGGACAAAAGAAGAGCAAGCCCCCCACTTAGGAATTTGTTTCAGCCCAGTCACCTAGCTGACCAGGTGACTGAAACCAGGCAGTGTGAAAAAACAGAAGGGTCTGGGCTGTCTCAGTACAGAGGTGAGGCAGACTGAGGAGGATTTCTTCACAACCCCAAATCCACATTTCCCATTATTTAAATGAAACGCCACTATCTATACATACACATTTAGTGGTATTTCATTTTAATCATGGGAAAATGTGGATTTGGGGTTACTTTTTTAACCAAAAAATTGAGGATTTTTTTAAATCAGAGAAAGCCAGGATTCCTGCTTATGAGAGGCTGTGGGAACTTGGTTTATTTAGTCTGGAGAAAAGAAGACTGAGAGGGGATTTAATAGCAGACTTCAACTACCTGAAGGGTGGTTCCAAAGAGGATGAAGCTAGACTGCTCTCAGTGGTGGCAGATGACAGAACAAGGATTAATGGCCTCAGGTTGCAGCAAGAGAAGTATAAGTTAGATATTAGAAAGAACTTTCTCACTAGGAGGGTAATAAAACACTGGAACAGGTTATGCAGAAAGGTTGTAGAATCCCCATCTTTGGAGATTTTTAAGATCTGGGTAGGCATAGCCTTGGCTAGGATGGACTAGTTGGGGATGGTCCTACTTTGAGCAGGTGATTGACTAGATGACCTCCTGAGGTCCCTTCCAACCCTAATTTTCTATGATTTTATGATTCAAAGATGAAAGGGGTTGTGGTAGGGGTGGAGGGGAACAGGAGAGAAGTGGCATGTGGGAAAGATGGGGTGGCAGGGGCCCAAGGCTGCAAGGGAGAGTGCAAGCAGTGGGGGAGTGAAGAAGCAGTTGCGGCGGGGTGAGGGGAAGGCACCAGATGCAGCTCTGGCCCCAGTACAGGGTTGGGGCGGCGGCCAGATTTCAAGCCGTAGCTGCTGGCTGCTGTGCACTGCCTCATACTCAGTTCTAAAACAAGAGGCTCCCTCCCTCCCTACCCTCCCCCCCATGTTAAATGAAGAAAAACACACTATCTTTTAATCTAGTAATTGTGGTACTTTTGAATATAACAAGCTGATAGACCTAAGCCAGCAAGTGCAGACACTGTTCCAATATGTGTTGTGGTGCCTGTGAGACCATTAGGCATAGAAAACTATAATCTGTTTTTCAGACCTGTGCTGTTAGTTGCAGACATAATTTGTGTCATGTTGCCTATTTAATCTTCTTCCTCTTAGAGGGAAGGAATATGTAGTGGATAGGTTGTATGCCCTTTAAAGTCACCTGAACCTTACCACAGTAGCCATGTGGATGTAACTGGGCTTTTGCACACAGTATATCATTAGTAAACATAGTTATCTGGACCTGAACTGTGCATACATAGTTATTTTCTATTATGTTTGTAAAACATAAGCAAAAAACACAGACATATGCCACCTCCAGGCTGGAAAGAGGTTAAAAAATAAATATTGAGAAAAACGTTGTTATAAATGAAACTTTTTGGAACCACTGATTTCAACAGGACCAAGCTGTACATGGAGTTTTCTAGATTCAGTTTTGCAGCCTCACTTAAATGCCTATAGATGTTCTAAACCAATATTCAAAATATCATTTTTTAAACAAATCCTGACCCTGTTTTTTCCTATGTGCTATTTTGTGAATCTTACTGTTTTTAGTTTGGTAGTGTTGAAGTGATGTTGTTGTCATGATAGTCCAGGACCTATGCAAGTGACAAGAAGTCTTGTGGATATTATCTTTTATTGGATCAATTACGTGGCTGGAACAGACATAGGCAAGTTTTCAGGTATCACAGTACCCTTTCCCCAGGCCTCTCACATTGACATTTGAATGTAGCTGTAATAATAGTCATTATGCAATCATAATGTGCAGTAATCCCTTTAACATAGACTTTCAAATCCTTTACTCCTGCAAGTTCCCAGAAGGCCAGTGCTCTTAAGTTAGGTTATGTTCCTTATTTGAAGGATTAAGTGATTTGAGAGCTATTGAAAAAAAATGACGCAGCACAATATGTAAAAAGTATTCTAGAAATTATTGCACTCTTTTTTTCTCTCTTTCACCCAATAAAGGATGACAAACCGAAAGAAATGCTCCTATAAAATAGAATAATAAGAAGTGCTATACAATCTATGTCTTTCAAGTCATGCCTATTCCAAGTTACATTTAATGTGCTACATTCTTAGGCCATTAGTTTTAATGCAATCAAAACTCACTGTGAAATCAAATGAGAGTTTTGCCTAAATAAGGACAATGTAAAAAGAAGATCCAGATGACCCCCTTTTTTGGAAAACTGCCTAAAAGGAGTTAGAGATAGGAGGAAAATTTTAAAATTTTCTGCATGGATATTTCCATAGTGGAACTTGTTCTGTTTGTGATGAGCCTTTGGGGAACAAGGAGCAAATAACTGATGATTTGTTTCCACAGGCAAATCAGAAAAATTGAAATAGGATATGGTTTGAGCCCAGCAAAAATGAACATGTTGAGATTTCAATAAAAACTTTAAAAATGAGTTTTGTACTGAATGAAACATTTTGTTTACTGAAAAATGAGAAATATTGTGTAGCATTTCCATGCAACTTTAGCTGCTACTAAAATTAATTTAATTTAATTTAATTTAAATAGGAAAGGAAGGGCTAAATTTAAAAGAGGACTTTGGTGCCATTTATACAACCATGCCAGAGGAAGAGAAGGAAGATATGGTAGGAGTTTCTCCCCAGTGCTTGGAGCACTCACCTGTGATGTGGAAAGCTAGTGTTCAATTCCCCATTCTTTGGAGAACTGGGATTTTTCAGTTGGGACTTGAATTTGGGCATCCCATCTCTACTGACCAGATTACAGTCACTCCTTCTGACCTAATAAATAACAAAAGTATTAACAAAATTGTAGAACTGCAAGAGCAAAAGGAGCTTACCCCAGATTATTCTGTCCCTCAGTGAATAAGACACTTGCCTGAGAGGTGAAAAGCACAAGTTCACAGCCCATTCCCATAAAGCAAGCATAAGAGAATGTAGAACCTTTAACTTCCTGTAGGAGTCCTCTAATCAGTAGGTTAGAAAGGGCTGGGCTCTTAATGTGTATTAATGGCACCTAGGTCCCTTCTCTACCTCCAACCTGAAAAATCAAAATATTCTGTCCTGGGAAGTTTCATAGTTTGTAGGGTCGGAAGGAACCAAAACAGATCATCAAGTCTGACCCCCTGCCATGGGCAGAAAAGGATGCTGGGGTCAAATGACCCCAGCTAGATGGTTGTCTAGCCTCCTTTTGAAGACCTCCAGGGTAGGAGCCAGCACCACTTCCCTTGGAAGTTGGTTCCAGCTCCTAGCTGCCCTGACTGTGAAGTAGCGCCTCCTGATATCTAGCCTGAATCTACTCTGTCAACTTATGGCCATTGTTCCTTGTTATTCCCAGTAGTGCTTGGGAGAACAGGGACTCTCCCATTGCCTGCTGGTCCCCCTTGGCAAGTTTATAGGTGGCCACCAGATCCCCTCTCAGCCTTCTTTTGTGGAGGCTGAACAGGTTCAGATCCCATAGCCTCGCCTCATAGGGCCTACCCTGCTGCCCCCTGATCATGCGAGTGGCCTTCCTTTGGACCCTCTCAATGATGGCCACATCCCTCCTGAAGCGTGGCACCCAGAACTGGATGCAGTACTCCAGCTGCGGCCTAACCAATATCACATAGAGGGGGAGGATCACCTCCTTGGACCTGCTCATGATGCATCTATGGATGCATGACAAGGTGCGGTTAGCCTTCCTGACCGCATCCCCACATTGGCGGCCCATGCTTATCTTGGAATCAATTGTAACTCCAAGATCCTTTTCTGCCTCTGTGCTTACAAGAAGGGAGTTCCCCAGCCTGTAGGTATGCTGCTGGTTCTTCCTCCCCAGGTGCAGTACCCTGCACTTGTCCATATTGAATCCTATCCTATTCTCATCCACCCACCTCTGTAACCTGTCCAGATCTAGTTGTAACCTGAACCTCCCTTCTAGCATGTTCACTTCTCCCCACATCTTACAGTCATCTGCAAACTTGAACAAGATGCTTTTTACCCCCTTGTCCAAATCGCCAATGAAGATATTGAACAGTGCAGGCTCAAGGAGCGAGCCCTGGGGAACCCCACTGCCCACATCCCTCCAGGTCAAAAATGACTTGTCCATCACCACTCTTTGGGTGTGGCCCTCCACCCAATTTGTGACTCATCTGACTGTGTAGGTATCAACACCACAGTCGCCTAATTTTTTAATGAGGATGGGGTGGGAAACAGTGTCGAAGGCCTTCCTAAAGTCCAGAAAGACTACGTCCACCGTGACACCTGCATCCAAAGCTTTTGTGACCTAGTACTGAGATAAATCTTCTCAGTGCTTTCAATTTTTTCTCTGGTTTTGGGGTTTTACTCAGCCAAACTAGCTTTACATTTAACATAGATTCATGAAGAGTTTTGGCCATCCCTGTTAAATGATTCACCAAAACATTTCACACAGCTCCAATCAGCACATTCAAAACAGAAGTGTTGTGCCTCAGCTGTGCTCACCATCTCCCCACAGCCATTTCCCTGCCAGAGTTACCATACTAAGCTAATGACAGAAATTACACATAAACTGATATAAAAGATCAGAAACGGCTTCAAATCTGTAACACTACAGAAGCGAAAATACATTGCACATAAACAGCTTTCAAAATGGTGAGAGCCAGTTTAAGATAAAGCTGGGTGGATGTACCATCAGACTTAATTGATTTAAGTTAAATTGGTTTATTGAACTTCTGTCCCAGATCCCCTCCAGATTCAAGTTCACTTATAGTCCCCCAATATCCCACAATGTTTTGCACTTCCCCTGCAAATTCCCCCTCACCAAGTGGGTGCGGTAGCCTTGGCACAAGCTATCTACTCCAGCTGAGCAGGCAGGCATGCTCTAGCACCCTCCAGTGTCTGGCCTGGGCCACTGCAGGCATGTGGATGTATTTCCAGAGTCAAAGATGAATGTCTGTTCACTTGCTTATCAATTCAATCTATGCAGCTTAAACTAACCTGCAAAGATTGAATTGATTCAGCCTCTGGCTTTTTGACTGTCTGTACTTAGCCTTAGTGCTGGTGTTTCCGTTACCAGCAATTGCTCCTCCAAATCTGATTCACCTCAAATTGGGGGTTTTATGGAAAACATAATTCAGCCTGAATCTGTAATAATATGTTAGTAAACTGCAGTACACCCTGTATAAACCTAGCTTACTCCCTACCCCCCACACTCCCACCACACACACACACACACACACACACACGCACACCTCTGTAGAACTGTGAATTTGAACTGTGTAATGGGGACAGGAAGGAGATCCATGGTTGTTTCAATCTACTGTTATATTTCCCAAGTGTTGTGCCTGTGGCCTGGTCCCCACCACAAACTAGAAAAATCTGGAAGCTATTTTAGTCTATGGCAGCTGCCCACAACCCTTAAAGGCTGTTCTAGCAGCCAGTAATCATATCCCTCCTTTCAGTCACCCCAACAGACAAGAAATGGAAGATTTTGGAGTTGTTGCACCTCCTGAGAATTCACATATATGCAGGCACCCCACTAACACTCTGCTAGAACCTCTAGGGAGCCAACAGCCTGATATATAGGGGTGGGACTGTAAATTATGCCATAAGAACCATGCCCCCAACTCCCAGCTGAACATAAGTGAAGGTATTCCTGCACTTCCCTTGGTGAGAATTTGTCTCTAAATATTAGCAACACAACCTCTTCTGTCTTCCTTTTTTTGTTACTATTTTCCACCTCTGACTTATATAGCAGCTTTCATTATGATGTGAATGTTAAAGGCGTGAAATTTGTCTAGCTCTCTTTTTTGTAGTTGACAATACAATAGTGTTTTTTGCTAGTGACTGCTTCCAAGGCTGTAACAGAATGAGCCAAACATGCGAGCATCTGTACCAATTAAACATTTACTAATGTTAAAAGAAAAAGCTGTGACTTCTTATGGTTCTGATGCATATGAACTCTAGCAAGGAATAGCATATCATTATACGTTTGGTTAAACTCCATGGGCAATAGTTTTAAGAAGCCATCAAGCACCTTTTAGTATAGGGCTGCAGCCAAAACACATATGAAAGCAACTGCCCAAAATGAGGGTGCGTTCAAGGCTACTCAGAAATTTGAAAAAAAGCAGGCAGAAACTCTTTGCTAGGAATTGGTTTCGTGGAGCATGTGTCTGCATGAAAATAGCTGGTAAGACAGCACAGGAGACAAAAAGGTTTGATCAACAGTAGATAGTTTTGTCAACATCAATTGACTTGTTTAGCACAGGTCTGCCTGTGTCCAAACTTAGATTTGATGCATGTGGACAGAACCCATGATTTGTGCCAACTGAGTAATATCCCACCTTCCCATCTGCAAGCAACTTAAGTCCTCAGTCAACATGCAAGTCTAAAGCCAATTTAGAAACTGCATCAGTTGTGTCATCCCCAGCAGTCTTCCAGTACCTGTCCCATACAACTAAGCAGCAAAAATTCGAGCAAAAATTCCAAACTATTGGCCAAGAATGAGCCCTCACTTCACTAAATTCCACAGTATATTTTGGGAGTGATTTCTTTCCCTAGAAGCCCATATTTGTGAGCAACTAGGTATAGCTTTATTTAGGCAGAGACAAATACCAAAGCCTTGTGCTACTGCCTGGAGCATGACGAAATACCTATTATAAGATTTCCTCAGGCTGTGGGGTGAAAAGCTACTACAAGCACAGCTACCACAGAACCCAAGACAGGCATACAAACAAGTAAATTATGGAAGATATGCAAACCAAGGAGTATGCAACAGGAATAAGTAGCAGTGCTGAACATAGGCAAGCAAACCCATCACAAGGAGAAACTGTAGAACAAGAAATCTGGAAATATCCAAGTAACTTGCTCTTTCTACAATAAGCTTTGTGCAATACTGGATAGGGACACCACCACCCCATTGCGGCCCTCGCTGTGCATATCATACATATATTGGAGGATGAAACTTCAGAGGTACAGTGTGAGACGGTAGCAGAGGAGAAGGGGATGGAGAGGGAGCACAAGCGGATAACACTCTCCCTTCAGACAGTTATAGTTCCAACCCAGAAGAGCTGGAACTGGAGTCAATCCCAGAGGAGCCAGAGTGAGCACAGAGAGGAAGGAGGAGAGAGATTGGGTAAGTGAACTACTATACATTTTTTTTCCTTAAAACAATTCCACCCCCCCTTTCCTAATGTCTGAGAACAAATCACTGCATTGTTAGAAGGGTCCTTTAAAAAAAACCGAAACCAAAAAACAGAAATCTACCAGTCGGAAAAAAGGGATGAAATTATTCTCCTTTTGTAGAAAGTTAATATACTATTTACAGCCAAGAAAATGATCAGCATGTGACAGCACACTGAGGTTAACTACACAAGGATATAACAGTATCCTGGGGTAGGCTTTCACACACCCGCTGAGCTGAGATGAAAGTAGTGCATTAAACAAAGGATTTTTTTAAAACGAGAACTTTGTAAGCATGTTAAAGGCAGTGACCACCCCCATCCAAGTGATTCCTTTTAATATCACATTGAGGTTGCAGAGGAAGAACAGGCGGATTACTGACTCTGTAGCTTTGCTTACCTCTGACTAGTGAAACAAGGTGGTGTGGCCATTTTCAAATTCTTGTGACATATCTGAATCACCTCCACACATACATCTCCCTTATCCAGGACAATCTTGAAAAATAGCTGGAGCAGGCATTCTCTGATCTTTTCCTCAAGGTTCCCAGGTATGGCCATTTTGTTTCATCCATCACAAAGTAATGAAAACAAAGAGAAGACACTGAAGAGGGCCTGAGGAACCCCGATTAGCAAAAGAGTTGCAAGAGGAAAAGCAGCAGGCAATGAACTCTGCAAGGTGATGTTTATAAACAAATGCAAGAAGGGGAAAAGCAGGATGAAGCAGAAGTCAAATTGCAATTGTATGCAAAGAAAATGGTGACTTACCTGGCATTTCTGAAACTTGGTGACATAATTCCCACAATTAGAATTGTTGTGGGATTTTCCTTAATGTTGTGGGACCAACATTAAGGAAAATCCCTTTTTTCAGGAAAACACGTTTGGAGGAAAAAGGAGATAGTACCATGCTATAGGTTACGATTATATATGCTTCTTCCAAGATCTCTTGCTCTTGTTGCTTCCTTTCCCACCACTCCCCCTGCTAAATCTCCCTTTTAGGTGCCTCCTGCACACTGCTTTAATAAAGTGTAAATATAAATTTTCCCAAATAAGCAGCCCAATGCAGAATGTCATATTGATACCTGCAGTAATATGAAGGGATGGCTTCGTAGTTAGCATAATTAACAATAAACATCAAAGAAACCTTCTCTATTTACACTGGAGAAGCTAGATGCAGAAACAGATGACTGATGATCTTTTGGCCCCAGCTGCTCCTGTGGAGGCCCTCAGAATATCAAAAGCAGACTTAGAATGGGCAGGGAGGAAAGCCACTTGTTTCTCATGAAACAAGTTGAGTAGAGAGAGCTCCATGTCTCTCCAGAAATGCTGGGGAAGGATGTGATGAAGGATTAGTTTCCCCTGAACATTGCTATCTGTCATTGTCAAACTGCTAATTTTTTGTTGTTTAACCAAACCTCATCTTTTCAGAACTGTCCACCTCTATTAAAAACCAGTACTAGAAAACTATACTGTACTTACTAATGCATAGAGTTGTAGCATATAGAGGCATAAGGAGGAAAAACTAAGTATTTATATATAAAAATGAGCATATAGAAGGATTAAAGCTCCACTGACTTCAAGGGTGCTATACCAGTACAACAAAAGAAAATTTGTTTTCAGGCCCAACTGATCACATCTCTCAAATTCTCTTCCTTAGCCCCAGCTTGTGCGGACCATGGCAGTCAAGGGGCTTCTCCAACTTCTAACAACTGGCTACAGACTTCAAGGGACCATAAACCAGATGGGGATAGCAAGTTAACAGCATGTTCTGAGAACTCATTGTAACATAGGACTTGTAGCGACCTCCCAGGTCATTGAATTTAATCCCCTCCTTGCACAGGCAACCACCTCATGTAACCCCATTAATACATTTATCAAGCTCATCTTGCCCCTTTCTCTGCCCAATTAACCAACTACAACAGACCAAGAGAAAGAGAGCACAACTTGCATTTCCACAGACTGAAGGAATCACCAGTATCATGGAATTCACTAGTGGTTTTCACACTCTTTGCTTTGGAATGAAACAAACAACTCCCCCCCCCCCAATTATTTCCTTCCAAATGCTTAATTTTTAAGGCATCAGAAGTCATGGTAGAGGTGATATCTTTTATTAGACCAATTAGATATTTGTAGAGGTGCACCGATACATCAGCCCATATTGTATTGGCACCAACAAGAGGAAAATTGACATTATCGGCAAATGGCTTTTTTTTGGCTGATGTGGCCGATAGTGTCACTGATCAAATGCCATATGCATCGGTGCAGCCACAGCATGCATGCGGCCAGGACTACAGCTCGGCAGCTTGGAGAACAGCATCTGGCCAGTACGTCAATGGGGGAAGGGGCATGGGGGGGGCAGAGCAAGGCCCCCACA
>NW_017729032.1:96271369-96279558 GCF_001723915.1 Gavialis gangeticus
AATTGGGAGGAGATCGGGAAGGGGCATGGGGGGGGCAGAGCAAGGCCCCCACAGTGAGGGAGGAAGTGGGGCAGGTGCTGTCCAGATGGGGTAGGGAGGGTGAGGTGCAGGACAGAGCAACGAGTGGCTCATTGTGGGGAACAGAGCAGCTTCCACTGCCGTGTGCTCCCCTGGGGAAGGCATGGGGGGTATGTGCCCCTGGATGTGTGTGCAGGGTGAGGGCAGGCTGCCCTCTGTGGGCTGGGGCCAGGGGTGGCACCAGGCTCTTCCTGGCAGGTGGGTTGGGCCAGGGCTCTGCTTGGGGTGAGGGGCAGTGATGCTGAGATGGGGGGCTATAGAGTGGGCTATATCCACCCCCAAATTTGCCACAGGACCCACCCCCCACACTTCCCAGCACTGCCGCCAACCCTGACTGCAGGCCTGGCCCAAGCAACCCCACCAGGAAGAGCCCAGCACCACCCCAGTCTCAGCCCACAACAGGAAGCCCACCCTCACTCAGAGCACAGATCCAGGTGTGCATGCCCCCCATGCCTCCCCTGGGGGTGTGTACAGAGGTGGGAGCTGCCCCCCCCATGCCCCCTGGATGAGACACTTGCAGCTCCATCCTACACCCTACCCCAGCTGGCCAGTGCCAGCCCCTGCCCCAGCACCATTCCATCTCTCACTGTGGGGGCCTCAATCTGCACCCCCATGCCCCTTCCCTCCCTCCCATTGCTTCCCTGAAACAGACTTACCAGCTGGACACTGCTCTCCAAGCTGCCAGGCTGCATATCGGCAATTGGATTAGTATTGGCCAATATGGCTCGTTAATAATCAGCCATTGGTATCTGCCCAAAAAAATCTTTATCAGTGCACCCCTAGATAGTTGCGAAACAATTATTTATTTGCAAGTTTTCAGGATCACTCACCCTTCCTCAGGCATAGGAGAATGAAAAGATTTGTAAAATTTCTCCTAGATGGAAATGAAAATGCATTTTTCACAGGAAAGCTAAAGGTGTTATAAGATCTCCTGGCTGTAATAGTTCATTTTTTGCAAATTAGGCTCAGATAAAAGTTAGAGCAGTCTATTTGCCTCAATGTTGTCTCGTGTCAAGCAGGATCTAGAATTACGTTTGTCCCGGGAAGCAGAACAGTAAAAGGGACTCACCTGCAGCTCCCGATGAGAGGCATACAAGGCGGAGGGAGGAGCCAGCACGGCTTGTTAGCCGCCTTTTTATCAAATTACACCCAGCCGGTGACATCACAGAGGAACGCCGGCCGGCAGAGATAAAAGCGGCGGTTGCAGCTGCAGGGGGGGCAGATAGCCCCGGCAAGGAGCGACAATCGACCCGGTCGGCGAGGGAAGCGGCAGCGACAGCGACGGCAAGCAGTGCAGCATCAGGAGGGCCGGCAGAGGCTCCAACAGAGTGAAAATGGATCCTTCAGCTGGAGACTGCTCCGGACAACGAGGGAGCAGAAGGCATGGCTCCGGAGGATGCGGCGGGTTGAGAGCCGGAGATCAGTGTGACCCACAGGTGGGGTGCCGGGACGACGGCACACAGAAGCAGCCGCACCAGGGAGGATAGACCCCAGGAGAGCCCCAAGGGGGTGCAGTCGGGGCAGGCATCACTGCCAAGTCACTGGGGTATTGAGGCGGAGGAGGGACTGGGGGAAACAAAGGGCCAGGGACAGGCCAGAAGGGAACCGAGAAGGGTTCGGAGCAGGCCCTTTATCAAGTAGCAAGAAGCTAAGTAGTTAACATTTCTTTTGAGGTTTGTTTTGGTTGGTTAACCCTGGCTGAAGGAGAAAGAGCTAGGGCAGTGTGCCTACAGAGTGAGGCTGAAGGGGGCCTCGGGGAGGCCAGAGCCTTCATTGGAAGTCCCGTTCTTTTAAGGGAGGGGAGTAGGCAAGGTGGGCCATGGGCCAAGCTTGCTGGCAGGTGCCGCGACAGGGGTCATGGCCACTTAGGGGTAGGCCTGTTGGTGTTATTCCATGGCTGGAGAACAAGACCAGTGGAGGAAGGACACACCAAAGGTGGCATGAGGCTGGGGTGCAGGTGTGGTGAAGCCCCGTGAAGTGACTGCCGAGGGATCCTGGGCCATGGAGTGTCCCGCGAACCGACCCCTTACACTGAGGAACATCAAGTCGTGGCGGGCGAGAACGGGGTCGGGGACACGGGGAAAAGAGAGCTACTCCGACACCAACAAGATCCCAACAGGTGTGCGATAGCTACCTGCAAGGCTAGAATCGCCCGAGAGTGGGTAATTGAAGCCTGGCGGTCACAGAGTGGTGCATTGGCTGGGAACGCGTCAAGGGTTCAAGCAGCCAACATGCAGACAGCCGAGATGGCCTCGGCGGATCTGCTTGCACAGAACCTGCAGGCCCTGACTCAGATAGTGGGCTCGCAGCAACACATGTTGACACAGCACAGCCTGTCGGCCTTCAGAATACCTAAAATGACAGCAGACAATGATCCGGAGGCATTTATCGAGGCCTTCAAATGGCATGCCCTTATCACTGGCCTTAAAAAGGGATACTGGGCCAGTCAACTGGGAGCCCTGGTAGTGGGTAAGGCCTGGCTGTTTACAGGGCCTTGACACGGGAGGAGGCCAAAGACTACGAGGCAGTCAAGGCCACCATTCTGTACCACCTCAAGATCAGCCCCGAATACTATCGCTGGCTCTTTCGAGCAAAGAAAGAGGCAGAAGAGAGACAGCCTCGATTATTGCTACAGCAATTCCGGGACCTCTTCAGGAAGTGTGTCAATTTGTCTACGTGTACACTGGTGGTCCTCGTGGACCAGATCATACTAGAGCAGTTCGTAAATGATCTAGAAGAGAGGACCCAGCGATGGGTTTGCCAGCATTCTCCCGCATCCTGTAATGAAGCATTGAAGCTGGCGGAGGCCTTTACAGCCGTGGAGTGGCATTACCCGCGAGAAAAACGGGGACCCCCACCACCGACAACAAGAGAGGGGGAGCGACGAAAACCCAGACACAAGACCCCAGCAGGGGATATGGTATGCTTCCATTGTGGCCGGATGGGGCACTTCACCCGGGAGTGTCCAGGGTGGGCCGCTGACAGGTGGCGGATGCAGGGCTACCAGCGGGGAGTGACCGAAGTCGCCAAGGAACCGGTTCAGGGGGAGCCCATGGACTGCAGCTTTGGGGTGGGGGGCAAAAACCCTGCTTGGAAGTGTCCTGTAGTGAGAGTCTGGGTTGAGGGTCGCCTGGTCTGGGCTGTGCTGGACTCTGGGTGTGCCCAGTCACTAATTAAAGCAGAACTCCTGCTGGCCGGATATGAATGCCAAAGGGAACCAGTAAGGGTATCATGCCTACATGGGGAAACCCAGGCTATATGCACATCTCCGAGTCATGCAATATCAGGGCGAACGATTAGTTGGCATTACACCTCGGCTCACGTGCGATATGCTTTTAGGGAGAGATTGGGCCCCACTGTATGATGTGATGGATAGGGTACGGGATGTTGAGACTGCTCATCGAGCCCTGCAGACACGAGAGAAATGGCTCGGTGACACCGAGGAAGGAGACTCCATAGTGGACTGGCAAGACATCGCCAGCAGCCAACAATTCCAGCAGGCGCAAGAGGAAGACCCTGAGTTGGATGTGGGCCAAGAACAAGGTTCCTCAACCGGCAGTGGACACCGACCCAAAGAGGTGTTTTGAGGTGAGACATCATCTCCTGTATCGGGTCCAACCTGGTGAGGTGGATCAGGAGCAAAGGGTACAATTAGTGGTGTCTGCCTGTTTCTGAAAGGCAGTATGGCAATTGGCACATGCCAATCCGGTGGGTGGCCACCTGGGGAGGGACCGAACAATAGGCAAGATCTTCCGGTGGTTCTTTTGGCCTAAAATGGGAAAGGATGTGGCGTGACAGTGTGCTGAGTGTCCCGTATGCCAAAAGGCTAGGGAAGACCAGCCCCCCCGGGCACCCATGAGACCCCTACCTGTCATTGATTTGCCCTTCTCCTGCATCGCCATGGATGTTGTCGGGCCATTACCTCTCAGTAGCAGTGGACACCAATACATCCTGGTGTTTGTGGATTACGCCACGAGATACCCCAACACAGTGCCGCTTAGATCGGTAACGGCACCCCGGATCGCCGAGGAACTGGTGAAGTGAATATCCCGCATGGGGATTCCACATGAGATTCTGACAGATCAGGGGCAAAACTTTATGTCCGGGGTACTGCAGGGGGTGTGCCAGACCCTGCAAATCAAGCAACTGCGAACTTTGGTCTACCACCCACAAACCAATGGGTTGGTGGAGTGGTTCAATGGAACGCTAAAGAAAGTACTCAGATTATGCATCCAGGGTGATCTGCGGCATTGGGATCTGATGCTCCCGCTGGCTCTGTTTGTATTCAGGGATGCCCCATCAGAATCCCTGAGATATTCTCCTTTTGAATTGGTACTAAGCCATCAACCCCATGGGTTGTTACAAATCCTTAGAGAGGAATGGGAACAGGGCCCTACACCTGTCTGTAGCCCCTCAAAATATCAACAGGCCTTTCAGCACCGTGTCCAGAGCGCCCGTGAGCTAGCTGCCGACAACCTGCGGCAAGCTCAACAGCAACAAAAGGAGAAGTACAATGTGCACGCCAGGGAGCGGGAATTCCAGCCGGGGCAGAAAGTGTTGGTTCTACTACCCACCTCACATAGTAAGTTGCTAACCCAATGGCAGGGGCCATTTGAAATTATACGTCGGGTCGGACTGGTCGACTATGAGGTATACTGTCCCGGTCATCAGAGCACAAAACAGATCTACCATGTTAATCTGTTGCGGGAATGGCGACAGCCCAAAGGATGGGCTGCATTTGGAGAAGAGGCGACTGAAAGCTCTAGACCTCAAGAACCTGGCCTGAGCCACGGGGTTCCTGCACCTTTAAGGGGTGTATGGGTGAGTGATGAACTAATGCCATTCCAGAAAAGGGAAGCGGAGCACCTCCTGGAAGAATTTAAGGAGGTCTTCTTGGAGGAGCCAGGATGGGTAAAGGATACCTACCATTCGATATATACTCCCCCAGGCACCATTGTACGGGACCGGCGGCGACCGATACCTCATCAGCTAGCGGAAGAAGTGCATGAAGAAGTAGAAAAGATGCGGGCACTTGGTGTCATCAGACCATCGCAGAGTCTGTGGCAAAGCTCCCTGGTGCCTGTACGCAAACCAGACGGGACCCTGAGGCTCTGCGTCGATTACCAAAGGTTAAACAAAGTAGCCACGTTCGATGCCTTCCCCATGCCATGGGTAACCGAACTGGTGGAGCATATCAGGGCAGCTCGGTTTATAACCACCCTAGACTTAGCTAAGGGGTACTGGCAGATTCCTGGGCGACCGTGTGACCGCCGCAAGATGGCTTTTGGGACCCCATGGGGCCTGTACGAATTCGTAAGGATGCCGTTTGGTTTACACGGGGCTGCTGCCACTTTTCAATGCCTCATGGAGCACATTCTGGCACCACATGCGGAATACGTGGTGGCATACATCGATGACACTGTCGTATTCACTCAGTCATGGGACCAACTTCTCCGTGCCCTTAGGGTGGTATTGATTGAACTCCAGCAGGCCAGCCTGATGGCAAACCCCAGCAAGTACACCATTACACATAAACATACAAAATACCTAGGGTTTCTGGTAGGCCAGGGAATTATAAGACCGCTGGAGGATAAAGTTCGTGCTATTTGTTCATTCCAACCTCCGCAAACTCTCAAACAGCTACGCTCCTTTTCAGGATTGGTAAATTACTATCGCAGATTTGTTCCCAGATTTTCAGAACTAGCGTCACCTGTGTCAGAAGCCCTGAAGGGCTCACACCAGAAGGGGGTCAAGTGGACAGGGCCCATGTTACATAGTTTCCAGGCCTTGAAGAAAGCCCTATGTGAAGATATATTGATACATACCCCTAATTTTACCAAACCTTTTACGTTAAAGACAGATGCTTCCAAAGTTGCCATCGGGGCAGTACTGACCCAATGGGACGTGGATGTAGACCGGCTGGTGGCCTACGTGAGTCAGAAGTTACTACCGGCTGAAACCAGGTATGCCACAGTAGAACAGGAATGCCTGGCGATCCGGTGGGTGGTAGAACACTTCCGCTATTACCTGCTCAGGAGGGAGTTTACGCTTGTTACTGACCATGCGCCTCTCAAATGGCTCAGTTCAGCTAAAACTGATAACGCACGCATTATGCGGTGGGCACTGGCATTGCAGCCCTTCAAATTCCATATTATATATCGTCCCGGGAAGGACAACATAACGCTGGACTTTCTATCTAGATGCACCGAGACTGAGGACCATGAAGACCATCAGAGGGATGAAGACACACCACAACAGTTCCCAAGTACTGAGGGCGAGCGTTCCATAAGACCACCACAGGGCAACTGGTGGGGGGGGGTTATGTCCCGGGAAGCAGAACAGTAAAAGGGACTCACCTGCAGCTCCCGACGAGAGGCACACGAGGCAGAGGGAGGAGCCAGCGCGGCTTGTTAGCCGCCTTTTTATCAAATTACACCCAGCCGGTGACGTCACAGAGGAACGCCAGCCGGCAGAGATAAAAGCGGCAGTTGCAGCTGCAGGAGGACAGATAGCCCTGGCGAGGAGCGACAATCAACCCCGTCGGCGAAGGAAGCATCAGGATGGCTGGCGGAGGCTCCGACGGAGCAAAAACAGATCCCTCAGTTGAAGACTGCTCTGGACGATGAGGGACCAGAAGGCACAGCTCCAGAGGATGCGGCGGGTCGAGAGCCGGAGAGCAGCGTGACCCACAGGTGGGGTGCCGGGACGACGGCACGCAGAAGCAGCCGCACCAGGGAGGATAGACCCCAGGAGAGCCCCAAGGGGGTGCAGTCGGGGCAGGCATCACTGCCAAGTCACTGGGGTATTGAGGCGGAGGAGGGACTGGGGGAAACAAAGGGCCAGGGACAGGCCAGAAGGGAACCGAGAAGGGTTCGGAGCAGGCCCTTTATCAAGTAGCAAGAAGCTAAGTAGTTAACATTTCTTTTGAGGTTTGTTTTGGTTGGTTAACCCTGGCTGAAGGAGAAAGAGCTAGGGCAGTGTGCCTACAGAGTGAGGCTGAAGGGGGCCTCGGGGAGGCCAGAGCCTTCATTGGAAGTCTCGTCCTTTGAAGGGAGGGGAGTAGGCGAGGTGGGCCGTGGTCCAAGCTTGCTGGTGGGTGCCACGACAGGGGTCATGACCACTTAGGGTTAGGCCTGTTGGTGTCATTCCACGGCTGGAGAACAAGACCAATGGAGGAAGGACGCACCAAAGGTGGCATGAGGCCGGGGTGCAGGGATGGTGGAGCTCTGTGAAGTGACCGCCAAGGGATCCTGGGCCACGGAGTGTCCCGCGAACCGACCCCTTACACTGAGGAACATTAAGTCGTGGCGGGCGAGAACGGGGTCAGGGACACGGGGAAAAGAGAGCTACTCTGACACCAACAAGATCCCAACACGTATGTGACAGCTACCTGCAAGGCTAGAACCGCCCGAGAGCGGGTAATCGAAGCCCGGCGGTCACAACGTTTCTTTCTGATTATGATATTTCACAGAAGGATGAAATGATGTGTGCTCTCCTGGGCAGGAAATTCTCTTGTGTTGGGACACATTGAGCTCTGTGAACATGAAGACTGAGCTGGAACAATAGGTAGGAACCAGGGAGTCAGCTTTCAGGTTGTTCTGAGGTGGTGAATTTGCTTCCTTCTTGTAAAATTATGAAGTTTTCATTAAAAGAAATTTTCATTTCATTTCAATTTTGAAGGCAGTTATTTATGTCCTATCATTTGCTTATTTTATTTTGATCTTATTATTTTAAATTTTTAGTGCCATCATGATTAGGCCTCTGTACTTCCATAGTCCTTTCATCTTGGCCTTACAAACTTTAATGTTCTGGTGGACTAAAAAACTGATCTTACAGCTATCAATAACTTACAGTCTCTGTTACCGAAGTATTCCCCCACAAGAAACAGTTTATTACAGTAGTTAACAAGCACTCACTTAGTAAATTGCCCTAAGACAAAACTAAGGACAAGTTAATGGTGTAATGAATCAGCTGTTATGTTAAATGATCAGTTTTCACAGTACAGTATTATTGCTTTATTGACCCATAGTTAAAGATTTATCACAGTAGCATTTTATTGTGGTTACAGGACACAGAGTTGTAATACGGCAGGGCACAGTTTGGTTTATGAT
>NW_017729032.1:96284558-96285659 GCF_001723915.1 Gavialis gangeticus
TCACAGTACAGTATTATTGCTTTATTGACCCATAGTTAAAGATTTATCACAGTAGCATTTTATTGTGGTTACAGGACACAGAGTTGTAATACGGCAGGGCACAGTTTGGTTTATGCTTCTTTTTACATTTAACTTTATTAAGAATCTGTTGTGGACAAGGAGCTGGAAAAAATGGAGCTGCAACATTTGCAAAGGCAGGAGACCAGCTCTGATACAGGGTGAGGACCAGCAAGATCATGATCAACTGGGAAAGTGGATAACAAATCCTCTTCCCCCAAGTAGTGCCAATAAAAAGAATCCGCTAGTTATTTTTTCCTACCAGACCCTAGCACTACCACTTGAGATTTCATTTTCCTGCAAAAGGGATAGGTTGTGCTCCAATACCAGCACTCAGCCAGAAGAGCTCTGGATTCCTCACTCATGGACCTAAGAGCAGTATCTTGACTGAGACTTTTAAATCCCCAAGCTTGCCATGGGAACACTGTGCTAAACCAATACACATGCACAGAAAACACTTTGGCCCAAATTCACCTCCACCTATTGACAGGTAAGTAGGCACCAATGGGCACATCCAAATGAGCATGCACATGTCGCATGTGGCACTTCAGACCTGTCTGCAGCACTGCACACCTTGCATGCAGGCATTCCCTGCACTGCTAATTTGCAGCATATGGCAGGCAGAGTTGTCACTGGAAGATCCTGTGTCAAGAAAACCCACACTAAAAAAAAAATTTGGAGCAACACACATGGTGGCAGTATGTGCTGCCCGAAACTGGAGCCTGGCCAGCCAGAGCCACATTGTGGCTGCCAGCCAAGCTCTTTATTGTGGGATCACTGCCGCTGGAGCCCTGGAAGGCCCCCAGGACCCTAGGTAGGGCTGCTAGGACCAGCCCAAGTGATGGCTCCAGTCTCTCCTACCCCACCTTGGGCAACTTGCCATGCACCAGAGTGCGTAAGCACAGGCATTCCCTGGGGGCAAGTAGCAGCAGCACAACTATGTACCACTGCTATTTGTCACCAGGGAATGAATATGCACGCTCATCTGAATTAGCCTAGCATGGCTAACTTCATAGATTTCATAGACATTAGGGCTGGAAGGGA
>NW_017729032.1:96285670-96286772 GCF_001723915.1 Gavialis gangeticus
AGGGGAGGTGGCCATGCTCCTGGGCCCCAGAGCCTGAAAGGGACAGGCAGCCCCTGCAGTCAAGAGCCAGGGGCTCCATCTGCGTGGAGCCTGGGACCATGGGCTCCGTCTGGGTGGCCATCTCTGAGGTGCCCGATGGGGGAGTTGCAGAGCCCAAGGGGACCCTCGGGGTGCAGTGTGTGCCCATCTGTGTCATGCCTCTGATAGGCTGGCTACAGCTGGTACTGACTACCCTGGGGGGTTTGCAGGCAGGGTCTCGGGCCCTCCCGCACCCCCTCCTGCGCGAACTCCATGCTAACTCATGTGCCGGCAGACAGCGCGCCTGTTTGCGCAGCCTGTTTGGGCAGCTCTGGTCGCGTGGCTCCCTGGGGGGCTGGGCGAAGTAGGGGCCTGGGCGGGGGCTTGAACCGGCCCAGCTTCATGCAGCCGCCTCCTCCTAGTCAGAGAGGAGGAGGCGGCTGCATGAAGCATTAACCCCTTCCCACCATGAGCCCCACTTGCCTCTGGCTGTGCTGGGGGTTGGCAGGGGGCTCTGCGGCTGCTGGGGGGTGTCTGAGGTGTCTGGGGGGCTTCGGAGGAGCGGGGGCATGGTGGGCTTTCACCCATGCATCTGTCATCACTCCAGAGCCTAACTTAGCCATGCAAGTGACATTTTAGCCACTTATGTGAATTTTAGATCCTCCTTCCCCCAGGAAGGCACACAGTTCTATGTAAGTTGCAAAACAGAAGAGAAGGAAAAGTTTCTAGATTTTTAGTTAGTAGGTATTTGAAAAAATAGACCGACAGTGGTAGAATAGCTTCTGCTCAACTGGAGCAAGGTCTAAACTAGAGTTCCTTGCCTCCATGAGTGCTCATCTGAGGGCGTGAGCAAGCATTCACCACACCTGGTCTAGATGGCTTACAACTGGTAGGAAGCAGTTTACTGTGTAGCTGTTCACTGCTGGGAGCCCACAGGGAGCCCAATGTAAGTAACTTGGATGGGGATTGCAGGAGGACAGACAAGATCAGGGCAGGCTAAGAAGGTCTCCATAGGGGTTGACAGGTCTGGGGAGGGGGGCTAAAAATAGTTGAGTCAGAGTTAGGGAGGGGGAAGGATGGGGGG
>NW_017729032.1:96291772-96303533 GCF_001723915.1 Gavialis gangeticus
GTTTACTGTGTAGCTGTTCACTGCTGGGAGCCCACAGGGAGCCCAATGTAAGTAACTTGGATGGGGATTGCAGGAGGACAGACAAGATCAGGGCAGGCTAAGAAGGTCTCCATAGGGGTTGACAGGTCTGGGGAGGGGGGCTAAAAATAGTTGAGTCAGAGTTAGGGAGGGGGAAGGATGGGGGGAATAACACAACCCCAGGGCTTGGGGGAGTGGCTGGGCTTTCCTAGCTATAGCATTGCACTCCGAATGTGTACAAGTGTTACCCCAATCTTGATTTAAATTTGTTCATCTGAGGAGGTGCACTAACTTAGATCAGGCATATGATTTTTTGGGGAATTTAAATTCTCTGGATGCCTGTATGATAAAGCATTTAGATTGATGTAACCCTGGTTAGGGTGATTTAAATGTAATGCCTATACATATGCTAACTGAGCCATATTCCCTCTGGCTAGGTCTTCTTCTGGCCTTCTTGGCTGCTCAGTGGGAAGGCTTCATGAAGGGGGCTGGAGAGGGCACTGGATAATGCTTGGCCCATGGCCGGCTGTTTAGGGAATCATACTGTGAAGTGAGAAACATGGATTAAAATTCCCTCAAATTAAGAAAGGCATAGAACCTGCATCTCCTGCTCCCTGGGCAAGTGCTGTAACCAGCAAGCTACAGGCCCTCCTCCTCAACCTCCTCAAAATATTTCTGTAAGGAAAATTTCAGACTTGCATGGAGTTTACACACCCTCTTCTACTGGAATAAAATCAGAGCAAAGCATAAATGGCCAGAGTGAGTCCTTTTGGACATGAGGGAGTAAGATATAGAAACCTGCACAAATGGGTCAGCATACCATTCATATTGCTAAAGCTAATCATGTAAATGAGGTTAGAAACAGATGTTTCATTTGTCCCTCAACAAGTTGTGGACATTGGTATTAAAGCTGTATCCCAGGATTGGCATGTACACACAGTGCATTTACAACCAGGGTTTAGTGAGCAGCTGAATGCACTGCCCCTTTTTTGCTACTGATTCAATATGATCCCAGGATAATTGTTCAGATGAGGTTTGTGATGTCCAAACAATAGTCCATGAGCAGGCTTGGGTGCCTGCAACCCTACTGTTGGACTTTGCTCTCTTGGGAGGCCCTCAGCCAGCCCTCCTGACATAAAACAATAATCCTTGGTCCAAACAAATAAATAAAGCAAACCTTTAGCTTTTTCCCAGGTGACAGGAGACAGCCCTTTAGCACTTGCCCTTCCTAGACACAAGCTCTTCTGGGTTTTAGTCTACTTCCTGCCAGCAAACTGTTTTCTCCCAGCTCCAGCTGCTTACACCCCCACCCCGCTTGGGCTTTTCCTGCTAATCCCTCACAGCTGGGCTCCAAATCTAGGGATGTCTGCCTCCTGCAAAGGGCCAGCCTGCCCTGTTACAAGCTGACAGGGTTTGTGGGTAGGCCCTGAACATCATTTTGGAAAGAGGCTGCAAGCAAAGTCTCCAGTTGATAAAATGTAGGAAAAATTGGGGGAGTAGTAGATACCATGCAGGTGTTAGGCTATGATTCAGAAAGACTTCAACAAATTGAAGGACTAAACCAAAAGAAATCTCATGAGGTTCAATAAGGAGAAGTGCAAAGTCCTGCATTTAGGACAGAACAGTCCCACACACCAGTATAGGCTGGGAGCTGATTGGCTAAGCAGCAGCTCTGCAGAAAAGGACCTGGGGGTTACAATGGAAAATAAGATGAATATGAGCCAACGGTATACCCTTGTTGCAAACAAAGCTAATGGCACACTGGGCTGGACTAGTATGAGCATTTCCAGTAGATCGAGGGAAATAATTCTTCCCCTCTACTCTGCACTGGTGAGGCCACATCAGGAATACTGTGTCCAGTTTTGAGCCCCCTGCTATAGAAAGGATTTCATAGATTTCAGAAGTGGATAAATTGGAGAGAGTTCAGCAAAGGGCAACACAAATGTTAGGGGGCTGGGGCACGTGACGTTTGAGGAGAGGCTGAGGGAACTGGGCTTATTTAGTCTGGAGAAGAGAAGACTGAGGGGGGATTTAATGGCATCCTTCAGCTAACTGAAAGTTGGTTCCAGAGAGGATAAAGCTAAACCAGTAGTTTTCAACCTTTTTTCATTTGCAGACCCCTAAAAAATGTTGAATGGAGGTGTGCATCCCTTTGATTTCTAAGTGTGTGTACTCGCATACTTTTGATTAATCATAATTATCTTTTGTGGACCTCTTAGACATAGTCTGCAGACACCCAGGAGTCTGTGGACCACAGATTGAAAACCACTAACCTAGCCTGTTCTCAGTGCTGACAGATGACAGAACAAGGAGCAATGGTCTCAAGTTACAGCAAGAGAAGTTTGGGTTTGATAGGAGGAAAACTTTCTCGCTAGGAGGGTAGTAAAGCATTGGAGCAGGTTACCCAGAGAGACTGTCCATCCTTGGAGGTTTTCAAGACCAGCTAGACAAAGCCTTGTCTGGGCTGCTATACTAGAGGGTGGTTCTCCTTTGAGCAGGAGGTTGGACTAGATGAGCTCGTTAAGTCCCTTCCAACCCCAATTTTCTATGATACTATAGTTCTATGATTTAGCAAGGAAAGCCTCCCTGAGTCTCTTGGTCTCTCTCTTAGGCCAGATCTGTGATATTTTTTTTCCTCTATGAGGGGGTGAACTAGACCAACCATCATAAAATGAGCCTGCTTTAAAGAACATTTATTAAAGGCCAGAGGGTAAATGTAGATATATTGAGGCATGCTTGACAGCTACAAGCCAAGAGAGCTTGAACCTTGTTCTCTTACTTACATTAGTGTAAACAAGGAGTAACTCCACTGAAGTAAATGGGGCTAGACTTCTGTAAAGCAACAGAGAATCAGGCCTTGTACATACTATGAAGAGGCAGTTCATAAAAAGGGCATTTTGAACAACAGTGCAATTAATCACTAAATTAAGACAGTGTTTATACAAGGAACTCTGTAACAAAGACAGCCTTTATATATACTGAGGGCTCCACTGATACTAGTCAGGGTACATCTGCTTTGCAGTTATAGACACACCCAAGTGAGCTTTGAACTAGCTTGCTCAGGTATTGATAGTGAAGTCACAGTGGAGCTCAGCACTTGCTGTAAAACTTTGCCCATGAAGTTGTTAACCATTCAGGCAATCAGTGTGCTGGGCTCTGCACAACCCTGGCCCCACTGCTAGTTACCTTGGATATGCTGACACAAGCTACAGTCACCACAGTGAAGATAGCTTTTAGGCAGCCCCCTACCATTTACAGTATAGTATTCCTGAGACCTTGCTAGGGACATAGGTTACACATAAACTGGTTTAAGTGATCAGAAACTGGTTTAAACCTGTACCAGAACAGAACCTCAGTGTACAAAAAACAGTTTCAAAATGGCTGAAACCAGTTTAAAATAAACCTGCTTGAACGTAGTATCAGACTTAACTGATTTGGGTCAAACCAGTTTATGAAACTTCTGTCCCAGACCCCTTCCTGGTTCAAGTTAAATGACAGTCCCCCAAAGCATCCCAGCATGCTTTGATGCCCTGAGCTGGACTCGACTGGGCTATGCTGTCTGCTCCAGAGAGCAAGGCTGGCCTCACCCCTCTTCTCCCTAGCTGGCTGGGGATCCAGCCCAGTCTGCAGGTGGTGGGGGGGACTTCCCTCCAGGCAAACCCTGGCTGGAGTCTGTGACCAGGGAGGGAGATTAAATATCCCTTCTCCTACTCAAAGTTAGTGCTGGCTGTGACTGCGGACTACAAATCCCAGAGGCACCTGGAAGCAGGAAGAGGACGTGATAAGTAACCCTGCAAAATCCTGCTGTTGTGATTTTGGACTGCAAATTCTAGAGACCTTGGGGGCAGCAGGAAGAGGAAGAAAATACACAGCCCAGGTTAGCTACATGCCAGAGAGCTGCACTGTAATGCTCCCCACCCCCACCCCAGCTTCTGGCCTGAGCCATGTCAGGCATGTGGCTGCATTTCCTGAAACAAAGGAAAATGTGTGTTCATTTCTGTTTCAATTTAATCTCTGCATCTTAGACTAACCTGGAAAGACTGAGTCAATTCAGCCTCAGGCTTTTTGACTATCTGTACTCAGCCAGAGTAACTACATGTCCTGGATTGGCTAGGACAGTCCCAGATTTCATAGGCCATCCGGGCACCCCAGCCATTGGTGTAAATTGAAGCAAAAATCCCAGATTTGGATGCGGCAGATGGTCACAGAGGCTGCTGCCACCTGCCATGCCTGGCTAGGCTCCAGCTGAGCAGAAGCTGGAGATGAGGAGGGAAGGGCTGGGCACCACTCTCCATGACTGGGGCAGGGACTGGCCAGGGCCAGCATTCGGGCACATGCATGGGTAAATCATGATGGCCACCTGCTGCTGGCAGCCTTGTGCCATGCTGCTGCTACCATGCTGAGGCCCTGGCTTCATGTGGCCCAGGCTGTGTGATGGAGGGGAGGGGGTGCTCCCAGCTGTGTCCAACTTGTTTGTGCAGGGGATGGAGTCTGGCTATGGACCTCTGTGCTGTGCCACCCCACCCTGCCATCAGGCCAACTGGGAGCCATGGGGTTGAGCAGGAGGGGGAATGTGCATGCCCATGTGCTGTCCCCCTCCTGGGAGCTGCATGGGGTTCAGGAGGAGGGAGGGAGGCAGTGCACACATGGTTCCCCCGTCCCAGATTTCCCTAAAACTATTATATGGTCATCCTACTAAGAACAGGCATTACCTCCCTGTGCATCCCATCTCTGGACTTAGCCAAGACATGCCAGTCTACAGAGTTCAGAGCTTCAAATCACAGCTAGGGTCAATATATAGGAAGATTTCAAATAAAGCTCTCATAGTAAAACAGTTGTTGTTAACACTGTGTGGCACTTAGGAAGAGACATAGGAATTGTTCAAGTATGCATGATGGAAAAGTGGACAAGACAATATCCCCAATAAACTTTCTTCTCCTCTCATTGGTAGACATTGTTACTATTGTGGTTGTTTCTTTTTCCATGGAGTTGTTTATTTTTGTTTGGAGGGGAAGGAAATAAGAAGGGAAAAACAAATAGGCTAATATTGTGAAGTGATTGTGAGCATTTCAATGGATGATGGTGTCTGTCTTCAGTGACAACCCTCAACAATTATGAACCAGAAAATATAGAAAAATCACAAAGAACAAAATATAACTGTAACTTTTAGAAGTTTGCATATAACCTTGCATTAAAAACAGGTCAAATATCATTTGCAAAAAACAATAATCTAGTTAATTAATGAAGCCATAGTGATTTATTTTTGACCCACTCATTTGTCTGTCAAATTCTCACAAGGCATACACCGGTAATCTGGCTGGGGAAAATTGCAGGTCCACTTCAGCTGAGTGGCTGACTCATTGGTTTGCAGAGATTTTTCTTGGTTAATCTGTTTCATTATTTAGGTTGCCAGCAAGATGGAATTCACGAATTCAAGCTAGCTTCAGTCTTTGAGATACCCCATCTCTTAACCTGAGCACCAAAAATAGCAAGGTACAAGGATAAAATGAAAACCATAGATCAGCAAAATAGAAACATCACTCAGCGACAATTGGCTCTTGTTTGGAAGTAAAACCAAACAAATCCTTGCTAAACTCACTGTAGGATATATGATTATGTTGTTTAACTAAATATGTTTTGCAGTTATACAACTTCAGAGTGTGCAGAAGAAGTAACTAGAGAGAAGAACAAGAAATGAAAGTAAAAACAATATATATGCCTAAGCTGAGTAATTCTGTAATTACATTGCTGTATCTTTCCTCATCCAACACCTTCACTTTCACATGCATACACTTTTTATCAATATTGCCTCTAATGCAGTGATGGGCAAAATATGGCCTGTGGGTCACATCCAGCCCACTAGGCCAATCTAGGGGCCCTAAAAAAATTAGAAAATTAATATTTATCGATCCTTGGTTCCTGTAAAAAGTACAGGAGCCAGGGGCAGTAAGACCCAGGGGAAGCCCCGGCAGGCTCCTTCAACAGCAGGGCCACTTGGCCCCACCCCCCAAGCGGAAGCCCCACACAGGGGCTTCTGGTCTGGGACTATGTGGCTCCTCTGGCATTGTGGCTCCTCTGGTGTGGGAAGTTCAGGTAAGAAGGGCAGGAGGGGAAGGGCAGAGGACGAGCTGGTGCTGAGTGCAGGGAAAAGCAGCCCCTCCCACACCCCATGGCTGGCGATTCCTCCTGCAGCCACTCGCAACCCATCTGGGGCTGTCCTGAGCAGGCACAGGCAGCTACACATGGGCTGTGAGCAGCTGCAGTGTGGGGCGCTGGCCACGGGGTGGGGAAGGAGCCACTTTTCCCCACGCTCAGCACCAGCTAGTTCTCTGACAGTGAGCAGGGTGTCGGGGCTGCCAGCTGCCCTCAACCTGTACCGTGGGGCTAGGGGGGCACTGGGAGTGAGCAGGTGCAGGAGCCAGTGGGAACATGGGGCCCACACTGGTGTCCCGGGGCCAGCACCAGCAGAGCCCAGAGCAGGAATACAGGGGTCCCAGCCAGCAGGGGCTCTATGGAGCCAGGCCAGCTCCTGCCTCCGCCTACTGGTGCAGCCCAGCCCAGCTCCACAGACCACTGCCAGCCTGCGCCCTGCTTTGGGCCTCACCAGTGCTGGCCCTGGGACATTGGTTCCAAGACACTGGGACATTGGTCCCAAGATGGTGACCGGGGGCAGGGCACCTGTCAAGGGGCAGGGCTACCCATGCAGCCCTTGACAGCTGGTCAAAACTGGGTAAGTGCCCCTCCGCCCAAAATAATTGCCTGCTCCTGCTCTAGTGAGTCAAATATTTAAAAGACTAATCTATTGTGGAAGGGTACATGCCTTCTATGAACCCTTTAGCATTTCTTTGGGCACAATAATAATATTGTAGATCCACAGGTAACTCTTTATTTTAGGTTAAATTTACAGGGTTTTATTAACACTGCAAAGGTAAAACATTCATAAGTGAAGGATAAAACTCCAAGGCCATGTACAGGGGTTACCACTTATCACTCAATAAGCACTCAGAAAGTGGTTCTACACCCATAACCAGCCAAATATTCACTGCCCACAGACCATTTTAAAAATGGAGGGTCCTGACTTAAAACAGACTGGATGGATGTAGGATCAGACTAAAGTGCTTTTGGTTAGAGCGTGCTCTATTGCACTAGATCCCTTCATGACTCAAATTAGTTCCTAGTCCCGTGGCATCTCAGGGGCCCCTCCCTGGGCAGCTTGCTAGCCTCAGCCAGTGCTTATCTGCTGTGAGTGACCACCGGGCCCAACCCTGCTCTTGGCTGTCAGAGAGAAGAAAGGAAAGGTTCAGTCTCTGCCTTGTATGGCCAGGCAGATTGGGGGGGGAGGGGGGAAAGGAGGCAGAAGAGAGCCCCCTCTGCCACACAGGGCCTCCCCCCACCATTTGTTGGCTCAGGTCTCAAGGGGGGCTGTGCTGGGCCTATGTGGCAGGAGGGATCCATACCTTCTGATCCCCAGCTGTCTGACAGCTGCAGCTTGGAGGTGCACACAACTTTTCATTGCACTGGGAACTGGAAGCGGGGAGGTAGGGAAATGGATCCCCCCTGCTGCATGGCTTTGGCCCATCCCCCAAGACCTGAGCCAGCATAGCTAGGGGGCTGTGCAGCAGAAGGACTCTGTTCCCCCATAACAGGCACAGGCTGGCAGGGCGCAGGACTGGGGACAGAGGCCACACTGGCCAATTAGGGGTGGCCAACTGCTTGGCTGGGCTTGGCATTTTCTGTGGCAGCCTCCTGGGAGGCATTTGGGAGTGCCTCCAGCCTGCTGGCCTCAGCCAATGCAAGCAGGCTCCAAACCCTCCTCTCCCACCCCCCACAACCCCCTGCCACCAATGGGCAAACCTCTGTTTTGTTCACTCCTGACCTATCTTAGGGCACTTTGAGTAAAGTGCGATACTTTGAGTATTTCTGCCTCTGGCTTTTTGAATGTTTGTACCTAGCACAAAGGATGCACCTTGGAGTGTAATTTCAATTTTCTTTTTTGGAAAGGAGAGGAGCTGGAGACACTTGTAAGCCCTGTGGATGATGGAGAGGAGCAGCGATGGAGAATTCAAGAAAGAATTCACTGTTCTTCTGGAACGCTTTTTTGGTCCATCAGATATCACAACCAACCTCACCTCTGCTATCTTTTGCATTACTGTTTGCCGCAGATGACGAGGTGCCACCCAGGGAAAAGGGATAGAGGGCGGAAAGATATCTTTATGCTACCATTGTGCCCTCCATACTCTGAGAACCTCTCGCTGGTCAAATTTAAGAGATCACCATAAAACTCAAGGCTACAGTCCTCTACCTAGCACATACCTTAGGGGACTGTGGAGCCCTGGAGGAAGAGGAGCATAGGGCTGCCTTTAGGGTGGTGTTCAGAGGCCATGTCAGGGATCAGAGCCTGTTCCAGGATACTGGCAAGCACACACAATCTGAGTCTGCAAGCTCACAAAAACTGCACTAAAATAATAAATAAAAACAAAAAAAGAATGGGAAGGTCTACATGGACTAGTTTCTCACAGTCATGTGACCTAGACTTTCTGATCCTTTTGACCCTATTACAGTTGCTGGTATAGTCTGACAGGGGAATTAAATGAGAGAAAAAGGCAGTACACATAGAAACCTGCAGCTGATCCTGAACATAAAGAAAGCTTTAAAAAAAATCAGGGGAAATGCTTTCAAAGACTAAGAGACTTCTACACATTTTTAAAAACTGAAAAAGTTTTTCATGGTTTTTTTCCCTCCCGCCTTGATCTCCTGCTTTTTTAGGGAATAGGGAAATTCTAGCTCTGTAATATTTTTATAGCAAAGATTTTTCTATTATGTCTTACTCTCAAAGCAACGAGGGTATTTTTCTACCACTCTCCTGTTGCTCTTATTCTACCTTTATGTAGAGAAATATTTTCTCTGCTCTTTTCATCACCAAAAGCAATACTCTCTGCCAGTAAATGGATTGTGTTAAATTACCTACTGCAGCTGATTTAATAGTTATGGCTTAATCCAGAGCATTTTCTAAACTGATTTTAAAAAGTCATCCCAAAGGCATTTTTCACTTAGAGAAAATCTTGGTCAGGGTAATACACAAATACCTAAGGTCAGTAGCCTCTGACATCCCTTTCCAGAAAGAAAAAGAAAAATCTGCCAATATTAAACAGGGATGGAAAACCCAGAGGTGTAACAGAGTAGCTCAGTGCTTTGGGGAGCAGCCATGTGGCTAGCAGCAGCTATTATTTTTGCCCCTCTCCCCATACCAAATTGGTGCACAGGGCTACTCCTCCAGTCTGCCCATCTTAGTTATACTACAGAAAAAACCTGCACACATTTCGTTTCCTAAAACTTGCCAAACAAGCAGCTGAAATCCTGGAAATGAAAAACTAAGGAAATTATTTTAATAGATTGTTCCAACACAAACTAAAAACATTAGATGATAATAATACTTCTGATTTTGTCCTAGTCTAGTCTGAAATCGGAATTCACCTGAAGATAGAAGAGCAAAGCCAAGTCCTTAGCTGGTGTGAACCAGCATAGTTCTAAGCAAGATTATACCCATCAAAAAACTACAACAAAATCTCTTGGGAATTCTCTTTGACACTCTCAAAGCCCAATGTTTGAGCTAGTACTAATTGTAAAATATGTTTTCCCTGGAGGAAAATACTGATCATTTGTTTTTTTTTAATTTCTGGACTACCAAACTATCAAAGCCCTGAAACATGTTGACTGAAATGGAAAACTTTTTGAATTTTTGTCCCTTTTTTAAGATATGTCCATAATTTTCCAATGTAAAAATTTGCAAATTAAATTTTAATTGCCTGCTCAATAAGAAAATGGCAATTGATAAAAGACACAAACTGCTTTTAAACCATCAAATGTTCCTTCAGTTAGTTGAATCATAACTTATAATTTTGGGTGTAGGCAGACTCCTAGGCCTGATTTAGGAGTCTTTCTAACTTCAATATTTACTTTAAAAGTATCAGTGGCATTTGTCTTTCAAGGATAGGTTAAACCTTTGCCTTACCACCCTGCTTTCGCTGCCCCCACCCCCTTTTCAAAATTGTAGATCTGCCCATGTTTGGTAGTGAATATTATTTGCTGGGTTTGTGGCTAGATACTGAAACTTACCTGGGATCCCTGGATTTACGATGTCTGGTTTCCCCACCCCTGATATGAGAACAAACCTTAACAATTGACAAAAGGATGCTTCCATGCATTCATTTTGCAGAGCAAACTCAGGTGACATGATCAAGTGCACAATGTACATGATGAGGAAACAAATTGTCCAAACTTGTCACTAGGCTTCAATTAATCCTTGCCTCAGTCCACATTGCTTGTGTACATATTTTTTCTTATGTGAAAATTTGTGATGAGCATAGTTGGTTTAAATTTTATAATCGCTGCTCTTGATAATGTCATCTACATGTAAAAGTGGTGTACACAAATGGAAGGGAAGGAAGAGTTGAAACTGTCTGTAAAACTACCCAAAATAAGTATATTTCTTTAACAAATTAGCATCAGTGATTGTGACTGCAATAGGAAGAGTAAAAACTGAGTTCATGGAAGGAGTGCAAAATAATAATACACTGAGTACTGGTTCTCAGACAATGAAACAGTATAAAAAGTTTGGTGATAGCAAAGAAAGAAATACTGGTGGTATGCTATTAAATGAGGATGAGTTTGACAAAATAAACGATGGTCGTGTAAGAGTGATGTTGTAGCCATGATGGTCCATAAATTATGTGAGAGATTAGGATTTCTTAGCATGAGATCTTTTATTGGACCAACTGGAAAGTGTTAGACAAGCTTCTGTATGAAAGACATTCTTTACCACATCTAACAAGTACAAGCCAATCATAGCAGTGCAAAACAGTTGTAAGAAGGGGTGAGAAAGATTGCCGGGGGAGGAGACACAATAAGCAACAGAAAAGTATCTGATTACTGGGGGATCAAGGCCTATCAGAAGGGAGGAGGATCATTCTCATCTTTCATGTGTGGAAGGAATTCAGGAGTTGGGTAAAATATAATGTACTATAAAGCTGATATCAATGTTTAGTCCTTGGTTCCTAGCCAGCTTATGATTTTTTTTCCCCCCAAGTTTACCTTTAAAAGTTGTTAGGTGGATTTCTCTTATGTATAAGGATAGTGAGGTCAGACAGGGATTGGTTGTTCTATGTGAAATATGCTCTTATTGGTGCGTAATGGAGCTATGTGAAGCTTCGGGTGCTGATTTGATTCAGAGGAGATTTGGCCTGATTTGGTGGCTGAATCGCCAAATCCAAATCGAATCAGGAGACCAATAAAAAGGTCCAAATCAATTCAAAGCTCTCTAAATCGATTCAGAAAAGATTCGGAAAGCTTTGCAGATTCGGACAGTCCCCACTCACCACTTCAGAGAGCTGGACCTGGACTCCATGCTGGTAAGTAAGGGATGGGGGGGGCAGGGGCTGGAGGGAACCAGGGGAGGACCCCTGCCAGGCTCCATCACCTGGCTGCTCTCCCACCCCTCTAAGTGCCCTGATGCCTGCCCGCTCTCCCAACCCCACCCATGGCTGCCCCACCCAGCCCCAGCTCCTGGCTCCGAAAAAAAAGAAAAAGTCCCGAACTCACTAGCCTCTGCAGTGGCCTCAGGGCTTCTGGGAGCTCTTGGCAGAGCCCCCCATGTGGCATGGGGCAGTGGGGGGCAGCAGAGATTGCCCCCCTCCAGCCTGGCAGCAGCCAGTGAATGGGGGGCTTTTTTTTTTTTTTTTTTTTT
>NW_017729032.1:96303695-96304771 GCF_001723915.1 Gavialis gangeticus
TTTTTTTTTTTTAAAAGAGCCAGGAGCTGGGGTGGACAGGGCAGCCATTGATGGGGCTGGGAGACCAGGCAGGGGATGGGGCCTGTTTGATGCAGAGATTCAGCTGATTTGGCAGCTGCCAAATCTCTGAATCAGATTTGGCTGAATTGATTCAGGACAGGGATTTGAATCACCAAATTGAATCATTGTCCCCCAGATCAGCCAAATGTGAATCCAAAGCAAATACTAGCCACTAAGCACAGACCTAGTGTGTAATTAGTCTTTGACCTTTATATATTTTTGTGAACAGTTCATTCTGTTGCATAGTTGCTCTTTACTTTCTCCCATGAGGACATTGGATCAGGTATATCATACCATTTTGGGAAAGATGTGTAGGAACCATGGATTCTGATGGCTGTGTTATAGGGGTTATTGATTGTAATGGGAGTGGAGATGTGTTGACAGGTTAAACATTTCTTGCCAAGGCAAAGTTGTGTCCCACTTGATGTCTGTTGGAGAGTTCACTTCTGATGAGTTGGGCAAGGTTAAGGAGTTGTTTGAAAGTCAGGAGTGGAGGGGCTAGGAATATTTCTCTCAAGGTCTGAACCTTTTCAAGTTTAGGCTGTTGTTTGATGATTCTTATAATGGACTCCAACGTGGTATGATAGGTAACCACTAGGGGTTTGCAGTCCTCTGTATTGTAGCAGGTTACTGTGGTGTATTTGGCTAGCTCTTTCAAATGTGCAGTCTATTTCTCCATTGGAGTGTCCTTGTTGTACGAAGACAGATTTTAGGCTGGCCAGGTGGACATCCTGGCTGTATCCAGACAAGAACAGACATGTAGTTTGTGGAGCCACAGACCCATCTACAACACCACACATGCAGGCATTCCTCACACTGCTACCTTGGAGATCTCAGGGTCAAAAAGACCCATGCCAAAAAAAAGTGGGGCAGAGCACATGGCAGCAGCACACATGCCCAAAACTGGAGCGTGGCCGACCAGAGCCACACTCCAGCTGCCAGCCCGCTTCATGCCTTGACTACAGCCCCAGGAGGCCCCCAGAGCCTCAGGTAAGGCTAATATGGATACACACACA
>NW_017729032.1:96305168-96311922 GCF_001723915.1 Gavialis gangeticus
ACACACACACACACACACACACACACACACACACACTAGTGGTGTTTCATTTTAATCATGGGAAAATGTGGATTCTGGGGGCGGGGGTTAATCCAAAAATTGGGTTATTTTTGTTTTGTTTTTTATCAGAGAAAAACCAGGATCCCTAGTCATCACATAGTTTTGGTAGTACACTTGGGGCTTCTGCATAGTAATCAGATGTGTCTGTTGGCTAATATCTCTTAGTTTAGTAGCATAAATATCTCATATGTAACTTGATCCCTTATGGTGTAGGTTAGGTGAAGAAGATGCTTTCCCAGTGTAGCCCAGGTACACCTAGGGGTGTGTGCCCTGTCCTCCAATGGCAGTGATGGGGGTCAGGCAGGGTGCTGATGGAGGAGCCAGCTACTACAGAAGTTCCCTCTCCTCTCTACAGAGCCAGGCCAAGACTGAGTGCTTAACTATATACACTTTATTACTATAATAAATACTTAAGATAAAACATGAAATATTTACAATACAGCTTAGCATATGATACTACATATAATATCCAACAATTCACATAAACCATATAACTTACAACATAGATAATAATTAATACATTGAACAAGATAGTTAATGTTACAACACGATAAACACATATGAGGAATCAACTTATATAACCCAAACAAGTTAATAATATTTCCTAGACCTACCAAGTAGCAATACAAATATACATATTAACACATTAAGAACATATAAACTTCCTTAAAGAATACCCATAGCTATATAGACCTTGACACAACAACAGTCACCCAAAATAGGGAGTGCACTCGGTACCTCCCTGAGGGGTTTCCTTGGACCCCCTCCCCTTTCAGGCCCTGGGATGTTGACACACCCCTTCCACAATGGAGGGTGGAAGTGTTAGACCCTCCTGCCTCATGTCCACCTCCCCTGTGGGGCCCGCTTCCCCGGCAACTCATGCTTCCTGTCTGAAACAGCCAAGGCTTGTCCCCTGGAGGCCAATCCTGGGAAAGCCTCTCTCCAGTGGTGCGCCTTCAGCTCTCTTTGATGGCCTGGCGCCCCACGCTGGGCAGTCCAGAGCTCTCTCTCTTGCATGGGAGCTGAAACTTTACAGGCTGTCATTCCCTGGTCTCACACCATGGGTCCTCCCTTTCCCAGGCCCTGCTTTGGGCACCGGGGCTCTTTTAGTTAAAGGTGGAGCCACACTGCAGGGCTCTGGTCACTCGGTCTAGGGCTGGGGCTAACTTAAGCAGCTGCAAGTTGCTCCCAGGCAGGTCTTCCATGCACCAATTCACACAACCGGTGAGGCTCAAACAGCTGTGAGCTGCTCCAAGGGTGGATTCTCTATGTGCCGATCGGCACACTGTGTAGGGCCCGAGCAGCCTCAAGCTGCTCCCAGGGCCAGCTCTCCAGGTGTTGATCGGCACACCATGTGGGGCCCAAGCAGCCATGAGCTGCTCCCAGGGTCAGCTCCCCATGTGCCAATCAGCACACTAGCTGCCCAGCCACTTGCCAGGTTTGCAGGCTCACACTGCCTCAAGAAGGTCCTAGAACAGGGGTGGGCAATTATTCCAGGAGGAGGGCCACTTACCCAGTTTTGCAAAGCTGTCGAGAGTAGCCTCGCCCCTTGACAGGTGCCCTGCCCCATCATAGGTGCTCCGCCCCCTGGTCTTGTGACCAATGTCCCAGGGCCAGTGCAGGCAGGGCCCAGAGCAGGGCACAGGCTGGCAGGGGTCTGTGGAGCCAGGATGGGCTGCACCAGCAGGGAGAGCGAGGAGCTGGCCCAGCTCCTTAGAGCCCCTGTCAACTGGGACCCTGTACCCCTGCTGCCCTGCTCTGGGCCCCGCTGGCACTGGCCATGGGACACCAGTGCAGGGCTTATGCACCCACTCACTCCCAGTGCCCCTCAACCCTGCAGTACAGGTTGGGGGAAGCACATAGCCCCAACCCCCTGCTCCCCAGCAGGGGACAAGTTGGTGCTGAGTGCGGAGAAAAGCAGCCCCTCCCCCACCCCATGGCCAGCACTCTCTGCTGCAGCTATTCGCAGCCTGCGTGGAGCTGTCCTGAGCAGGCACAGACAGCCCCATGTGGGCTTTGAGCGACTGCAGTGTGGGGAGCCAGCCACGTGGCAGGGGAGCAACTGCTTTCCCCCACCCCCCCGCACTCAGCACCAGCTTGTAACCCACCCCCACTGCCAGTCTCAGCCCCACGCCAGCTTTGGGCTCACCCATCGGGGCTGCTCCATGGCAGCAGCAGCTGCAGACCCGGCCACTTGCCACACCCGGCACTATTTGCCACCGACACCTCTGGGCTGCCCAGCATGCAAACTCCAGGTGGGCAGCAGTAAGCAGGAGGGGCTGCAGCTGCTGTCACTGTGCACAGCCCCAACGGGCGAGCCCAGAGCCAGCATGGGGCCCAGACTGGCAGCGGGGCTGGGTTACAAGCTGGGGCTCAGCATATGGGGGAAAAGCAACCCCTCACCCACCCTGTGGCTGGTGCCCCGCACTCCAGCCGCTTGCAGACCACCTGGGGCTGCCTGCTCAGGACAGCCCTGCATGGGCTGTAAGCAGCTGCAGCAGAGAGTGAATGGGCCACAAGGCAGGGGAGGGGCCACTTTTCCCCATGCTCAGCTTTACCCTGGGCTCTTTCCCTGCCCAGAGTCCTCCCCTGCCCTTCCCCCCCCCCATCCTTTCCCAAGGTTCTGGCATGCTGCAGCCACGTGGTCCCAGGCCAGAAGTCTCTGCTGGGGCTCCTGGCTGGGAGGGGTGGGGCCAAGCAGGCCCTGCTGTTGCAGGATCCCACTGGGCTTCCCCTGGATCCTACTGCCCCTGGTTCCTGTCATTTTTTACAGGAAGCAAGGACAGATCAATATTAATTATCTAATTTTTTTAGGGGCCCCATGGGCCAGATGGAATGGTCTTGCAAACTGAATCTGGCCCACAGGCCATATTTTGCCCAACCCTGTCCTAGAGCCTAATCCCTGTGCACCAATTCGTACACTGCTGAAGCTCAAGCAGGTTCCAAGGACGGCTGTTCCTAGAGCTCCTCTTTCCTCGCTGTCCCTTGTCATCTCTCCGCAGTGTGCTGAGCATGCTTCCCTTTTATACTCTTCAGGGGCTCCACCCCTGAAATTCTCTGGACCTGGCTGGCGCAGTTCTGATTCAGGTTCAGCTGCTCCTTGCCCCCTGCCTTTGGAAAAGGGCGGGACATTGCTTCCCTTGTGCTGCCTCCGGATTGGTGGGTGGGCTCCAAGCCTGCTACATTAGTTTTTCTGTTTTTCTCAGTTTTTCCCCTGTATAGTTGTGTAACATATTTGGAAGTGTGTATGTTAGCTAAAGGTTTCCAAAGCAATCTTCTGGAATGTTGTGCTTCTTGCACAAGTTTTATTTATTTACTATTCATATCAGACCACTTCATTTGCATTCTGCTTACCACAGCATTTGCTCAGTTATCCAAATCCTCAATTATCTACAAGGCAACATTGTTTTCCTAGCTTGTAACTGTTAGGAATTATGAACTAAACTGTTCTCTTTTTTTAGCTGTATTTAATGCTGTATTCTAACTATTCTCTCAAGTTTAGTACACTACCTTGTACCTCTTGGTATTGTATAACTCCCTTAACGTTACTATATTTAATATCTACACTGTTAATTATGGTAAAGTGTGCTATGGTTTTACATTATGCATTATATGTTCCTCACAAGATGATGGCAGTTCTGCTTAGTCAAATAAACTCAGCTATCCAAATGCTTTTTTGGCAAGTGCTTCCCAAGGGCATTTGAATAACAGAGGCTCTAGTGCAATTTATCTCCTCAGTGCTATCTCTAGCCTTGAAAACTTCCACATGAGCTTCTAACCCACACTTTCAATATTTTTTTTTCCAGGTATACCCCCAAAATACATATTTTTTTTCAAAAGATTACACCTCTCTAAGGTCTGGGGTATGCCATACCATATTTACTCAATTAGAAAATGATGTGTTTACTCCATTTAACATGGGAGGAAGCCCCTTGCCTTACAATTAAGCAGAAAACAGTTTGTGTGGGGGGAGGGAAGAGGAGCAGGCAGCTGAGTTGGGGCTGGGGCTAGAGCTGCTACCTGCCTTCTCCCACTGCCTCTGCATGCCTGCCACTCCTCCCACACAGCCCTCAGTCTTCCCCCAACACACACACACACACACACACACACACCCCACTCCACTCCACTCCACTCCACTCTCTTTCTCCCCCTTGCCACACTCTTCCTTACCTTTGCTCTGTGCCATCAGGTGTGCAGCAGGAGGGAGAAGGAAGGAACTGGCACTGCTGCTGCTGGTCTGGAACAGCAGTGCTGGCACCATGCTATTACTGCTACCAGGTCAGGTTGGAGTCATGCTCCGTGCCCCAGGATGCAGCATGGACAGAGTCTGCCAGTATGGAGCAAAAGTAATGGAGGTGCAGGTGTGGGGGAGACAGAAGGAAGGGAAGGGTGGGGACCTGAGTCTGCACATGGCATAAGTGGCATGGACCAGGAAGGAGGGGGAAGGGGGGGGCAAGGGAAGGGAAAATCAGGGAAACCTGAGACTTCAGGAGGGAGGCAGGCAGCACAGGGTAAGCTGCCTGCCTCTCTTTCTGCCTGCCTCACCACCTCCACAGTGCCTGCCCCCTACCACCTGCCACCCATCCCCCACTGCCTGCCCCATTACTGCTCTCCACCTGCCCTACCACATTCTCCACTGACTACATCCCCCACTGTCTGTCACCCACCATCTGTCCAATTACTGCCCTTCTCATCACCTTGACCCCACCCCGCTACCTGCAGCTGTGGGTGTGGGGGATAAATTTAGCATGATCCTCCAATAATTAGATTGCATACTTAGAAATTATAATACATTTGTAAATTTCCCATGTGTAGAATCTAATTATTGGGGGGTGATCTTACATTCAGGGTCATCTTATTTTTAGGTAAATATGATATTTAGTTCTTGAATAGTTATGGTTTTAAATATGTCTCATGATACTTCAAGCACTGAAAACTAGTGTGGAAGAGAAAGCCAGGACTTGCCTTCTCTAATGACATGAGACTTCTTCCTCCCCCCACCCCTTTGGCACCATGATACAAGACCTAAAAAATCATGATGATATTTTATACAGACAAGCTGGTATTGTTTAAGTAATTACTAGTGGGTTCTATATAAGAACAATGAGAGCTGCCATTTCCTGGATCAGACCATAGGTTCATATAGCCCAGTAACCTTCACACAGAGGAATTAATAGTTGTACATTTATTGGCCTCCCTCCAGCCACTGGGGAATCTTATAGCTCCTACTGGGCTTAGGCCCACAATCAGTGTATAACAAATAGGTCTGTCTCACACTGCACCAGAAAATAGGTGTTGTGAACATCCAGCGTTTTCCACCCTCTGCCCCTCTCCCATTGCACCTTCCCACATTCAGAGGCTTAGGAAGTTTCTGATTCAGAGTCTGCATCCTCTATCTACCATGTTAGATACCTGCTGATGAATATTTCATAAATGAATTTGTCCTAGCCCCTTTAGAACTTGGTTAAACTATCTGCCTCCACAACATCTTGCAGAAATAAGTTCCACACTTTAATTGTATGCTGTGTGAAAAAAGAACTTTGTTATTGCTATTTTTAAACTGCTATCTAATAATTTCATTTTATGTCCTCTAGTTCTACTCTTGTGAGAAAGTAAATAATAAATCCCTATTTACTTCTCTACACCATTTATTAATTTGGAAAGCACTATCATGTCTCCCCTCAGTCTTTTCTTTTCTAAGATGAAAAATTGTAGCCTGTGTAGTCTCTCCTCATATGGAAGCTGCTTTCTGCCCCGACCATCAATTGCTGCCCTTCTCTGTATCTTTTCTTGTTCTTCTGTATCCTTTTTGAAGTGGGAGGACAAAAACTGCACACATCAGCTATGTACCATGGATTTTAAGAGGCATAAAGATAATTTCTTTTTGGTTTACAAATCTTTCCATTATAATTCCTAACATTTCATTTTTCCCTTTTGACTGCTGAACACTGAGCTAAAGTGAATTGTACACAATGCCTCCAAGATCTCTTTCTGTGTAGTAAAAGTTAATGTTGATCTCATTATTAGGTATGCAACATCAAAATTGTGGTTTAAAGTGTTAGCAGAATTTGCAGGTATTATCAGGTATTACTCGACCGGAGTTGCAATGTGAACGTTCCTGCTACAGTTCCTGCAGAGAAGCTATTCAATAACAGCTGTGCAATAACAGCCCAAAACACTTGCTTTGACCATGTTGAAAAATCCCTGAGGCACTAATTGGCCTAACCCAGGGACAGGCAAAATATGGCCCATGGGCCAGATCTGGCCTGCCAGGCCACTTGCTCTCTGGCCCACAGGGCCCCTAAAAAAAATTAGAGAATTAATATTAATCTGATCCTGGCTGCCTGTCAAAAAGGACAGGAGCCAGGTGCAGTAGGACCTAGGGAAAGCCAACAGGATGACCAGCCTAGCCTCACCCCACTCCCAGCCCCCTTCCCACCCCTGCCTCCCCCCAACCAGAAGCCTCTGCCTGCTGCAGCTTTCACTGCTTCCCTGCATGCCTGCTGGCTGCTCCAGCACCATGTGACCTCCAGCTGCATCACCAGACTTTGGGAGCACAGAGCCAGGAGCCAAGGGTATGGGGAGGAAGGTGTGTCCATGCAATGAGGAAGGAGGAGAGCGAGGTAGAGCAATGAGGGAGGCTGTGTGTGTGTGTGTGTGTGTGTGTGTGTGTGTGTGTGTGTGTGTGTGTGTG
>NW_017729032.1:96311959-96318957 GCF_001723915.1 Gavialis gangeticus
TGTTGTAGTGTGTGTGTGTGTGTGTGTGTGTGTGTGTGTGTGTGTGTGTGTGTGTGTGTGTGCGCGCGTGCGCGTGCACACATACAATGGGGGAGGGATAAGGGACAGTGTGTGTGTTGGTAGGGTGAATCCCCCACACACACACCCCACCATGCACATGCATCCACATACCACTGTGCACTGCCATACATGCAGACCCCTGCACACCCACACCCCCTCACACACCCCAGCCACCCTCTCCCACACACATCTCCCCACCAACCCCATACCCATCCACACCCCATATCCACACACATACACATCCACATACTCCCTCACTCCACACCCAAATCTATCCACACCCCACGTACCTACACACCGACAGCCCCCCACAAACCTATACCCACCCCCCATATCCTCCACTGTATACAGGAATAAGACTTCATTGTAAGCTATTGTGCAATCACCTCTATGTACACTACACAAACAAATTTGAAATCAAAATAATAAATGTTGTAGATGTTCAACTTTTAGAATATAATTTAGTATTTTTCTGGTTCCAAAACAGCAAAATCCCTTGCTGAAAGGATTATTTCTGGGAGCAAGGTGAGGGACTTATGGTGGCTAAGAATGGGGGTTAGGGGGCAGAACTTCCCATCTCAAGATGGCAACCAGAGGGCAGGGAACCTGTCAAGGGGCAGGGCTACCAACGCAGTCCTCAACAGCTTGCCAAGACTCGGTAAGCAGCCCTCCCCACAAAATAATTGCCCACCCCTGGCCTAACCCCATACTACATTGAAAACCAATTACACACCAACCCAACAAAAATGTAAGTACGCACCGTCCATCTGAAAAACCATGAGGCCAATCGCCAGCTCAATATCATATGGTCTGGGACCCCACTACTCCACTGTCTAAATCCAGTATACCTTGGAGTCACCCTCAGTCAAACCCTCTCATACAAAGAACACATTGTAAAGACAAAAGCAAAGATAAGCACCTATAACAACATTCTATATAAGCTCACCTACTTGAAATGGGGAGCTAGCCCCTCAACTGCTCTGGCTCTCAGTTTCTCCTCTGCCAAATATGCATGCCCTATATGGGAGAGATCCATACGTACCAAATTCCTTGACCCCATTCTAGCTGCTGATGCACCACAGGTTGTCTGAAGCCTACCACCCTAAGCTGTGTGCATCTGCTGGCTGGCATCACTCCATCCGACATCAGAAGAGCAGTGGCCAACAGGATAGAATGATTGAGACAACCTGAACACGAGACACCCTCTCTGTCAGCAATCCCTCTAAGCTTTGTGGCATCTGTGGCCACACAGGCACAGTCACGCTGTGCGGCTTAGAAGGAACGCTGCCGTCTGTATGACCATCCTTCAGCACACAAACATTTGGAGTCACACAGGAGCTTCCTCATCAGCACCCATCCGCCCATTGCTACACCCAAGCAGACAATTGGGTTGTTATAGGTGGGTTGTAATAGGTGCTTACAGATGTGGAACGAGAGGCTGAAGAAGATACCTGACAGCAAAAAACTGTACTTTCTAATGGCCAAGTCCTTACCACCAGGGACTGATGAACCATGGCAAAGATGGCAATGTCTCAACTGCCTATGCCCCAGAGTCAGACACTCCAAGGAACTAATGAAAAAGTGGGGCTATATTATTAGTTCAACCATGTGTGACTATGGCATGAAGTCTCAGACTATGCAACACATACTGCAATGCCTGCTGCTCAATGGCACATGTACAATGGAAGGTCCTGAAAGTACAATAAAAAAGTACAAGCAAGTATAACAAAATGGTCAAATGTGGTAGAGAGACAAGAGAAGATCAGTATGTATACGTTGAGTTATTTTGTTTCCCGTGTGCATTTCTTTGCACTTATCAGCATCGAATTTCATTTGCCATTTTGTTGCCCATTCACTCAATTTTGCAAGTTCCTTCAGTAGCTCTTCAGTCAAGCTATGGATTTTACCACTGAGTAATTTTATGTCATGTGCAAACTTGGTCACCTCACTATTCACCCCCTTTCCAGACTATTTATCCCAACACAGATCCTTGTGGTACCCAACTGTTTACTTCTTTCCATTCTGAGAAGTCATCATTTAAACCCACTCTGTTTTCTATTCTTAGGCAATTTTTTGATTCACAAGTGGACTTTCTATCTAATACCACAACAATCTAACTTCATTAAGAGCATTTGATATGAGACTTTGGCAAAGGGTTTTTGAAAGTCCAAATATATTATATCAACTGGATAACACCCTGATCCTCATTCTTGTTGATGCCCTCAAACTACTGTAGGAAGTTAGTGAGGCATGACCTCTCCCTAGTAAAGTCAAGCTGTTTTCTCCCCTGCAAGACTGTTCATCTGTGTGTGGAACAGTCTTTTTTTATTACTATTGTTTCTACCAATTTGCCACAAACAAAAGTTAAACTCACGATTTACAGGCCTGTCATTCCCTGGGTCCTTTCGGGAATTAGAGGTAATAATTTTTCTTTCCAGTCTTTGACTCCTGTGCAGCTAGATTCATAGTAGTAAGCAAGTATGACGGTAGGAAGATATTAAATACAACACCAATCGTCATGTTTGATATTCTCTTCAACTTGTTTAAAATAGTTTTGTCTTAACTGCAAAGTTGGTCACATCACTCACTATTCACCCCCCTTCCCAGATCATCTGTGAATAAAAACAATGAATAGATGATAACATGTGGTATTTATTTAGGATGACCTGGCAGCTGACAGATGGCATGGCCAATCTCAAATAAACCTATACACTTTACCTTCATTAAAAAAAAATAAGAAAAAAAAATCAGTATTCCTCACCCCAGCTACCTGTAGCAGAGCACTTTAACTGCAGTATTACAACTTCACAGGGAATTAAAATAATGTATATACCTGAAGCTGCAGATTTGTAAGAAGTTGTCTATGTTACCAGCTAACCTTCCCGGCACTCATCCAGTTCCTAAACTCAGAAGACCAAGTTGTTCTACTGTTTGCCCAGTTCCTCCCTTCTCAAGTAATTTCATAAGGCCTATGTATATTACAACATCAAGGAGGCAGGCAAACATTAAGGTAACCAGACAGGGATCCAAACAAACATTGCTGCTTGACAGTTCCTACCACTCCTCATTTGGCATCTGAGGCTAGTTAAAGTAAATCTGACATGATGGTGAACAGTGATTGCCCTGTTTTCTGCCAGCATTCCTGGAAACATAGTTCATACACCACACTGAACCATATAAAAGTCTTAAAGGATTCAGTAAGAGGCAGAAAAAAATTGTGTTTTCTTCACTGGCATCTGTTATTATGTAATAAGGGACCCACACCCCTATTGTTTTAGGAGCTGAGAACTCTTAATCAAAGAGGACAGGATTGCACTGACTCTTCAATGAGATCTGCGTGGGATGGATAGCCCACTCAAGAACATACTACTCACTGTGAATCACAATTGCAGAATTGGGCTTTCCAGCTTTTGTTGTTGCTGTTGTAATTTTCAAGCTGGCAATCCCTCCAGGAATTTGAGCTGTCAGGCAAAACACTTTTTACCCCTAATTCAGTAATCCTCTGGAGGGTACATGCCATGCCCACTTAAGGCAGCCATTTCTTAAACTAAGAGAAGCATAACAATACTATGCTATCCTTCACAAATATAATGCAAGATGCAATGAAGGGGGAACAAATAGAAAGCAAGAGACTGTGTAGCACAAACCTGCCTAAATCTATTTTATCATCTACTGTACAGTTAAAAAACAAACAACAGGTGTCATTTCATAAAGGGCTTCTCTTTAGAGGTCATGCAAGCATTCAGTTTAATGTTCTGTGATATTTCATCACTAAAGAAGGAACATCATCAGACATAAGAAAGCTTTCTCCACTCTTCTTTCTTAACAGTAAATAATATTAATGCATAAAAGCAGATAGGAACTATAAGATGATGCATGAGTTGTGTGACCCACAATGCAATTGTTCAGGAGTGGCAACCAGCTCCTGTTTCCTCTAAAAGTCTAAATGCGTCCCATAAATCTATGTATTGAGGCCTATCATAGTCCCTAAAAAGCAGCCCAGGAATCATGGGCTGTCAAAGAAATCAAAGGTTCTAAAAATCTACAGTTTCTGAAGATTGGTGAGGAGGGTCAGTGTTAGAGAAAAGAGAGATGAATGCACTAAGTAAACATGGCTTGCACAAGATAAGAATTTAGGCTGCCTATACACATGCTGGTTTGTGTTCCAGTTGGAACACATCAAAGCACACTCAACTAATCGAGTCTGTTCTGCATTCATATAGTGTGGCCTCATCATCATGTGTATAAGCCCTCACACACTGAAAAATGGCCAGTGGGGTGCTTTATCTAAATTCCATCAGCCATTTTTAAATCTGCAGGGGGCCTAATACACATGACAGCGAGGCGTTTTCATGAGAGCAGCTCTACAGGAAGTACTCCAATTAACACCCCCCCAAAGCACACATATAGGCAGCCTTTGGGTTCAGAAGTAAAGCAAATGGCCTCCAAACATATCTGACCAAGGCACCGGTGTTCAACCTCTGACCTGTGGGCCAAATCTGGCCCACAGGTCCATCTGATCCATCCTGCGGTGCTCCCTACATATCCAGAAATTTATTGGTGGTGAAGCGGAGACAGCACTAATTGCCATAGACTTCTTTTTTGTTCACATCAGTACCTGGGAACTATAAAATTAATATAAGAAAGTAAAAGGTGGAACAGAGGATGGTTGCATTGAATATGGAACTATTTTCTTTACATGTTGTATAGCACGTAGAACAGTGGGGCCCTGACCCTGGTCAGGGCCTCTGGGAACTACTGCTTTCTCAAAAATAAATCATGGATTAAACTTATTTTTGCCATCTTTCTACTAATGCCATTGACATCCCTAGAAATAAATCTCACCCTTATGCACTTTTTGGTATCAATGTATAGGTCATACAAGACATGCTTTCATAGGAATTCTCCTTTCATTGATCAATACATAATATTTACTAACTGAATATATAAAGCAAACTGGTATTTTGTGTTACCTTGTCCCTAAAGTAGTAATTTATTATACCTACTTATGTTTATTTTTTTTTATTTAGCTAAGGAAAAAGAAGGCCATATAAGTCTTAGCTTCCTAGAATGATTTTCCCCTTCATCATGGTGTATAATAGATATTTAACATCCTCAGAGAATAAAACTACATTCTATTTTCTAGGCTAAGCACCCAAAAATCCCACATTATTGATCTGTACTATTTTTTCCTTCACTGCATTCCAAATTACTGCACAGAATGTGCACGGTTGCAGAAACATGAATAGCTGGTAGTGGATGACTGATTTATACTCTGGCACAAAAGTGACTGAGAATCACATCAATGATTCAAAGTGTGTCCAAGAAAAAGAAATCCCATAAATTACAATTGTGTCACCATAAAACTCACCTAATCAATAAGCCTCTTACACTTTTAAGCAGTCTGCTCACCAATGCCATTCCAAGTGATGACTACTCTATTCCAGCATGAACAGAATGGTTGTTTGGGTCAGCACTGTTGGGCCCCATCAGGATATACTGCACATTGCACTTCAGGAGGAACTAGTCAAGGTTCAAGAGAAAATACAAGGAGTGTCAGAGAGAACACTAAATTAAAAGATTAAAGGAAGGAGAGTAGGAGATAATATGCAACTTTTAATTTACAAAGAAATGGGGCACCATTAGAACCTGACACGCCATTAGAACAATGTCATGCCACTAGTTGTTATCATTGCCATTGTCAGACTTTCAGGTATCTCAACCACAAGGCCAAGAAATGCTCATTCATTATAGAAACAAAACTGCACTCGCAGCAGAGGGTTTATTTAAAAAGTTATCTGTTCTTCAAATAAAAACAGCAATAACATGTTAATTAATGTCCACAAGGCAACTTAGCTCTAGCAAGTCTACATTGCATCAGACCATGTTAGGGAGTACTGGGCACATCTTCACATGCAATTAATGCACACAAGTAAACTCCAGGGCTTATAGCTCCACAGTTTTTTGCTCCTAGGCACACTGTTTGAACATGTGCCTGGGGGCAAAAAACTCCACAGTATATTGCTCCGGAGTTTAGTTATGTACAACACATTGAGCTGCAGAGGATCTGGCTGGGGCACAAGGGTGCTTCAGCATGGAGCAGCCAGCAGAAAACCCCAAGACTGAAGCACCCTCTTGCCCCAGCCAGCCAAACAACATCTACACGTGTGACACTGCACACAAAAAAAAACATCCTCTGGAGCAGCCTAGTACTTGTAAAGACAAGTACTAACTTTCTCTTGAGTTTATTAGTTTCATGAGCCCTAATATGGGTGCACATGTAGACATGGAGGTGTTTACTGCAGAGCTAATTAGACAGCTCTGCGGTAAACATCTTGTGTTGATGTGCCCACTATTGTGAAAATATGCCCAGACCACTCTTATCCAGAGCTTGGAAAAGAAAAGGGAGTCAGTAATGAATCTTACATTGCTAGCACCTAATCACCTGGACTAGAGACAGACATTACACATAAACCAGTGCAAGTGATCAGAAACTGGTTTAAACCTATAACAGAACAGATGTTCAGTGCACATAAATCAGTTTGAAAATGGCTGAAACCAGTTTGAGATAAACCTGGCTGAATGTAGTATCAGACTTAACTAATTTGGGTCAAACCAGTTTATGCAAGTCTGCCCCAGACGCCATCCAGGTTTAACTTAAACTAGAGTCCCTCAGCCCAGATGCTTTGAAATGCTGGGAGGTGCTCTCTACTCCAGCCCAGCATGGCTGGCCCTGCCCCTCTGATCTCTGGCTGGAGCTCCAAAAGACAGTACAGGTCCAGCAGTGTCCGTCTGGCTTCCTCTTGCTCTCCCCTCCTCGCCCCACCAGTCCTTGCTCAAGCAGGGATTCCTGCCCCCCACCCCTAGTATGGACCATAGCCAGCATGTGGCATGCTGGATAATGCTGAGAGGTGTCTGTGTAAGGCAGACAGGACAAA
>NW_017729032.1:96319258-96334313 GCF_001723915.1 Gavialis gangeticus
CTAGAAATAATGGTCACAAGCTGGCAGAGGGTGGATTCAGGCTAGACATCAGGAGGTGCTACTTCACTGTCAGAGGGGCTAGGATCTGGAATCAACTTCCAGGAGAAGCGGTGCTGGCTCCTACCTTGGGGGTCTTTAAGGGGATGCTGGATGAACACCTTGCAGGGGTCGTTTGACCCCAGTACTCTTTCCTACCATAGCAGGGGGTTGGACTTGATGATCTGCTTAGGTCCCTTCCGACCCTACCAGCTATGAAACTATGAAATTCCCTGTGTAACTCCCTGCTGTGTAACTAAGTGCTGTTATCAACTCTCTGCTGGCTCCCTCACTGGTCAGGAGCAGCAGGGGGTGGGGGGGGAAACCACTCCCTAATCAGAGCATCTTGCCAGGGCCTGGCCACACCCCACCTCAGCTCAGCACTGTGGAAGGGAGGGCTGCTCTAGCACACCCCAGCTTTTAGCCTGAGCCACTGCAGGCATGTGCCTGCATTTCCTCGGTCCAGAGGGGATGTCTGTATGGTTACAAACCAGTTCAGCCTAGCTAGGTTAAACTAACCTGCAAAGATTGAATCAATTCAGGCTCAGGCTTTTTGAATGTCTGTCCCTAGCCCTGTTGACCGGATGAACAGACCACCTCAGGTTCCAGCAGCATCATAATTGGCCTAGCAGTTAGCCCCCAGCTTGTTTCATAAGAACTTCTGGGCCTGGGCTAGGCTTCAAGAAATTTCAAGCAATTTTTTTGCTGTCAATCACGTTTGGTCTTTTAATAGATAATTAAAATAAAAGCCAAATCATCACTCTGTGCATTTGTGTCTCACTTTTACTTGGTGTTTGCATCACTATTAATTTGGATGAGCAGAAACAATTCAAGAAAGCCAAATGAAGTGCTAGTCAGTTGGTTTCATTTCATTCAACCCTTTTAAGAACAGGCCAGATTATATATTTCAGTAACTACCGTGTTTAGTTCAGTCAAGGGTCTAATAAACATATGTTCTCCTTTAATAGTCAGTGAACAAGATGAATAAATCTGCTAGCAACTTTAGATCTGGCACAAATTCAAAACCTGTTCATATGAAGTCTTATATATTTTGGCTCAGAACACAGGATTTCCAATCTGTCTATAGAAAGCCAGCCATTGATTATTTCCATGTATTATACAACATCTGTATTGAGAGTACAATTTTACAAAATGTTGTTTTCTAATGCAGACTTTACACACAAACCAGCAAATCAATCTGAATCTACCTGATCTTGTATCTACAATTGCTCCACATATTCCTATACGAGTGAAGCACAAAACTGTGACATGCATTTAAGTAGAGAAGAAATTTTTGTGTGCTTTTATTAGACTTCATTGAATAAAGCCTCAACTGCAATTGAGAAGCAAGGGCTCAAATAAAAATAACTGCCATCACAAATCAAGCAAAGAGATATTTGCCATAATAATATTAGTGAGATCCAATTTAGCAGAATAAGGCTGGAAAATAACTGCAATAAATATTTTTGAAGACATGCAAAGAATGCCTGTTGACAAACTGCACTATAATTTTATTTGATGCTTCTTTATAAGATTGAGGGTTTCTACCTGTAGTACTATGACTAAAATACATCAGTATTCAGGACAGTGTGGGAAAGCCTATATCACACTGAACCATGGTAGAAAACACTACTATGAAAACACAACCTGCCTACCTGCTCCCCCTACTCTGTGCATGCTACATGCCAAGAAAGTGTAATGTAGCTGCTTTTGGCATGGGCTCAGGATGTACCCAATGCCACTCAGGCTCAGGCATGCTCAAGAGAACAGCAACTACATGATATTTTTTCAGCATGTAGTATACCTGGAGCAGAAGCAAGTGGTCAGAGCATGTTTTCACAACGGTGCTCCCCAACATGGTCTGATGTAATGTAGACAAGCTAAAGCCAGACAGCCTTGTGGGCATTAAGTAACATGTTATTGATGTTTTCATTTTTAAAACAAAAAATAAACTCAATTTCATTCATGACCATCTCCAGTCAAGCCACTAATTTATTGTCAATAGCTGTTTTGGTTCCTTTTCCGATTCAAGTCTCCCTCAGTGGTATTCTGATCCAAAAAACACTGGCTCTTCAAGTGGGTGATTTGCAAAGACTGGTATTATATGTTAGACCCTATTTTCCCTGAATGGTATGTAATGTTGATCTTAATCACTCATTAGTTTCATTTATATTTGGGATATGAATTATATTAACCTCTTAGCCAAGTCCTTCTGATACGTAATGAAATACGCAGATGGATCGTGATGCCTGCTTCTCCCACTGCATGGGAGGGCACAGAGATTCACACACTGTCTGTGCAGCCAGTGACTGGGGGGGTAGTGGAACAACCATGTGCCACCACACATGCCAGAGACAGATTGCATGGTGAAAGGGGACCCAAGGGGGTGTGGCTCAAGAGCCAAAGCTAAGCAGCCCCAATTTAACCAATAGCATGTTGAATACTGTGTGCAGTTCTGGTCCCCACATCTCAAAAAAGATGTAAATTTAGAAAGGGTACAGAGAAGGGTAACCAAAATGATCAGGGGCTGCAGCTGCCATACAAAGACAAACTAAAAAGGCTAGGACTGTTCATTTCGGAAAGAAGAAGGCTGAGGGGGCATATGATGAAGGTCTATAAAATCATGCAGGGTGTGGACTAAGTGAACAGGGAACTGTTGTTCACCAAGTACCAGAATACTAGAATGAGGGGGCACCCACCAAAATTAGTAGGTGACAGGTTTAAAACTAACAAGAGAAATTACTTTTTAAAGCAACACATAGGAATTCATTGCCACAGGAGGTGGTAGAGGCAGATAGAGCCAAGTTCAAAGGGACTGGATACATTCATGGATGATAGCTCCAGTAATGGCTACTGAACAGAATAGTTGAAGATGTTTCCTCTGGCATCTCTGAATAGAGAATAGATCGCTCTAGAGATATCCAGTTCAATCCTCTCCCTCTATAGTTGCTTCCACCATTGTCAGAGACAGAATACAAGGCAAGATGGACCACTGATCTAACCCAGTATGGCACTTCCTATGTTCTTATGTCTGCAGAAAATGAATAATAATGTAAAAAATATATTCACTATGAGTTTGCTAAAAAGTTGATGTCACACCATCTGTTTTCATTCTTTGGAGAGAAGTGCAGGAGGTGTAAGACACCTAAAAGTCATATCTAAGGGCCTTGTTGCACAGGACACTTATTGTGTGTTAAAGTCAAAACATGTTCAAGCTGAAACATGTTCTGAACAGTTGCACAGTAATGCTTACTACAATTTTACAAGATGCACAACTTTCACACGACACAAGCTGTGTATGTTTTATTACAATTATTAGATTCTGCCAGTGCCCCACACCAGAACCAGTTGTACACGCCAGTGCAATCCCAGGACTGGGACTGAATATCAACTGATTGTCAGTAACAGCACCAGGACCACACTCGAGCTGGCTGCAGACTGGTGCAGACCTGGGCCTGGGACCCACAGTCCTGGGACTGGGACCAAAATTGATGATGTTATTTCTGTGGAGCAATCCAACATCGGCTTTACACATGTTAATTAATACTATCTGAAGATACTCCTTGCTGGAAAAGGCATAACTTTGCTATTATTTGATACGAGTGCACTTAGCAGGTGTTATTCTGCTTAAACACAAAGACGCTCATAATTTAAGTGCATTGTACCAAATCCCACAACCCTGGAAACTAGCACAGGAAGCCAAAAGGAAAATCCCCATTTTTTATACAGAAAATGTTGGGGGGATCAGGGTCACAAGCCAATGGACTAGGTAGATTAAAGTTAATGTTTCTCTCTCCCTAGTTTGGAAGAGGGAGAGACCTGTCACCTAGTTATTTTGGTGTGTGCCCCCTAATTCTAGTATTGTGGGGCTTGGTGAATAACAGTTCTCTGTTCACTTAGTCCACATCCTTCATGATTTTATAAACCTCCATCATATATCCCCTCAAACTTCTCCTTTCCAAACTCCTTGTCCAAACCTAATGGCTAAATAACAGATAATACAAGCAATAACACTATGGTATCCTCACTCAAAGAATCTGAGACCCTCCCACACCTTCCAAACCAGCCTCCAGGCCTGAGATCGCTCAACTGCCATTCACACATGCAATTTCTGCTGCTATAGTTCAACCATCCTGGTACCATTACTCCTCCAGAGTCTCCAGCTGTGCTATCCTTTGCTGCTGTATCTGTGTTCTGTTGCAGCTTCCCCTACATTCAACCGCTGCTTCACACTTTTTGCTGCTTCTCGTTTTCTCCTCCTTTTTCTCCTAGTTTCCAGGATCTCAGGGAGCTGTACTTTTAATACAGTTAGCACTGTTTTTATAGTTCGATTCAACTGGCAGTGCAGCTCCCCCTGCTGTCACACATTTATATGACACTTAGCTCTCACAAAACATTATAGCATTTTAATACACACTGGGGGCATCTACACATTCATTAATGTGCCATAATTAACACACATTAAGTTTAGTACCTGTTAATGCACTGTAATCGGCGCTACTGAGCATTAGCATCGGTGCACGCTTTTGTGGTGATACTAATTCACAGTAGACTAATTCTGTGCATTAGCACAGGCTTTCCTGCCACGCGAATGTGTAGTAGAATTAATCTACTGTGCTTGAAGCATCTCATGTAGATACACATCTTTACATGTGCTCCAGGTGTACGGGGAGGAGGAGCGCTTTCATTAGAGCCAATCTGAGAACTGCTCTAATTAAAGCACCTGCAGTATCACGTATATTCAGCATCCTGAGCTTCAAAATGGCAGCCAGGGTGCTTTAACTAAAGCTTGTTTGATGAACTTTAAAGCACTCCCACCACCATTTTGAATCACAAGAACAATGAATATGAGACCGGGGGGTTGCTGGAGCACGCTAATTAGCATGCTCCAGCAGACTCAATTAATCAAGTCTGCTCTGATGCGCTGAAATTATAGTACATCACAGCAGCACCCCCACATGTCTACAGGCACCTTGAGTGCCCCATGTGACATGGCCCTCAGTGTTGGAAAGGTATCCAGTGCAGTTTAGATTAATTTTGTTGCTCTGATTTGCTATTGCTCCCCTACCTTCTCTGTCTCAATTGCTCTCCCATTTAAATGCAGAACTTTTTTTTTCCCTAAGGAACCATCCATTTGACTTTACTCTTCCTCTAAGTACAGCAGAGGCATAACTGGATTCTTGAGTGCCCTAGGCAGTAGCTGTAAATGGGGCAGCTCAGTGGTTACACTGCCACTGGCTAGGCCAGCAACACAGCTGTTGCTGTTTTTACACCCTGTTCCAGGTTTGATGCCTGGGGCTGGTGCTCCAGCCACCTCCCTGCTTTCATTATGCTACTGAACTACAGCACTACTTTTGCTTTCCTACCAATACCTGCACCTCCAGGCTAATGTATCATGCAATTCCCTTGAGGTGCTTTGTTTGTATTTTTGTTCAAACTTCCAATCTACAGGTTTTTTTCCCCGATTATGAGCTCAACACAGTGGCTCAATTTTCAAGTAATGGACACCAACAGCTTTCTCATCTTCAGTGTATTCAGAATATCTTCTTTCACACTGGCACTTTGACATAGTGATACATGCCATTGTGAGCTCTAAAGTAGATTACCGTGCTGTACTTTACTTGGCAAACCATTTAAAATCACTTGTAGCTGAATCAAGAAGAAAAGCAGGACACCAGCAGAAGGCAAGAGAGCCACTGACTGGATCCTAAATTCTGGAAGGAATCAGAAAGTTGTTGTAAGCAAAGAGGAGGAGATTTCAATAAAATGTAGAGAACGAAATTCAGTACATTGAGCCTGAAAAATAAACCTTATTTTCCATGGATTAGGTTCAGAAAATCAGTTGGTAATGTAGACTATCATCAAAAATTTCTAGAAAGTCCATTGCATCGGTCAGGGGTTGTCAACCAGGGGTACACGTACCCCCTGGAGATACTTGGGAAGGCCCCAGGGGGTATGCGATAGTGGTGCAGAGAAGCGGGAGACACTTCTGATTTTGCCACCAGCGCTTCTGGTTTCACCACAGCATGAGCGAGGGGAGGTCCCCTGCATCGATTGACCACCAGGGGACCCCCCTACCATGTTGTTAACCAGCCAAGGGACTCCCTGCTTCTTGACCAGCCGCCGGTTGAAAACCCCTGGCATAGATGATGATGTTACCAACTGGGATAAGGATCTCAATGGTGATGCCTCAGCATTCTTAGAAATATTTATTTGGGGGAGTTAATAAAGCCTAGAAGACAGCACAAAACACTGGAAGGGAACTTCACAAATGGAGCTGGGTTTGTTTACTTAGGGCCAGCTAGAAGTGCATCATGGTCACATGCACAAGTGCTGGGAGGCATTACAAATGTTATTTAGAGAGAGGTATTTAGGCATGTGGGTCAGGCAGGAGCAGGGTAGAGAGGTATCTTATAGACTAACTAAATCAGAGCTGCATAAACTAAGCCCATGATCACTTAATTAGGTACCGATGAAGTTACTTCTGACTAAGTAAAGTGTTATTAGAAGTAGCCACTCAGAGAGATAGGAAAACCACTCGAGACAACCTGGCTCACAGTCATGTCCACTTGATTAGGCTTCTCCTACTGGCTGCATATGCCCAACCAAACAGCTACTCCTTGGCAAACAACCAACGTGCAGAAAATGTTTACCTCCCGGTTTTATCCACATGCTTTGCAGAGGTGAAAACCTCCATCTGGATGGAAGTTTCAACAGGCTAATTCTACTGTAAAAAAAAAATTTTGCAAAAACATATTTTTGCAGCTTTAGGATGAACATGATGTCCTACAGGTCAAGGGAGAAAGCCACCATAATCTGGGAAAGGAGGCAGCAGGAGCCACTCACAGCAAATCTCTGAAGGCTTAGAGAACTACAAGCCAAGAGATGAATCAGGCTTGCAGGAGAAGCAGGCTCAAGAAAACCGCATCAGGAGAGCAAACAAAGGAACAGAGGGTTCAGAAGGCAAAAGATCTCCCAGGGAGTCTATCATAGCAATCATGAACACACAACCATGCACTGTATAATTCCTATACTATGTGTGGATTATGAATCATATCCATTGCACAATCTTTCATAACTCCATTAAGAATCTAAATATCACACGGAGTGGAAAACTGCATAAATAACTGTTCTTCTATTATATGCACTTTTCCTTTAAATATTAATGCACCACAGTACCAGCATTTCTCACAGCTTCTTCTAATCAGCAGCACTGGATGCCAAAAATGCAAATGAGCATCTGCCCTTCCCAGCCCTTATTTTGGGTTTTACATAGCTGAGAGAATCTTTAGACCTTAGAGCATATTTATTCTTTGATTTCTTTTAGTAACACAGTCTACAGCCTGGATAAACACTAAAGAGGGCATTGAGCCAAACTGTTTGTCTACACAGACAGCATTTTGTTTCTTTAGTTTTTCTCCAGATCTACAATTAAGGGGTTATAATCAACTGATGTACCCTGGTTAATCACTTTGAAGCCACACAAACAAAGCTGAAACCAGTGAAGGTCCCAGCTCATTTCCAACTTCAACCAGCTGAGCTGTTTGTGCATATTATAGTGATAATCAGCACAACTTATTTAATAGGTTTTCACATCCATTCATCATCATCTCAACCATAGGAGGCTCAATTCTGATCTCACATCAGTTTCACACACTGTTAGAGCCCCATTAACTTCACTGACATTCCTCCTAATTTATAGCAGAACGTAAGAGCAAAAACAGGCTCAGCCAGGTCCAAGGCTCTCACAGTCAATCACAGAAAGTGGTATCAGTTATAGTACTTTGACTTTGGTAATTTGAAAAGGTTTCACTTTGCGTGGGGTATTCAAAATTTGCCCATGGAAAAGAGTGCTGATCTCTTTAGCCTTGAAGGTGATGACACAAAAGCTAAGTGGTTAGAGAATGACAATGGGGTCAGGAGTGATAGGTTTCATTCCTAATACTTACAAATACCCTGCTTGTGGCTTTGGACTCCAGACCTTTGGCAATGCTGAAACATTCCACAGATAAAATCCTAGTTCCACAGAGGTAAATGGGAGACTGATTCTCTCCCCACTTCCATCTTAACAAGTATTCTTTCTGAGCCAAAGTCCTCAGGAAAATAGCAATGTCCTAGTGGTCCCAGCACATAAAAGTAAAACTTCCTTTCGTCGTAGCACATATCCCATCACTGAAAGTGCCTGCCAAGCAGAACTCAGGGCTCTCAGATGATCAGTCCCAAAAAGATCTAGACAGCCTGAGACAGATAAAAAATGAGGACTTAGGAGCTTAAAGTGTTAGGCAGAATTTAGACACCTAAATCCAAAATTGCAATCTTGAAAATGTTGGCAGGACTAAATAGCTCAGCACATAAACCTTACCTATGCCTGATGAAGATATTCACTACCCCTCGTTGTAGCTGGGCCACTCTGCAGAAACAGAACCCAAATTCACCAGATCAGAATCAACCTCACTGCTTCTCCACTCATCTGGGGGAAAGTGTCCCACATTTCAGTCCTTGCTTTCAAGATTGTTTCTATATTTAATCCAATGACTGCCAAATATTAAGTACAAAAGCACCATGTCTATGAAATGAAATGAAATGAAATGAAATGAAAAAGAGCAAGCCCTCCTCAGTTCTTTGAAAGAAGAACAATAACCACCTTCCTTCAGGTGGAACAGACACAGCAGAAGGCCTTGAAATATTCCCTGTGGAGGTGCAGGTGTGAGTTCAACTGCCCTCAGGGAAAGGACAGAAGTGAATTTAGTTTGTATATGCTGCATGGCTATTCTAACCATGAGCTATTGGATAAAGGCAATGCGGGATGGCTTATCTTCCGGCAGCTGCTGACCTATTTCTGGGGCCATTTTCAAGATGCATCTAGGATGTAGACATGCTTTACAGCCCAAAGTAAAACATCTAATGTCCTGAAGCGGATCAGCTTAAGATGCATCCATTTCCTCAAGGTTTCCTTTTGGCTGAGTTACATAGCTTCCCTGCTTAGCATGCTGCCTTTTGTGCATCTTAATTGTAGGTGTTTAATTCTCATCATGCCTAGATACCAAGCTTGATGCTATGGACTTGACTAGATGGCATGGCATAACACCTAAAAGTTGGATGCTGTAGCCCTCAGCAATGGGATGGTTACATCCTTTTATAGCCCTTTGTTTTTCCTATGCATCTCCCCTTCAGCACTCTGTTCATAACCCACAATTCTAGATAAACCTAAAATCCAGGGAAGAACTTGCACTTAAAAGTTTTGAATTTAAGCCAACTGCTTAACAATGACAAATGTAATCACCAGGTGGTTTGAGTTTTTGTTGCTGATGGAGATCTAAGCTGTTCTGAGAAGGCTTGTTAAACGGAGCATAAGACATCTCCTAAGCATCTCTCTATAATGGTTAGAAAGAAAACAGCATTGAGAGACAGTAGATCAACTGAAGACTCCCAGCTGAGGACTGTCTTTGGTTAACCAGGTTGCTGGTCTGAAATCCTTTTGCTGCAGCGGAGATCTTTAAGGCTCTCTCTCCCTTTCCCCCTCGTTCAGAGTGTATATTCTTTTGTTCACTTGACCTGCTTTTCTCCCAGTTGGCTGCTGGAGTGCTCTCAGGGGTCTCCTTAGCAATTCTCACATCAGTTGTGGTCATTATCCAATTAGTGGCTCAGTGCTTGCAGCCTAGAGTTCTTCAGCTTCCTGGCTTTACCTCTTGGGCCACAGTCCCAGTACCTGGGGCTTCCTCTTCCCCCTACCTCAGTCTCTGGGTTCCCAGAAGCTCCTATAGTGTCCTGAAACTTGGCCATGGATTTTCACAGGGCTCCAGAGCCTGGCAGCAGCTCTTACAGGGCTCCAGATCTTACCCCAAAGAAAGCAAACCAAAGTCTTCTTAAAGATACCCACGTCTCTCCAGTAGGGCAGTGTGAAACAGCATCATTTCGGTTCGATTTCCATTCTGCCATTTTGAGGGGACTGTGTTTTGATTCACTGTTTCAAATCACCATTTCATTTTGTTTCTTTGAAACTGTTTTGAAGCTGTTCTGACACATTTCGCACTGACCTTTTCCAGCCCAAAGTACTTGGAGTGGTGATGATGGTAGTGGAAAAGTGTTCTGTTCCCTGCTTGGCTGAGACTGGCACTTGCTGTCCTTCCCCTTGTGGGAGAGGGAAAGGTAGAAAAGCAAAGCACACCGGGATTGTGGAGGTCAGCTCTGTGTCTGCCGCCAGTACAGGATTTCTCTCACTTGAGAGAGATTCTCCGGAGAACCACTCTATTCAGGTTGTTCCCAAGTTATTTTTCTTCCAGAGTGGCCAGTTTTACTGTGGGAGGGAAAAATTATGAACTTCTGTACACTCATGGTTTCTCCTGAGAGAGCAGGGACTCCCCCCTGGAGAAACTTAATGTCTATCTAAGTGTAACCCGGGTAGTACTCCAAGAGGTACACCCTCTCCAATTGAAGGGATCAAAGCAGGTGCACAAGTGCTGTGGGAGGTGTAGGGACTCTCCTCCCCCTATAGAGCAGAGCCAGACCACCAATGGGGACTTAACCATATGCCTTTTAATGAGGGAACAATACTGGGAACATAACAGGCATAAATCAGAGGGTATAGTGGACACTACAATGCCCCAAGGGGACAGGATTCAACAAAGGTTAGACACTTACAATTATTGACAAAAGACATGGTTAACAAAATATAAAACACAAACAGCAGAGCAAACAATATGGGTTGGTGAAATATAAAAAGGCACAAAATACAAAATGTCAAATGACAAGGAAATATAGGGCCTTGGTAACTGGAGGGGAAAAAACACAATGGCCCCTTTCCACTGCAAGATTAGCTTCTTGCTAGCTCACTCACCCCCGCTGGGATATGAACGCAGATCTCCCACATGGTAGGCCAGAACACTGCCACACACCCACCACTGGTGACACTGCTCCAGCCTGCTAGGGGTCTTGGCCTTCCCAGAGCCCCAGCCTCACGTCAAGCTGCCTGGCTTCTGATTGGAGGAGCTGGAAGCAGAGCTGGGAACCTCTCAGGTCACTGCTCAGATCCTTGCTGGGACAGGGGAAAGCCTCTCCTGCTGGCTGCAGCCTCCCTGGAGCCCAGTGGTGAGCCTCTCCTGCCAGCCGCATGCCACACTGCTGAGGGTCCCACTGCTGCCTGCAGGTCCTGCTCTTTCAGGCTCTTCTGGGGCACTGCTCCTGCCCCGCTGGCTCAGCTCTTGCCAGCTCTGTGAAGCTCCTTCCTTGTTGTCCCTCGCTGGTCTCCCCCGAGTCAGCCCATGCTGCCCCTTTTATCCCCCTCCAGGTAACCCAAGGGGCCAATCACGGGACACGGAGGGTGAGGCTCTGGGGCCTGATTGGTGCGGAAAGGGAATCCCAAGTCCTCCAATCATCTTTTGCCCTTTCAAAACCCCTGGGCTAAGTCACTGCTAGCCCATCACATCAGCATGTGCATATGTGCATTACATTTATTATATTACTTTATATCATATTATTATAGCACTTTACAATATATTATTTAATATATATATATATATTATATTAAAGGTTGACAACATTAGGAGCATGGGACCGCCTTAACAGACCTTAGCTCTGCATGAGTGGCTTCCAATCTGGTCCAAGTCATCCTAGCCATAGCTGTAGCTGGAATGGCCATCATTGATGCCACTGCTACTTCTCTCCACAGTAGAACCACAGTTTAAATAACAAAGATGACCCAGGGTGGGGAGGAGGGGGGAGGGATTTAGGATAGAAATAACATCCTAAAAAAAGTCACTAGATTTATTTTAAATACAAGTCAAAGAATTTTTTTAATGCTCCGTCAGTGCTCTAATGAAGCCAGTTTATAATCAAAACAAGTCTGTTATGCGTCTGAGAAAAGGAATATCTAATTTGGTCAGAAAAATATATCAGCATATTAACTACACAGCAGCCCTAGAGGCTACTTGACTACCAAACCTGAGGGAAATTTCCATGCAAGCAGATGGTTGAGTCTCAGAATGGTATTCTCTGATGGCTCTTCAAATGAAGGAAGGAAGGTGAAGCCATAGGATCAAAGGATCATATAGAGTAGGGTTGCAAAGAACCTTGCAAGGTCATCTAGTCTAGCCCCCTCCCCTGCTCAAGACAGGATCATCCATGACTATATCATCCCAGCCAAGTGTCTGTTTAACTTGCTCTTAAAAATTTCCAGGAATAATTCCACAGCTTCTTTAGGTAGCCTGTTCCATGTACTATCTTAAGAGTTTTTCACTTAAAGCCTGGAGAAAGTCAATTTAAAAAAGAAATTATTGTTGCTGAATCAAGGAAACTAAAAAGAACTAAAGCAACTAAATCAGGAAATAAAAAGAAAGAAAATGTAATTTAAGAAGCGGGGGAGGTTTGGTGTCCTCAAAAACATTAATCTTCAGCTTTTTATTCAAAATAGTAACTGATACCATTTTTCTCTGCAGCTTGTTCCTGTTACTGGAAAGAGAGGTGACCTGATAGTTTTGCATGTCTGTCTGTCTTTAGCACTTCTGTGCTATAGACAAGTTGGGACAGAGCTTGGATTGATACCATGGATTCATTTCAGCTGTGACTAAAACACAAGTCTCCAATGGTGAATGGATTAAACTGTTTACTGGAAAATTGTATTAAAAATAAGAGGCCTATAATCTGTGGTAAACACTCTAAGCCTTCTCTTTGCAGCTCAGGTACAGTGTAGGCAGGGATTATTTAAGTTTATTGCACTACCAGTAGTTCTCAAATGATAATGGAATAGACCTACTGAGAGAGAGACATAGTCTAGAAGGGAAGTAAATTGACACGCGCCAAATTATTTCATTTTCTGAGTTAATGTAGATTCAATGTTTGAATCAGTCAAGAGGGAGATTCTACAACATCCCTCAAGTTTGTGTCTCATAGAGACATGTTCCAGGGTTTACACTTTTGCCATGATTGTTTTATTCTTTAGTCTCCTGTGATCATCTGTTTGTGGTTTTAACATTACCCAGAGCAGCAGGAAGAAAATGACATGGCAGACTTTCATTTTAAGACTCAAAGAAACAAAGCCTTAAGAAAATAGAGACATTACAATGCTAATACTTAGGATTAGTTTACCTTAGTAGAAAAATCTATTACAGAATAATTTCTGAATGGAATGAAATTGACATTTTCTTCCCACAAAGTCCTATAGTATTTTAATGGTAGGTTTTCAGTTATCTGTTATACCACACTTAGAACTTATTTTATCAGCCATACCATGTATTTCGAGATAGCCAACAATGAGTGCATAAAGAGGCATCTAATAGAACTGTAACAGTCAAACCTTTCTGTAATAGGCATGTAAAAAGCTGCCTGTGCAATTTTGGTTTTTTATTAACCTTTTCTAGGTCAATAGAAGCATAGAGCGAAATTGTGTGTGTGTGTGTGTGTGTGTGCGTGTGTGTGTGTGTGTGTGTGTGTGTGTGTGTGTGTGTGAGAGAGAGAGAGAGAGAGAGAGAGAGAGAGAGAGAGAGAGAGAGAGAAAATATTTAAGAAAAATATTTAATCTTTCTCTCCTATATACCACATTTTCCTACATAGAACATGCCCCAGAATATAATATGGATCTTGTTTTTGAAAGACAGAATGAAGATAACACTGCCCGTCTTTGTAATATGTAACTGAGCAGCACTAGCTAGGCAGCTGAACTTGCTCATCTGTCTGCTCTCTAAGTCATGTGCAAATTTTCTTATATTTGGCCAGCAACTGGCAAAACTCTTCTTACTGAGTTGTAAATTGTGCATAGCAGTTTCCAGTAGCTATGCATACTGGAAAAGTGGGTATCGTAAAAGTACAGTTAGTTATGCTTCTTGCAAATAATGTTGTTAGGTATAGTTGAAGGATCTATAGTTAACCGTTGTTATACTAATATCCACAGTCCCTCCCTTACCCCATCTGAGATTCTTAGTAGGATTAGAGAGGAAGGGAAATCTCAGAGATGCATTTATTTCACTGCATCGATTTCCTTCAAAAACCATTAGACATAAAACCATACTGATATACACATCTTATGTACACTGTGTCCAGTAAATCACCTCCATTAGGATTCCTAAATTTCTGAACATTTTCAGAATTGGCCTTTGTAACAGGGCCCCTACTGAGGAGAAGAGAGATGGAGAATAGGGCTGTGTAAAATTTTGACAGGTGTTTGGTTTTGAAGCTGTTTCAACTTGTTTTGAGCTTGAAACAGGAAAATTGAAATGAAATGAAAAGCTTTGAAACAGCTTTAAAACAGAATGAGAGCACTTGAAACATTTTGAAAGTTTCAAAATGTTTCAAGTTTTGAAGTCGGCTTGCTTGCAGCTAAACAAAGTAAGGAGAGGGAGGGGCAAGAGGGGGGAAGGACTGCTCTGATATTGACATCTAGTTCCCAGTTTGATTCCCCAGCTCTCTGATCACTTCCCCCAGCTCTTCCCAGAGGGCACGGCCCCCAATCTGCATGCAGGGTTTCAGCAGGCTGCTGCTGTGGGCTCTGGCCAGCAGCATCCACTTGGCACTGCTGCTGGCCCCAGCCTGCAGAGGCAGCCTGCTGAAACCTGGCGCACACATCCAGGGGACTGCACTCCTCTGGAAAAGCTGTGGAAATGGAAACAGGGCTAAAGAAATGACTGAGGAGCTGGAGGCTGGGGAATCCAGCCAGGGGCAGGAGGAATGTTCAGGTCTCGGAACATTTCCCCAGTTCCTGGTTCAATGCCCCTGCTCCCCAAGTGCTTCCCTCAGCTCTTTCCAGGGGGTGCAGGTCCCCGGATGATGCAGGATGACAGCAGGCTGTTGTTGCCAGTTGGGGATGGCAGCAGTTCTGGGCTATTTCCCCAGCCAGCGGCAGCCTGCTGAAACCCTGCACACAGATCCAGCACCACGCCCTCCAGGAAAAGCTGGGGGAATGATCAGAGAGCTGGGGAATCAAACTGGGAGCTCTGGCTAACACATGGAGCTGCCCCCAGTCCGGGTCAGCACGCAGCACCCTGCTGAGCCACGCTTCACCCGTATCATGAGGCAGCTGCTGTGCGGG
>NW_017729032.1:96339313-96339727 GCF_001723915.1 Gavialis gangeticus
CTGGCTAACACATGGAGCTGCCCCCAGTCCGGGTCAGCACGCAGCACCCTGCTGAGCCACGCTTCACCCGTATCATGAGGCAGCTGCTGTGCGGGTACCAGGCAGGAGGGAGGCAAGCCCCACTGAACCCCACTGCATGGGGGGGCTCTGCCATGAGCCCTGAGAGGCCTCAACAGCCGCTGCTACAGCCAGTGAGTACAGGGCTTTTTGATACGTTTTGTGCAGGGAAATATACAAGCATAATACTCCCTGCCCAGCCTTAGCTGGGCTCCAACACAATACAGGGGAAAGGGAAAGCCTGGAGGACTCATCTGTGCATGGCACAGACCCCACCCCCACCTTCCCTGACCCTGACAATCCCTGCCTACATTCACTTAAAGAAAGAAAGAAAGAAAGAAAGAAAGAAAGAAAGAA
>NW_017729032.1:96340081-96341666 GCF_001723915.1 Gavialis gangeticus
GAGAACTACCCAAATCACGACTAACCAACTCCACCTCGGTCTTACGAATTACGCTTTTAAAGCCACGTGCAGTTCGCTGTAGGCTGGGGTAATAGTCACGCAGAGCAAGTATCCAAAATCAAATATAGAATCTTTATTCACTCGAGCGAGGTGCCTCTTTGAGAGAGGGACCCCACCTACTAGTTATAATACTTTATACTTTCTAAGTGCGTAAGCATTAATTCGTGATTAGCTCATGCTCGTAAAAATACCCAATCATCTTGTCCCGGGGAACCGGGACAGGACTTACCCGTGGCGGTGGAGAAGCCTGCGTGATGCTTCTGCCGCTTGTTTACACCGACACGACCGGAAGTCAGCGTCGGCATTGGCAGACAGCCGCCGGGCTTAAAAGCGGCCGCAGGGAAGGGACAGGGGGAGGAAGGAGCTGGGGGCTCCTCATCAGCAGAGGCCCTGGAAGAGAATGGGCCATGGGCCCCACACTAGGAGGGGCGAGGCAACCCCAAGCAGGACGAGCCACCAACCGCTCAACACAAGGAGCAAAGGGCTCCGGGGCCGAGCGAACGGCTAACTCCCCAGAGGACGAGGCAGGGAACTCCGGCGGTGAGCAGCTACCTGCCCAGACGGAGAGGAAGATACCTGCGATGGCCAACTGCAGGACGATGACTGAGGAGCAGCAGACGGGCTCTGAGGACGAGGAATCCAGTGGAGAGGACTTCTGGGACTGCGAACCCGAAACTCACGAGGCTTGCAGGTTCAGGGCTGGGACGCTGGGGCAGGGACGCGACACCGCCCGAGAGGGTCAGGACCCCGAAGGGCCCTAAGGAGGCGCAGATGGGCGGAGGCTGCCGCCAGCCGACTGCGAGCACAGACTAAGGGAGGGCGAGGTGGATTGTGTGGCAGGGTCTTGCCCAGCAGGGGCCTAGGAAGGTCCGGGCAGGAGGCCCAGCCAGCGGGGCTGAAGGGCCAAGCTTTCAGTTCTTTTCAGGTTTTGTTTTCCCGGTAAAGGGGTACCCCGGCTGAGGGGTACAGCCGGGGCGGTAGGGCCAGGGACCCCATAGTGGAACCCTATTCTCTCCGGGACCCTGCCTCGGGTCAACCGGCATACGAGGTACCTGACGACAAGGGCCAATCAGGCCGGAGGGGCAGTAGGAGGTCAGTCCCTCATTCGAAGGGAGCACTAAAGGAGGCATAAGGCTGGGGTGCAGGGGGTGGTGGAGCCCTGCAACGTGACCGCCGAGTGATCACGGGCCGTGGAGTACCCAGGAACCGTCCCAACTGAACTTAACAACAAGTTGTGGCGGGCGAGAAATGGACGTCAGAACACCCACTCCCACTCAGTGGTAACCGAGGACCATCAGTGACGTTCCTCCTCCCACAGACGAGCAACCTACGGGGAGGACCCCAGCCTGGTGGTCACACATCTATTAACTAAATCACTATTCTGTCCAATCAAGCGGCACTGTGGGCGTGAACACCGAAGTTTAACTCCCGTGAATTACATGCCCCCTAGATTTTGTCTCAAGATGTTTCTTTATCTAACAAAAACAAATCATGCCCGACTTTCAAGCTTCTCCTGTTGACGAGA
>NW_017729032.1:96346666-96354214 GCF_001723915.1 Gavialis gangeticus
AGAAAGTGAGATAAACTGAGGCTAGAGACCTTTAGACAGGTGGGAGTGAGAAAAGAAAAGAGATAGGAAGCCGGGGAGTCTTATGCTCAGGATCGCCCCACGCAGCTCCAAGCGAGCCTGGTCCGGTGCGTCCAAAGCGGAAGAAAGAAAGAAAGAAATAGAGAAAGAAAGACTTTGACTTTTAAGAGACGTTTATTCCAGGAAGGGTGACAAATGGTGGGCGGCAGAAATTATGTACAGTTTGGTCCGAGGATCTGGGCCTCAAGGACAAGGTCTGGGCTCATGGCCTGCAAGGCCTGCCCGCACACTTTAGACAAAAAAAACAAAAAAACACAAAGAACAAAAGAAGTATTTACATATATACATGTATACAGTTCTTGCCAGGGGGGACACCCAGGGGGGCCTCAGGACATCAGGGGTCAGCCTGCCTGGAGAAAGCCCAAGGTCTCAGCTCGCTGGGTGCGCCTCTGCACCTTGAGGAGCTGGTGGTGTCACAGGGCAATGAGCAGGCATCCCGCCTCGACTCGGCACAGTGCCCCATTGACAGCCCAGCGTTCCTCAAAGGTGGACATCATCTGCCGGAGGACCACATGCTTGAATTCAAGAGAGAGGCGGGCCCACATCAGCAGGCAGAAGAGCTGCAGGGTGTTGTGCATCCCGGTTCCAGTGAGCCAGTTTCACCAGCTTTTCAGGGTGGCCATATTGGCCTGGCCCACCAGGAAGTTGGCTAGGCTGACTGTGGCCTGCTCAGCTGCCCAGTACGGGAAGAAGTGGATGTAGGTTTCCTCTGAGAAGTCCCAGCCCAGTGCCCAAAGCAGCGCCCCGAGGGCAGCAAAGAGTGACTGCAGTCAGGGGCAGTCGAGGAAGGCATGGAAAAAGTTCTCTTCCAGCACCCTTGGACAGAAGGGGCAGGCCGCCGAGGCCACTGGGTCCAGGTGGTGCACAAAGGTGCCAGTGGCCAGGATGCCGTGCACCAGTCTCCACTGGGGGTCGCCGGTCTTCTTGGCGGTGGGCACCTTGTACAGCATGTGCCACGCTGGGGTCCCGGGCCACACCAGGCACCACCGCCACGTGGTGTTGGGGCAGCTGGCCAGCACCTGGGTGTGCCAGGTGCGCACCACCCAAGCATAGAGTCCCTTCCGGGGCAGCGTGCCAAAGGGACAGCCCGTATTGCTGCTGGGAGGCACAGGGAGCCTGAGCAGTGTGTTGGGCCAGGCAGCTAGCTCACTGGCCACCGCTGGGATGACCAGCAGTGGTGGGAAGGCATCACCTGTGGCGTCTGTGGTGGGGAGGGCCTGGCGAGCCTGGAGGTAGTCTTCTAGGGCGGTTGCTGCTTCCGTTGGGAGGGCGGCCCTAATGGTGTGCAGAAGCCAGCCCGCGGTGTGGACAGAATGCAGTGCCATCCGGGCAGCCAGGGCTTCGGGTGACAGCCAGCCCAACTGAGCAGGGTCCAGGAGGTTCCCCAGGTGGGTGGTATACACCTCGATGACAGCAGCCACGAGGCTGGAGGAGGCCAGACTCGGCACGACATGCTGCAGGGCCGGGTTGTGGACCAGGGGCTCCTAAAGCAACCGCAGGAAACGCAGGGACTTAGCTTGGGGACAGAGATGGAAGGCAGCCCACCAGGCCCACACCATGCTGTGATAGAACAGGGGGAGGACCGCCCCGTTCAGGAAGGTGAGGTCCAGCATAAAGAGCTCCCAGTCAAAGCCATGGCCCCTCACTCGGTGCAGGAACCGGCACGCCAGGTGCTGCCACGGGAGGTGGCCCTCAGCATACAGGAGCCACCGGAGGGCTTGCAGGCAGTAGGCGGCCACCCTGCTGGCCAGGTCAATCAGGCCCTGGCCCCCCTCGGTGGTGGGCAGGTAAAGGGCAGCTCGCGGGAGCCAGTGGCATCTGTCCCAGAGGAAGTCCACTAGGAGCTGCTGCAGTCTCTCGAGTAGCTCCAGAGGAGGGTCCAGCACTGCACAGTGGTGCCACAGGGTCGCCGCCACCAGGTTGTTGGTGATGAGGACCCAGCTGTGGTAGGAGAGGGCAGGCAAGCGCCAGCGCTGCAGGCAGGTCTCCACTCCCTCTGCCAGGCCCTCTCAGTTGTGGGCTGCAAAGGCTGGCAGCCCCAAGAACACTCCCAGGGCTTTGAAGCCTTCCCAGTCAAGCTACATCGCAGAGTGTGCAGCAGCAGTTCGATGGCCAGTGTGTACAGCATGCCCGAGAGGGGGCAGCCCTGGCATGTGCCACGATGCACTGGGAACAGGGAGCACAGCACGCTGTTCACCTTGAGCAAGCTGGAGGCGTCGTGGTACAGGACCCAGAGGGACACGATGAAAAGAGGCCCAAAGCCAAAAGCCACGAGGGTGCTGAGCAGGTACCGGTGGTCAATGTGATCAAAGGCCTTTTCCTGGTCCAGGGAGACCAAGCTGACGTCCAGGCCAAAAAGCTCCTTGGCTGTGAACAGGTCACTCAGCAGAAACAGGTTGTCCTGGATGGTCCTGCCCAGGACACAGTAGCTCTGTTCCAGCCCAATGATGGAGGCCATGACGGTGCAGAGACAGTTCACCAGTGCCTTCGCCAGGATCTTATAGTCAGCACACAGAAGGGAGACGGGCCGCCAGCCCTTAAGCCAGCCCAGGTCCCTCTTCTTTGTGAGCACTGCCCGGTGGCAGCTGGTCGGCAGGCTCCCTTCAGTGAGGCTCTTGCAGAACACACAGAGGAGGCTGGGTCCAAGGAGGGGCCAGAAGGCTTTGTAAAATTCCACAGGCAGTCCATCCAGGCCCAGGGCCCTGCCTGAGGCAAGTCCCCCCACAGGAGCCTCGAGTTCAACCAGGGAGATTTCGCCTTCCAGGGCCTCGACCTGCGAAGCACCAAGGCGCAGCAGGTGCTTATGCAGCTGCCGAGCGGCCTCCAGACAAATGAGATCAGCTTCAAACAAGTCCTGATAGAAGGCGACAGCATGCCCCCGCACTTCGCCAGGGTCCGTAAGCAGCCGTCCCTCTAGGGTCTGGAGATGGTCCAGCATCTTTGCCACAGCCAGCCGTCTCTCCAGGCCGAAGAAGCAGCCAGTCAGGGCGTTGGCCTCTGCCAGCTCCTGCCAGCAGACACAAACCCGCGCACCGTGGGCTGCACCCACCGCCAGCTCCCGCAGGCATTTCTTGCGGGACTGGAGGCTCTCGAGGAGCACCGCGTCATTGCCTGCATGGAGCAGGGCAGCCTCAAGCTCCACCATGTCCTCCTCCAGCTCCTGGGTGCAGCGGCAGATGTTGCTTGCTGCCAGCTGGGAATACTGCTGGCAGAATGCCCGAATCTGGGTCTTCCTCATGAGGGGTAGTCTGCTTGCACAGCCTCCCAGCTCCTCCAGAGGTGGACAAAGCAGTTCCCGAAGTGGGTGTCCTGTAGCAGGCTGATGTTGAGGCACCCACGTGCATGCTCTGCCAGGCAGGCTCAGTTCGCAGCAGACCAGGGCGTGGTCTGAAAGGCCCAACGGGATGATGCAGCTGCTGCATAGTAACAGCAGGTGGCGCTGGGCAATGTAAAGGTGGTCGAGGCGGGCCATGGCGATCCCACTGGCACTCATCTTTGCCCAGGTGTATTGGCGCGCGTCAGCATGGAGAACTCGCCAGGCATCGACACGATCCGCTGCCTCCAGCATGGTCCACAGCTTGCAGGCTGAAGGCAGGTGCGGCTCCGGCCCCGTCCAACCTAGCAGCGCGTTGACGGTGCAATTGAAATCACCACCCACGAGGAGCAGGTCATCATTCTCGCTGGCGTCACGCAGATGGTCTCCCAGGGTCTCTAGGAAGGCTACCCTCTCTCCCCCGTTGGTGGGCACGTAGATGTTGATGAGGGAATGCTCTGGTATGCCAAGGTGATGTGGACAGTCAGCAGCCAGCCAGGGACAACCTCTCGTGCCACCGCCAAGTCATACTGCAGCTACGGCGAGAGGAGGGTCGCCACTCCTGCGCTGAGGTTGGTGCCCTGGCTCAAAAATAAGCAGCCTCTCCAGGCAGTGTGCCAGTCAGCTTGGACATACATGTTGCTGTGCGTCTCCTGGAAAGAAAGAAAGAAAGAAAGAAAGAAAAAGCCTGCAAGCTCTTAGGCTGCATGCTCTTGGGACTCTGAGCAACTCAGTGTCTGCACCGCAGGCTCCCTGCTTCTCTGTTTGAACTTCTATACAGGTCAGTTTTTCCCCTTAGGAAAACAAACCTGGGAGAGTTGTTTTGGATGATTTGAATGTGGTGCACAGTCATAGGTATACATATATTTTAAGACTTATAAGAACTAAGGTTTATAATTATTGTGCAAGCCCACTGAATAAAATGGGGTTGGGTCAGATGTCATCAACAAAATTTACTATTTTTTGTTCTTAAGTAATTATGCATAATGTGCACACAAGACAGAACAGCTTGATTTTTAGATTCCCAGGCTGACTTTGGAATTTGGCAGGCAGACAACACTACCTTTATACTTGCAAACTGAACTCAATATAAGTGGAAACAAATACGACATAACACAAGACTCCCCACACCACCCCCGTTGCTGTTTTTATAGTCGCTTCTCAAAGCAAAACAACACTTTAAGCCACAAAACATAACAGAATATACATGCCTAATGTTACAAGAAGTGGAAAAAGCCAAACAATATACGAGCAAACAAAGTATTACCACAAGATCAACATGAGCCATCAATGGGATGCTGTAGCCAGCAAAGCAAATAAAACTCGGGCTTGCATCTACCAATGCATCTCAAGCAAGACCCAAGAAGTCAGCCTCCTACTTTACTCAGCCTTGGGGAAGCTGCAGGTGGTGTACTGCATCCCATTCTGGGCTCCACACTTTAGAAAGGGCAGGGAGAAGCTTGAGAGAGTCCGGAGGAGAGCCACACGCATGATTAGAAGTCAAGAGAACAAGCCTTATGAGGAGAGGCTGAGACACATGGGACTCTTCAGCCTGGAGAAGCAAAGGCTCAGGGGTGAGTTGGTGGCAGCCTATAAGTACTTAAGGGGATGTGCATCAGAAACTGGGAGAACATCTGTTCACCAGGGCACCCCAAGGGAAGAGAAGATTTAATGGTCACAAACTGCTGGAAGACTGATTTAGACTGGACATAAGGAAAAATGTATTTATGTCTGAGTGTCCAGAGTCTGGAATAGACTCCCCACATAAGTGGTGCAAGCACCTACTCTGGATGCCTTTAAGAAATGCTTGGATGATTATCTTGCTGGTGTGATCTGACCCCTGCTGACTTCCTGCCCCTTGGGCAGAGGGCTGAACCTGATAATCTCGCAAGGTCCCTTCCAACCCTAATGTCTATGAATCCATGACATCTCTTCATGAGATATCATACGTATTAGCCGCTCTTCAACCAACCCTCCCCCCGCAAAAAAAGAGTATAGCTCTCACTTCCTTGTCTTTCTGTGCCTGTCTATATTTAGCTACAGCCCTGGTACCTCCCCAGTCCCAACTAGGCAAGTGAGTAGATGTCTCCACTGCTCACACTGAACCTCAGGCAGCAAAGTGTTTAACAAGCTATTTACTCCTGACTTTATGCCTAGCTGAAGTATTGATGTAAATTACCTCTACGTTGCCACAGCTAGACCCTGTTATACACAGCAGCTAGGAGCAACCACAGGTATCTCCACTGTCATTCTACAGTCTAGACCAGAGATTCTCAAGCAGGGTACCACAGCACCCTGGCATGCCATGAGATCCTTTTAAGGGTGCTGTAGCAGCTGCCATGCAATACAGAAGCTATGCAATACACTAGCATTATTCAACCCAAGGGTCACAACCCAAAAGTGGGTCACAAAAAGATTTTAAAGGGTTGCAGGGAGGTCTGAGGGAAATACTACAAGGCTGATGGAGCTGGCACACAGCAGGGCAGAGTGGCAGGAATGCAGCAGGGCAGCTAAAGCAGCAGGAGTGAGAGGGAGGGGGCTGGATGCAGCAGCTGGAGGGGAAGTTGGGGACAGACAACCCGTATGTCTGTCTGTGGGTCAGGGACTGGGAGGGGTGGGTCATGGCAAGCTGATAGTTATGCTAATGGGTCCCAGTGTGAAAAAGGTTGAGAACCACTGCAATATGCAGCTGAAGCAGGCTTCTATGCAAATAGATAAGTTCTTGCTCCTCCTCCCCCCCCCCACTTTCTAAATTGGGGTGCCACTACATTCAGAAAAGTTAGGGAGGTATCTGCTTTGAATCTAAAGAGGTTGAAACCAGTAGTCTACAAATGCCTCCAGACAAGCAAACTGATTGGGCTCAGTGGCAATGACAGAAATAGAGTATAGGAATGCCAGTTCTCAAATATGCATCCCATTCTTTTCCTCCTCCACCACCCCAACTCAGCAGAAGTACTTTCCATATGGCCTGGCTAGGGATTAGCATTTTAATGAGAGAGAGACTGCCATGGGAGTATCAACCTTCACCAGCAGGTCTACAGACCAACTTTGTCCAAAATATTTCTAAATAGACCTGGGAAGGAATTTTCCAGTAAAACACTCTGACCTTGGAAAATGCCATTTTACTGACATCAAAACCACTCTCATAAAGAAAGATCAGATTTAAATAAACTTCCTGTTCTGAAAAAATAAAGTCTTGAAGTGGCTGAAACAGTCTACCTCTCTATTTTTAAATGAGAAGGGTCCGTTTTGGATTGGGGGGTGGGAGGGATTAAAAATGGCGTTGTTGGTTACAAATTAAATTGATTTATAGTAAGGTGAAAAAAGAACTAAAAACCAAAACAGAACAAAGTAATTGAATCAATCCATTTTTGTTGCTAATTTTCAATTTAAGAAATTGAGATTTCAGCTTGGATAGGGTCAGGAAAAAAATCAAAATACATAAGATGATCTGTATGAGCAGAAGATGGATTACATGAAGTAGCAGATATTTTATATCTCTAATTTGAATTACTCTACAGTTCCTCTGATGGCAGGATTCTTACCATACCCTGTATGAAGACATTCTCTTCGAAGTGACAGATAGAATAAAAAACAAACAAACAAAAACTCCTATGTAAAGGCTATAAAGTGTTAATAAACACAAGATTTCCTAACTACTTGTCAGGGACACAAAAACAAAGAAGCAAAGCTTAAGAAACTAAAGAGACTACTAACTAAAGAGGGAGAGAATGACTGTAAATACTGGGTAAACAGGCTTTTCACTTTTATGACTATACACATCTATGTAATACAAACCCATTGGACACAGCACTGCACTCTTTAAAGGGAAGCATTGGATAACACCATAAAACTCCAAGTGCTTTTCAATTGCTTCACACTTCCTGCCTGATATTAAAGAAAGGTAAATAAAGTCTTGATCAACATACAGCATTAGCTGAGCCTAACGCACTGAAAACTGAATTGTGATTTTCAGCAGCATCTGGCAGAAGCAATGGGATGAGATTATTTCATATAAAAATATACATGGTAGAAGAGACTTATTTTCAGAGACACTGAACACCATGGATCCCCAGCACATTTGTAAATGGACTAGGGTTACCATATATCCAAATTTGTCATAGATTCATAGATTGTTAGGGGCTGGAAGGGACCTT
>NW_017729032.1:96354646-96361478 GCF_001723915.1 Gavialis gangeticus
AAGTTTTTCCACATCCTTATTGAAGTGCAGCTCCCAGAACTGGATGCAGTACTCCAACAGTGCCGAGTACGGCAGGAGTATCACTTCCCTAGTTTTACACAAGATGCATCAGTTGATGCATGCCAGTATGTTGTTTGCCCGGCTGACCACCACCTCGCACTGACGGCTCATGTTCATGCGGTGGTCAACCATTACCCCTAGGTCACTTGTGGGCTGGGTGACCCCAGGAGATGCTGCCCAGGGAAGGGGAGGCATGACAAGGGACTGTAAATCAGGAGCGAGGGTCACTGTCATGGCTAGGGATCTGTGGGTCATGAGTGAGGGACAGCAGCAGGGAGGAGGGGCTGCTGATTGGGACTGAGGGGCACCAGCACAGTCCAGGGGGGTGAGAGACTGCAAGTCAGGAGCAAGGGGCACTGGCAGGGCCCAAGGCTGTGAGGTGTCTCCCCGACAGGTGTCCTTTTTTTGGAACAGGAAATATGATAACCCTAGAATGGACAACTTCTCTGGAAATAGGGTCCAGAACAAGTTTTTAAGCTTTGCAAAAAGAAACTATTGAGAGAGAGACAAACAGATATTTTCTGAGCAAACCTTCAGACCAACCGCCAGTATTCCCTGGAGACAACATTTGATATACACCAGACATTAGCAGAAACAAGGGAACTAGAAATCCCTCAGATTTGAAGCTCAAGAACACTTGTTTTGAGTCAGTTGAAAGATTTTTTTAGTCTGAGAAGAGGGAAGAGCCATGCTCTTCATTAATACCCCACTCCTACCCTGCTCCCACAAAACTCTCCTTAAATAGATAAAGCTTCATGAGGGACTGGTTTTTTATTAATTCATTCACCTGGAGCTGCTGTGCCCTGAGCACTTCGGGCCAGAAAAATAACTTCTTTCTGGAAATACCAATTTTTAATTTTTAATTATGGTAACTAGTTTAGTCTTCTCTGTCTTTTGCTTTCCTAATCTGGTAAAGCATTGGGGGTCAACCTTTTTAGCAGCTGTGCCACAAATTAGCCCCATACCTCCCCAGAGTGCCACTCCAATCCTTTTCCTTAACCCAATCTGCTACTTAGCTTTCTTCTCCCTGCCTGATCTATTGTTCTGCATTTTGCTCCCAGTCACTGCCCTGCCTGTCTCCTCCCCAGTCTGCTATGTGCCATACACAGAGGCTGCCCTTGCCACTTGTTCAGCTTGCCATGCTGCAGTTTGGCCACCTCTGTTGTAAAGCATTAAAAAGGAGCCTGAAAGATTAGAAAAGTAAAGACTAACAACTAAGATAAATGGGGCAGGGGGAAGAGTTGTAAAACAGAAATATTCAAGTAAGTAGAAATGGATCGTTAAAAAACAATGGTCCTGTTTATCAGTCAGAGCTCAGCATTGTGGGCCAGACTGTCTAGCCAATCAAGACACTTTTATAATGCTCAGAGGCAGTTGTGCAGCTAAAGGAAGGGTAGGAGATGACGGGGGCAGGAGGGAGACAAAAAATAGCTACTACGACTGCCAGGGTGGCTGTCTCAGCTGCCAGCAGTCAGTAACTACCCTGCCCCATGTACTGCTGCTTCCCCGGCTACAGAGCTGACTTGTTATTCCTCTGTTCACAGGAACAGTTAATCACCTACAGAGGTTGCCTATACATGTTTAGGGGTCTCTGCTCTAACTTATGGTGCTTTACACAAAGCACCATGAGTTACAGCCCCACCCACTCCTCAATCCAACAGATATTTTGCCTGTTGGGTGCAGGGGGCATGAACCTGCCTGCACCAGCTCAGTCCAACAGGTGCAGGAGCTCCAGCAGCCTCTGAGGAGGCTGCTGAAATGCCCCTCTCCCCAGCCCCTTCCCACCCCCCAGCCCTCGGGCTGCCACCAGGGGAGGGAGGGGAAGGGAGAAAGTACCAGGCAGCTGATGGCTGGGCTTGGCCTGGCTGGAGCTGGGAGGGTATGAAACAGAGACCCCCATACCTGGTGGGTCCCCCCAGCTACCCCAGCTGGATTACTGGGGGAAGGTGGGCCAAGCTCCTATCCACCCCACCTCCCCTCCCTCCAACTCTGGCCAGGGCAAGTCCAGTTAGCAACTGCTGCTGCTGCTCCCCTACCGAGTCCCAGGGCCAGGGCTGGGCTGGTGCTGCCCACCAGTGAGAGAACCAGCCCAGCCCTGCAAAGCATGAAAAATGAACTCTGGAGGGAACACAAGTTCCCTAAGGTGATCTGCTTTAAAAGCACCTTCATCGAATACCTTATATGCAAAGCGTTAATTTTTTTCACAATCGGCCATTTGAAAAGCACTCTGCGGTCATGCACTTGTATTACGTCATGGCTGTAGAGTGCTTTCAGGGGCCCAAACACACAAAAAAATTAACCGGTGTAAGTGCCCATAGAGATTCAGTGCTAGTACATACAAACAAGTCCTGTGCTTGTGTCTAATTCTTCTCTTTCTCACTGTGAATGGTCCGTGTGGAGAGAAAGTAGATGAGTGCAAAAGGTATGGGGAGGGAAGAATTTCACTACACTAACCCTCCTCTGACAAAGGATTCATTAATAATCCCTACCAATGCCTTAGCTTGCAGCTTCACCAGCAGCTGACATTACCTGCTTTAAGACCAAAACAGCAGGAAGACTCAGCTGGCTCCCTGATGTGCCCCTCCCCATCTTTAGATGTCAAGCAATGATCTGGCACCAAACAGAAAACCATTCTTGCACACATGGCTGTTCATGCTGAAAAAATGTGAGATCAGGTGAAGATGAAGGTGTGAAAGCTCTGTCCATTTATGCATAGTTTATGCCCACTATGCATAGGATATACCCATAACTGTCCATTTAGGCAAACATGTTTTGCTTTTGTGCTCAGTAAATTGCTGGAAGGAGCTGAAGAAAGCTCTTATGCTGTATGTAATGGCAACTCCAGAAGGAGCTAGACATTTCACAAAAGCCCACCAGTGGGAGAGACTCCACATCTCTTCTTAGAAAACTGGTTTCATCTATTGTCCCTCCTCACCTTCTTGCAATGTCTTTTGCACTCCCTTCCCCCATCCATCTCATTAGAGCAAAGCATGAGTGTGGAGAGAAGTGAAACTGGTTGCTTCATAAAACATCATTAGGCCCTGGCTTTGGCTTATCATGTGGTATATTTGGGAATGACAGAGAAGGTAGAGTTGAAAGAAAGTTGCTCAGTAGGTAAGGAGTAGAAGAAAACAATGGGGGCAGGGGGATTAGAAGTGGGAGAAAGTATAGTACAATCTTAGCATTGTCATTAGTGCAATGGTGCTCAGCCTGCAGCTCACAGAGCCCTGTCATCTGGCCCACCAGGGGTCCAGAAACGTGATGACGGGGGAGTAATGGCAACATTAATTGCTGCTTCCACTAACCAGCCAACCCCACGCCACTTATGCAATCCATAGGGCCAGAAGCTTGGGTACTGCAGCTTTAGTGAGATATGCATAAATAGGTTAGCAAACATTGTTTACATGCATCTAATTGGTCAGGGAAAATTGTTAACCACCTGCTACCAAGAATGGGACTCACGAACATGATTTGAATGACAGCACATGTTGCAGTGAGGTCTGACCCTTCTCATGTCCTAGGGGTAGACCTTTTTGTAAGACTAATTTCTATCAGGTGACTAGCGCAAGGATGAAAAGACCCCTCTCTGATCACCACATCCTGCAGTCATTTGTTTTCCAATTCACACTAATGCCAGCACACTGTGTATTCTCTTGAGGCACTGCCTTGTTCTACAGATCCCATATATACCCCCTGTTTTTAAGCAAAATGCCTGTACCTACATATGTACTGTTTAATTATTTGGCTTCAACAGGGAGCGGGGATGAATTTCCTGCCTCTGATAGAGCTTGCCTTGCTGGATGCTATTAAAACATCCTGATAAAGAAGGTATTCTTGTCAAAGGATTTCATTCCTAGGGTTCATAAAACTGCTTATGCAAAGCAAATGCTTTCCCTTTAGAATGCACATATTTTATTGAGATGTCACATATTCAGAATATTTTCCAGCTTCCTTCCATCCCTCAGGGTTCGGGATACCTTAGGGCCACCCCTACGAGCATTTTTCTCATGCACACCACTTCAATGAAACCAGGTTGAACACTGTGCTGCATTCCACATGCCCTCAGCATGGTTTCTTTTCAAGAAAAAAGTGTAAACATTTCTAGCCTATGCAGTTATGGCTAGAGGTCTTAATGGGAGCTTTTGGTAGCTGGGCACATTAAGATCAATGGGCACTGCAAGATACTGAATTCATGAAAAACCTGGCACTCTATGTACTGCAATTTTGCTCTAGTGAGCAGTGCTGTGGTGGTTCCTCCTTTGGTTAGGAAAAATATGGTAAGCTAGAAAGCAACATTAGTATTCCCAGTCCCCTATCTTTTACAGTATACAAGTTTTAGCCTTTCATCTAGGTTCTTCCCACATGCCCAACCCTGTGATATTTGTGATATTTGAAAAGATTCTGTGATGAGCTTCTTATTAAAATACTGGCAGAAACTCCCTGGCTAATCTCATATGGGATCTGAAAACCTACAAGAAAAATAAGACTTTTGCAGGTATAGAGATCTTCTTTTCTTTTCTCTGACTGTCTGCAATTTCTATGGCAAATAAAATTAAAAATCAAAATCTTACCACTGAAGGGAATATATCAGTTTCAAAGTTCAGAAATTATTGAAATCAGACTGTTTGTGGATCTATAAAAGTATTATCTTGTTTTAATAAAAACTCATAGTAGTTCTGCCTTAGAAATCATAGAGAAGTACATCTGGAAGGGCCCTCCATAGGTCATCTAATCCAACGCCCTCGTTACTATTATACCCCTTTTTATTTCTGAAAGTTGCTGCATTGCATCTTTGTTTTAAAAAATCAGTAGGCTACGTTACATTGTATAACTGCTTAGTTACACATGTGAACATTCATATTTTCAGCACTATACCTTTCACGTGTAGGTTCTGGTAAGGTTGTCGCTCATGAGTAAGGCCAACACTCATGCATCACAGCACATGCTACTTAGATTGCAGCATCACAACATTCACGTCACCTTATAGACAGCGTGTCCCAATGGAATGAGATGATATTGCAACAAAAGGTTGCTATCTTGTGGTGACATACTGACATGGCATCAACCCTAAAATTTGTACCAGCCACATTCCACCAGTTAAACATTGGATTACCTCCATCAAACACACAATCACTTAAGATGAGCAACAGCCATAAGTTCGATTTCCAAAGCAACATCATTAACATAAAATAGCTTCTTTCTTTCTGCAATCTTGCAGCCCTGAAATTGTACGTACCTGGTAGCAATGAGGTTATGTAAAAAAGACATTTCTGCCCTGGGTCAAGAATTTCAAGGCTCTAAGATTATGTGAAAAAAGTGCACTCTCAGTAGACTGGAGTAGACTGGATTCCATATAAAAAGTGCGAGAGTGGGCACCCTTCATAACACTTCCAGCAGATAGGCCAACCATTGAACTACACCCTCTGCCCGAGTTGGCTCCACCCTTTGAGTTGAAAGGATGATACACAGAAGCTGGCACTACCAAAGTTTTTTCTCTACATAGTCCAAGAATATGTTGTGTTTACAGTGTTATAAACATGCCAGCCTTTACCATACTAACTTAAAATGGTCCAAAAGACAGAAACATCTGAGTCTCTGTTTCAACTGCCTGACGTGCCTTGAACACTAGAGGCTTACTTGTCAGCTATTACTGTCTCCCTTGATTTTTGTATTAAATAAGTCCATGCTCTTAGACAAGCAAAGTTATGCTTCTCAAAAGCAACTTAATTTTAAATGATTTTGTTCTTTGGATCATTAGCTTGTCCTTGCTGTTAAGAAAGGACAGAAGTGCTTAGGAGTTAAAACATCCACATCAGTTGATGAAGAATGCCAAACAGATTAGCTTGGCTTCATTTCCATTTTGACCACATTTCACATAAAATTGATCTCCTCATAGACTTAGAATTCTACAAAGTCCTTGAATCATTGGTAAGTTATTTCTTGTCTGGTGGCCACACACAAAGCGCAACAGAGGGACAGGACAAAAGACTAATTAAAGCAGATCAACAAGTTACAGAAGAGGAGCAGGTTAATACTACTGAAAAATAGTATTCAGAACAAAAGTTTGCAGACCCAATGTGTTCCTTAAGACTGTGAAAATGAGTCCTATTGGCTGTAAACACCAATGTGGTATAATGCCATATAGTCAGACAACATCTGAGGCCTGGATGAAACAAGTCTCAGACACGAAAGGGCTTCATTCAATGAACCATGCTGTGGTAATAAATCTTATCTTCTTTTCTCCTTTGCATCACTTAATATACAGAAAATATTTAAACTATACATTTAAATACAGACCAAGGCTAGGGTGGCCAGGTGTCCTCCTTTCACATAGAGAGTCCTATTTTAAGCACCTGCCCTGATCATTTGGAAAAATGAACACTTGTCTCATGTTCAGCAAGACACCCAGGACAGGTATTTAAAAAAGGGAATATCCTGGCAAACTGGGCTTTTTCATCCCCCTACTGTGAAACGGGTCCCAAACATAACATTTAAGAAAGATCAGAATCCCTCCAACTTTTAAAGTAAAACTGAGGATGGGATTTGTACATGGCACTGGAGTAGATGATTGTTGAGAACCCTTCCAACCCTTTGATTCTAGGACTCAAGTATTACACAAACAGTTTTAGGACTAAAATATATCTACAATTGTCATAAGCCTCGAGACATTCACATTTTATTTACATTTTCTGCTTTTTAAAAATTATGAAACAAACTTCTGCCTTTTCCTTAGGTGGCTGAATTTTCTCTTTGGTAGATATACCATAATCGC
>NW_017729032.1:96366478-96369162 GCF_001723915.1 Gavialis gangeticus
AGACATTCACATTTTATTTACATTTTCTGCTTTTTAAAAATTATGAAACAAACTTCTGCCTTTTCCTTAGGTGGCTGAATTTTCTCTTTGGTAGATATACCATAATCGCACTTGGTCTAATAAAAGGTATCATTTTGGAACCAAGAGTTCTAGTTTTTTGTATACAATTACAGGGACAAATTCCACTCAGTTATGTCACTGTAAATGTGTAATTCTTACAAAATACAGACTACACTGTTCTAAATATAATATAATCGGTTTGTAGCTATTTTTAATGTGCATATTTCTAATCATCATTCTGGTTTCTCCATTTACTTAGAATAAGCATATTAGGGAAGTTTGGGGCCTTTGTAAAAACTGTTTTCTGTTAAATAAGGACAATACGGATTTTACTAATATTAGAAGTTAAAAATGTGAAAGAAGATCGTGAACATGATTGCTACCTCCTTGTAGTCCTATAGGCAAGGGATTTCTATCCAATTGATAGAATAGACTCATAATGGACTAAATTAATTACTGATGTAAACCAACTAGTTGAAAGATCTACACCAGAGATTAATTTGACTTTGAACATTTAGGTAACAATTTACACATGAGAGAGATATATGGTTACATATTAATGTAAAGTGACAAACATATTTACAATTATCTCAATGCCCTTCAAGTGAATATCCACTGTGACAAGACGGGAACCTTGGGGTTGCCATGCTCCCCCTTTGTTACCCTCTCCACTGCGCCAAGCTGCCTATCTGGACCTCGCAATCTCGTCCACCACGTCTTTGGTCTTATTGTATTATAGGGAGGCTACCTTTAGTCTTCCTGGCCACGGTTCTCCTGTCCTATACTGGGCCCGTTTTCCAGAATGGGGTTCAGGTGCACCCCAGCCTTATGGGCTCTGCGTGGCTCCAACCACCCCTGTACCACGCCCCAAGCCTCGCGGATGTACCACACATTCTTCGGTCTTATTGGATGCCATCTCGCAGCCCACTCTCTCTCTCTGGGGCTTCTCGCACTGCTCTCGCTCTGGGGCTGGGGCACCCACTCTGTCGTGCTTCCCCTATGAGGCCTCCTCCATCCCCTTATAGCCTCACCCAGTCCTCTGGTTTTACAACAACAAAACAATAACACAAGCCCCTGGGCTATAACACAAAGCTAAACCGCTCAGCTAACCTCCTTTGAGTCTCCCTCCGCAGGTGCTCCATCCTTCACTAGCATAACCGACTGCTCATGTTCAGGCCTTTCCCCTTTGCTTAGTCAGGCAGCACTCCTTCTCCTCAGCTGCCAGCCGAGAGCCCACTCTCAGCCCCCAGCCTGTGCTTTATAGAAGTCAGCCCTGCCCCTTCCGGTCAGCTGACTCAACAGGTTTGGGCCCCTAGCTCCTCCTGGTTGCCATTCCTGCTCTTCAAGTAGCAGGCACCTTAGTGCCCTGCTACATCCACCATACCCAATAATCCTCTCTATAGGAGAGGATCATAAAAAAATCCCCCATTAAGCAACTCCTGCATTTTGTATGCTTGTTGAATCATTTACTTCATTTAGGGTTCAACCCTGAAAACCCTTTCCCATGAAATAGTCCTTATTCCAAAATCTTTCCACTAATCTAAATGGGATTATCTACATGCACATTTCTCCAAACACTATTTCAATGACAGTTGACACAATGAGTACTTAATTATTCACATGCATAAAGTTAAGCACATGCTCACGTGAAGGATATGGAACTTAGACAGGAAGCCTTTTGGAGACTGTTTAATTCCTACTTGAATTGCACAGAAATGAGTGCACTGTTAGGCATAACATTTCCTTTATGCACTTCCATGCACATTTACTAAAGAGTTAACAATAGTTCTAAAAAAATAGGTATAGCCTTCCATCCTTAGGAAGACAGATTTGTCATCCCTGTGCCCCACACAGCCAAACAATCCTGTGACTTGCGAGTCATCTGAGACCACTCCTGTCTCCATGGCCTTCATCTCACCATCCCATGCTGAGAGCTAGGTTGAGAAAACATAATTCCTCAAAATCAGGACATAGCTACAAGCTGACAGTATCACAGACTAATGTTTTGAGACTAAAGTCAGTGAACATATTCAATGGACCCCCTCCACAATTCATCAGCTATATAGGGATCTTGCAAAGACAGAAGGGAATTTGAATGTAGTTGCTACTGCAGCATATGACACTAGAAAAGACAAAACCTTTAAAGGCAGGCCTCTCAGTATGTTCAGCTGCAGATCAATATTCAATATTAGTGTTGAAAATTATACCTTGAAATCATTTCTGCTAATTCAGCAAGACAGAGGACTAACCACAGTGTATCATGTAAACAGGGGTAGTCTTTCTTTTTCTGAGGGACAGTAAAACAGAAAAGGTCAAGTGAGATAGCATGCAAGAAGCAGGAAACAAGAGACAGAGTAAGAGCCCAGTCTGACATGTTTACTCACGTGAGTAATCTTTCGCACACACAAATTCACCCAAAATCAGTGCCACTGCTCCCAGAAGTAAGCAGCGCTCACAAGAACCGTAGCATCACCTGCTTAGATTTTTAAAAATGAAAACCCCAGAAAACTATAACACCCCCCGCCTCCTATCACACAAATCGTATTGCAAATGCTGACCCTGCTGCTGTTTCATGTTCAGAAATTGCAACCACAGGTTTTAAATCCAAAGCGAGCTCAAATTAT
>NW_017729032.1:96369332-96380049 GCF_001723915.1 Gavialis gangeticus
ATTTTAAAAAAAAAAAAAAAGGGGGGGGGGGGGTTTGAAGGTATGGTTTTAAAAAAAAGCCTATGAACTACTGGTGCACATCTAATTATGTACCATATTTAGTGCTGTGAGAGTAACCATTTGCAGGCAATGATCATTCTATTGCGCAGTAGGGGAAGGACAAAAAGGTCCAGTGTTCAGGAATAGAGAAATTGCCAAATGAATGCAACTTGAAATAAAATTCAGTTCGAACGCTGTTGGAAACTGACCCGGTGACCTGCCGTTTCCCAGTACTGCATCACCACACCCACAGGCCTCCATTTCATGTTTCACCCTAGACAGTCCCCAGGATACCAGAGCTACACAACTCCCTCCCATTAGCTGCAGGAATCCAGGATATCCATGGCAACCAGTCTCTAACCCCAGGGAGAAGGCAGCAGAATTGAAAGGCTCCATTCTGTTTCTACATCTACAGCTCAGTAAATTGACAGCACCGTGGTTTCCTTAGCTCCATTAGATTAGGATGTACATTTCTATCTTCCTTTGTTTCTTTCTTGCAGGCTCTGCAGCTCTCAGCATAGGTTGGTGAATTCCCGACTGGCGTGCTTTCCTAAAAAGCCCTCGTACTGCTAATTTTGCCGGATTAGTTTATGCTTAACAAAGAATACTTTTTGCTGACAGTCTTTTCACACCCTTTCAAAATTAGTACTTGGTAGGCATGCCTTGCAAATTACTGACAAACATATAGGTTCCAACCATGCCAAGTCCTTTGTAGTGCCACTCTCATAAACCAGGCAGCTACATAATAAATAGAGTTTTATAACACAATTAAATTGCAGGATCAAATAACTGTAATCATTATAAAGTGATTGTTTATGCCACAGATATTTAGACAGGATAACAGATTGCACATTGCTTTCTCTCTGCCAATGTCGCCTGAATAGCTAATTTGCCCACTATGGCCCCGTGGAGCTGCAGCTGAGGCCTCAGTAGATTTGCAGAAAGCCTGTCAGTAGCAGACCATTTGGTCCACAGACTCAAAGAAAGCACCAATACAAGCTTTAACATTGATCTCTGTTAATTTGTTATATGAGTGACTCCGGAAAAAATAGGGCTGCCAACAAATTTTGAACTCTGTTCAAGAGGTGTTTGCTTCTCCTGATTATTAGCTGATTTTTCTGGATACCTGGCTAAACCTAGGTTTCATCTAGGGTATGCACTTCTTGAATGGCACTTTAGCTTTCACTCTGTGACACCTCTTGCCAGATCTTGGAATAAAAAAAAAAGCAGAGTTTATGATGCAAATACAGCATCCATGAGTAATCCTGATGCCTGAGGTTGCATTGGTAAGGGACAGATGATGAACCTCCCTTTTGTGTCAAAGTTGTCTCTGAGTGCTATAATGTATCATTCTGCCGGGAGGATGAAAGTCAGTCATCTTCCCTTATTCCCTTGAAAAGAAAGTACAGTGGAAAAGGCCTCTGGATTTACCTCCAGAAGAATTTGCCATTCCTTTTGATAGCTCACAGAAAGTACATTTCAGCCACGCCAGTATAACAAAGGATCCCCAGGATTAGTTGCTGACAGTGTAGGTCACTGTCTACCTAATCAGGTAAACTTTCTGCCTCACCCCTCCAAAAAGATATTAGCGTCTTTATTATATTTAAGGGTAAGAGATGTTTAGGATTCTGTCGTATTTTACTGCCAACTTTTATACTGATACTGGAAATTGGTTTGTGGATACAGCAAGCAAGAAGGAGGTGGTGCAGAACCTGGAAAAGGAACTTGTTAAATGTAGGGTTTGCCTAGGAGTTCATCAAAATAGATTCAGGCTGAAAACAGATGTCACCTTTCTCCCAGGGAAACAGAGGCATCATCTCACTTGGAGTGAAATATGCCAGATAAAATGTGTTAATGCTTTTTCCTGGGACAATCACTGCTCATTCGAGTTAATTGTTGTTCAGTCCAGGGATAAGCTGCCTATGTAAAGGGATGTGCTGCTCTGCTTTTGTCCCAGGTTGTGGCTCAGATCAATCAAACCCACCTCAAATGGGAAGTCTGTTCTTAGCCTCAGAGCAAAATTCAACCCAGGTGAGCAGACTAGCAAAACACCTTCACACCCTTGCATTCCACTTGAATCCTTAGGCCTTATATAAGGCAATAAACATTACTGGTGTTGGTCCACACACAGGGAACACTGCCCTTCAATAGCAACACCTTGGCTTGGATGCACACAACAATTACAATTCCCTCCAAAAGGATCCCGTGCAATGTCAAGATGCCCTAACATTTGACACCCATGCAAGTTGCATCTAGCACCAGAACCTTGAAGGTCTCCAGCAAACCAATTTTCTTCTACAAGAGGGAATGGCCATTATCACCTAACAGAGCATGAGCGTTAAAGGGATATCTTTCTGTACTAGAAATCCAGTCACAAGACTGTTCCACTTCCTTGTTATTTGCAATTTGCATTCCGGTAGTGCCCACAAATACAAGAAAACCCAGGGATTAATTCTTCCCCAAAACTAATCTCTGCTTCATACAGGTTGTAATTCTATACACGTAGGGACCTACTCAATTTACAGTTTTGTGAAATATGCAAAATTGGGCATTGTCTGCAAAATCCACAAAATTAAAAAAAAAAAAAAAGCCTCTCAAAAAATAAAATGCTGGCTCCTTAGTGGGAGCCAGCAGTCCTCATGGCCACTGTGGCCTAGCCCTTCAGCCTACCAGAAATAAGAGGGGAGCCACTGGCCCAAAGGGTAGCGGCCTAAATGGCAACTGCTCCCACCCCTCACCACTTATTGGCCGAGAGGGCTGCTCGTTATTAGGCAAGAGGCAGGGCTGCACAACAGACAGTCCTCTCAACCAATCACTGGTGAGGGGCAGGGCCACTGGACCCCCTTGGCCAATCAGAAGCACGGGGAGAGAGGGCACTGTACTAAGTCTGTGTAAATAGTAGCCTATCCCACAATCAGATCACAAAATCAGCCTCTTGCCTCCTCAGTTTTGGTAGGTCCCTATAAGTTTGGCTCCAGTGTGGGTTTGAAAAGTTCCTTTGGCTTCTCCAATGCACAGTACTTGCATAAAGTCTATAAAGGGAGAACTGCACCATGCTCCTGCCCCACTTTGCTCTCCCATGATTTGACATTGTTGTACACAGCCAAACAATTCTGTGACTCAAGTCATCGGAGGCCACTCCTGTCTCCATGGCCTTCATCTCACTATCCCACATAGAGCTGGGATAAGAAAACATAATACTTTAAAATCAGGACGTAGTTACCTGCCTCTCGCGAGTAATCCCTCGACACTAAATAAAGAAGGAGTGCCTGACTCAGGATCTGGCTCCTAGGTGCCCAAAATGACTTATGATGATGTTTCAGAAAGTATAAGAATTATATTCTGTAAGCTTTAATATTACCTGACCCTCAAACCTCAGCCTATTTGCAGCCTCACCTACTCTATGGTGGTCAAGTTCTTTGACTGCCTAGAGAAGATTTTTAAGGTGGTAATGATATAAGGAAGATGGAAGGACCAGTTTCAATAACTGTCAGGTTTGTTTAAATCTGACAACCTCAAAAAAAACAACCCTAGACATTTTGGAGGGTAAACACAAAAGTTCCCAATTCACCTAAAATTAGAAATAGAAGCATCAAGTTACCACAGGAGAGCTTACTTCCTATCTAACCAAAACTTCACTCTCTCCTTTGTTTACTCGATTCAAAGCAACTTGAGGCAGACTTGTCAGTCTGTGTATATAGCACCATGCACACCTATGGTGCTGTATAAATAATAGAATACTCATAGCAATAACAATAGTGATGGATATTTTTTGCAAAACCCAGTTCTTGGGAGATCGAGAGCAAAAAGTGTCCTAATGCACCTGGGTAAGCTTCAGCCAAGCATCCAGAAAGTTTTCCAACATAAGGGATATTCTAGCATCCTCAGAAGGATTTGCACACTGGGCAAAGATAATAAAAAAAATTATACAACCAACATGACTTAAGCAATAATTTTTTGTATTTTCTCCTACTGTTTTTGAAGACATTGATGTTCTGTTGGGGGAAAAAAGAGCTTTCCCTGCCCCCCTTCTGCTTGTTCCTGTGTGAAGTCATCATAATCCTGGTTATATGATACCACAGTCTGTTGCTGTAAAAATAATTGCAATGCCATAATTCAGCATTATAACTTTACTGCGGGATGGAGAAAGGCAAGATGGGCTGTCAGAGCAAAAGTACTTGGTGAAGCAAATAAATACCTTTGATAATTAGCCAGAGAGGCATGAAAAATAATGATAAAACATATGAAAGGTAAATGGATGTGTGCAGTGACACAAGTCAAAGTTGTCCCCAGTATGAAAGTCCTCCTTTATGAAACAACTCAGAGCATTTAAGTCACAAAACAGTCACATCTGCATGAAGAGTGTAACATATGGAAATTTTTGCTATTAATTAGGGTGTGCCTATGGCAAGGCCACTGCAGTTGGATTTACTTCAATTCAGAAATGTTCAGTTCAGCATAATTGTCTGTGGTTTTGAATTCAGAAAATAAAACCAAGTGCAGATCTACACTGGCAGAGCTGTCAGGATCATATATAGCATGTGTATAACACTCAGGAGGAAACAAAAGTGAGACAGGGAATTTACTTCTATATTAAAAAACATTAAGCTGCTAAGGGGAAGGAGTACCGTTCTCTGCACAAAACCCAGGCATGGGAGAGAATAGATCCAACTTCCCACCACTTACTCTTACTGTGCTTCAGTTTTCCTTACCAGTAAAATGGGTATAATGTATTTTTTGAAAGTTAATAATTATCACAGACCTACAGCTGAAAAATTCAAAACACTGTTAACTCTATTTATGCCAGGACTCTATTTTGATGTCTAATCTAATATTTGTTTAGAGTTCCAAGATACAGTCATTGGTGAAATTAAAGTGGTCGGGTTCTTCCTGGACAAAATATTGCCAGCAAATACCATCCCTTTACCCACTGGCTCCTTTTCTTCTGTTTCAAGTTCAAGCTCACAGTTTTGCTTTCAAAGAGCTTTTGTCATTCTGCCCCCATCTTGTTCCTACTTGCTTGACTTTGCACTCCTAGTTGTCTGCTTTGCCAATGACTCCAGCCTCAACATGCTGTTTAGTTTAAGAACCACACCTCGCAGTACATTTGTGACTGTCAGCCTGATACAAATACCAGTGGAAGCAATGGATTTTGGATTTGGTCCAATATGAGCATTTAGCTGGGGAGCATTTCTGTACGATTCTTGCCATTGTCACAACTACTCCTTGTGGATCTTCTGGGCCTCGTGGGGTAAAACTGTTTTCTGGAGGGTGTTCAGCCTCCTCAGGTTATTTAGACCTTCCATGGGCCTGCAAACTTGGGAGCAGGGAGGAAAGTCTACAATATCACATTCAAAGCATATAGCCATTTTAATTGTACTCCCTCACCTGAGCTTGAATGGGCCCACATTAACATTTTAAATGAGATCATTTAAAGCAGATTCAAGTAGGCTATCAATCACACTTTATCTGGGGCTTTCCAGGAAAAGGGGTGTATGAACCTGAGGCAATTAAAAGAAAAAACAAAGAGACAGACAGACATGCTAGTTGCGCTGCCTGTCAGCTCCTGAATAAAGACAGGGGGACTTTGGAGAGTCTCTATTACAAGGAGATATCCCTTTTGAGAATAACCTTTATTAACTAGAGTTCACAGCTTTCATATTTGTGGTAATATGCAAGTAAGGTGGGTAGTTATATGGGAGGTATACACTTCTGCTCAGTGTTCTCTCATATAGTTACCTTATGCATGGCTTTCATGCCATAGTTTATGAATTATTTGAGAGTCTATGGCATATGAATAGTCTTATTGCACTGGCAATAAGGAGAATGTTTAAAAAAACCGTAATGCAAATGAAATCTTCCTCCAATTCCAAGAGGAGCTGCAAAGACTGTACTCATGTATACAAACCTAGCATCTCCCAGACAGTCAGAATAAGCCATGCCGACTAGATAACAAAATCATGGTTTTCCCAAAGTGTTACAATGTTTTGGCTGTAAATATTTAATGCCAACCCTATGGTCAATTATATGGGATCTCACAAGTCTTAACATTCTCTGGTGTAAACAGAGGTACTTCTCCACACTCGTGTCTAGCAGTCACATATACAAATAATGGAAGTTACAAAAAGGGTCGTATCCAAATTGAAATATTCTACTATAATGCATCCAAGTCAGGAGTGGATCCAGAGGGGTACTGTGGCATGGCTGTCCCCACTTTTGGATTGGATCACACCCTGGGAGTCCCAGGGGATTTTTCAAAGAATCCTCCTCCCCCCTGCACTCAGAGGCAGGCCCCCTACTCTGCTACTCTTGCATTTCCTAGTGTCACAGGGACCAGGGAAGCTGCAAAGGTGCTCCTGCCCACTCCAGCCAGGCTGAGTAGGGGTGGGCACAGCTGGGAACAATTACAGTAGCAGAGATGATGGGCAGGAGAGCTCCCCCTCCTAGTGCCTGCTCTTGGGCAGATCCAGTAGCATGGGGGCCTCCCATCTCCACTGCTACTGCTGTCCCTGTCCCAACTGAGCCCAGCCCCCTCAGCTTGGCTGGAGCAGGCAGGAGGGGCTTTGAAGTTTCCCTGGCCAAGAACAGCGAGAAAAGCAGTAACAGCTGTTGGGGAATTGGGGGGCAATGGGGAAGGGAAAGGAAAGGGACATGCCTCTTAGCATGAGAGAGAAGTGGAGGGTTCGTATCTGCTTTGGGGACTTTAAAAAGAGCCACAAGAGGCTCCAGTGTCATGGTTTGCCCAAACCAGTGGGTGGGGGTAAAAGGAGGAGGCTGGGAGTGGCACGCAGTGGAGCTGTGCAAAACAACACCATTCCACTTTGGCTTCTGTTTCAATGAGACAGTGTTTCATGTTGAGCTTCATTTAATTTCAAAATCACAGTTCCCTTTTGTTTCATTGAAACTGCTTTGTTTTTTCAACGCCATTTTGATGTTTCGCCCATAGGCTATAATGGGGAAGCACAAAACTGTCTATAACTTTTGTCATTTCTTGCCTGATTCAGACAAAACTTTCCAGGATGGTAGCCCTTTCTGAGGCCATGAAGCCTGCCACATTTTAAGGAGATAGGTGCAGGGTTTTCTGGGAAACTGCACCTGAAATTCTTGAAAGCAAAACTTGTGTCACCTGTGTATTACAGCACAACATGGTGAAAACTGCAAAAACAGTAGCCTCTGCTGAGGCTGCATAGCTTGCCAAGTTTCAAAAAGATAGCTGCAGGAGGCTCTGAGAAACTGCACCTCAAGCTGCTGAGAAGCAAAACTTGTGTCGTGTGTGTGTTAAGGCCCTGCAGGGTGAAAGCGGCAGGCATGCTAGTCCCTGCTGAGGCCATAAAGCCTGCCACCTTCAAGGAGATAGGTTCAAGTGTTTCTGGGAGACTGCACCTCACGCTGCTGACAAGCAAAACTTGTGACATAGGTGACACTGTGTGCATTAAGGTGTGCTCTCATGGTGCTGTGGTCTCTACACAACATGGTAGTGTGCCCTAATGAGGCTTCCTCCTCCCCTACAGCCTTATTCCAGTCCACCACTTTACATGACAACAGGTAAAATAATTTAGTGAGCAGCAGCACAGTAACACCAGCAGCAACTCAGGCAGCCAAACTGTGACAGAGCCTCTCTTTTCTCTCCTGCAGGAGTTTCTTCTCCAGCAGCTGCCAGAGAACGCTCCCTGCCAGCCCCAGCCCTGGGGCTTAGATGTGCCCAGGGCCCTGTGTCCTTCCAGTCAGGTGCTAGGGGTGTTGGTATAAGGACATGGCACTGGCAGACAAGGTCCTTTCCTTTGGGTCAATCTAATCTGGTAAGTTTTAGCAGACGAACTGAATAGTTAGAGAAATATATCTTAGCAAGCTTTTGGGTTGGGAAACCTTTTGTCAGGCTGAGGAAGCACCTGCAATTGGTGTGTGCGCGCTGTTCCTGAATAGAAGGACTAGTAAGGAAGCCAGAGGCTGGCACACAATGCAGGCAAGAAAGCCAGTCAATGAAAATGGAAATGGAGCCATCAGGGGGTGAGGGACAGGCTGGGGTGGGGGAGGGGGATGTAGCAGCGCAGGTAAAAATGGAGAGGTACCTGGGGAGTCAGACGTCCAGCAGGTTGTAGCGCATCAGGATTCCACTGTCTATACTGAGTCCATGAATTCTGACACTACAACCTGCCGGACATCTGACTCTACACTTTTACCTGACCAGCTACATCCCCCTTCCCCCTCCCCCCTCAGCCTGTCTCTCTCACCCCTGACACCTACATTTCCACTTTCACAGACTGGCTTTCTTGCCTGCATTGCATACCAGCCTCTGGCTGCTTTACTTTTCCTTTCATCCAAAAACAGCACACACACACACCAACTGCAGGTGCTTCCTCAGCCTGACAAAGGGGTTTTCAACCCAAAAGCTGCCATCCCAGGCAGCTAATTTGAACTTACCTGGAGCCTCACAACTCCACTGCAACCAGCAAGCCTCAGGCCTGTCAAAGATGTGACAGGTCTGGCCTTTCCCCAGCCAGGACTGTGTGCACACGTGTGGTGACTAGAGGTTATGGCACCTACTACCCACTTTTCACCAGGAGGATCCTCTGTCCTGGCATTTCCTGGGGCTGCTGCACTGCCAGCAGTCCCACCAGGCCTCCCCAACCCTGGCAGAGTGCAGTTTTAATAGTCATGCCCAGGACCGTGGGTCTCCTGCTTCCCCATAGCCCCACCCCACACCTCCAAGTTCATCCTGGCATGGAAGCTCAGCAGGGATATGGTCTGCTGGCTGGTGACGCAGTGAGTCCCCCCTTCAGCTCTGAGAGAGGGGCATTAAATGGCTTTTAAAAATGAAAAGAGGAAATAGATGCAGACAGAGTGAGGAGGGTGATATTCACTCCATCTGCACCTGGAGCTTGGGGAACCCCAGCAGCAGGAGGTTCACCTTGAAGAACACCAGCTGCTCCACCAAACCAAGATCCAAAGAGGTGCGGTGAAGTGTCACTACATCCCCAGCAATGCTGAACACCCTCTCGCTCAGAATAGCGGTTGGTGGACAAGACAGGTGTTCCAAGGCGACTGTGTCCAGATCCTGTCACATCTGGCTGTGGCTTGCCCACTAGGCCAAGGGGTTGCACAGCAGCAGCTCCACATCATCAGCAAGATAGGCAGCCACCAAGGCCTGAGTGCTACCTGCTTGATGATGGGATCTGGTGCCCCTGGATGCCACCATGGAAGCCATGCCCTTGGCCCATATTGGCAGTGCCTGCTGTAGAGGAGGAGACTGGCTGGTGGATGGTGTGCCAGCTTGAGACACTGGACCCTCTTTCATGTCCCCCCACCTCCGCCGTTCTGTCTCCCTGACTCTCTTCACCAGTACCTCTGTCCACCGATTCAGGCTTTGGCTGCTGCATATGCTGCCCTTCACCCTTGGGTCACACATGGCAGCCAGCATGTGGACTGTACTGGACCACAAGAGATCAAGCCATTTCCTGATGCCCTCCTTCAGCCGCCTCACCAGTGCCTGCATATCTGGTGACAGCTGTCCCAGCCACCTGCAGAGGATTTAGATTGAGAGTGTGGTCGAGGATAGAGAGGTAAGAAAGATTTATTGACTTAATAAAAAACACACAACTACGCATAGTAACAAGACAAACGATGACAGACAAAAGCAATTCACTTCGGCAACTTATTGGCAGTCCCTCTGATGCCCGATACACAGCAAGCTTCTCTTTCCACTAAGTTCAGTGAGGTCAGGCGTCCCTGGACAACGCTGTCTGAGGGGTGCTGGGAAGGATCCTGGAATGAAGTTCTTGGGCTCCTAGAGGTCCAGAGGCCCACTCCTCCAGGCAACCGCTAACTAATCCTTTTCACAGAGCTGCATCTTCCTTCTGAATGGTTTCCAAATATTTCAGCTAATTTATATCTTCTGAAGGACACTGATAACGTACGACCACTTAGATTCCTTTTTCTTCAACTGTCCATAGACTGACCAATAGCAATACAAGCCTTGCATTCCTTTGATAAGGTAATTTTAACTGTGCCACAGGGCCTTACTACTTCTAGGCTTTGCTAAATTTACTAGGCCTTACTTTATACATGGCCTCACATCTTAAACTGTAATTAGGCTTTTAGCAACAACTTATAGCTTAATATCTAAACAAATACAGAAAAAGACTTGGTCTAATCTTCATAGAGCCTTCAGCAAGCACTTTTATCACACAGACATACTTTTCAGCTGCCACAACAGCGGCCTGCCCCAGCCGGGAACATTAATCCCCTGGAAGCTCTCCATTTAACTCTGAAGTTCCCTCACTACAGGGATCATCTGGCTAAGGAGGGCATCGACAGCGCTGAGGGTCTCAGGGGCCTCAAGGAAGGGCCTGAGGACCACCAGATCTGGGAGATGGTATCCCACTCAGCTCTGTTCAGGGGGATGCCGATTCCAATCTCCTTGAGCAAGGCCATCTCATGGATAGCCTTCTGTTGCTCCACTAGCCTCTCAAGCATGAGGTATGTAGAGTTCCATCGAGTCTCCACATCCTGTATGATTTTATGGGATTTTTTGTGGGATATTCAGCTCTGCCTGTTTGTCCCACAGCATCTTCAAGAAGGGGAAGAGGGAGGACCCAGGCAACTATAGGCCCGTCAGTCTTACCTCAATCCTGGGGAAACTCTTTGAGAAGATCATCAAGGAGCACATTTGTGATGGGCC
>NW_017729032.1:96380539-96381072 GCF_001723915.1 Gavialis gangeticus
ATCTGGCTGTGGCTTGCCCACTAGGCCAAGGGGTTGCACAGCAGCAGCTCCACATCATCAGCAAGATAGGCAGCCACCAAGGCCTGAGTGCTACCTGCTTGATGATGGGATCTGGTGCCCCTGGATGCCACCATGGAAGCCATGCCCTTGGCCCATATTGGCAGTGCCTGCTGTAGAGGAGGAGACTGGCTGGTGGATGGTGTGCCAGCTTGAGACACTGGACCCTCTTTCATGTCCCCCCACCTCCGCCGTTCTGTCTCCCTGACTCTCTTCACCAGTACCTCTGTCCACCGATTCAGGCTTTGGCTGCTGCATATGCTGCCCTTCACCCTTGGGTCACACATGGCAGCCAGCATGTGGACTGTACTGGACCACAAGAGATCAAGCCATTTCCTGATGCCCTCCTTCAGCCGCCTCACCAGTGCCTGCATATCTGGTGACAGCTGTCCCAGCCACCTGCAGAGGATTTAGATTGAGAGTGTGGTCGAGGATAGAGAGGTAAGAAAGATTTATTGACTTAATAAAAAACACAC
>NW_017729032.1:96386072-96407843 GCF_001723915.1 Gavialis gangeticus
CTTTAAGAAGAGGCTGGATGCCTACCTGGCTGGACTCGTTTGAGTCCCGTTTCTCTTTTTGGGGTTTTTTGTTGTTCTCCCGCCCTGGCGGGGGGTCGGGCTAGAAGATCTGCTAGGTCCCTTCCGACCCTTAATCTATGAATCTATGAATCTTGACCCTTTTGATGCTCCAGTGAAGGTAGCCTGCCACCTTCCTGCATTTGAAAATGAGCTTGCTGGAGGTGCTGGCACCATCACTGGCAGCCCTGTTCCCCTGTAAGGCATCCCTGACTACAAGGTGGAACTTGTGTTCCACACAGCGGATGCCAACAAAGTTGGCATCACGGACCACCTTGACCATATTGGCCCCATTGTCAGTGAACATAAGCCCACAGGTGAGCTCGCCCTGCTCAACAAGCCACCCCTGCACCAAGCGATTCATGGCCCCCATGAGCTCCATTGCTGTATGGGACTCATCCATCACCTTGGCTTGAAGGAGAGCCCACTGATGGCCTGACTGGTTGCACCAGTGCCCTGTGAGGAAGAGATAGGCGTGATCCCAACCCAGCTGCTCCAGATGTTAAGGTGAAGTGTAAAGCCACCTGTGGACCTGCCTTGAGCAGCTCCTCCCTCAAGTACTCCCTGAATGCCTCATAAAGGGAGGGCACCACTATCCTGCTGAAGGTGGTGCGTGCAGGCACTTGGTAGGATGAAGCCATGAGCGCGATACACCACCTTAACCCTAGCTTCTCAGCTAAGGAGAAGGGCTGGCCATCCACAGCAAGCATCTCCCCAAAGCTCTGGGTGATCTCGCTTACCCTTGCAATGCACCCCACTTTGTCCACATTTCTCCCACTGTTCCAGGGTGGCCTGCCTCTGCTTTGGGGGGATGGGGGCTTTGGAACAAGAGTGGGACTTCCCTTTGGGAATACGCCTGCTGGTCTCAGGCTGAGGAGGAGCAAGGGCAATGGGGTGGTGCTTGTGGACATGTATCAGCATCCCCATGGTGCTCATGCATTTTGTTCCCTTGCCCAGGCTGGTTTTGGCTTGGCAGTGCAGGCAGATAGCATACCTGGGATCATCTGCCAACTCAAAGTGATCCCAGACCACACTACCTGCTCACTTCTGGGGTGCAGATACATGTGTGGATGCTTCACTTTCTCCCTCCTCAGCAGGCAGAGGCACAGCAACAGTAGAAGTGGACTCAGCTGAGCTGCTTGCCTCCACAACCTCTACCTCAGCCTCCTATGAAGTGTCTTCTGGGGAAGGAGACCTGGCTCTAGGGGAAACTTGAGGGATCGGGAGCACAAACTCAGATGATTCCCCCTTCTTCCCCAGAATTTCCCTTGCTAGGGCACTCAGATCCAGCTCCAGCTCTTCCTCTGGCACTGGAAGGCTCAGTATGGTAAGTGAAATGGGGGTGGAGGAGACTGTCATGCTGGTTCTGGTGCTGCTGCTTGTTGTCATGGTGGTGGAGGGTGAGAGGTTATGGCAGGGGAGGGGACGCAGTCTCGGGCACAGGCAGTGGCACTGGCACTGCTCCCCTCTCCTTGTTGCTTCTGGAAGCCTCATCCCTGCTAGTTGTAGGAAAGAGGCTGCATCTCAGTTTTGGGGTGGGGGGACTTACACCTCTCCTTCTACCCCATCTTCCACCCCTCCCTGAAGGCTTTCCAGCTACCTTGCCACCATGCTTCATGATGTGTTTCATAGTGTCTTATTTTTATACAAGTATATAAATGTATCTGCATTCCTATATAAATTCTATAATGTATGTAATAAGCTGCAATGTATAAATGTATAGAAATAAAATATAAATGCATCTCCCTTCCTATATAAATTCTATAAGGTATGTATGTATATGCTACAAGGTATAAATGTGTCTGCGTTTGTGGCAGGGCACTGGTAGTGCCTGCCACTTTAAAGGTTGAGTCAAGCAGCTAGCAGGTGCTTGATTTTGGCAGCCATTTTAAAACACTGGCTGCCTATATAAACAGAGTAGTTCACTGCTGGCAATGCAGGCAGGAATGTTGCCTGGCTAAACTGCTGCATGGAACATCTTGCAGGTAGGAGCTGGAGGCTCTTGGTCCTGGGCATGACCTAAAACTGCACCCTGCCAGGGAAAGGTGGCCTGGTGGGGGGCTCCTGGTAGTGTGGGAGTCCCCAGGAAATGCCAGGCCAGTTACCTCCCCAGTGAAAGGCGAGGAAAGGTGCCTTAACCCCAGCTCCCATCTTTGGGTGGGCTCTGGAGGCAGCAGTGGGGCCAGGTATGGCTGCAACCCCCTAAGCCCATGAGCAGGGTGTAAGACCCTGGGGAGTGGGAGCAGTGGGGCCAAGCACAGCAAGCAGAGTGCCACCTGAGCCCAGCAGGGATGGGAGATCCCAGAGACCCCAGAGCAGGTAGCGTGGAGGGCATTGGGAGGCCCCACACCGAGTAGGGCTGAAGTGCAAGTAGGCCTGAAGGGCTGTGCATGCAAGGGGCCTGAGTAGGCCTGAAGGACAGCCCAAGGGGCATGCTGAGTAGGGCCAAATGGGTGTAAGCTTAAAGGACAGCACAAAGGCCAGCCCTGTGAGAAGTTGTGCCCGATGAGAGGCTTGGGGCAGAATTAGCCCAGGGTTTGGCATAAGGCCAGACCACATAGCATAGGGGAACTCACAGGAACCAAAGATTCCTGCATGGTGAGGCCAGTATGGGAGTAGCAAAGCCTGATGGCCCAAGAGGGGCTGCTCAAGGAGAAGCAGGGCAGTGGAGTGTGGCCTGGTAATGGGCAATATGCCAGAGGCACTGGTGAGAGAGGAGTAGAGTGGAAGAGGTCTCCTGTGAGAGGGGCGGTGGGGTGAATGTGCGTGTGTAGAGCCCAACTTTGGACTCAGTTTGCTCTGGTCTCAGACTGGGAGTAATATTAACCTGGATGCCATCCACAAGGCATGGGCTGTGGTGTAGGGGAGGTTCGGAGCTGTAGATAGAGCCCCCATGGCATTAGGGCATGTAATAGGCAGGTCTCCCATATTTACCATCTCTTTGTATGAACAGCAAAGTCATAGCAGGTGAGACCAGGCAGATTGCCCCGTAGCGACAGGTTGGCAGGCCAACATGAGACCTGACCTCAGGAGAGTGCCCCCGTCACAACATTCCTATATAAACTCTACAAGGTATGTATATGCCGCAAGGTATTAATGTATAGAAATTAAATATAAATGCATCTCCCTTCCTATATAAATTCTATAGTGCAAGATCCAATATAATTATTCCATAGTGTCAGATCCAATATAATTATAAAATTGAAAAGAATAAATCAATGAATATAATAAAGTGTCTAGAAGAAAGCAAAAGGTATTGTGGAATCCCACTTGCTAGGCTAGCAAGTAGGAAATCATTCAAATCAATGCTAGTAGTAGCCTTTGTTGTCTAACACTCCTGAGCGGCTGGAAGATAGCTCAGTAACTGTCAGACCCTAAGGCAAAAAGCAGGCCAGTTCAAACAATGCTGCCTTTTATGCTGTTTTTCCATCCCTCCCCTAGAGCACTGGGATTGGAAGGGACCTCAGGGAAGGATCACAGTCACTGGCCAGCTACACAGTCAACATGAGAGCAGTCCTTCCCCACTCTCCCCCCGCCCTTACTTTGTTTCCCTGCAGGCAAGCCCACCTTGAGCTTCAAAACTCAAAACATTTTGAAATGTTTCAACTGTCCTCATTTCATTTCCAGGCTGTTTTGTAGCCCTTCATTTTGTTTCAAATTCACTGTTTCGAGCTTGAAATGAGTCAAAACAGCATCAAAATGAAACAGCCAGTAAAATTTTGCACAGCCCTAGCATGCAGCCACCCATTCGGTGCGGTTGGCTGATCTCACTCCTCCATTGCCAAATCCTGGAACTGCCCCTGAGCCAAATACATAGTAGCATGTAGCCACAGAATTAATTTAACTGAACATAGGGATCCAGAGGAGGCGTCTTTCAACTAGCTCAGGTAAAATATTAGATTAAGGCAGCAGAACTTATGTAGGCAAGCAACCATGGCCTTTCATTTCATAAAGAAAAAAATTATTAGAGACTCTAGAGTAGTAACAAAACATTTGCCACTTCACATGCATTCACCATCCATCCAATTGCAGGCTTTCCCATGCACACAATTAAATTATTCACTGTCTAGTCCATAGCGATATCCAGTCAACTCAGAAAGAGAATATTCTCTCAACTACTTGCTTCAGCCCTCTTTTCTACATGGCGTCAGTCTCTGATTTCCAGCAATTTATTCTGAAGTTTAGTTTCACATAAATAATCAAATAATAGTGCTGGGTGTATAACAAGGACTTATACATTCCCTCCCAGACTTATTGAGTGAAATATTTCCTCATGTTTACCTAAACTTTTGAGCAAAGAGTAGATATTGGAAACACAGGTTTTCTTTAGCTGTACTTTCAAGTGTAGTTCTTCATTTCTACTGACTACAGCAATTATAAAACTCAAGCCATTCTGAGTAGCCACTAGGCAATGTACAATCATCAACACCTTATTCATGTTCTTGCCACTAGCAAATGATTTTTCTTGTATGGTATGGTCTTATCTGTTAGTGATATAGGGATTTCAGGTTAAGATCAAGCAAAAATTCCATTTGGTTTATGTCCTATTGAACTATTTGCATGAAGCTAGATTCAAAGAAAAAAATTCACATGCGCTTGCCTGAATATTTAGGAGGGTATATACCTTGAAGATCATACCCTACCCAATATCAATTATTGGAGGTTCAGTGCCAACAAATCCTCATATGATGTAATTTAATGAGGTAAGAAGCATAAACAAACAGTATCTGGAGTTCTTTTGGTCTGCTACTCTCACTGTCTACACTGAAGACAACAAGTGACAGATATTATAAAGTGACTCAGTGCTAACCATGCAAGTACAGCTGGTTTGGAAGTTGAACTCAAAGTGTTTGTGCTAATAAGGTTGCTTTATAGCATGATATTTTTTCTGCTTGTGTTTCTGCTTAAAGATTTACCCCTCTGACTCCCAAAACCCATCCTTTTATTCAGAAGCCTCACAAAAGCAGGCATTCATATACCTGAGCAGAGAGATTAAAGTCCTAAGCAGCAGGTGAGCTCCAGAAGCCTCACTCCCTCTGCAGTAGATCCAAGAACCAGTGTAAGCTGTGTTGGGTTCCTTTGCTGAGGCTCTTCAGCTCACTCTGCAATTTTCTCTGGGCTAAGTTCTTGTTCTTCCCCCAAGCTGCCCCAGCTTTCCCTACCCACCAATCCACTCCAATTCTGGAGGCTCATAATACTTTTTTCTTCCTACTAAACTGCCTCTGAACAAAAGTCCATTACACTGATGGAAAACACAATAGATGCCTACACAAGTAGCAGCAAAGGGCATAATCCAGTCCATTGCACAGAAGCCTTAAAAATTTGCTTTTCCCCCTTTTTTATTCTATTAGTACTTATGATCTCATTACAGAGGTAAAATGTCAAATTGCTTATTTCTCCCAGGAGACATTGAATAACAGAGATCACAAACTCTTAATAAAGTAGATGCAATCTCTTTTTCATATCAAAGTATAAAGAACACTTTTCTATTGCAACGAAGACTGGAGAAACAAGGAAGAAATTACCACAACCATAACTAACATAACATGGTTCAGAGCTGGTAACTTCCCACTACCAACATAAAAATAGAATGGCATTCCCACACATCTTATTTACTTGAGTAACATTAACAGAGTGATACAAGATACTCAGTTAATTCTGAAACAAACAGCAACAACTACAACATTCACAGCTTGCTCTTTCAGTGAGTACATCCTGGTAGCAATCCCCTATGAAAGAAAAAAGCAACTGAAGGACTGCAGAAGAAATTGCAACAGGCAGATCTTTGCAAAAATACAAGAATACTCTACTTTGAGGAAAGAATACTTTCTGGCCTCACCATGTTGTTGTTAGAACTAAAGGTATATAAAGCACACTTTCTACTATACATTCACCCGAACACACTGAGTGCATCCAGGATCAAATACAGTATCTGACTAAAATCTGATACATTCTCTTTCAAGGGATTACATATTCTTGTCTTGCACAGATACGGTCTCAAAAGCACAGGACTTTTCCCTCTGCAACTTCTATGATCCTATATATCCCAGGTGTACCCAGACATGTTGACTTCTCAGAAGAAGCCGGAGACTGTTCAAAGCACTGCACAGCTACAAAGATTTACCAACAAAGGAACCGCACGTTAGAAGAAACAGGATTCAACAAAATAAAGTACATTCCCTAGATGAGAATCAGAGGAAGAAGGGCATTTAAAGCTAGTCTGATTTCAGAATTCAACCAATAACTACTAAATCTGTGAGAAGAAACAGGTAATTTAGCTGAAATTCTTGTGCTAGCTCTTTTGTAAAGTATAAAAGGTCACAATATCATCTTCCATAGAAGATATAGTTTCCTATTATTCTCCGTGATCCCAAGAATGAATTCAAAAAGAAAGCTGGCCTTGTGGAAGGCATGAAATCTTCTGTTTAATATTTACATCTTTACCCAGCTGAAATATGAAAAACAGGTTTGGGGAATGTAAAAGCAGGAAGCTTTGGGAATACTTGCCACTGAATTGAAACACCATATAGAGGCATGGAGCCATCTATTGGCATGAACTGGGATACAAAACAGCAGCAAGTTTTTCTGAAAGCTGCTATACAAAAAAGCTATGCCTTAAATTAAACCCCTTTTCTTGGCATCAGACTATCCATACCAGTCAGGATCAAAATAAACAATGTCTCAGTAAAGACTTTTTTTCTCCCTATGAACAATGTTCACACTTGAGAATCAAATAAAGATGACAGAGAAGATGTATGTTGGAGGTTTTCAGTTGTAGAATCCTTTACTCCCCAGAAATATGTATAGTTGAAAGCCCTGCAGGTTGAAATGCACAAAGCTCTAACAATGAAGGACAGTTAAAGGAGACCAGTAGTGAAAGCTGGAGCAGTGTGATTAAACTACAGGTAGCCACATATCATATACATAGACCACAGTCTAAAATAGATCCAAATGGCTCACACTCAAAAGGTGAAAAACAAAAGCTTTCCTTTGTGTGTCACATGTTTTTGCAGGAATTAAACACAGCTCCCCTTTGTGGCAGACCAAGTCTTTAACCAGGAATAGGGGTAGACAGTAAGCTTCAAGCTGCCCCAAGGGAATGGCCTATTTTAAGCCTGCCTGCAAACAAGTCCATGTATATGCGCTGTACTTTCATGGAAGAATAATTTAATCTTCATTGCCATCATTAATTTTTGACGGAGGGCACCATACGACATCCTGTTTACAGCCCACTAAATCTCTATTATGAAGCCCGCACTTACAAAAGGAGGAACAATCTGAATAGCTGTGTTAACTTTTATGATTACATTCCAACCCCGAAATACAAAAGGATTATTAAAGTTACCAAAAAAAAATAGTTTAAGAATTTTACTCTAGGGCATCCATGTCCAAAATAGGACACAGTCATCTAAATAAACAGTAGTAATATACCAAATGCCATTAGGGGAACATGTAACATACTAGCATTGATTCGTACTCAATATTTAGTGTAAGCTCTGTACTTTTAATGGAAAATACAAGGCAAGACTAAATAACTGAGTATCTGGAAGCACCCTTTACAACAAGAATATCCTAACAACATAATTCTAATGGAAGGGGTTATGATAACATTTTCTCCTATTCTCATTCACATCAATTTGTACAGATCTGGAGTTTCACACTGAATTTCAGCTTAAACTGCTCAAAGATCCTAAATAGATTTCGGTTGATACTGTTGGGATTCATCTAGGAGGAACACACCCCATTCCCCCAAAGAAAACATACAAGACAATGAATTCCACAAGGGTTTGATGCAAAAATAACAATCATTCTAGGAAAATAAGAGGGGCATGTAAGCCTTTTGATAAGTCCAGTCTGAGATCTTGTTAACATTAAGGACCTCAATGCCACAGTAGCTGCATCTGTTAGTTACATCACATTACAACACCTATAATGGACACGCCGCACCAACACAAAACAGAGTTAACAATGGTGTGACTAAATTTGATCATTATAAACATGGCTGCACATTGTAAGTGTGTGTTGCCAGATTAAACTGCACCACAAATGTTTTTGCTGCAACTGCGCAGAATGTCTATATAAGGAGTTTGCTTTGATATAATTTGCCACAATATTACAGGGCATGCTATACCTCAGACTTCACTCAATTTTTTGTGCAAATGTATCCATCTTACTGACATGCTGAGAGTCTTTGCTTGGCTGAAGGGGGAGCCTGAAACTCTAAGATTGGGTTCCAAGCCTCTACAATTCTGTTTCGTACTAAGGCTCCTTCAGCAGGTGCAAGCGAGTTTAGCCATGTTGAGTGCTATGCAAGATCAGTTGTTTTCAGTGATCCAGGACAACCTTTGAAAAAAACAAAACAAAATAAAACAAAAAAAAACCCATTATGTATTAGTGAGAAGAAAGGAACAGTGGGTTGAAATGGTAAAGAAAATCCCTAACTGCATAACTTCCCTTAACCCGTAAGCTTCCCTTTGCTTTGTCAGGAAGGTTCCTTTAGCAATGGCCTGGAACACAGACACTTATATGCAGCCTCCTTACCCCTACCCTGGACTAATCCTTTCTGTTAAGACAGCAAGTTTCTTATCCAAGTCTATTAAACACCTAGGTCCTTTGTCTCTGGTTGTAGTCATGCTGCTTTCATATGTAAGCCTTTCCTTTCTGGTTTAGGCAGGGGAAAGACTAGTCCATATTAAAAAATAAATCTCCTTGGCTGGCACTCATTAAAAAAGTGAAATAGTCCAGTTATTGGCCATCCTATTTAGTGCTGAAAACTCTTAACATTTCATTTATACCAACCCAGACAAGTCTATGTGAGGCACACTCAGGCTAGATACAAGAATTCAAAAACCCCAAGGCAGATTCGATCTAAGTTGCATGGTTTTCTGCAGTTGGCATAGGTTAGATCAGCAGTGGACAGGACACACATTCACTGCTTAGTCAAGGGGGCTGAGGGGAGGCAGGACACAGGCTGCCCATCTTAGATCAGGTTCCACCATTTTCAAACCAGTCTGTGTGCACCAGACTTCTGTTCTGTTATGGGTTCAATTTTCATAAAAATAATACAAATCTCTCCCATGTTCCCCACCTATTGTAAATTGGTTTAGTCACTATGAAACACAAGGTTCGCATTTGCTCTAAAATGCAAAACTGGGAGGAGTTGAATGTTCCTCATCAGTGACAAGCATCCACCATTCCCTGTGTTACAAAAATGAATGGAGAAGGAAGAGTCTTATAAGCAGCAATTATTCATGTGGTGGAAGGGCACATCTCCAACAGCCGACAGTACTTTTCATTCTGTTCCTTCCAAAATGTTTATTAGTCAGAAGCCATTTATTAGGGGTTGTTTTTTTAGTGTTTTGTTTATTTGTTGAAGGCATTAGCATCATTTCCCCAGAGTAATCCCATCTGTAGCTTTAAACTACCAGTGATTATATTTTGAACATCCATGATATACTGGTGTGCTAGTACTTTATTTTTTTCTTAAATGTTACAAGCCTTTCAGCATAGACGTGTCCCCTCCATACCGTACCCCGGTTGGAGACTACACAGCTTCTACCTAGTAACTACAAGCAAGAAGCAACTAGGACCACCTGAAACCCGAGATCCTGCTCCTGTCTTTGTTTCAAGGTAATGTGCATCATCACAGATCCTCACAGGAGGTGAGAGGCTCCATACCAGCTATAAACTGACTGCCCAGAGGAGTTCTCCATCTATTGACTCCTCTGTGAAATCCTATGAAATATGAACTTTCATTTCTACCCGGGAGAACTATTACGATCTTTTCTCCAATACCTGATGAAGGGTGTTTGTGCCCAACAGCTTGCAATTAAAGCCTGCAAAAATCTTGTTGGTCTAATAAAAGATATCAGCTCAACTATGAGTCCTGATTATCTAGTAACCACAGCATTTTGGTTTTGCCTGAATAGGGAAGGGAGTTGCAGACACCAATTCCACCATCCCTTCTCCCAATCAACAATTTCATTTCATCCCACTCACCCAGTTTATTGCCATCTAATTCCTCTGGCACCATTTAACTTCTCTGGAACTTTTCTCCTCGAGTCCACTCTCCCCAAGCACCAATTCCTTCTTTTTCTCTGCTATTTCTCACAACACAAAACCAACACTCCTCCCTCCAAGACCCTCCTTCCCATGGTACCAGCTCGTATTTCCTTGGTTCTTTTACTGTTTCCTAGTCCAGTCTTTTAGATCTTGGCTGGTGGCTCATTAGCTCCATGCCTTCCTTGCCAGGTCCTCTTAGTACCTTGTTTCACAGGAGTCAAAGCTTGGAGTCCACCTCCATTCCTCCAGGAAATAAGGAAGAACAAAAAGGTGGTTGACATCTTCCCTCAGTTTTGGACACTGGGATTTGGTCGAATGGGAGTACAGGGAAGCAGTTCCTTTCATAAAAACATCTTGACATTTCCTCACTCCTGGGAGAAGCTGAACCTGAACCAAAGATGCACAGCCAGCAACTCAACTCCTTGTGGATCACTAGGAAGAGGTGTGCAAGCCTCGGTTGAACAAAAACTTGGCTTTTTAATCTATTCTTTCAGTTGATATGTAAAGTATTTATATCCAATTGCTCTGGAAAACAAGAGAAAGTAATCTTTAAAGAAAATAACAATTAGATTTTGTAGATGAGAACTGTCTTGATACTAAGGTGAGGGACTCTACAGGAAACTCTATGAAAAGCTTTCATAGCCACAGCACCACAGGTAAAACTAATCTTCTACAGTTTAAGAGCTATGACTTTTATTACAACATCTCATGTGGAGGAGAAAGATTTGTGAATGTTAAAAATGCACAGAGGAAGCTGTTTATAGTGAACAGTTTTATGGATCCCCGAACTACCCTATCTATCCTGGAGCACTATCTATAGAGGACTTTTCTAACAGGAATAACTGTCAAATAAACCACAGCAATCCTGCTGTATTTCCAGCATTACAAAGCTAAACTAAAGAATATCTTATGCTTCAACTGTATGGTTTGGCATGTGTAATGGGTTGTTAAACAAAGCTGTCCAGAGAATAAAAGTAGTTTGTGGCATACCTGAAACACAGGTTTTCATTATACAGAGCTTCAAGGTGATTGGGAGATAGAGACCAGGACACCAGGTAACCTGGCTGCCTCAGAATGCTCTCAGAAAAGAAGGCCTAATTTTTATTCAACTATTATGGAAACCAGGACAGTAAGAGTTAAGGTATATCCCCATACAACCTTGACTCTGTGCCCCTGAAGACGACAATTCTATCAATAGGATGGAGCTATAAGCACTCACCTTGCACAGCTGCAGTGAACAGTGGAGGAAGTAACAGCAGCAACTTGGAAGCCTATGATTTCCTGACGAAACAAAGTTTTGTCCCAATTTCCATCCAGCTCTTCTAAAAAAGGTGAGCAAAAGAAGTCACAGATGTGGTCTATGGCCCAAATCCTGCCAGTTGTATTACATGGCAGTGCTAATAATGATAAGCATGTGAGAAGAAAGAACTAGTGTATCTTCTCCTTCTCTACCCCTCTATTATTTCCACCAATAGATGGTTTTTTCCTCCTACATTTTACAACTTCACCCTCCTGTTCTTAAGCCTTTGTGGGTTAAGTGTCCTGGAGTCTGGCACCTTCTGCTGCAGCTTACAACACAAGCAGTAGCCTGCTAAAGAGTTCCAATGCCTCCTTGATGATGTAGCTCACACAGATCACTGAACCAGGCCTTGCTACTCCTCTATGCTTCTTTTCAGCTACACCCTCCAGCCATGTCTGTGGCGCAGGAATGCAGAGGCACACACCTATCTCCCTGCCAGGCACTGACCTGTGCATTTTGTCACACGAAGGGTTTCTATAATACTTATTTCTCTATTTCCTGGTTATCAAAATTTAAACCTGGTTATCTTCTGGGCCGTCCATAGATCCTGGTCCAAAATGCATGAGTGGTTCAGACCACGACTGACAGGCAGGATATCTCCAGATACCAGACATGTGCAGACCCTCTTCCAAATTGTCAAAGCTTCCAAAAGACTGGAAACAGGGAGAGAACCAAAGGCCCAGAAGCCCCCCACCTCTAGATCTCAAGAATTAGGTTAAATGCTTCTCTCTAGAGCATACCTCTCTATTGAATACCATGTTCAATATTTCTTCCACAAAGGAACCATAGGTGCCCTGCACCAGCTCTAATAAATGAGTCCTTTTGGGGGGGCCTCATGCTTTTATGTTCTGGGCATGTGAAAGAGAAATTATTATTAAAATCTATCAAAATGAAGAAATAATGGTGGGGGGAGGGAAGAGAGGAGTTGAGAGGAAGAGCTATATCATGGGAATTCTCCGATTCAAATTACACCAAATTTGGATCATCAACTCTACCTTGCACACCCAAGAGGAATATCAGTCTAAGTAAGCATGCAACTTCTAAGAACATTTAGAAGACAACATATAAAAGACAAAAAGGGTTATCAGCATCACTATAAAACAACAATTGTCATAGTTTCATAGTTGTTAGGGCCTGGAAGGGACCTTACAGATCATCAGGTCCAGCCCCTCTGCATTTGGGCAGGAAAGACCCCAGCAAGATAGGCGCCAAGACACCTCTTCAAGATCGCCAGGGTGAGTGACTGTACCACCTCTGGGGGGAGCCTGTTCCAAACCCTCAGCACTCAACTTGTAAAGTTTTTCCTTATGTCTAGCCTGAAAATGTTTTCAATCAGTTTGTGCCCACTGTTTCTTGTCCTCCCCTAGGAGGCCTTGGTGAATAGATGCTCTCCCAAACCCTGATGTACACCCCGATATACTTGTAGGCTGCCATTAAGTCCCCTCTGAGTCTTCTCTTTTTTAGGCTGAACAGCCCCAAGTCTTTCAGCCTCTCCTCTAAAATTCAAAGACCTCAACAAAGAAAGTATCAAGCATAAATTGAAGCACAGAGAAGTGAAGTGACTTTGCCCAAGGTCACCCCAGAAACCCAACCCTAGAGCCAGTACTCTCAGTGCTTTATTCAGGAAGTTATGTGAGACCCCTCTCCTTTTCCTTCTCCTTTCTTGCCAGAGTACCAAACAAACAGCTATGATAGTTACACCATTTTCTAGTTATAGCTAATGCTGGGAATTAGGTCCTTTGGCTAAGACAGAATACAACTTTTCTTTCATACGCTCAGAAATTCTCTTTACAGAAAGTATGGGGTAACGTACCAAGGATATTAAATTATAGCATGAATTAACTATCCATTCCAGAACTTGGACACTTCAACTAGGCATGTAGGTATTACTCTAGTAGGCAGCATCCCACAGAGAATCATAACCTTCACTTACTACATCCTTGACCTGTATACATGAGCATGGGCAGATACAGAATTTTTAAGAGGGGGGAAGAGGGGTGCAGATGCCAAGGTGCATCACCACATATGAAATACATTTTTTTCCAATTAAAAATAAACTAGAATCTTTACTAGTATGCTAGGGAGCTTGGGCTGTATTATTACTAGCAAGGTATGTAAAAAGTAACAAGAAGGGTTTCTACAAGTAGGTCAGCAACAAGAAGAAGATCAGGGAAGGTATGGGTCCCTTACTTAATGGGGGAGGCAACCTAGTGAGAGATGATGCAGAAAAGGCTGAAGTACGCAGTGCCTTTTTTACCTCAGTCTTCACAGGCAAGGTCAGCTCCCAGACTTTTGTACCTGGCAGCATAGTTTGGAGAGGATTTAAGCAGCCAACAGTGGTGAAAGAACAGGTTAGGGACTATATAGAAAACCTGAAGTGTACAAATCCATGGGGCCAGACACACCCCAGGGTATTGAGGGAGTTGGCTGCTGAGATTGCAGAGCTGCTGGCCATTATTCTTTGAAAACTCATGGCAGTTGGTAGAGGCCCCTGACAAATCAGAAAAGGACAAATCTAGCGCCCATCTTTAAGAAAGGAAAGAGGGAAGATCCAGGGAACTACAGACCGGTCATCCTTACTTGGGTCCCTGAAAAAATCATGGAGCAGGTCCTCAAGGAATCAATTTCTAAGTACTTGGAAGAGAAGGTCATTAGGACCAGTCAGCATGGATTCACAAGGGGTAAGTCATGCTTGACCAATCTGATTGCCTTCTATGATAAGATGACTAGCTCTCTAGATGCAGGGAGAGCAATGGATGTGATATACCTTGACTTCAGCAAGGCTTTTGATATGGTCTCCCACAACATTCTCGCAAGGAAACTAAGGAACTATGGATTGGATTAATGGACTGTAAGGTGGGTAGAAAAAAACTGGCTGGATCATTGGGCTCAAAGAGCAGTAATCAATGGCTCTACATCTAGTCGGCAGCTGGTATCAAGTGGAGTGACCCAGGGGCCAGTCCTAGGGCTGGTTTTGTTCAATATCTTTGTCAACAACTTGGAAGATGGGATAGAAGTGTACCGTCAGCAAGTCTGAAGATGACACCAAGCTGGGGGGAGTAGTCAGATACACTGGAGGGTAGGGCTAGGACTCAGAGAGACCTTGACAAATTGGAGTATTGAACCAAAAGAAATCTCATGAAGTTCAGTAAGGACAACTGAAAAGTCCTGCACTTAGGACAGAACAGTCCCATGCCAGTAAAGGCTTGGGACCAACTGGCTAAGCAGCAACTCTGCAGAAAAGGACCTAGGGGTTACAGTGGACAGTAAGGTGAATATGAGCCAACAGTGTGCCCTTGTTGCCAAGAAGCCTAATGGCATACTGGGCTGCATTAGTAGGAGCATTGCCAGCAGATTGAGGGAAGTGATTCTTCCCCTCTATTCAATGCTGATAAGGCCACATCTGGAGTAGTGTCCAGTTTTGCACCCCCTTCCACCCCCCTACAGAAAGGATGTGCTAAAACTGGGGATTCTAACAGAGGACAACAAGAATGGCTAGGGGGCTGGATAACATGACTTATGAGGTAAGACTGGAAGGAACTGGGCTTATTTAGTCTGGACAAAAGACAAGACAGAGGGGATTTAATAGCAACCTTCAACTACCCAAAGGGTGCTTCCAGAATGGATGGAGCTAGACTGTTCTTAGCGGTTGCAGAAAACAGAACAAGGAGCAAGGGTCTCAAGTCACAGTGAGGGAAGTTCAGGTTGGGTATTAGGACAAACTTTTACTAAGAGGGTAGTAAAGCACTGGAAGAGGCTACCCAGAGCAGCTGTAGAGTCTCTGTCCTTGAATATTTAAGTCCTGGCTAGACAAATCCTTTGCTGGAATGACCTAGTTGGGGCTGGTCCTGCTTTGAGAAGGGGTTTAGACTAGATGGACTCCTGAGGTCCCTTCCAACTCTAATTTTCTATGATTCTATGATTGAGTTAAAGATTCAGGCAAAAATAAATATAATTTAATTGGAATTAATTAAAAACAGTCTGCAGGGCTGTGAAATAGGAACAGTTAAGAAACAGCAGACTTACAGAACAAAGGATAGCTTGATTGGTGGAACATCAAGATCATTAGGAAGGAGAGAAGGTTGTTAGCATGTGTGGAATTAAGAGTTTAGAAGGGATAAGGTAATTGTTAAAGAGCTATGAAGTCAACTGACTCCCTCAGCACTGCCTGACAAGAAATGCTGCTGTCACTGCCAGGCAGCTGAGTTGTCAACTTTGGGTGGAGCAGGAATCCAAGAGGGGTGCAAGTGCAACAGTGCACTTCCCCCTTGAATTCACTCCTGCACAAGAACATTTGGTCAAGGACACCCTGACATACAATATTTTAAAAATTATTTCCATAGTTAAACAAATGGAAACGTTGAAGGAGCTGAGACCACTTAAATGGACACACAGTTTATGTAGCTATGCTCTTCTCCCTAACTTACCTTCTTCCTCCTCCCTTTGTTACCTTCATCTCACCTTGTCACATAAGACATATAGTACATGTTAAATCTGCGTGGTATTAAAAGGTAGAACGTGTTCTGAACAGTTACACGGTAATGTTTACTATAATCTCTAACATGCATAACTCATTAAAGGTCAGTCCCAGCCCCAGTACTGCATCAGAGTCTTGAGCAGGCTCCAATGTGATGCTGGGGGTGGGACCAGCAATCAGCTGACTGTTGGTCCCAGCCCTAAGACCCTCTGGAACTATAGGCACCCAACTTTCAACCTGATCATGGCAGAACCTGACAAGTTAAAGTTTCATGTGGGACTTTCCTCATCCCTTCTGGAGACCTAGTACAATAGAGAGGTCCCCTGGTTCATGTCATGACCGGATGAGGACCATAAAATTCTCATAGTATCTTCATAGAGCAGTCTGATGATAACTGAACACGTGTTACTTAATATGATCTGGAGATACTCTTAGCAGGAAAAGTCAGAACTTTGCTGTGATACAAGTGCAGTTAGTATGAGTTTTACTGCTTGAACACATGGTTTCTCATGTTTTAAGTAAACTTAACACATACCAAGTGTAACATGAGACACAACGCTTGCTATATGGATCCTGAGGTCAGTTGCTCTCCAGGGCCTATTGCAATAGGAACTTTAAACTTATCCCACAAAGTTCATGCTTACCAGCTGACACATGAACCAAAACAATGTTACCACTTTTTCTGCAATGCCAGGATCAGTTCAGGTGGTGCTAGACGAGTTATGTTCAAATTTATTGTGAGGAAGAAGCAGGACAGGTATCAAGAGACCAGAGATATTCAAAGCTTGGCATGGCACCAAGCTGCTTGGTATAGGCACATAAATCAATCAGTCCAATACCAAATGTCCACATGGGCTTGCTCCTTTTGCTCTTGCTGCTTTCAGTAGTCTAATACATTCCCAAACCAACCACTTCTTCATAAACCAGAAAACAAAGCTATCTAGAGTCCAGCTTGTTCTCAGAGAAATAGAAAAAAAAATTCAGGGAGGGGGTTGGTTATTCAAATTCTCATCAAAATCCTGGAACTTTAACAGGGAACCAACTGTGCTCTGCATAGGGAGCATCATCTTGCATTGCTTGTATGTAATTTCAGCATGAGCAATGCAAACTAACCCTGAGTAATCAACACCCTTAGTAAGGATAAGCTGGGCAGGAATTCCACTGGCCACAGTGCTCTCAGAAACCATCCTCTCAGGATGTGGGATGCAGCATTTGCTCAAAGACACCATCTTTCTCCCAGTCTGAAGCAGGTAGTGGGAGCCCTAACCAAAGAACAGCTGAAGAAACTTGGTTAGTCTGAAGCTTTCTTTCTCTCACCCCCTCTGAAAAATGTGAGCAGGAGGGGGAGGCTGCACACATGGAGAGCAGCTGGCCTAAAGGAAAAATAAAGGTTCACCGCAGGATTCCATCTTTGTGCATAGACAGCAGGACTGCTGAGAGCAAAAGAGCAGGAGGCCAAGGGTGGGGGAAAGACATAGGGGCACTCAGGAAATCACAAAGCACGCCAGGGAAAGAAGTTTAGTTTTCGAGAAAGAGAAAAGCAAAAGATTAGCTAATGAGGAAGAAGAGGGAATATCAGGGCAGGGGTGAGAGATAGAAAGGAGGGAAAAAAGAAATGCTCTGGGGATGAGCAAAATGGATAGCAAGGAACCAAAAAACAGGAAAAGAGGGAGACTTACAGTTAGTAAGTTTATTTATCTATGTTTGTATGTTTTACTGGGAGGAGGAGGAAGATCACATTCGATGAGAGCACAAAGAGGAGAATTGGAAATCTGGGGGATTCTTCTGTGCAGATAATCAGTAATACAGATATCCCATTTCCTCTATAAGAAAGTGAATTACAGTACCTACCTGCCACAGATGCTGTGATGTTTAATTTGTTAATTTATAATGTTTAAGATTCTTGAATGAAAGATTCCTAGGGATTTATTTAGTTTCCTTGATAGAAAGAGAGAGCGCTAAAAAGAAGTGGTTCAGTGGGTTTCTCTGCACTAATAAAAAAATACATAGGTGTAAGCCCAAGCATGGATGCAGTTACATCAACGTAACTGTTCTATGACTTATTGTCCTTTCAGTTTTATATAGGTATAACTGGGACCAAGGTGGTGAGCCACTGTAAGTGTATCTGTTTAGTTAAAGTGGCATAACTTCTGAAGAAGACAAGCCCAAAGATTTCTAATGTGCATCACAAGGAATTTAGAGATGTCACCTGCCAGCAGCAAATATTTCAGTCCCTAAATGCTGCAATAAACAAATTTCAAAATAACCAATTGGGGGCAGAAGCTTATCTATAGACTGTTCACAAAGCCAACCTATTGCAACTCTGCACACAAAGGGGAAGGAGGGGAAATACAAGTATAAGCAGGCTGAGGCATCTGATTAAGAACCTCTCCCAGAGTATCACTATCCTCCCCTTTCTACTGGGACCATACAGTGGCTGGAAGTAATTTCAGCAGGAAACTGTAAAGTTTCTAGCCCTTGAAACTCCCAATATATCTTCCCTTTCCAAAGCATTAAGCATCTCAGCAGCTAAAATAAACTTTCCACTTGTAAATTTATATAAATACATAATATCAAAAATTACTTGACAGATTACCTTCTCATCTACATTTACCCAGTTATGATACAAGCTGCCTACACAATTTCTCTCTGAAGATTACTAATGTGCAACAGTAATCATAGGTCCACCCACAGCCCATCCATTTTCAGCAAAGTGCAGAAACAGACATTAAACCTATAAATGTCAGAGCGTGTCTCTATTGTAGTTGTTAGCATTATTTAAATTAGGTTTTGAATGATGTTTCCTCAACGTGATAGCTTTTCAAATGGTGCGATATTGCACGTGAAGTGCACTAGCCCAGCCTTAAGCACCTTCAGCCCATTAGTCCTATATATAATTTGATGCTTTCAGAAAGGCAAACATCATAAAATAGACATGGTCTCTTTGCTTATGCCTTGCAGTCCCCAGGGAAACACTGATGCCACAATTATCTGAATATAGCTCGAGTATTAGGCTTCACTTGGTAGGTAACATAACATTCCTCTTATTGTCCAGATACATGTGGTCACAGCTGTGTTTTTATACTTGCAGTAGCCGAAGCAGTATTTTGTTACCTAGAATGTTTTTTGCATGTTAAAAGAGATACAATTAGATGCAATATTTAAAGTCAGCCTCTCTAAAGCTGAGAGTGCATTCAAATTGTAAAATGAAACCAAGGAGATGCTGTTTGCTCCATGGTATCATAAAAAGGGTTGAGATGTTTCTTTAGTATGTTCTGATCAGTTGAGCCATTGAAAGATTAATTCACATAAAAGGTGTGGAGTGTGGCAGGCCAGTAGGGGGTGCTCCTGCATTGAGCCACTCACTTCACTGCGCCCAACCACCTTCCAGGCTCTGAGTGCCTCCCTGGGGGTGCCTCACATCTGTCAGACCCCCTTCCTGGAGCACACCCACAAGCATGGGGGAAATGCCACCACCACCCAGAGTCTGGACTGATCTCAGACCTGTGCCCTCTGGGAAACACAGGCCTAGTAGTCCTTGAGAGTACTTGACCCACTACAAGAACTTGGGGTGCTTCCCTCAGTCTGAAGCACAAATAGTGGTCTCCCTTAGCCAAACCAAGGAGACCCCAAGGCATAATCTAGACCCTCTCTCAATGAGTCTCCCATGTTAGGTACAAAGGAGAACTTTATTGGTTACAAGGAGTAGGTTTGGAATAAGGTACAGGGTAGAGCAATGTCAGAGAAATCCCTTAGAGCAAACAGTGGCATGGTAGCCTTTGATTATGCATCTGTGTTACTGCAAGCTATACATCTAGTTAGATCTCAAGTAGTTTACTCACAAGTATCATCCAGAGGCAGGCGGAGATTTCCTCTGGAGGCAAGCAGTTCACTGAACACAAGTTTCATGAGAAAGCGAGTTTCAGAAGGTCCAGTTTCTCTGAGAGCTCTCATCATGGCTGCTGCCCCACCTCCTGGGCAGTCCTTAACTTACATAGACCTTAGGAACTCATTTACCTGATCCAGTAAAGGCCAATTGTTGTTGGTTGCCAGTCAACCAATTTGAAATGCATCACTGGTTCTCGGGTAGACCGGCAGGGTCTCTAGTCCCTTCCCATTGCTTAGAACAATAGGAAGTTTAAGCCCTCACCCAGGTGCGCGAGGCCAGTCAGCCACGTAGGCAGAAGGAGCAGGTTTCCCCCTCCCTCCAGAAGTATCCAGCTCAGGTTACAACTCGGGGTTACCTGAAGCTGATGGGGCCAGAGGTGTCTGCCGTCTGCAGTGACCATGGTAACCAAATTGTCAAATTAGGCATCAACCTGATAGCAGAGTTTGGGGACAGACAGAGATAGCATTCTGCGACATGGAGAATCCCCAATTCTTTGAACATTTAGGGCATGCTATATGTGACTTCAGTCTACCTAACAGGAAAGACCACTACAACTAAAAGACTTCAAAGCAAAAAAAATGGGCTAAAAGGGAAATTATATTTTTAAAACCCAAACCTGATCCTGCACTACCAAAGTCAGTTGGGATCTTTATTGATGATTCAGTATCCACAGGATTCATCCCTAAATTAACACACAGCAATGTTAAATGCATTCCGTGCACCGTGTATTCACAATGTAATGGTCTGGCTGTAGACTGTAGAGAGATTAACAATTTGAAACTAGCTACCGCAAAAAGTGAGCTGTCACAGAAGGTGAAGTACACTCCACAGGGACAGTATAACTTAAACACACTCAGGTTTAGATTACCTATTGGGAAACAATGACATTCCCTGTAGAAACACCATGATTATGTAAGCACTTTGCAAAACAAATCAGGGCAAATCCAGATCTGAATGTGTTTTGGTTCAGAAATGGCACTTAATATAACTGCTATTACTAACAACCAAATGACCAGCAGCATCATAGTATATTCTATTGGCGAGAATGTAAAATACTGCGCCCCAACAGCTATGAGCTAAAAAGGTACAGAAAATTCATTTCTAATCTCAATCTTGGTGCTTCATAAGCATAATTTATATTGTCCAGACTCCTTGAAACAGCAAGTAAATCTGATTTCTGTTCAAAATGAACAGAACATTTTCATATGAATCTATAACAGAAGATAAACCAGCATAAACAGAAACACTGACACCTAGTGGCTAGTACAGAGAAGAAAACAAAATAAAACATGGTCTGTTCCCTTCATTTTTTTCTGAATCAGATTTGATCAGGCAAATTGAATTAAGACTGCAGACACTGAGGTAAGCTTGTCTATCAAATCAAAAAAGGAAAGTGCTAAGGGAAATCCCTGAAAAAAAACTCTCTAAAATGGAATTAATATTAGTAGTTGAAAAGATAGTGGTAAATCACCTATATAAAAAAATTGGAGAATAAAATTATCAAACTATAGGGCAAAATTGTTCTGCTTCAAAAGAGCCAGAAGTCTAAAGCCTAAATTCAGTTATATATATTTTTTTTAAAGAAATTTTTCATGTTCCAATTTTCCATGTTCCAAATCAAGTCCAAACCCATCCGTCAGTCCAAAACCATAAGTGACCCTACAACCAGCAAATATCCTCCACCCCCACCAGGGGCTTCAGATAATTCCAGAGTCTTTTGGTAGGCATGCTATGTGTAGGCCAAGCCCAGAGGCTTGGGGTTTGGATGCCCCCAAGTTTTGCCTGCTGTCAGCCACATAGCCTCAGGAGAAAGCTAGGGAGGAGCCTCCCATTTCCACAAAGGTGGGCTTTAAGCCCCAACACCTCAGTGGGCACTAAGTGCCAGAAGAACAGTTGTCCCCAGGAATGCTTAAGGAAAACTGGACGAGGGGGTAAAAAGTACCTTGTTCAAATCTGCTGATGACACTAAGATGTGGGGGGACGTGG
>NW_017729032.1:96408505-96414298 GCF_001723915.1 Gavialis gangeticus
TGATCTGCTCAGGTCCCTTCCAACCCTGCAAACTATGAAACTGCTTTCTTGGACCCAGATACATGGTATTTCCCCTGTAGGCAAGTATCACAATATAGGATCATGCTGTCCATTTTGAAGCCTTGGGACTAGTAGGGGGTTTCAAGGTAAGGGAAGGAAGCACAAATTTTTAGTGAAGAGCAAGCCAGGAAAAGACATGGGGATAAATGACAAAGGTGAGGACAGCAATAACAAGAGTGTGGCAGATGAAAGGAGGGCAACAGGAACCCACCAGGCAGGATGCAGATGAACCTGACAGATAATGAAGTATGCATGAGTGATGGAGTTAGCTGTCATGATCTGGGGTGACAGCTTAGAAAGAAAGAGACCAGTGAAGAGGAAGTCAGGCCTTAAAGGAGGGCAATTCCAAAGACCTGTGCATTCTGATGCCTGCTTCGGGTGGCTAACCAACAGATCTAGAAAGACCATACAAGGTATTCCTCACCATGGATGCATGTGTGCCACAAGTACTCAAGGTGAGGCACTGTTTGGTGTCAAAACCGAATTTGTATGTAATGCTGGATAACACAGAGTTAAAGTGTTGACATGCGCAGACCGGCCATGGAAAACCCCCAGAGGGCAGACAAGCATGCCCAGCATGTGTCCCCTGGGCGACCTCTGGCTTGTCAATCATGGCCCTGCCATGAGGCATTCTAAACTAACACCCTGCACATGCTCAGTCTTACAAGAAGTATGACATAATTAGACTAGAGAATTCTGTGAAGAAAGCAACCTGATTGGCCACCTGGTTGTCTTAAAAGGCTTGTGAGCCCCCGCCCAGGGGGGAGACCCTGACTCGATCCGAGAGCAGAGACCGCCTTGGCAGAGACTGTCCCGGACAGAGATCAACCCGACCTGAGAGCACAGTCTGTCTTGGCAGGGACTGCTCCTCAGGGAGGGCCCTTAGGCCCACTGATCTCCTCACTGCTGCGGTTTCGTAGCCCGTTCTTCTTTGTCTTCGATCTGATTATTCCGTTACTGAACTGATTTCTGGCATCGACACCGACCACGATTTTGACCAACCCGACCGACATTGACCACCGACCACAGCATTGCTACCTCGTTCCGGCATCGACCTCGGCATCGCTCACCACCGGCTTTGACATCGTCACCGCACGTTGGACTTCCGTTGCGTTACAGTTCGTTGCCTGTTATCCCATTTATGAGCTGTTGACCAGTCCAAGACTATTGAGTTGGGCAGCCGCACCTAGCCTCCGGGCTAGAAAGCAAGGGCTCGGCTCAAGAACCCCGTGGACCAACAGACCCCTTTGTTGTTCGTTGATTTGACTGTAACTGAACAAGCAAGCTTCTTTGCCTACGCTCCATAAGCGTAAATAAATAAAATCCACCATTTGAAACTGCACATGTCTCCCGTACCGCTCAGACTCCTCGCCGCTAATCCCGCCTGTTCCGTACCGAAACCCTCAGCCCACCGTGACCTTGGGGCCACTGTTCCCCGACATGGCATCACGAACAGGATCCACAAGAGGCATGGAGTCTGAGTTGCTTCAGAACTGCCCATGGCGCAGTGGAAGCCGTCCAACCAACAACCTGGATGACTTATGGGCACATATCGTGTACCACCAGGCTGCCAATCCAGCCGTGGACACAATCAACGGGTACCTTTCCCTTCATGGTACCAGCGGGAAGGAATGGGCTGTCCAGCTAGACCCCGGATCCCTGGGTTGCATTATGCAGGACCCCTGGGCCGTCTATTGTCCAAGGGAGGAAACCGGGTCCGTATCCCTGGCCCGCGTAAAACTTCGGGCACGGCAAGTTCCAGCCCGGCCCAGGAATTTGCCCGGTGTGCGAGGTACATGAAAGAGGGAGGAGAAGACACCCCTCCGGACAAGTTTAACTGTCCGAGCCTCATGCCAGAATCCAGGGGGCATGAGCTGCTAACCCAGCTCCGAGAAAGTCTCGAGAAGGATGGACAAAAGGCAAAGTGGACGGGATTGAAATGGAAAAAGGGCAGAATGATAAATGTCCTTTTCCATGAGTATGTGGGACTGCTGAGAGAAATCGCAGACATGGGAGTGCAACTCGAAACCACTACCTGAGCTGCAGCCAAAAATTTGGCCACATCGCCATTGCAAGATGGCGCCAGCAGAAAAGAGAGCACGCCAAATACCGTGCTGACGTCACCATTAGCTCCGCCCACTCAGAGCCTACCTCCTGCCACGATGTCACTGCCAGCTCCGCCTATTTGGAGCCCGCCTCCTGAAACAGCATCACCCGTCACAGCTACGTCACCCCCGTTGTACGTAAACCAGCGCCACCTGGAGGGCGTACAAGCGAACAATGGCAACGAAAATGAAACTGAAGCAAGCGTAGCCATAAGAAAGAACACCGATATACCAATAAGAAGCAATGCAAATGTACCAACAAGAAACGAACCCAAACAACAACTACCTGTGGAATTAGCTACTGCGTATCCCATTGCAGTGCAGAAGCTAGTGACTGGCCCGCAAGGCCAAGGAACACAGATAACCGTAACCACACGAGCTAGAACCAGAGCTGAAATGAATGAATTAAGAGAAACAGGGATAAGAAATGACAAAACACCAATTGCCTGGCTGGGAAGGCTAGTAGCAGAAGCTGGGAATGAGACGGTGGACCAGGACGAAGCGTTACAGTTGATAAGGAGCACAGCCTGGAGCCGAGCAAAGATAGTGGATCCAGTGCCAGTGCTGGCGAATTATTACTGGCTCATACCAGTACCAGCCTTAGCCGCTGAAGCTCTGCAACGGAAAGTACACGCCTGGCATGAGGGCGCAGCAAGCCATGCCAATGCAACCACGCTAATTTATGCTATCATAGGAGCATCATATGCATTGTGGAACCCCTTGCAGCAAGCACTGAATTTGACACCAGTTCAAGTACAAGGAGCCTGGCCTCATTGGTTTGCAACAAACCCTGGAGATGTACCCTGCCTAGCAGAAGCAATAGGGGCAGCGACTGAGATTTATGGAGGAAGCCAGAACATCACGGCTAGACTCCTGCTAAGCTCCTCGATCAATGGTCCAGTGATATACACCCTAGGCCAGTTGGACCAACTGCAAGGAGCCATGAAGCCGAAAACCCAAAAGACAGCGTACCCAGTCATCGATGGAGAATACAAAGCTACGTCCACCTATCTGATTGAGAACCCTCCTACCCGTTCTCAACGGACAGATCCTAGACTGCATCAATGGAAACCACCAACCCAGAATTCACTACCGACGAAGGGATACCAGCAAACCAGAAACCAGTCATCCTGAGCCAACTACTCGCCTCCGCAACGAACACCAGCGGAGAGGGCGATGTTTGGATTTCTACTTGGGAGATCTGGCTTGTCCAAGGAGAAACTAAGATTGTTAGGAGACGAAGGTCAACAAGCCCTCGCGAAGGCCCTAGGCTTCAGTGAGAGTACTACAAAGCAAAAAAACGAGTGACGGCCGTCAGCATCGAAACGGCGACCGGCGGCACATTCTTAACTTATAACGAACCAAAACGAAGTGAACCGAAAACAAAACCCAAAAACCCTGTAAGAAAGTCAACGAAAATACAGAAGGAGGTCGACGACAACGAAGAAGAAAGCCGAGACATTAACGCGAAAGAACAAAAAGGCTGCCCGAACCCGAACGTTACCGTAGCGGCTAACGACACGAAGAACTTCAATCACGATCCACGACCATGTGACAATCGAAATTCAGAACGCCGACGAACCAAGTAACATAACACCCACGAAATTCCTGTTAGACACAGGAGCCCAAGTCAACGTCGTGAAACCATCAGTTCCTCACCAGCGAACCAACAAGGTGATGATGGTACAGGGCCTAAACGCTATAACGATGACAAATCGAGTAAAATTTTTTGTGAAAGGCCATGGAAAACACCTTGACGCAGTGCTAGGGGGCATCAACCTCCTTGGAGTACCAGGAATCCGAGTGTTAGATTTGAAAAACAAGGTATTAGAGGCCTTACTGATCACGACGATACCCGAAGACGAATGGCACAGACCAACGTTACGGATAAACTCGACTTGGAGATAACACCCCGATACTAACTAAGTCACACCTCCAAGTTCCTCTCGGTGTTCTGTTAGAAGGCCTAGTGAAACAAGGATCCATCACACCAATCTATGCGAGTGCCCGATTGTCACCAGGTTGGGGTATCCCCAAACTGGGGAGACCAAACGAAGTGCGCTTAGTCGTCGATTACAGAGAAGTAAACAAGCGATGTATGACTTTAACACAAGCCACACCTTGTACGCTACTGCAAAGTACATGTGAGATGGCAGAGTATCAAGCCAATACCTGGGTAGGCACCACCATAGATTTAAAAGATATGTTCTTTTCTATACCTATAAATGATGTGGAAGGCATCTTAAATATGTGTGTTGGAGGGAAAATCTACAGGTGGAACGTATGTCCGCAAGGGTACTGCAACGCACCGGCATTGGCTACCAGTGCCATGAACGACAGTCTAGAAAGACTCTGTAGAAGTAACCCAAAGAGTAGAATTGTCAAAATCTGGAGCTACCTAGATGATATCGCCATAATGGGAAGAGAAAAGGGTATCGTGAGAAAAATCACTAATGATTTGGTAAAACACTTAACTGCCGACGGCTGGACTGTAAATATGAAGAAATCCCATCCAGAGCCGTCCAGCAATATCGAGTTTTTAGGGACCACCTTCTCTGGAGTTACACGACATGGGGTAGCCCATGATGATGCTGATGTTACCAGTTGGAAAAACAAAACCCCAACGACATCAACCAATTTTAAATCCCTGTTAGGAAAATTAAACTGGTTCTGGCACTATATCATGCCGAAGCATCTACCAGTGCTTGCCCGAAATCAATGACAGATCCAGGAGAAGACATGACAAAAGGTCCCATGGACCTAGAGGGATGCCAAGGCCCTGAACGAGCTGTTGACAGCCGTGAAGAACACGACTCTACATGCCATCGACCTTAGCGCACCCTTAACGGTCACGATTGGCTTTACCGAGGAGCAGCTCTTCACCACGGCGAAGAACTCCGAGGGAAACCTTGTCTACACCGTGCACCGTACCGTTCAGGCAGTGCAACATCAGTATGGCATTGTAGGAAAAATTTTTCTGGCTGCCCAGCTAGCCGAGCCATTAGCAGCCGGACAAGGAAAACTGAAGGCAATTGGAGCTACATTACTCCCATGGCTTCTACACAACCGACCAGACCCGTGTTTCCAAGGGGAACCATCGACCTGGAGTGCCCTGGTATTAAACCACCTATACCATTGGCATGATTGGAAGCACGAGGATTTACCGCCAAATCCGAATACCATCGACACCACAAATATCATGTCATATGGAACCACAGAGCCAGCATGGATGGCATCAGATAGCACCACCCGAGCCAACGGGAAGTATGGATTTTACTGCCAACCATGCCATGAATACCAAATCCACCCTGGTTGTGAATCGGCCCAGAAAAACGAACTCCTAGGATTTAAAGAACTCGTATGGCACTGCCTGAACCACCATAACGGAACTCTTCTGGTGCCCATATTAGCGGCTGACTCCCAATACATATACAAGATCATAACGGGAACAGCCTCTCCGACTGAAAACATTGAAGTATGGAATGAAATTTACGACTTACTCTTAGCCTTCGCAGTACTATCGTTGATCAAGCACACAAGATAGCATAAATCCGACACTGACCCAGTACACAAGACCATTGACAAATTGTTAGAAAATTCATCTAACACTGACCAGATACTTGTAACA
>NW_017729032.1:96419298-96420054 GCF_001723915.1 Gavialis gangeticus
CATCTAACACTGACCAGATACTTGCCGCCATAGACATCAACGAGGACGTATGCGCAGATCCATATCTGGCATGGCTGCATGAGAACTGGGGGCACCCAGGCCCTCGAGCTTGCCATCAAAGATGGAACAAAGAATCAGAAGGAAACTCGAGATGTGGATCCTGCACAGATTGGACACGAGTAACACAAGCATGTGAGCCATGTGCTAAGGAAAAATGTCACACAACAAGCAATTCATAGTTTCATAGTTTCTAGGGTCGGAAGGGACCTGAGCAGATCATCTAGTCCGACCCCCTGCCATGGCAGGAAAGAGTACTGGGGTCAAACGACCCCAGTAAGGTGGTCATCCAACCTCCTCTTAAAAAACCCCAGGGTGGGAGCCTGCACCACTTCTCTTGGAAGTTGGTTCCAGACCCTAGCCGCCCTGACTGTGAAGTAGCGCCTCCTGATGTCCAACTTAAACCTTCCCTCCGCCAGCTTGTGACCGTTGTTCCTGGTCACTCCTTGCAGCGCTCGGGGGAACAGGGACTCCCCCAGCACCTGCTAATCCCCCCTAACCAGTTTATAACAGGCCACAAGATCCCCCCTCAGCCTTTTCTTTTGAAGGCTGAACAGGTTCAGGTCCCGCAACCTTTCCTCATAGGACCTACCCTGCTGTCCCTTGATCATACGAGTGGCCCTCCTCTGGACCCTCTCCATGCTGTCCACATCCCTCTTAAAGTGCGGCGCCCAGAACTGGACGCAGTACTCCAGCTGC
>NW_017729032.1:96420329-96427182 GCF_001723915.1 Gavialis gangeticus
GTCCAGCCCCTCCAGAAGCTCCCTAACTAAATCCTCACTCACTCTAGGCCCAGGTGAGCCTCCCCCGGGGCCCAAAGGGGGCCCAGCAGGGAGGTGGCAGTTCTGGTCCTTACTGAGGAAGACAGAGGCAAAGAAGTTATTAAATATGTTGGCTTTGTCGTCTGGCGTGACACCCAGATTCCCCATATTGTACTGCAAGGGCCCCACATTTCCTGGGGCCTTCTTTCTACTCCCTATGTATTTAAAAAAGGACTTCTTGTTGTCCTTAATTCAAAAGGTGCTCTAAACCGAAACACCTTCGCACCAGGAAAATCATGGCAAGTGGATCTGCTAGGTCCTTTGCCTGGAGCGGCAGTTCCAAATAAAGGACTGATCATCGTCAATTTGGGAACTCGCCAAATGACCATAGTGCCTTTAAGAAAAACGCATGCAACTGCAGTATTGACAGCTCACGAGCGTATTTGCCGTCTGGCAAACCCCAGGCGCCATTCAATCAGACGGAGGACCACCCTTTATGTCTGTAGCAATAGACAAGTTCGCTTGATTGCATAATATCAAATGGCACCATCATCTGCCATACCACCCGCAATCCAACGGACTAGTGGAGAGAGTGGTAGGCCTATATAAAGAAGCCCTACGGTTGAAGGGGCAAGGAAGCTACAAGAACTGGACCAGAATGAACCATGAAGTGTTGGCGAATCCAAATTCCGGAAAGGAACTATGGAATCAAAGAGACATCGAACCATGAAAACCAAGATTTCAACAAGAGGAACTCATTTGGGTCACCTTACCTGACCCTAGAAATCGCTATCCTAAAGTTTTGAAAGGAGTAATAAAAACCGCTGAACATTACCCAAATACTTACCTGGCAGAACTAGAAGAGAGTGGGCAGAATATATTAGTCCACCATAACTGGCTGGCCAGACGATCTATACATAGGCACTTAAATTAGTTGTGTAAATAGTTATATTGCAGTGCCCCTTCTGTCTTGTTTGTGTTTTATTTCTAGCCTTGGTTGACGTCAGACCACAGACAAGGAGGAGGTGTGTCAGCTCCATGTCATATCTTGTCCAACCAGAGGCAACACGAGACATCAGTGAGACCCAAACATAGAAGAAAGCAGACCCGAAGGAATCCCTATGATGATCCAAATTCGAGTGACTGATTTTATATTGTATATATGTTACTATGTTGTCTGCCGAACAGGTTACCAAACCCGACCACCCAACTAACACAGTATTACAGCTGCTGTCACTCTGGGCCAACGCCACAGGAGACGGTGCGACGGGAAGCGGGCTAACTGCATGCCTCCGGGTTCCTATGTCCGTGGAAGATCCAGTCCTCACTCTCTACTTGGAACCATTTAACATTTCGCATTGGTTTTCCCAAGTTTCAAGAAGCCCAAAGACCTCCATTGATGTTTCCATAGGAGGGGGTTCTATCATTATTAAATTTTCTTGGCCCCGTAACTTTTCCCGCATAGATCTCTCCACCTATCCCCCTTGTGAGGGTTGTTTCACAAACGAAAAGCCCTATGCTTGTTCGGCCATCCCCTGGGGCATACATCCTCAAGGTGTCGAGTGGTCATGACCCGACATGTCACTGAAGTGGGATCCTCGTTCCATCAGTCCACTTTGGCACATTAATCTCAAACCCCACGGTAAGGAGAGCATACCGGTAGTTGCCCTGTCACCCCTTGTAAAAGCCACTCCCTTAATCAAATGGGACGAATCGTCAGCTATTGATTTGACCCGACCGGGTCCTCGGAGAAACGATTCATGGTTTGGGTTCTACTACCCTACCCTGCCGGCTATACTACTGAACGCTGCCTGCCACAGAGTAAAACCACCCGTTAGATAGTCCGGCCCCCCGGAACGAGCAAGACATGCATTTCCTTTTCCCGGCCTATGCTCAAAATTAACCACACCAGCACCGTTTGGCCTGGCTTGGGCATGCTCGGACGGGCGATTATACACCGTCCTACAGGCTACCCTTTCGGGTGTGCAATGTTTTTTGAGTTCTATTTTGTTTTGCCCACCATTACAAGCCTCTACGGCTTACCCACCAAGTCCAGCTCTACACCACCACACCCGATCTACCACCCCAGTGTGGAGTTCGCTCACCCATGGGTGAAAGACAACCCAGGGTCTTAGCTGGGGCTTCGAAGGGTTTTTCCTCTGGGGCTATGGGATAACCAAAGCCCGAATAGCCCTGGCCGGGCTATCCGAACAGGTCGAACTCCTAGCCAACCACACGGCAACTGGCTTTGAATTAATAAACGAACAACTACAAGCCACAACCCAGATGACGATGCAGAACTGTCTGGCACTAGACACCCTACTTATTCAACAAGGATGTCTGTGCCAATATTTAAATTTGTCAAGCGAAATGTGCTGCATAGCCATCTCGAACGTCTCTATTCCCCTATGAGATCAGGTAACAAAAATTAGAAAAAAAATCGCAAGAGAGGTCAATGCCATCTCCAGCATTGGAGAGGGCTGGCTGTCCAGAATATTTAAATGGCTAGGTTGGGACTCTTCTTCATGGTTGTTAAACTTGTTGACACCCTCATTATCTTTATTTGTTTTACTAATAGTAATTACTATAGTAAGTTGTATTTTTTGAATTCTGAAAAAAAAATTATCGAGTTTGTTGGTGTTCATATATACCAGTATACCCACTCATGTAAACCTAAAAGATGAAGACAAATATTGAACCTTAAACCTTAACTCCTGTGTTACCAGCAAGGGGGCATGTCAAAACCAAATTTGTATGTAATGCTGGATAACACAGAGTTAAAGTGTTGACATGCGCAGACTAGCCATGGAAAATCCCCAGAAGGCAGACAAGCATGCCCAGCATGTGTCCCCTGGGCGACCTCTGGCTTGTCAATCATGGCCCTGCCATGAGGCAATCTAAACTAACACCCTGCACATGCTCAGTCTTACAAAAAGTATGACATAATTAGACTAGAGAATTCCGTGAGGAAAGCAACCAGATTGGCCACCTGGTTGGCTTAAAAGGTTTGTGAGCCCCCGCCCAGGGGGGAGACCCTGACTTGATCCGAGAGCAGAGACCGCCTTGGCAGAGACTGTCCCGGATAGAGATCAACCCGACCTGAGAGCACAGGCTGTCTTGGCAGGGACTGCTCCTCAGGGAGGGCCCTTAGGCCCACTGGTCTCCTCACTGCTGCGGTTTCGTAGCCCGTTCTTCTTTGTCTTCGATCTGATTATTCCGTTACTGAACTGATTTCTGGCATCGACACCGACCACGATTTTGACCAACCCGACCGACATTGACCACCGACCACGGCATTGCTACCTCGTTCCGGCATCGACCTCGGCATCGCTCACCACTGGCTTTGACATCGTCACCGCACGTTGGACTTCCGTTGCGTTACAGTTCGTTGCCTGTTATCCCATTTATGAGCTGTTGACCAGTCCAAGACTATTGAGTTGGGCAGCCGCACCTAGCCTCCGGGCTAGAAAGCAAGGGCTCGGCTCAAGAACCCCGTGGACCAACAGACCCCTTTGTTGTTCGTTGATTGGACTGTAACTGAACAAGCAAGCTTCTTTGCCAACGCTCCATAAGCGTAAATAAATAAAATCCACCATTTGAAACTGCACATGTCTCCCGTACCGCTCAGACTCCTTGCCACTAATCCCGCCTGTTCCATACCGAAACCCTCGGCCCACCGTGACCTTGGGGCCGCTGTTCCCTGACATTTGGTTTATCAGTGCCCACAAAGCACATCATTGCTCTGCGCAAAAAGGATAAAAGGGAAGAGCACACTTTCTGCATCTCAGTTTCTGGTCATCCACGAAGCCTCTTAATATATCCAACTTCAACAAAGAGGAAAGATGTGCATATGGACCTATCGAAGAATCCCTATTATGGTTAACATTTTTCTCTTCTGTCTATGATTGTCAATATGCACATCTTTACTTAGTGTGACTCAAAAAGTAGTGCCCACACACCTACAAAGGTTTACCTGCTAAAGCCCTAATATTTTTGGTCCTGAAAAAGGTGGGGTATTGCACCCTTATGAAACAGACATCCTCTGCCGTTAACTTCGAATTCCTGAAGAGACTGCATGTGCTGTAATTGTTGACCAAGTTAAGCTTCTGGAGGGCTTATAATCTGGTCCATCATTGGGAAGGGAGTGAATGGAAGATGGCCTTGTAAACTAGACATGGAACCTTCTAAAAACTGACAGTGATCTTCACGTTACCCATCACCATGCTCACCTTTCATCGATGAGGTCTTCCCTGACATGCTAGATAAACTTGTGGTCATTTATTTAGGCAACATCCTAATCCTTTCTGAGAATCAAATTTAGCACTATGGATATGTTCAGGTAATCTTAGAGCGACTGTGCCAACACTAACTGAATAAAACAAAGTATAACTAAGCCTCAATAGAGCCTTTGGAATATGTTATCTCCCTAGATGAACTAACCATGGATCTTCTGAAAAGGTCTACTACTATTCAGGAATTGGGAGGCACCTGAGAAGAAAGCATAGCATTTTATGGGGTTTACAAATACTTTATCAAGCACTTTGGTATTTCTTCTGATACCTATTCTTAAGAAAGAAGTCAACTTAATTTATTCCAGTTCAGTTGTTTTGACACAGAAACAGGAATCTATTTTAGCCCCATGCCAGCCTATTTGTTATAGAGACTGATGCTTCCAGCTTTGCTATCTGGACTATTTTATTGCACATACTTTGGGGGTGAGGGGCAAATTCTTCTTCACGCTTACTACTTGCAGAAGAAAATCTCATGAATAGAATGATGATACCCTGAGCAAACATCTGCCAGCAGCTAAAGTGGTCTTTGAAAAGTGGCAGGTCCATCTTGCCCAGTATTCTGTATCTTAAAGTGGCACAGAGCAGCTGCTAAGCAGAAGGTTATTTATGTAGCATCTGTCCTGACTGATCTTTGCCTGCCCTTACAGCTTCCAGCATTTAGAGGCCTAGAAACTTTAATTTTCAGCTTGTAACCATAACCTTGTTTAATACCTTCTGATGGACCTATCCTGCACAAAATTATCTAATCTTCTTTTGAGCCAGACAAAAATATTTGTATTCAAAATATAAACTCAAATTCTGCTACATTGTTTACTAAAAAAAGGAAGGAGGTAAAAATATGAAAAACAACATCTACTCAGACCTTATGAAAGATATCTTGCACTTGAAAGCCTGTCCAATTTTATCCTAACTATGTAGTTGGTCCAATAAAAGATATCATCCACAAAGATCCTTGCCTCTCACATAATATTCTGAATGCATTCAACACCTTGCACCAGTAGCAAGAGCTGAGCTATAAAATAATTTACAATCCTTTAAGGCTGCCCTCAGATCAAATGTAAATAATACAGAGGTGGTGCTGACAGACCTGCAGGTAGAAACTAACTAACTAACTGAATGCTTGATGACTATACAAGCACTCATCATTTGGGCTGCCAATAAATCCAGCTTGGATCAATTGGCAAGGCAAAGGAACAACATTGAACTGAAGGTAGTACGAGTTGGTTCATTCACTTCTGGTCCCATGGCAGACAGTGAGGGGTCTCCTGAAGATGCTAGAGTGCCTAGAGGTCTTAAGAGAGAAACAGGACAAGGTTATGTTTAATGTTTACCTGTGCAGCCTCTCCCTAAGATGCAAAAATGTCATATCCTTAGAGAGAAAAATATTTAAAGTTGCTAGTTTTCAAGCCTAATAGGGACTCCCTAACTTACCTCTTTTTAAAACAGCTCTGCCTTCCCTGGGTACAGTAACAGGGAGGAAACTAAGCAAAGCTACCCGAGCAACAGCGTTATGATCCCTGCCCCCCTCTACCCTCCATATCTAGAAAGAGGGAATCAATCACAATACCTGCTTTCATGAAAGACTGCCTTGGGAACAAGTTGAAAAAAACATCAGTTACTACCAGAAAGTTATAAAAAAAAGTTCATTTAACATTTTCCATAAGAACGTTTTAAATTCTTTGTTGCAAAAAAAAGCAAATTGTTTTGTAAAAATCAAAACATTAACTTAAAATCATCTTCTAATAATGTTGTTTGATCATCTTCCCTCCCCCACTCCTAACAAATGGATAAGTCTCCATCAAAAGTCCATTTAAGTATTCCCCAGCCTCTTTTAGGGAAGCCTTTGTGAAAAAGGCACAAATATTAAAGGCTACCTCTACACATTATACCAGGGATGGTCCAGATACAGCCTGCCAGGACATTCTATCTGGCTTGTGGTCCCCCTAAACATTTTAGAAAACTAATTTTTATCTGCCCCTGGCTGTCTGTCAAAGGTGACAGGCAGCCAGCAGTAGCAGAACCCAAGGGGAGCCAGTGGCAGGACACAGCAGCTTAGCAGAAGGCCTGCCTGGCTTCAGCCCACCCCAGCCTCTAACCAGAAGACTCTGCGGCTTCTGGCCTTGTGATGCTGGGGCCGTTCCCTGCCTCTCTCCATCCATGTGGAAAGTAAGATAAGATTGGACAGAGGAACCTGGGGAAACTGCTGCGATCAGCTCAGCGGCTGGGAGCTGCGTGGTGCTGGCTAGTGCAGGCTGGAGCCAGAGCTGGAAGCAGCAGGTGGGGGGGGAGGGTAGTGGGAAGCAGCAGACAGGAAGGCAGAGGGAAGTAGGGGTGGCAGGAGGCCTGCAGGAAGCAGCAGGAGAGTGGGGAGCAATGGGGGGGGAGCACCAACAAGGCCGTGGGAAGTGGCAGCAGTGTGAGGAGAATCAGAGGGAGCAGCCAGGGGGCTGTGGGAAGTGGCAGCAGCATGAGGAATGATGCGGGCTGCAGAAAGTGGTGGTGGCAGCAAGGGGAACAGCAGGGGCTGCAGGAAATGGAGGCAG
>NW_017729032.1:96427274-96444228 GCF_001723915.1 Gavialis gangeticus
GGGGGCGGGGGGGGGGGGGGGGGAGGGGGGGGGGGGGGGGGGGGGGGAAGTGGTGGTGGTAGCATCTGACAAGCAATGGCAGCAGTGGTGGTGGCAGGCAGGAGCACGGAGCCCATGCCGGTGCCCTGGGGCCAGCAGGAACCCAGGGTGGGATGGTAGGAGCACAGAACCTGGGCATGTGGTCTGCATCCCATGAGGTTTTCACACAGTCTGCAAGAGCGGCACACGATAGGGCCAGTAGCTTGGCCCCGTCTCTGTGACTCTCTTACCCAACCCACCATAATCCCACACAGCCCCCACCCCAGCCACATACCCCACACCTCCACATATACCCTCCTTACCATCCACACACAATATACAATAGAACTGTTTTCTGAGCTGTTATGCAATCACCTCTAGGTACACTCCACTAACACATAAAATCAGTACAAATATTTTTAAATATAATTAAAGTAAGTTATAGTAGATTTTTTTTTTTCCAATACATGATTTGGGTTTTTTTCTGGTTTCATGATTACAACACCCTCCCTCCCAAAAGGAGTGCTTTGAGGCAAGAGTAGGGACTTAGAGTGGCAAAGGTCAGGTGTTGGGGGAGGCAGGACGCCCTGTCCCAACATGGCAACTGCAGGCAGGGCAACTGTCAAGGGGTAGGGCTACCCATGTGGCTCTTAACAGCTCACCAAAACTCAGTAAGCAGCCCTCCAGCTGAAATAATTGGAGCATTACATTTATGCCACAGTTAATGGACTATACACAGTACGACTTGCAGGGGTGCTTTCCATACATCCAATTTCAGGCTTCATACAGTTACAAATGATCCATAAAAAAAAGTGTTCCACATAATTTGGTAGTAGTGTTAAGAGTGATGTTGTAGCTTTGATGGTCCAGGAATTAGGCAAGACAAGGACTTTTTGGGATGATCTCTTTTATTGGACCAACTTCATGGTTGGAGTGAAGTTAGACGAGCTTTAAAAAATGAAGAATTTCTTGCATTGGGTACTAAAACAAACCACCCCCCAAATCCTTCTCTTGCATACAATGTTGAAAGTTATAATTTGTATAATGCCTTAAAAAATTAACATGTGGCCAGCACTGACAATCAGATGATTTTTGGCCATGGGTCAAGGCTATGGGCCATTTTTGGGTTGCGGGGAGGAGTACCTTGGGAGGCTTACCTTACTGAGGTCTTGAAACCCCATGCTACTTATATTGAGCTGCCAAGCATGGGGGATGGGAGGCTCCCAGCAAAGTTTAAAGTTCCCAGGAGGGAAGGTGTGGGAGGAAAAAAAGACAAAAAAAGAGTCTTTTAGCTGTCCCCACCAGGAGCCTGATCCCTGCCATGTCCAGCAGCCTGGCCAGAGCTGCTGGGCATGAAGTTTTGACAGTTAGCTGATGGTTGGCTTCAGCATGGTTAGCCCCAGGACATGACCTGAACCTGGGGCTGTCTAGGACAGGGGCCAACAAATCAGCTGACTGTCAGCCCCTAGACTTTACTAGCATCAGAATTGACAATCAACTGATAGTTGGTTCTTGCCCAGTCCTGGCTCCCTGTGCACTGGCAAATAGTAAGAGCACAATTGGCTCCAATTCCTGATCCCAAATGGAAAAGAAAAAAAAAGAAACCCAAAAACAAAAATCAAGCCTCCTGGCATACATACTTGGTTTGATAGGAGGAGCAAATATTGGGATTGAGGATGAAATCCCATCACACTATTAAAAGAATGTGCACAAGGGCCTAAGTTAGATCTTCCTACATGGTGCAGAATGTAGTGCTATTGGTGCATAGGGACACGCTGTTAAAGAATTCAGGGAAAAATTCTGCTCTGCTGCATGCAATCAGCCCTTCATTGTTTTACACAAATGTAACGGAGGAAATTTAAAATGATAGAGCTAAATGCCACTATTACTGTAGCTCAGTGGGGGCCAGCTTTTTTTGGCAGGTGTGCCACAAATTAGCCCCACGCCCTTGAAGAGCCACTCCAGTCTCCCTGCCCTACCTGATCAGCTGCTCTGATTTCTGCTCCCCACCCTGAACCTGCTGCTTGTTTTCTGCTTTGTGCTCCCTAATCAATTTGCTTTTCTGTTTTCTGCTCCCTGTCTTTTATGCAACTATACTGCCTACCCTTCTCCCACATCTGCTGCATACCACACACAGGGGCTGCCATGCCACTAGTTGCATGGGTATCAAAAAGGTTGACCACCTTTATGTAGAAAGCCTAGTTTTAGGAAGCCTACTGTACTTTATCCCATTTACAATTTGCATGTTGCTGATCTTATTAAAAGTGAAATAACTGGTTTTAGTTTTTGGTTCTCCTGCATTGGACCACGGTTGCAAAATTCCATTTGCAACAACACACTGAAGCACAAGTCTAAAAATCAGTAGACTTTCCTCCCCTGCGATTGTTCGTGAAGCAGCAAGCATTAAAAATTTGTTCTTATTCTCTCCTGTATTTTGCCTACTTTGGCTATAAAAAACAACACCAATTTACTGGGAGGTTCCCAATGTCCTTTATAAATCCTATTTTCCCCATACCTACAAAGTAGGCAAGTCCTTTATTTTATCTATAGAAGCAGAATTGTTTAGAATGAAGGACATGCTAGAAAGAAGGACAAAAGCAGCTGATCAGAAGCCATGAGAAATGCAGCAATGACATTTATTGGAAATTCTCCAGGCATTACAACAGAAACTTTATACAAGTGAAACAGAGGATAAAGCACATTTCAGTGCACCTAAAAGTGTTATATATGTATCTGAATAACCTTGATCTTTGTAATACACTACTACAGTTCCCTGTGATTGGTTCAGTACATACACATTGGCCAAAACTTACTTCTAACAAAACTGCAAACAACTGCTTTTTCTACTTGGATCTTTCCCATTTGGTACAAATGCAACATTATTGAAATACCAAGACAGTTTCCACATAAATTTGATACAGTGTAAGATCTTTCACTCCAACTGTAATACAAAAGACAGAACTCATTCAATAGCCATATTTATGAGAAACCCACCATGAAAGGAAAAAACCTACATACTGCAGCAATATGCAGCAAAACCAGCTTAGTTGTTCCTCTTTTTTTTGTAAATATTAACATAAAGCACATTATATAGAAAGCAGTTACACCCAGCACTTACTTTCCAATCGGACAATTTTTTTTTCTTTAAATACATAAAGACACTTGGGCTGAATTTGCTCAATTTCCTTTTATATATATAAAAAAAGATGGACCAGAATTTCTTGGGCGGGGGTGGAAATCACATACCTGGTAAGATAATACAATCCACTGTAACACTCAAGTAACAAGTGAGATGTGCATATACAAAATACATGTCTACTACATCCAAACAAGTCTTCTTGAAGATTACACTGATCAAAAATAACTTTATCAAATCTGTAGGCATCTAATTTACTGCCCATTGACAGATGCAACTAAACTTTGCCTGAAAGAATTGACTGGGACATAGCTTCTTCTGTCTAGGACAGATCTGCTTATGATGCATTAAAAATGATTGCCAAGTGGCGATAATGCAAAAATAGCCTGAAAAACAATTAAGTTGTATTTATACTTCAGTATCACCTTTCAAACCTGTATTTCAGACAAATATTATGTACCTTTTTGTTCAAAGTATTTGGGAGGGGGGGGTGGATTTTAAAGTGACAATTCCTCTCCCTATCCTTTTACAGAGTGAAGTCCCTGAAAATGGTTAGCGCTTATTCCCCAAAATTATCAAAGAGTTCACAGACCTTCCAAAACACAGGTTTTTTTAAAAGATTTCTTAAAAGGTTCCTCTGGTGACTTGAAATCCCCATATAAGTTTTAAACATGCGACCACCGCAAGTCACTTGCAGGAAACAAAGAAGTCCAAATGGAGACTACTCTGGATCTTCATTTTCTTCCTTCAACTACTACCAAACTTAGTGCGAAAGAGGGAAGAAGCAAGGTAAGCTACTTTGGGATCTTGTGACCGATTTGGAATTACTTACACTTAGCTGTGACATGATGCTTATCTTTGTTGCAACATGCATGTGGAAGCAACTTGCTGATTGGCACATTCCAGGCAGTGTATGGCATAATTCTCCCTCTAAGAACCTCATAGCGACAGTCATCCTTTGTTCTCTCACACACCCACACACAGTCAGTAAAATGAATGACAGGCACACATGAATTTTACATAGATTTTCCACAAAACATGTGAAACATGCTGTTCTTTGGAGGAAAATACATTCATTTTTTCAAGTATTATTCTCTCTCTCTCTCTAATATTTTATATAGTGTGACAATACCCTCATTTCACTACCAGACCAAAAAAGAAAAAATGGAGAGCGTGTGCATCTAGTTTTAATTTACCACCCCCTTTGCTTTTAGTGATGTTCTGACCTTTAAATCAACTCTAAATATACATCTACTTGTCATAATTAAGTTTGAGAAATATATTCTCCCATTGTGATTTATTTACACAAGCATTTAAAAAAACCAAACAACTATTTTTAATAGCCTGGATTTGCATACTGAGATCTAAAAGGCCCACTTGCTGCTATTCAGTGTCCCAATATCAGTTTTGGGTGACACCATTACCTATTGCTTTCCGAGTCCTCCTAAAGCAGCACGCTGGTTTTCTTTCCCTTAAGTATGTGAAATTATGCTGCCCACAACTTATTTATGGCTTATTTCCTTGCTTTGTTCAATTGTCTGGGTTACAGCTTACTTCCTTGAGAAGCAGTTCACAGTCAGACAGTGCTTCTGCTGGCAGATATTTAGTTATTTGCTCAAGAGTATTTTGATAAGCAATCTTCTCCTGTTCCAAGGACTGGATTAAGCTCTTCATTTTGTTCTCTCGAGTCAAGATATTTTCTAGGTTGGATTCCAGACTCTGAATTTTAGCATGAGCTACCTGTAAGAAATAAAAATAAAGATCCCTTGACATTATCATCCAAGATGGTCAGAATAAGGACAGACATCCATGGAAGTAGAACTTCATTGCTTACATTTCACTGTCGGTATGCATGCCTGCATTAAAGCAGAAACTAACTAGCAGTATTCCACTTTCACAGAGAATTAAGTTATTGTAGGTTGAGTTGATAGTACACATCTGATGGCCATTTAAGTTTTGCTGTGTTCTGTTTGTCATGTAAGACCCAAGATGACCATAATCTGTAAGCAGAGTATGGAAGAAAAGCATCCTATCTGTATACCTCTGCATTTACAGTTGGAATACAGGTGACCTTTTTGACTGCCAAAAAGATCTTTACAGCTGAAGGGAATTCTGAGAAACAAAATAAAGGCTGGACAGAGATGAAAGAGTTCAAGGTGTATGATCTAGCCAAGAGATAAAGGGAGGTGGGGATGGATATGCTCCATAGATATTTAGGGAAAAGAAGCTTCAGGCAAAAGAAGACATCATAAAATATGATACAAGAGATTACAAAATGGGCTAAAGAAAAAAAGGCTTAAATAAATACAAGGCATGTGACTGCATTTAGAGTTTAGACTATAGCACTAAACAAATACATTAATAAATATTTTAAAAACAAATCAGTTATGTGAACAGAAACAAAAACATGGTGTTTGAATTGTTGGGGGGGAGGGAGGGAGGGTAAGTTTCTTTACTTCACCCAATAATCTATGGCCCTTTACCTGTAACTTCTCCAATAAGTCCATGTTCTGTCTCTTTAGCTGACTGTTTGCCCTCTCCAGTTTTTCTAGAGGTTCACCATCATCACAAGGATTTGCACCTTCTTGTAGCTCATCCTGTAGTACATGGTACTCTACTTCATAAGCATGAAGCTGCTTGGAAATATCCATCTCAAAAACCTAATCATGAAAGACAAGTTAGTTTTGCTACAACAGATAGCATTACATTTCATGTAAAGTTTGGTTAAAAGGTTGACTCTACAAGGCTTATGTTAAAATTTGTCACCTGCAGGAAAGATACTGATGAGGTCGCAAAAATGCCTCTCACATTGCTACCTAAGTAGCACTTAGGATTTGGGCCTTAAGAGTTCTTCTGTGCATGACTGGAACTGCCCCAGTACAAGCAGTGAGACACACATTGTTAAACTTAATCTGAATTCAGGGACTAGATATATCTCTGCTTCCAAGTCTTTTGAAGAGCCTGATCTGATATGCCTTCTCTGAGAAGAACAGAAACAGGCTTCTCATAATATGCAGCATTGACACCTTTTTCCTTTATATAATGGTTTAATGCAGTGGTGCTCAAACTACCTAGCTCCCAGCTCAGGCCACCGTGCAAACTCCCACAGCTACAGCAATAAAACCTGCCACCATTCCCTTGGTCACCAAATTTCTAGAGCTGTGGGAAGGTCTGCAGACTGGATCCAGCCCACAGTATGCAAGTTGAACACCACTGGTGTTGTGGCTAGTACTCTTACCCAGGAAATGGGAGATTCAGTTCAATGCCTGCCTCAGTTTGAAGGGACCCTATCCCAGCTTAGCTCATACTCTGCTGAGAGACTGAAGTTGTGAATTCAAAACGTTTCAGGCTGAGGCAATGAACCCACCAGTGCCCTGGACAAGCTCACTAACCACTGGATGTTACATAAAGAGATGAGCAGAAACACCATTACTACTACCACTACCAGTTTCAAAAGGAGGAGTTGGGTCCTGCTCAGCTCTCTGAAAGAACAGATGTAGGTCCCTATTTTGAGGAAAGGATTCTGGACCCTAAACCCTGAGAAAACTGAGGGGTCTACCTGCAGCAGACTCAGGCACCTACGCTCCAGAAAGGTACAGGATTTCAAACCTACCCCATGCTTCTCATTGGCTAGTCCTAGGTGGCTTCCTCCTTGGCATGCAATTTATTTAAAGCACCACTGGGGTAAGTGGGAGACCTGGAGGGAGCACAAAAACAGGAGGGGGCAACAAAGGAGGCCACCTAATTCTTACTGAGAAAGCAGGGCAACTGGCTAGTGTCTGTACACAAATGCAGAGAGCCTGGGAAACAAGCAGGAAGAACTGGAAGTCTTCGCACAGTCAAGGAACTAGGATGTGATTGGAACAACAGACTTGGTGGGTTAGCTTGCATGACTGGAGCACAGTCATGGATGGGTACAAACTGTTCAGGAAGGACAGACAGGGGAGAAGAGGAGGAGTTGCACTATGTAGAAGCCATATGATTGCTCAGCGCTCTAGTATGAAATGAGACAGGCCTGTTGAAAGTCTCTAGGTTAAAAATTAGAGGGAGGAGCAACAAGGGTGATGTTGTGGTGGGTGTCTGCTATAGACCACCAGACCAGGAGGATGAGGTTTTCTTCAAACAACTAGCAGAAGTTTCCAGATCACAGGCCCTGGTTCTCATGGGGGACTTTAAAAAAAAAAAAAACCCCAAAAAAACCCCCAACCAACCAAAAAAAATCACCACCCTGGGAGAGCAATACAGCTGTGCATAGGCAATCCAGGAAGGTTTTGGAGAGCACTGGAGATACACTTGTACCAGGAAGTTTTGAGAGACCAACTAGGGGCTGTGCTCTTGAGCTACTGCTCAAACAGGGAAGAATTGGTGGGGGAGGTAGAAGCTAATGGCAATTTGGGCAGCAGCGACCACTAGATGATTGAGTTCATGATCCTGAGGAAAGGAAGGAAGGAAAGAGAGCAGCAGAGTAAGGACCCTGAACTTCATAAATGCAGAATTTGACTGTCTCAGGAAACTGATGGGCAGGATCCCCTGGGGGGCCAGCCTGATGAGAAAAGGAGTCCAGAAGATCTGACTGAATTTGAAAAGAAACCTTACTGAAGGTTCAGGAACAAGCCATCCCAATGTGCTGGAAGAATAGCAAGTGTGGCAAGTGACTAGCTTGGCTTAGCAGAGAACTCTTCAGTGAGCTTAAAGACAAAAGCAAGCTTACAGGAAGTGGAAGCTTAGACAGATGATTAGGGAAGAGTATAAGAATATTGCTTGGGCATGCAGGGATAAAAATAGGGCATGCAGGAAGGCCAAAGCACAATGAGAGTTTGCAGCTAGCAAGGGACCGGGAGGGTAACAAGAAGGGTTTCTACAAGTATGTTAGCAACAAGAGGGAGGTCTGGGAAAGTGCAGGTCCCTTCCTGAATGGGGGAGGAAACCTAGTGACAGATGACAAGGAAAAGGCTGGAGTACTTCATACTTTTTTTTTTTTTTTTTTTACCTTGGTCTTTACAGCCAAGGCCACCTCCCAGACTACTATGCTGGGCCACACAGTTTGGAGAGAAGGTGAGCAGCCCTCAGTAGTGAAAGAACAGGCTAAGTACTCCTTTAGAAAAGCTGGATGCATAGTAGACCATGGGGCTAGATGCAGCGCATCCGAGGGAGCTGGCTGATGCAATTGCAGAGTCACTGGCTGTCATCTCTAAAAACTCATGGCAATTGGGGGAGGTCCAGAGTGATTGGAAAAGGGCAAATATAGTGCCCATCTTTAACGAAGGAAAAAGAAAGATCCAGATAACTACAGACTGGTCAGCCTCACTTCAGTCCCCATAAAAATAAAGGAGCAGGTCCTCAAAGAAACCACTTTTAAGGACTTGGAGGAGAAAGTGATTAGGAACAGTCAGCATGCATTCACCAAGTGTAAGTCATGCCTGACCAACCCAGTTGCCTTCTATGATGAAATAAGCATTCTGGATGTGGGTAGAACAGAAAACATGATACACCTCAACTTCAGCAAGGCTTTTGATACAGTTTTCCACAGCGTTCTTACAAGCAAGCTAAGAAAGTATGGGTTGGATGAATGGACAGTAAGGTTGACAGAAAGCTGGCTGGATCATTGGGCTCAATGGGTAGTTATCAATGGCTTGATGACTAGTTGGCAACCATAATCAATTGTAGTGCCTCGGGGGTCAGTCCTGGGGCCAGTTTCATTCAGTATCTTCAGTGACCCGGAAGATGGAAAGGAGCGCACCCCCAGCAAGTTCAAAGGACACCAAGCCAGGGGAGCAGTAGATAGGATTCAGAGTGACCTAGACAAAATTGGAGGACTGGGCCAAAAGGAATCTCATAAGGTTCACCAAGGACAAAGTGCAAAGTCCTGCAGTTAGGACACAACACTCCCATGCACTGGTACAAGCTTGGGACCAACTGGCTAAGCAGCAGCTCTGCAGAAAGAGACCTGGAGGTTACAGTGGACAATAAGCTGGATGAGTCAGCAGTGTGCTCTTGTTGCCAAGAACACTTATAGCATTAGTAGGAGCATTACTAGCAGAAAAAAGTAGTAATTATTTCCCTCTCTTCTGCATTGGTAAAAGACACACCTGGCATACTGTGTCCAATTTGGGCCCCCAACCACAGAAAGGATGTGGACAAGTTGGAGAGAGTCCAGTGGAAGGCAATGAAAATAGTGAGGGGGCTGGGGCACAACTTCTGAGGAGAGGCTGAGGGAACTGGGTTTATTTAGTTTGGAGAAGACAAGACTGAGGGCAGATTTGATAGCAGTTTTCAGCTACCTGAAGTGTGGGTCCAAAGACAATGGAGCTAGACTGTTCTTAGTGGTGACAAATGACAGAACAAGGAGCAATGGTCTCAAGTTGCTGCAAGGGAAGTTTAGGTTGCGTATTATGAAAAACAACTCACTAGAAGAGCAATGAAGCACTGGAATGGGTTACCTAGAGAGGCTGTAGAATCCCCATCTAGAGGGGCACTGATACATTGGTCCATATTAGAGCAGCATTAATAACACAGGAAAATTGACATTAAATCAATAATTGGCTTTTTTGGCCAGTGTAGCCCATAATGTCACCAATAAACGCTGCATGCATGTGCTCAACCGCAGCATGCACAGAGTCAGGAATGCAGTCCAGCAGCTTAGAGATCAGTGACTGGCCAGTAAGTCTGGGAAGGGGAAGAGGTGTGGCAGGGGGGCAGACAGAGGCCCTCAGTGAGGGAAAGAATTGGGCTGGGGCAGGTGCTGCCCAGCTAGGGCACAGGACAGGAGGCTCATACAGAAAGCCCAGGAGGAAGGCTCCCACTGCTGCATACACCCCTGGGGGAAGGCACAGGGGGGCCTGGATTTGTGTGGCGAGAGGGTAAGCTGCCTGCTGCAGGCACGAAGCCAGGGGCTGCATTGGTCTCTTCCCAGTAGAGGGCTTGGTCAGGTGGCAGCAGTGCTGGGAGAGGGGCTACAGGGTGGGCTGCAGCCACCACAAATAGCCCCCCTCAGCACCTCCACCACCTGCCCTGCTGCTGCCTTCCCTGAGGACCACTGGTAAGAGGCTGATGCAGCCCCTGGCCCTAAACCCATAGCAATCAGCCTGCCCTTACCCCACACACATCTGGGGGGCACCTGCGTCCCATGCCTCCCCCGGGGGTGTGCGTAGTGGTGGGAGCTGCTCCCCCTCCCCACTCTCCCATGTCTCTTGGATGAGCTGCTTGCAGCTGTCCCATGCCCTGCCCTGGCTGAGGAGCACCTGCCCTGCTCCACTCCCTTCTCTCACTGTGGGGGCCTCCATTTGCCCCCCATGTCCCTTCCCCCCCTACAGACTTACCTGCTAGAGACACTGCTGTCCAAACTGCTGGGCTGCATATCAACTATCGGATTGGTATCGGCCAGTATGGCTGGTTAGTAATCAGCCACTGGTACCGGCCAAAAATCTTTATCAGGGCACCCCCATCTCCATCCTTGGAGGTTTTTAAGGCTCAGCTCAACAAAACCCTGGCTGGGATGATCTAGTTGGGGATGGTCCTGCTTTAAGCAGGAGGTTGGATTAGATGACCTCCCGAGGTCCCTTCCAACCCTAATTTTCTACGATTCCCAGGCATTTAGTTTGCGTATGTATGCTCCTTACACAGTACATAACCAAGGATTCTGGATTCCACTCCAGAAGGCCTAAAACATGGAGGTGCTACTGTACTTAAGTCCTTTACTGGAAGTAGTCTCAAAGTACCAGAGGTTTCCAAAACTCCAAAAATTGTCCTAAGCTATAAGTTGCAGGTACACCTCAGAAGATGACTGCTTGTATTTAGTGTCACAATAACTAAGAAAGATGTCTTTAAAAAGAACCTTGCATTTACCTGTGGGTTAATATCTAAATAAAAGTCACATGGAAAAAAAGAAGAGTAAAACAAAGAATAGAAAAGCTATTTTACCTGGGTAATAATCTTTTCCATTTGAGACTGAGTCATGTCTGGGATAGTGATTTTAAGGAAATCAACAATATTCTCAAAGGTCTCACATCCCATTATAAGTGCTTCCTGGCTGCTTAGTAGACTCAGTGCTACTTTAAATATGACTTCTGTTCCTTGAAGAAAAATAATGTCTAAAAAAATAATAATTTTTGTAAGCATCTCAAGGCAAAAAGCTGAAGTCAAGCAGTTTTTTTCTTTAAATGTTTGTAGTAGAATATACCTCCCTTATAAAATTTACTGAAATTTGATAACTTTAAGAAGGAAAATGATGAATACCTGCTTCATCTTGTTATTTTAACTATGTTTTCTTCATTATGATGAAAATTTATCATTTTTTCAATAAGTAACAAGTGTTAAACAAAAACGTTTATTTTCAATGTTGCAATGCTTTAGCTGAAAGGATGTCATGTTTATCAGACAAACACTTAGTTTTGGGTGTCGCAGTTTAAAAGACATTGTGAAAAGGCATTTGAGTACAGTCTGCATTAAAAGACATGTTAAACCAAAACACAAGACCAACACATGCCATTCACACTTTATTAGGAGCTGATCCTAAAATGAAGTAAAGCTCTTATTCTGTTGCACTGATTTTACCCTATTGTTCACAGATAGCTAAAATCCTACTTCGTTACTGGAAAGTAATCTTATTAGAATGTTAAATATCCTAGACTCTGCCTTCAATTCTCTTATTTTGATGAGCACAGGTTGATCCATACACCCATATGGAAAAACCCCGACTTAAAAAACCCCAAACAAACAAAAACAAACAAAGCTTTTATCATCAACTTGAGTGAATCCAGGTGGTCCCAGAGGAATCAGCTGGCTCTGAGTGGGTGCAGAAGTTTGTCTGAACAGATCAGATTACAGTATCAGGAGCTAAAACAGCTTCTGGAAATATTTCTGTTGTAAATCTAGATTATGTACCCAGCTGTGTTTATTTAACAAGAATGATAAGCCACAATTCTCCCTCAGAAAGGACAGTTTCCCAATTTCACATCTACCAAAGCAATAAGATAAAAATACCTTAAAACAAAAAGCAAAATAAAACTGGAATTCTCAAACACTTTTTTCTAGCAGCAAAAATGTAACCACCACCCCCTCGAAAAAACTCAGCAACTACCATTGCTACCCTCAAAGCCAAGATGAATATAAGCTTTAAAACTATCATTTCCATTTTAAAAATGAAGCCCCTTATTAATTTGCCCCCAAATGGGGGGTGGGGGGAGAAAACATGCAAGTGAAGGCTATTTTTGGTACAAAAGCAAAAAAGAATGAAGGAATACAAATTTGACTTAGGTGGGAATCCACAAAAATTATGAAACAGAATGATAAAAAACACAGCTGCGACCTTGAATAATGGAGGAACTGTAAAATATAGGAAAAATGGAAAAAATGCTTCATAAAAGCTACAAGGCAAAAATTGAGAGAAATTCCCATTTAAGATGCATCAGATTGTGAAAGAAGTTTCTTGATAGCTATTTTACACAAACCAAAATGCTGCATGAAAAATTAAGTTATTTGGTGAAAGAAATTTGAAGTTAGTCTTTCTGATAACATACAAAAATCATTGCCTGTATATACTTACTCCTTGGCATTACTTGTCCAAGGAGTGGAAAAGGCCCTATAGGACTATCTGAAGAAAGCTAAGAGTACTCATGCATGTGTGGCATGGCAGGAGGCACAACTGGGTGGATCATGCATTATTTCCAATTGTGCCTTTACCTGCAGTGTAGAAGGGCCCTAAGCATATTATACAAATCCTGCATTTAAAAGGTTTAGTTTAATCAAACACTCAGGAAAAAAAAAAACCTGAATGCTTAATCCTATTTTTTCCATATTAATAAACAAGCTATTTGAAAGTTTCATTAAAAAAGGATAGACCTCTTCAGATACACAAACAGTGGGGGCTTGATCTCTAACTAGATGTATAGGATGAAATTATCGTTGCTACTGGGTTAACTATCTGCTGTTTGATATTCAGAAGTAAGGAGATGCTTTTAAAAACTGTAGTGCAAGTCACCCCTAAAAGTTTATGCAATTAGATCTGTATATTGTTAACTTAACAGCTAATGGAACAACTCTGCCACTTAACTCAGTTTGATGCTCAACTTCCACACCAAAATAAATCAAATCAATTGGAGCTGACAACTAAAATAAACTGGTGCAAAATTTACCCTTTAATGGATATAGCTAAAGATAAAAAAAAAATTCCTTAAAACTGGGCTGTCCAACTTCTTAGTAATGGTGCTTCACATGGCAGAGAATGCAGAAGCAGATGTCACTCCCCCCCTGCCCCCCAACCTGCCTGGCTGCAAGCTCCTTCAGCACTGTATGGGCAGGCACTGCTCTCCCCCTGCCCCTCAGCCACTTTAATTGTATCCTTCTCATTTCCAAAAATCAATTGTCTCAAGTTATTCTTGTTCACTTCAGAACAAGGCATGCTCTCTTCCCACCCCCCACCCCATCTCCTTGGATGCAGATTTCCCCACTTGCATTGCACTGTGGGCTCCTCCTGCACTGTAAGCTGTGCTGAGTAGTGCTGCCCTGTCCTACCTGGGAAAGGGGCACAAAGAGAGAGCCAGAAAAGGAAGCGGAAGCCTGGAGATCCTAGCTGTAACAGCAGCCTGAGCAGTGAGGGGAGCAGCAGCCAAGGAAAACCTAGGGCCACAGATTCACTCTTTACAGGCCATCGGCTGGACAACTCTGCCTAGAAGTACAAGGCTCAGTACTGCAATAAAGCAATCTCTCTTACCAAATACTCTGGCTACGAATCCTAATGGAAACTGAGAAGCAAACAAGGTAAGAAACCAGGGTGCAGCATACAGACTGGGGCTGATTTCATTCTCTTCAAGATGATTGTACAGGTCTCTGTGATAATCATGGAGAAGTCTTGACAGCTGATACATCTGAATCTATAATAAATTGAGAGATGGAAATTAAAAAGCCTTTTTTTCTCCCCCTTATTTTTTCAAACAGTTCATAATTCACTCCAGAGGAATCCTCTCTAAAAAAATAGTGACATTAAATGCAATATATCTGCCACCGGGCAGTTCCTCTATACCTGGTAAGGTAGCAAGCAGCAATCCTGACCACTGATTAATAAAGCATGACCTAAAATTCAAGGATTCATAGATTCAAGCCAGAATGGACAATTAGGATTATTTGATCTGCCACAGAATTACCCCAGCAAGTGCTGCATCAAGGCTACTTTCTGCTTGTGCTAGAACACATCTTTGAGTGTTAATTGACTTCACGTGATGAAGAATATTCCACATCCTGAGTTAAGCTAATCCAGTAGTTAGTTACCCACACTGTTAAAAAGCTGTTCTTTATTTCTAACATTAAATGTATCAGTCTTCAACTTTCAGCCATTGCATCTTGGTTATATCTTTATTGTATTAAGGGGTCCTCTATTGCAAGAAACTCTTCCCCCAATGTAGGTATTTAAAAGCAGTTTTAGTGGTGGATCCACCATCATCAGGCTCTGTGCAACACAAAGCATTAAGCACGTTTGGAAATCTGTCTAGTGGTGTTTGGAAATCCAAATACAGTGCAACTCCATTCACCTGACCACTTTCTCCCAATTCTAGCATTTTAATGGAATTTAAAAGAGATTGCTATGAAAAAAAGCACTGCTACACAATACCTACAGTCAAAAGGTGAAGTTCTAAGATGTTACAGGTCACTATTCATTGGTAAAAAAAATGAAATTAAATTAAAATAAAAATACTAAGCAGAAAAACATTTCCTTTTTATTCTTCTAGATCATCATCCAGCAAATCACACACAGCACAGACTTCTTTTCCTCTCTAAACAACAAGCAGCAGAAATCTATTGTTTACCTGTCAGGCCCAATTCTGTAGTTAACAGTGTCTTACATTTAACATGAATCCATTCCTAAATGAGAAAGTGACTGGTCAGATGTAGTTACCTTTCCCATGTTTTTATTCCTTCCAATTGACAGCATTAGAAACTACTTTGTACAAGTCAGACAGCAGTACATACAAACACCTGGGCAGATCACTTTCTGGGGTAGCTCAGTCTACATGCATATGGATTCTTAGCTCCTTGGCCAAAACTGCTGATAAGTACTAATTCAGATCACAATTTCTATAATAAACATGTACTAGGAGCTAGACGAGAATAATTCCACGAAGTTGGTTGAACAGTTTTGCAACTACCTTCTGCCACCGCCCTAGATTCAAAATTAACCATTGATCTATATATCATTTGTGATGGATGGGTCTGGTGTAAAAAAGGAATAAGGAACCAGCAATAAGAAAAACATTTTTAAATGTTTTTAAAGTATCTACATGAGTTAGGAGCCTAAACCCCTTTGACTTTCATAGAGTTTTAGGCTCTTAAGTACTTAAGAAAACAAGACTGATACATTTACTAAAAATTTCCAGAAGCACTTCTCCAGAACTCCTAGAATGCTATAAGCCGTGCTATAGGGGAAGATAATCAAACAATCATCAGTGATCCACAGAAATGCACCATCTCTGACTCTTTATAAATAGAAACAGCTCAGTTTTAATGTGCAATATTATTCAAGTCTTAGGAAAGGCTTAAACTATGCGAGTTCTCCAAACCTGTTGAAAACAAGGATTTTGCTCCTAGTTATATGTCCCTTTAATTAGACATAAGTTCTCCAAATCAAGGGATACAGCAGCAGTAGGCAGGTTCTCCAACTCTGCATGGTCTTCCCCCCCATCCTCCCCAGATGGGCCCTGCCAGTCCAGGAGCAGGTGCAGGGATGAGGAAACTGCCTACTGCTGCTGCCATCCCTGGCTGAGTCTAGTTCTGTGTACACCCTCTCCCCACAGCCCTAGCTGGAGTGGGGCTGTCCCAGCTGCTCCTTCAACAGCAGGCAGGTCTCCATTAAGTAGAGAGGACAATGCAGTAGGAATAGGAGGGGAGGGGAGATGTTGCAGAACAGAAGAGAAAGGGACAGAGTGCCACCAAGTGGAGGGTGTGGGGGGAAGGATTCTTATCAAATGTGAGGACTTTAAAAAGTCCCCAGCGGCGTAGTTTGCTAGCCTTGGAAGCTAGAAATGAGAGAGTGTTGCCACTCCTGTAGCCCCAAATTGCTGCTCCCAAATCCCATTTTTTAAAATCTTGGATTTGCCTATGCCTCTTGGGGTGTGTAAAGACATTAAAAGAAGTTTGATTAGGTTAAAAATGGCTGCCCAATCTCTTTGTTTGCCCACATGCGGACTTTATGCATAGATTCCCTAGTAGGGTAGATTTAAATGCCAGACTGTATGGACCTTCCCTGAAGTTTAGATCAGTGAAAAGTGGCTGGCCCAATATAACTTTAGTTCCCCAAGAGGTGCACCAAATTAGACAGGGCACATTTTGATTGATCTAATTGAACATCTGTACACATTTGGAGCACAGCCCTGGGGCTGGGGGAACAAACAAACAAACCAGCCAACCAACCAACCAACCTCAGCCATCCTGGGGCTATGCTTTTCTTCACCCTGCCCAGCCCTCCTGCATCCCCAAGCAACCACAGTATAATCACTATAATAAGTTATAGTGAACCGTTTGTGTGTTTGTTTACAGCATTATCAATATATTCAAATATATATTTTAAAGGATTTTTATTATTTTATTCAGTTTGACTTTAAGCTGATAATGTTTATGAACATATTAAGAAAATGTGCATATTATTTATATATGTGGTTACACCTGTATTGTAAGCATCCTCTGGATCAGATATGTTTTAGCTCAGTGGAGTTCTTTTTTCACCTCTCTGGGATGTCCAAAGCAAGAATCAGTTTCTTGAGGAAAAAAGATGATATAAAATCCTAAATCTAAATGATATTTGTATGGCAC
>NW_017729032.1:96449228-96451926 GCF_001723915.1 Gavialis gangeticus
CGAAGAGGCTTTGATCCTGCCAAGTCCCCTCCCTTCCCCCCACCAACACTGCTAGTTCTCTCAATCCCAAACCCCCTGGACTCCACCTCCAAGATCCCACTAGCCCACCAAGCCCCCCCTCCCCACAAGATCCTGATCCCCTCCCTCCCCCACTCTGCCCACTCCTCCCCTTACCCTGACTTACCTTAGATTGTGCTCCTAGCACCTATCTAATCACTGAGTTAGATTGGGTGGCCATTTTTAAACTCTATCTAAGCTCACAAGCTTCAGTGTAACATCTGTGTGCACCCTTACTCTATTTTCAATGGTATGATTTTCATAATAGAAACCTACTCAGACATGTCCAGGCAATTTTAGGTTCATCACAATGCAATGTATTGCTGTGTTACAAGGGTAGAAAACTAGCCTTTTGTTCTCTATTTGAACAGTTACAAGGCAACTTAAATTATTGCTATCCATTTCCTACTCAAGTTTCACAAACAAAAACCTCCAACATCATTATTAAATTTCTCTCTTCCCTCATTTCTCACTTACATAAAGTCCTAAACCTCAGGCTTATCTTTGACATTTACTACCAGTTGCTGAGGTTTCCAGTGCTTTAAAGGAACACATTTATTAAATTGGACAGATGCATGGCATCTAAGTATGGTACAATCCCTGAAATATATGAGTCACATTTCATAATGAACAAAACAGTCTTACATTCCTTCTGAAAAAATATATGAAAGACAACTCCCTTACTGTTGATTTTTCTCAGATCAACCAAAATGTGCAGAGGAAAGACCAATTTAGAAGCAGACTTTTTTAAAGTCAAAGACTTCTAAAAAGCTGGAAATTTTATTTTTCTGTCTGTTCCTCAGACAACTCGAAGTGAAAAATAATGCGAGGACAAAAAAAAAAACAGACCAAAAAATATAAAACCCTGAATGTTGTCTTTGAGTTGTAGAAAAAGACAAATTAGGGTCACCTATGGCAGAGAACCACCAGATAAACCAGGTGAAATGTACAGATATATAGTTTAGAATATATTTTCACATGCATTTAATCTTATAACTTGATACAGGTAATCCAGTAATGGAAAAGACAGATTAGATCAAAGTGTGATCTGTCATACATTTAAAGTAAAGTAATGTACACTCTCAGGCAAGTCACTGCTTGCCTTAATTCCAGGAATTGCTAAGCAGAATAATGAATTATTTCTAATGTAATCGTGCGATATCAAAGAGATGCAAATCAAAACTTAATGGAATTTCTGTACCAGGTTGAAAAATTTCAAAAGTAGCATAGTACAGTGCTATTTTAGCAGTCCAAGGTACTAAAAAAACCCAACAGGTAAAGGTCTCTAATCTCACATTAAAGAATAACCCACAGGTCTGCAAGGTTTGTTGGTTGTAGCCACAGGCCTGCAATGGCACTCAATCTTAAAAAGCGGATCAATTCTAGCTATAAAACTCTTTTGGAAGTTTAGATTGGCAGTTTTAGCTTTTCTTGTTTCCATTGTAACGCATAGTAGATAGTTAACTAAGTTAGAAGTGTGGTGTTTATATTTCCGACATTGCTTTTTCTGCCATTTACTTCCATTGTTATGGTGAATAAGAATCTTAAGAATACTTCAGGTGGCCACTGGAGGTCACCATTGATTCAAGTTTACAGGAGGGAACTTGTTCAACATAAAAATCTATATACTACTCCTAGATATAATCCATGTATGACTTCTGCAAATTTTTCTATAGCATAATAGTCCAAGAAATGAAATGCCAGCTTACACTACAAAGAACCTTAAAACCACCAAAAATATCCAATTATATGGAGGCTTAGAGATGCAGCCGATATCGTCCAAAAGATGAAGACGAAGCCAAGCCCATGTTTACTTCGTATATGTAAAATAAATGAGTAGTATAGAAAAAGTAGGTCAGATACTCCCATCTACTTCTCATAACACAAGAACAAAGCCATTTATTTCAACTGAGTGCAATATAATGTTACACAGTATATAATTAAATATATGGAGTTCATTGCCCCAAGATAACTGAGGTCAAAATTTTAATCTGGAATTTAAAATAGGATGGATTGTTTTAATGGATTACTAAAGAAGCAGATAGAGTTATATGCACAGGGATATTTTTAAATAGAAATTTATAAAATAAATTTTCCACCACAGTGCTATAAGATCCTTTTACAGGGTGCCACTGGAGTCATGCAATATTAGCACTGTTAGGTGTGCAAACACCTACACATGATTCACAAGACAGATGCAGGAACTTCAGTTAGGATCCATAATGTCAAAGCCATTCCAATCTGTTATGGTCTGAGTTTAAAAACAATTGCTCTCTTTTTTTTTTTTTTTCCTTTCCCTTTTGACTATGGAAAGAGTGAAAACTAAGAGCTGGCATTTTCCAAGAGGCATCTTGAGTCTAATGGAGGTTAAGAACCACTGGCATATCGTGCTTCAAAAAATAAGCCAACCAATTTATGAGTGTTAGGACTAAATCTTCTTTATAGGATACCTGAACATGGCTGTTGACCTGCTATGATCTCTCTCAGGTATCCTGCAATGGCCACTGCAACAGCAGTGACAGGAGACTGGACTAAGTACACTGCTAGTTTGATGAAAATTCATCTGGAAGGCTTAAGTTTCTAAATTTCTCACCACAGGTGTCTAGTGGAGGTGGTGGTGGTGGCGGGGGGGGGGGGGGGG
>NW_017729032.1:96452128-96452682 GCF_001723915.1 Gavialis gangeticus
GGGGGGGGGGGGGGGGGGGTGTTTTAATTAGGAGCGGTTCTTGGGACCTGCTCCAATTAAAATGCCCCCAGTGTCTCATGTAGTCAGCATCCCATGCTTCAAAACAATGGTGGGGGTGCTTTAACTAAATGTTCATTCCATGAGCATTAGTTAAAGCACCCCTGCTGCCATTTTAAAATGAGGGAACACTAAATACATGCCATGGTGAGGTGGCTGGAGTGTTGAAATAGCAATGCTTTGGCCCCTGAAATCACGACTCTTTGGCCACCCCTGCCTACCACCACTGCCCTGCGCCGCCACCACCACACTCAGCTTTTCCGCAGCTGGTTGCGCGTGAGGCTCCACGGGCTGCTGACGGGCCTTGCACCCAGCCAATCGCACGCCGCCCATCAGCAGCCTACGGAGCTGATGGGCTCCTGGAAGGTGGCAGCGGCATGGAGAGGTGGGTGGTGGCCACCCATAGAGGGGTTCCTTCTTGCTGTCAGCTAATTGACTGAGGGCAGTGGCGCAGCAGCCAAATCAGGAGAGCAAGCTGGGGGGGGGGGGGGGGGGGG
>NW_017729032.1:96452704-96479005 GCF_001723915.1 Gavialis gangeticus
GGGGGGGGGGCAGGGAGGCACCAGGGTGTGCTGCATGGGACTGGCGGTGCTCAGTGCACCCCTCTGCTGGATAAAGAGGTGACGTGTGGGAATATGCTGGGGAGATGCCACCGCTTCGCCCCAGGACACACTCCATCCCCACCTGCCTATGAACCCCCTATGATGACCTTTCCAAGTACTCCTAATAGCGTTATAATATTTGCTAACCACAGAGCATTAATCACCATAAATCAACACAGAGTGATCCTGAAGTCAACAAATGAAGTTCAGATAAAATCCTAGAGAGAAGATTTTAGTAAGGGATTGTATGTAAATAGTTTGTTTCTTTTCAGTCTTTTTTGCAGCTCACTGACAGTTTATTAATGAGGCATTTTTCCTTTATTCTATTTTTCAAATACGTTTCACTTCTCTATTATAAAGAATTTGGATTACAGTGCTCTGTTATGGTTGCCAACCCCCAGTTGGCAACCCCTACCCTAGGAGACTAGAAGGCAGATTAAGCACATCAGAAGTTAACACTAATCAGGTGCTGTGGGAAACAGATCCGAGCGCTCTTCTTATTTTTTCCCCCCTTTCTATTCATATTTCTTCAGCAAGTTTTTCCATGGTTTTCCACCCCCCACCCCCCAAACTCCTTTCACCACATATAGAAGGCAGGAGGAAACATGGGTGAGGGAAATCAGGAGGGGAAAAGAAAAGAAAGGAGCATTGAAGAAAAGACCAGCGAGGAAAGAAATCAAAACAAAACAGGTTTCCAAAAGCAAAATTTTAGGTGTTTGGATAGGAAAAGTTCAAGGGAAGTTACGTGCTAGTGCATACATTTGCAAAGGAGAAATACAGACACCTTAGAGATTAGACTATGACTGTATGCCACATGCTTCAGGCAGGGAGTTTGACTAGATGGCCAAAAGTTAGGTCTCTCTTCCCCACTGTGGCAACATCCCATCCTAACAAGCTGCAACTTTTACAAGGTACTAGAGCACAAGGACAGCCTCTAAGAAATTTCACTGCCGTTTCAAGTGTGGTTTACTTTAGGAGAAAGGGTTAACTTACCTGTAGTGACATCATGTCTGGCCTGTACTGTTTACGGAAGCCCAGGTCATACATGAGGAACTTCAGCATTTCAAAGGCTTGCTCTTCACTCATGTGCAGAAGCAGTACTCCAGCCACAAAGCTGATACCCTGGCAATAACCTACTTCCTTGTCCAGCAAAGAATAAGCTTTCAGAAGATTAAAGAGTGACAGCTGTCCTGCTCCCAACTGGGCAGAAAAGTAAGGATGTGTGGGGAACGTCCTTCCTGTTGTAAAAAAAAAAAAAAGAGGTATTTATGGTCAACCTGCTTTTTAATTCTGAGTTCTTGTACGAGTACAGGGACCCATCAGACCCATATTCTCTCTATATGTAGGCTGTGAAAGTTTTTTTTCCCCACCTCTTATCAAGCCTTCCAGGAACATATTCTTGAAAATGGATTTAAAAATTGTGAAATGGGTTTGGATAATTGATTAGACTTTCTGACCAGGGCAACATCAAAAAGTTGTACCGAATAAAACTGAGCATTTAAAAAGCACTCTTTGCTGTTGTTTCCAAGCACTGTAAAACTGTTTGTTAAATACCTTCTTATCCCTCCCCAGTACCTGCCCTCCCCATGTACTCTCTCACCTTTTTGTACTGGGAAGTTTAAAAGCTCATTTATTTTTCCAAAAAGTTATGCCATAGATGCTCTAGGGGCTTGGGTTGAGATAAGGGATCCTGTTCTGCAACCCCATCCATTACAGTGTTCAGCAACAGAGCCCAGCTCTTTAGCTTAACTTGTAAACAGACTTATTCATCCACCGTGGAGGCTCCCAGCCATTTATCTAGGGCTTTTGTCTTAGTGGAACATCTCGCTTACAACAACATTTAATATTTCTATTTTACCAATGCCCTAGGTCTTCAAATCAAGATCAGGACTTGTTGTGACAAATGCTTTATAACGCGCATAGAAAAAACATTAAAACTGCACTGTTCTCTGGGAAAAGCTAAGACAACTAACATGTACATGTGGCGAGGAGGATAGGGACAGAGTATGATCCTATGTCATGAAATTTGTATAGCAAAGAATACTTTTGGGGGTTTCCTTTTTTTTTTTTTAACCCAAAGAAAAGTTCTTCACTCTCCTCCCCTTTTGTTTACTTTTTCCTTGTCATTTCTCTCCAATTACTCTCTCATCATTAAGTCAACTCTTTCTTCTTTTCCTATAGGCCTGTTCCTGTTCTCATCACTTTTTAGGTGCAATCATAGCCTTACTGAAATCAATGGGAGTTTTGCCATGGACTTGACATTGGAAGAATCATTAAAGAATTTAAATCTTTCAAGTTTGTAACTCACTCTCGCCCCATTCCAGCCCATTTCCCTATCTTGCTGCAGTGAATTTTCAAGGTGACAAACAATCGTAAATTTGCTTTTTCAGAACCCTGTTGCACATACAGCAATAGAAGTTCAGAACACACTGTCGATACCAACACAGAATGTATGTTCATAGACAGTAGCATCTGTTTCTGTGCCAACACTAGAAACCACCACCAAAATTTGGGTCAAAATAAACATGTTTCCACCTCTCAGCAAAGACATGAAACATCCTTTAGAATATTTTTCAGCCACACCAAGCATACCTAAATCTACAAGAATAGCATGCTGCTGAGCAGTCAGTTGTTTCAGGAGCTCTTTGTAGGAGATGTCTGGAGGTTGTTGTTTGCTTGGGAGTCTGTGTCTTACACGGTGCTGTACAGCTAGGAATTGCCAGATTTCTCCTCGGCGGCTCTTTGGTACACCTTAAAGAAAAAAAATAAGTAGGCTTTGAGCAGGTGTATATTCTTTGCTAGCAGACAGGCTACTGACTTCTGTTTTGTAAAATGTTAGAATGCACTGCCCTATATTAATATCACATAAAATACAGACTGCACTAAATCCATTCTGAGGACTGACATGGAATAGCATAAGATGTATGCCAGCACCCAGGACAGTGGTACACTTAGGAAATGCATCAAGCATGCCACCGTGGAAGTACCAAAGTGTAATGCACAAAAAAATAAAAAAACAAACCACTGAAATACAAGGAGGTATCTCCATGCAGTATGTCTAACAACAAAATTACCAATATACACATTTTCTGGAGATATGGGGCTAATGTATTAAATCTTGAGGTACCACGTTCATTAAGGAAAGATTTCCAAAAGTACTTTTTGAAAATCCCATTTTAAGTTGTAAGATGTTTCTTATTGACCTTCCACAAAAATATCCCTTTACAGCTGAATTTTTTAAAAAGCATTAAGAACTAGTAGTGTGATAACATTTGCTAACCACAGAGTATTATTCACCATAATCAACAGAGTGATCCTGAAGTCAACAAATGAAGTTCAGATAAAATCCGAGAGCGGAGACTTTAGTAAGGGCTTGTATATAAATAGTTTGTTTCTTTTCAGTCTTTTTTGCAGCTCACTGACAGTTTATTAATGAGGCATTTTTCCTTTATTCTATTTTTCAAATACATTTCACTTCTCTATTATAAAGAATTTGGGTTATAGTAATAACTTTTTAGTTCTCGAGCAACTAAACTGATGGTGTGGAATTCCACACCAAATTCAAGACTATTATGTGAAGGAGGAAACAATGAGGTGGGACTCATCTGTACCCACACTAATAGAGTGGCCCTGAGTTCCTCACAATTAAGGCACAGAGTGAGGGAATCTGCTACTGACTTCAAAGTAACAAATCCAGTGAGTTTGCTCAAGCTATCAAGGCAACAATTAAGTCCAGATATCTTGGATTCAGTTCCCACAGACGTCTTAACTAGAGGGTTATGCTGCTACAAAGTGGTGGTTTATCAGGGGGTTTTCCTTAAAAGCAAATTTTCCTCAAAGCAAAGAATGAACTACTCAAGTCAAGCCTTAGCATGCAATCCTTAACAGAGCACTGTAGTCCTCTGCCCCCACTGCCTAGTGATTTGTTATAGGAGGTTTAAGTTTGTTGCAGTCTGAGTCAAACACCTGGGTTCTTCAGTCTGAAGAGGTGAGGCTCAAGCTTTGAACCAAGGACCTCTTACATAAAGCTCCCCTAAAGCTGAATGAGTCAGAGACATCACCTCACACGAGTACGACTATTCATTCTTCTACAGCATGAACTCAGCTTCTTGTAAAAAGTAATGAATTTTCTTACTGCAAAAATCCTTTTTTTGGTTTTAAATTGAGGGGGGGGTTGGGTGCTTTTTTGTTTGGATAAAGACAAATGGACAATTCCCAAAATGTTCCAGTTAAAGAAATCACACATACATACCTTCTTTAAGAGTGGCATGAATATCTTCCATATCGCATCTGATTTTGGCTCTGCAGTTTAGTAACTTTTTATCCCAGATATTTACGACATCTTTCTGACAAGTACCAACTTCTTCATAGTCCAGTTTTACTTTCCTTGATTGGAGTTCATCTCTGCTTGCTGGAACACAATGTGGAAAAAGAGCATGAGAGAGACTAGATCATATCAGACACCACTGATCATAACGCAGCTAAAGGTCCATCTGAAGAGATGGCTTTTGTTACTCCATAATGTGCCTTGCATTAATGGATAAACTGTATGAAACTAGTCTTACCTGTACTGTTATGTTATGCTATTATGGGCCAATTTGATTTGTGCTGCAAAACAGTGTAGGAAAGTTCAGATAGATAAGGGGAAAAAAAAAAAGCTGGGGAAGGGGACAGGGGGGCAGCTCTTCACTTTCTTTCCTCCCAACTGCATCTGAGCTCCAGAGATGTTTAGCTGCATTAGTTTGAAGTCGGACAAAGTAGTGCAGGGTGACACCAAAGATGAAGTAGGTTTTTCCCTATACTGTAAAAGCTTTTCTTTTTCTGAAACAGCTAGTCCCTGAAGTGCCACCCTGCCTTACCTTCTGCCTAAACTTTGGAAAGCTTTTCAGAGTGAAATGAATATTTTGCAACATATGGCATTCTGGTAATACTCAAACTTACATTAATGGAATGAGGTATCATCTGTTAGTATTTCAAAGGCATTTTCCCCAAGTCTGCTGATGATAGAGGGGTTTTTATTAGATCTCTTCTATGGCTAAACATTCATAGCTCAGAAACAAAACATTTAATGTACTTCATCAGCCAATATGCCACACACAGGATAAAAATTAGTATATTTACTCAAATACAAGATGAGATTCCTCCCTAGCCCCCCTCTAGTTAGTATAGTATGGGGAGGGTCCCCCTATACTATTATATATTCATATAAGGAAACCTTGCTAATTACATTGGCTATCATTAAACTGCTGCCAAAAGCTGCATGTGCTCAGTAACAGAAACCAACTATAAAAGTTGATTAAATTCAGCCAACAGTAAGAGCAGGGCTATAACACACATAGCCCCACCACAAAAGTGGGTTAGTTCAGCCCATCTGAATACGATATTGTACTGCCCATTGCACTCAGTCCCCCTCAGCATCATTTTTCCCCAAGTCATGATGAGCCATTGCAATGCATACATTTCAACTTCTTCACTTATACAGCTATGCTGTGCCTTTCTTTCCCATTTCCAATGGTCCACGTTTCTTCGCCATCCCTAAAACGCCTGGCAAACAGCACAAAACAGCAAACATCCAGACAGTTCACCCAGAACCCGGTTGCCCCCGCTCTCATCTGATCTCATAGGATTAGCGTGGACCTGCCTTCCATTGGACCAGGTTGCCCTGTGCCTCATCTGCATATACATTTTTGGAGGATCCCAGGATTTGAGACAAGAACACCCGGTTTAAGTCATGAGTGGGAGCCGATTAGTACGTGGATCCTTGGGGTGGGGACACGACAAGGTATCTGGAGTACACACACAAACTTTGATCATGCTTTGACTGGGGTACATACTGTGTGATTTCAAAGAACCTGGAACAGATCTTTAAGCCTCATGTTTACCACAAGCGATGTTATGTGGTTCCCTCAGAAATCTTACATCTCCATTTGCTACAAACAGGGATTCTGCTTTTCTCCGATAAAAAAACTCCAATTTTTCCCTATTAAAAACGTAACCCAAAATCCACGTTTTTCCATGATTAAAAGGAAACACTACTAATATATATGTATAACAGTGTTTCCTTTTAAAATTGTGGAAAAATGTGGATTTGGGCTTACCTTTGTCAATCCAAAAATTGGGGGGAAGGGATGTTAATCCAGAGAAAAAGCAGGATCTGTGCTTATGCAGTGCTCAGGTACTTGCCAAATTAAACAAAGTGACAAACTGAAGCTGGAAACAGCAAGGCCACTATCCACACAAAGCCAAATCAGATCTTGAACTTGCCACCACACCCTGCTCTGGAAATAACCACTGCCTGATGCTTCAAATGAAAAACAAGGAAAACTTAGTAAGCATTCGTTTGACAGATCATCTACTTAAGCCCCCATCCTCCAAACACTTAACACTATTCTAGAGCCTGGAACTGGTTGCCCAAGTAGCCAAAGACACATAAAATTATTGTAAAAGAAAGCAAAAATTAGTCAAAACAAAAAGATTATTTGTTATTCACAGGAAAGACTGTTTGAAAAATTTAAGATGCAAGAACATGACAGGGGTACTGTAGAAAGGCACTGAGCTTCATTCTTGCATTTGTATTCAGATTAGTAGGTACTACCACTCCACAACCAGTCCCTCTGAAACCAAAAGAAACCACAAGCATAACCACCTAGCTGGAATAAGGGCAACAAAAGAAAATCAGATTAATTACAAAATGTAGTTATATGCTACCATAGGATGTTATGCTACTGTGTAATGAGAGCAGCCTTTACACCTTCAATATTTAAAAATTCAAAGAATTCTTTTGTTGCTTTTCAATTCTTACCTTCTGCAAAACAAATAACTATTAGCATTTAAGTCTCCTCGACAGCACAAGGAACAGAGAGAGAGATTCTGTTAATATTTTATCATCAATTCAACTAAGATGAACTGTTTAGTAGATAAGTACCGAGAGCCTTTTCATAAATGGGGAAAAATTTCAAATCTTAAGAACAAGGCAATAAATCCATTAAAAAAAAACATCTGATGAATGCACAGCTAAAGAATCTGGCTGCCAATAGAAATTTATGTCTGTCCTGTAATTACGTTTATAATTCCAGAAGACTGCAGGCTGGAGGGTCAATTGCCACCTTAAAAAATGGGCCAAGCTTAATGCATGCCAGCTTTACAGGTGCTATCAACACAACACTAATCTCAACCAATGAACAATAAACAAAACATGGATGTTGGCAAGATCTCTAGAAAAAGATATTCTTCTTTAGGTCAAGTTATCCCATCTCTTGCAACGTTAAACACTGTCTAAGCTTCTCTATTAAAAAAATCCGCATGTTGATTTTGTAATATTCAAGCTCCCTACACTTACAGCAGGGCGTTCTTTAGTGAAAACTTCACAAGCCTGAGAACTACTGAATTAAACATTAGACTCCCATTAAATACATTCAAATTACTCTAGTCTCTCGTTTCCTCTTTACCGGACCAAAAATGAGCATTTAGGATTAAACATTAACTAAAAGAGAGGAGTGCTAACTCTATGATTTTTGTAGTCTGTACACTACTTCTCTCAGCCATTTTATTCTCAGGTCTTTGAGAGGTCAGATAGGATTTAACTGCATGCAATGCCTCCATATTGGATTTCAGCTTGCATCCTGGCCCAGAAGTTCAAAGAATATGAAGGAGCAACTAGTCACTGTAGCAGAAACCTTCTCTCTTCCCCAAATGTAGACTGGCAGCTTGCAAAAATAGCCAAGAATAAAAGATTTTACTGGTCAGTCATCCTCCAGCAACTAGGTTAGTGGATATTCCCCTATACAGCCTAACAAGCCACCATGGTTTCTCAGCTGATACTTATCTGTAGGAGGGGCTAAGCTGGAAAGGCAACCTGTTCTGTGCCCAGGGTATGTCTAAAGTTCCTGTTACAATATTCCTCTCACTCACTCCCTTACTACACCCCGATTAATATACACTGCACTAAAGAAGTAGAGAAAGACTTTTACAAATGAGGATAAAGGAAGTCTATAATAAAAGAAGAATGCAAAATAATACTAGGTTCCAGAAAGATTGAATACTGCAACAGGACAAGACTAGAAGCCACAAATAGTAACTTCTTAAAACAAAAGCAAGAACATTTAGCATTTTAAATGGCTGAGATGAATCGGATATATTGTTACCTCTAGAAGTTTTATACGTATATATCTGGATGTTGACTCCTACCTTTTGATTAGCAGCTTTATAAGAAAAAAGGTCACAACTACCATCAAAAGGATAATAAAATGATTAAAAATGAGTTAGCTACAAAACAATGACCACAAATTATGGCCCAGGTTTTCCATGAAGTCCTAAACACTCACATGATGATAAAAAATGGAAGCATCTAAAATATTAATACTTGTGAAAATGTAGGTCTTAACTATTTCCCAGGTGGGAAATGGAAGGCTGCATACAATACAAGGAGCATTTTGTCTGAAATACTAGGTATTTTGGAGGCCTAACACTTCTTTGGACAGTGTATCATCAAAAGATTTTCCACTATGGCACAAGTCATTATGCTATGGTAATTAAACATGGAAAGAAGGGTCCATGTTTTAAGCAGCAGAGAGAATCTGCATTAATACAACAGGGGAATAAATCCCATACAGAATACTGACATCCCTGAAGGTAGCTGTTCAGGAGATATACTGTTGTATAGTATAACAGTGACAATAAACCACTATGAGAAATAGATCTCTCATTCTTACTACAAAAAGGAACCTTAATACAAAAAACTAACTAAATGCAAGTAGTTTCAGAAGAGGAGGAAAGGAAGCCTGATGTGCTTATCTGCAATGTTACACTTCTGTATCATCTCATGAAGGAAGTCTAAACATTTTCAAGAATTCGAACTTATAGGTCTGCCAATTTTAGTCATAAAAAAATGGAATGATATTTCAAATCACTGCCTGCAACATGGCACATTGTTTTATATACACAGTAGCACTGGCTCAGACTTTAGATGAGGGCAATAACTACTTGTTATTTTGATCTCTGAAAACTAGCCCCACCACCTCTTTGAGGGGTCTAACCTTCCAGCTTCTGGTTTTCTTTTTCCATTCGAAGCAACAGGATTTGCTGATGGATGGCTTTTCTCCACAGACTCTGCAGCTCTTCTGAATTTTTCCTCTCTCCAGCCTTATCTGGGATATCCTCATTTTGCAGCACAGGAGCAAGAGGATCCTCTTCCAAGGGTGGAGCAAGAGGAGACAGTGGTAACAATTCATTCCCCTCACGGCCATCTGAAAAAGTCATACAGTTATTACTGGAAATTCAAAGATTATAGTTGACATGCTACATACAGTAAACACTGCTATTTTTATTCTCACCTTCAACAAAAGGCACTAGTTTTAAAGCATGACTAGCATTTTTAATATCATCTTCACTGTTCGAACCAAAGTCTCAAGACACTCCCTCCTTCACAAAATTCACATGAAGAGGCCCATTAACAATGACACTACTTATTCAGTATTGTGCTTGAAAACTTACAAGAGTCAAAAAGCTTAACAACTGAAATTTACCTTGGGTTACATGGAAATATGCACACTTCTCTCTGCTAACATGCAGTACAAGCAAGATCTATCAAGAGTACCTTTGTAGCAAATCCATGGTTGTGAAGAGTGCAACTAGAGCTATAATGACGTGTCAAAAAATTCTTTCAAAGAAATTTCTAAATATGTATCGATGCATTTAATAGAAGAGTACATGAGAGCTGCCAATTACTGGGTCAGACCATAGGTACATGTTGCCTAGTATCCTGGGTCACACAGTGGCAGAGTGGATACTGAAAGGGAGAGGGAACAGATGACAACCAGGGTTTCTTCCACTGTTCCTCTTTCACTTTAAACTTCCAGCATTTAAGGTCCAGGAAGTTGATTCAAAAGCTGTACCCTCAACTCCCATGCTCAATAGCTATTGCTCTCCCTTTCCTCCAAGAATGCATCTAATCCCTTTTTGAATCTGGCAAAATTGTTAGCTTCCACAAAATATGGTGGCAATGGAGTTCCACTCTAAGTACACGTTGTGTGAAAAACTTCCTTTTGATAGTCTTTAAACTACCTATTAGTCATTGCGACCCCCTAGTTTGTGTATTCCGAGACAGGTATTTTGTAAACCAGGGTGGGTGCGCAATTATTTTGGCTGGAAAGCCACTTAATGAGTTCTGGTGAGCTTTCAAGGGCAGCATTGATAGTCCCACCCTCTGGTCATCTTGGGACCAGACATCCGACCCCTAAGCCCTGACCTTTGCCACTAGAAGGCCCTCCCCTTGCCCCAGAAGTACTCCTTTGGGGGGTACCTTTGGGGGGTCCTTTTGAAACTGGGGGGGAAAAACCCACACTTAAAAAAAACCAACAAAACCCCAAACATCTACTACAACATTTTATTTAAAAAAAAGTGTCCTGATTTATGTGCGTTTGCATAGTGCATCTAGAGGCAATTTCATAATACCTCAGAATACACTCTTCCTCTTGTATATTGTGCGTGTAGAGGGTAAGGGGGTGTGTGGTGCAGTGTGGGTGGCATGTTAGCGTGCCAGGAGCCATGGGAAGTCCCACACCACCAGACTGGGCTCGCTCTGTACCTACACGTGGTGCTCCTGACACTAGCCAGGAGTGGCACATGGAGGCATGATACCAGAGTCCTGAGAGCCCCACAGAGCAGGGCGATTGCTGGTGGTCCTCCACCACCCCTCCCTCCCTGAGTTTCCATTCTCGGATGGAGGGAGGGCTGGGGAAAACCCGTTGGTGGGGGTGCCAGGTGGGCCTTGCTGTTGCTGGTTCCTGCCGCCAGCTCCTCCTGCTGCTGGCGCCTTGTCAGCTTTTAGACAGGCAGCCACCAGCAGGTAATAAAATTTTCCAAGTTTTAGAGGAGCCCTGTGGGTCAGATAGAATGGCCTGGTGGGCTGGATCTGGCCCACGGGCTGCATTTTGCCTGCCCTTGTTGTGAACCCTTATGTCCCTTCTTACACATCTCTTTTCTAAACTGAATAGGCCTAGCCTCTTAGTCTCTCCTCTTACAGAAGCTGCTTCATACCACTCATCATCCTTGTTGTCCTTCTCTAGTTCTGCTGTACCCTTTGAGGTATACTGTGCCTGTTTCTGGTCAGCATTCAAGGTGTGGACAAACCATGGATTTATAAGGGGGCATAAGGATACGTTGTTTTGTTTACAATTCCCTTTTTAAGTTATCCCTAACATTGTTTGTCTTTTTTGACGGCTGCTGATTACCGAGCTGAGTAGTTACAACCATAAGCAACAGAATGTTTACAGTACAGAAAATTGTCAAAAATGTTAACTTATTTTCTGTAAGCTACCTTATACATTATGCAAACAGGCTGTAACAAAATCTGCAGACTGAGAAAGAGTACTTTTTTTTTTGCTGATTAAATCCTCCCCCCACAAAAAACCCAACCCCCCCCACAACCCACCAGCTATTGCAGTTCACCTTCAACAAACAACAGCAACAAAATGCAAATAGCTCGCTTCCTCTGACAAACTGTCCAAAACAATAAGGATATTCGAGATTTATCTTGACAAGACATTTTTACAACCAATGTTTGGCATGCACATTGTTGCATTAAACCGTCCTTTGTACAACCTGGCCCAGTAACATGCAATAGTGTATATTTAGTTAGTTCTCTTTAAAGAGCACAGACCTGGGTGTTGCATCTTGGCAGGAGATTTGTTCATTGGTGAGGCTACCCGCAGGAAGATCCGCTGCCGCCAGGAGATGCGGCGGGGGGTGAGAGTGACCCCGGCGGCATTTAGAGAGTCATTGCTGCACACAGATGAAGTCCTTTTCCTTCCCTCCCCTTCACTGGAAGGAAAAAGAAAAACAAAGGGCCACAGATAGTGTCAGCTTGAGAACAAGTGGATGCAGGTTTGTTTAATATACAATAGAAGCCATCAGGGCAGTTTCTGAGTTAGTATTATGGAGGCAGAGCAGGTTATGATCTACAGGCATAAAACTGCAAAAAAAAAAAAATTGTATTGTGACAGACAACACTGAAAAATTCATTTCATACAGCAGTCCTGAGCGAGGATTAGTACGAGGCATATGATGCTCAGCCAGAAGCTCAGAATTCAAGCTAAACTTTTCAAAGTGTTCTTTTGAAAAGCTAAGAGACAGTTAAGTACAAGAAAATAAATGAACATTTATCCTTCAAAAGAATGCAATTTGCTTTCCTTTCAGCCATACAGTTTTCCCCCCCAAGTGTGATTTGATGCAACACATCCAGAGGAAGATATTGCCCAAACAAAATCTAGAACCCCATTTAAGGCATTATGGCAAATGGAATCATGAGCTCAAAAGATGGAGGACTGAAGGGTAGGTGGGTCAGAAGCCTCTTGCTATGCTGCCATCCTCCCTTCCAAGCTGCAGGATAATTGCTGATGGAAAGAGAGGACAAAGAAGTGTGCCATGTGCACAGCCCTACACAAAAAGGGAGCAGCCTGTGTGCTCTCTACCAGCACCAACAGCTGGAGGAACAGACCCTTGACAAGCAAGAGAAGGGACACATCCTATCACAGTGACCTAGTGATCTTAAGGACTAATCTAGTAACAGGCCACAATGGTGTGGCTGGTTGGCAGATCGTGCTGCTACAGGAAGGGGCTGCAAAAAATGAGGAAACAAATGCAGACAGACTTATTGCATCTTTCTACTCTAGTACTTAAGCATCTAGTACTGGCTACTGCTAAAGAACAAAGATTTCAAAAGGCCTGAAGCCATTTACGAGCCTATGTCCTGTTGACTTCCAATAAGTATAACTTCTATCCCAAGCATTGGGAGAAGTTGCTGGCCTAATCCATTATAACAGCAAATGGCAAACATCCAACATATTCTTAAATAATCTTTGGACAACTCTTTTGCATCTGATTTGTACCTACTGACCTCATTTGGGACATATAAGCGGCTTGCAGACACCTACAGTTTAACTTCCCAAAGACATATGTACATGCCAAACAGTTCTCAATCAACCCTGTTTAGGAAGAGGATTGCTTGGACAAAGCACTCAGAGAAATAGATAAAAACAGAAGCTGTCATCTCCAACAGACTGATACATTTTGTACCCAGAATGAGACTACTATTCTGAGAGGGGCTCCAGGAACAGGTGCAGCAGTGAAAGAAATGGCAAAACAGACCATTCATTTAGATAAGGATTTTGTATTTAACATCAAATTAATACATTAAAAGAAGGTGTCAAACATATGGCCTCTAGGCCATAACTAGCCCATGGAAGTCATCCAGCCCACCGGACTGCTTGATGGCTGGACTTGGACAACAAGGCTCATTGCTGCTCCTACCAGAGTCCCTGCAGCATCAATGTTAATCCTCACAGCTGCTGTTTTCGGCATGGCTTTCAGCCATTTCAAGCTGCTTGCATCCCTACTCCTTCCCACCACCCCCATTATCCAACCTGGCAAGCAAGAGGGGAAAAAGGGAGGAGGGTACACAAGTGACACCAGTGTTTTAGAGCCGTGCTAAAACAGTGCCTCTGGCAACCGTAGGGATTGCTGCCACCACTTGTGGGCCATTCAGCCCATGGGAAAGCACTGTCATCTGCAGGCAGGCTGTGGGACACCCAACTCAAAGGCTCACTTCACAAACACAGCAGCCCCCTATTGGAAAGGGATTCCAGTCATCTTCCATTGGTTGGGAGAGGATGACTTCCAGGAGTGGGGGACAAATTTTCTGGCAAGCGTGCCAAAAATTAAACCTACACCCTTCAAGTGCCACTACGATCTCCTTCTCCTGTCCAAACTGTTGCTTTAACTTTCTACCCCCTGCTCTCTGACACTGTGCTGTCTGCTCCTTCCCCAGTCTGCTGTGTTCCACACAGAGGTGGCCCATGCCACTTGTGGTATGCATATTTCATGTAGTCCAGAAAAGGAGCAGTCAACATACTATGGGGGTGGAGGATGGTGATGCAGCACTTTCACAATACCTACCATAATACAGAGGATAGTTGTTTAAAATCAAATCACATCCTCATAAGCCTTTCTTTCTATAATACTTTACTTATGGTGCAGTCCATGGGAAAACAGCCATTCAAAGCCTCCATAGCTAGGCAAGCTTAGGAAGGCATTGGTCACTAATATCCCAAAGCAGCAAGGCAGTATCACAGGTAGCTATAAATGTACACTCACCTGTGAAACGAGGTTTTTGGAGAGATGACAAGTGTGAAATGCAGACAACTGCACCCATTACATGCATTGTCAAGACTCTGCAGAAGGTCAGATGCGACTCCTCCCCCCACCGCCCCCCAGTACTTGCAGTAATTATATGGCCTATTTCTAGTTTAGTATTTCTATAGTCTCATCCTCCAGAAAAAGCAGCAGGAAGCAGAAGCTGGAGGCGTAAGGGGAGGCCCAGAGGCTTTGGCAACAGCAGTAGGTAGTGGCTGGGAGTTGGGGAGTAGTGCCTGGACCAGGAACTCAGGGGACAGATGTGGCCTCTGGGCTTCCAGTTGGAGAGCCCTGAATTAGAACATTATAATTGGCTAATTGAATGCAGCATCTCTGAAATCTTACTGGTTAAAAAAGGAGAAAGCATGCAAAGTAGCTAAATTGAATCAAGTTAAAAACTTCATTTATTTAGCTATGTTGCCTCAGGCACTGAATGCTGAACAAGTCAGAAATATTCACTTATGTCAGAGGCCCTTCTGGTTTTTATTTTGTAAATCAAATTTTTCCAAGGAGACATCAGGTGGTGCTGCATCAAGATGAAGAGGCCAAATTATATCAAAGTACTCAATCCGTCTTGCTTTCTTTCTGCAGAGTCTACAGATTCAGAGATTTATTACCAGTTAGGCAACTCCTGCATCCAATGTTGAATACTGAACAAAAAGATCTACTGTGAAAAATAGTATTGGCCTTCATAGTATTTTTGCTACTATTGCTACAATACTGAAAAGTGCTGTTTGCATCCCTATTTGCCTTACACATGTTCCACATACGAGTCCAAAGGGAATAATACCTTTATTAGATATGGGAAAACTACAGCAAGAAAGGGAGGGATGGAGGGAAAGATAAGGTTACATGTTATTTTAGATTACAAGAAAAAGACCAGTGACATGCAACTGCAGAAAATACTAATATTTTTTAAGTTCTGTGCATCTCATGAGAGGCAATGCAGTAATTCAGGGCAGGCTTTAGAACCCGAGTCTACTTATTCATAGTTTCCAACCCTACTAACTATGAAGGGACCTCAGCAGATCATCGAGTCTGACCCCCTGCCATGGCAGGAAAAAGAGTACTGAGGTCAAATGACCCCAGCAAGGTGTTTATCCAGCATCCTCTTAAAAACCCCCAGGGTAGGAGCCAGCACCACTTTGCTTGGAAATTGGTTCTAGATCCTAGCCACCCTGACTGTGAAGTAGCGCCTCCTGATATCTAGCCTAAATCTACCCTCTGCCAGCTTGTGACCGTTATTCCTGGTCACTCCTGGTAGTGCTTGGGGGAACAGGAACTCCCCCAATGCCTGCTGGTCCCCTCTGACTAGTTTGTAACAAGGCCACTAGATTTCCCCCCAGCCTTCTCTTGTGGAGGCTGAACAGGTTCAGGTCCCTTAGCCTCTCCTCATGGGGCCTGCTGCCCCCGATTACGCGAGTGGCCCTCTCCTGGACCCTCTCCACGTTGTCCACATCCCTCTTGAACTGCAAAATTATTAATTTGTTTGCACCCATAGCAGTTCCTAAGTGTAGCCTCATCTACTCCTTAAGCCTTTGAATTGGTCACAAATTAAAAGACAGGAATTTGTGGGCGATATCTTTTTGGCCAACTGTATAGCTGGGAGGGACAGACAAGCCTTTGGATGCCAAAGTGATACCCACAGGCTTTTGTCTGTGTCCCTCCCAGCTATTCAGATCTTCCAATTAAAGGTATCACTCGAAATCCTTACCTCTCATTTTTCCCTTCAACCATCTTGGCTATATTGTCACTCCTACGCTACCACAAGATTAGATCATTACAGTGCTAACAAATATAAAAACCTCTCAGAACGAGATGCATACCCTCTTCTCTTGTTTTCACAACACAAACATTCTGCTACAGTAATCACTCCCATAAATTTAGAGGAACAGATGGTTGTACATTTTAGTCCATGAAAGGTGCTGTATACATTTAAATTCCAATGTGCTGGGTCACATGGGCTAAACTTTGTGTTGGCAACACACAGCTACTATTATGCACTTACCAGTCAGTACACACCCTTGGACACCAAACAATTTTGGAGGTCGGATTGGGATTACTTTCCAAAATTCCCCTGTTATTTTAAGCAAACATCGCTGCTTACTTCCTCTTCCAAAAAAACAGTCAACTAGTGCAGGAGCAGCTAATGTGAAACTTCTGCAATTAGCTTGGAGAGTATGTACGGAAGGATACAAGAGGCTGTTTATATTAACAGAATTTTTTCCTGCAAGTCCTTCATTAAAACAACCCCATCGTGCTTACTTTCATTTCAGAGAAGGAGCCCTTTGCCCATCTCAATTAACTTTCTAGTAGAATTTATAATTTGAAAGATACATAGGATAATGTCACAGAGTAACAGGGACAAAAAAAGTGAACTACATCCCACATGAGTAGCAAGGTTGTTTACGCAACTAAAGTGATCAGTGTCTGGCCTCATTTGTTTAAGTTGAGTGGAGAAATGGATGGAGCAGCTCTACCATGCATTCCCACCCAGCACCTCCACAGCCATGTGTGAAACAGCAGCATCCAGCCCACTGTGCAACTTTGGTTATTTCTAATCTACTCTCAGTTACTCTAGTGAAATTTCAGAATAACTATGTTCAGTTTCACTTCATATTTGCACTAGCTCTCCCTTTGGTACCTAGATTAGATGGGTACCTGCCTAAGATCAGAAAGACCAGCCACACCAGGGGCCTTCCTTCTAAACACCATTACCTCCCAGTCCCTCAGGGTGGGAGAGGTGCCCAGGCACGGGTAGAAATGCTAAATCACAGCACACCAGAGAATAGGGCTGTCTTCATGCCATAGACAAGCCATCACCACTGAGCACCACTTATTTACTGATTACTGGAGAAGTAGCTTTTATTCACTTTTCCTCTTCTGTAAAATCCCTAGGTTTCACAGGGTTGAGAACCAACCCTCCCCTCACATTTCTTGAGAGGAATATTTCTCAGCACAGGAAAGCCCCACGGCATCCTCAACAGCATACAGATTAAATCATTTGTACAGCCAGGAAACTCTCCCCTATGTTCAGCTGGTAAACCCCTCAGTGCAGCAAAACAGTAGTTGCACTTAGTTTTTAATTGTATAGTTGTTCTACTTGATTCAAGTTGAAAATGCAAGAACAAAATTTCTTTCGAGGGAATACTAAACGGTTGCTCTTAGTTATTGAATTACAAGCTATAACAGAGAAATCCTCTCTATCCTATCCCTTGCACATTAGTTTGTGGATGCATCATGAACACATGCATCAACTAGGGAGGGGGACAGGAAAATCAACTGTATACCATAATGTTATAAATAACCCATCCATACTGAGATAACTCAGGGCACTACATAAGCAAAGAAAGCAGAACATCTTTCAGGCACCACAAATAGATAATACCTGACAGAATAAACAGCCAAAGAAGGGGGAAAGGGGTACAGCTGAACAGTACAGTAACTAGCCAAATACCAGCTAGGATTTTAATGTGATATTGAACAAGTGACCAGCATGCATTTGGGATTCATTTTTATTAACAATTTTTTAATACCAACTTAAAAGCCCTAAAGGAGGTTTCTAAAAACACAACTGAATTAAAGATAAAAACCAAAACACAAATACAGTTGGAACTCTTTGTGCCTCAAAAAACCAGAGTCACACAGCTTCAAACAAAAGTTTTAGATTTTGCTTCAACTATCCTCTGGATCTAGCAAGCAAAGCAAGCCTTCTGGCAAATGCAAAGTATGTTGATATGCCATTTAACTGTAGCCTGCTATAACAACTTTCCATAAAGTATGCTTTTAAGCTCTGATTAATCCTGACTGCTTTGCATCCCTCTTCTCACAGTTCACTGCTAAGTTTTATTTATGTACTTCTAAATGAGAATAATTGTTCCCAAAGCCTCTGAACCACCACCCCTTAACCTTGAAACCATTTGAGCTAACTAGCATATATGTAATCAAAAACAAAATTAGGAAAAGAATGGAATGCTTCAGACATTTCTGTTTGCAAATTAACCCTTAAACACCCAGGACATAAGGCAACAGCAAGAAGTAGTTACCCCAATAGTCAACTAGCTGAACGATCAATATTCTATTTCCTCACTTGAATAAACTAAAATTAGTAGACTGAAGTACACTCGCATGTATTTTCATTTCGGAGTCACTACATGCTATGAAGAACATGGAGCTTCTTAAGGAACCCACTGAACGCTTTGCAGAAACCAAGCAGTATGTTACACTCAAGCAGTTCTTCACTTAGCCAAAACTCTTACTTTCAAAATATATCTTTAAACATGTGCCCTCTAAGAGACAGTTATTCCAAGATGGAAAGTCACTGAATTATGATACTTATCTGAATTATTTTGTAGTTAAATCCCCTCATGCCGACTGACCCAGAAAGGCTCTTTATTGTTGCTGCTCATGCCATGTTTTGCTTTTTTTTTTTCAATTTGCTTTCACTTCAACTTCTCCTTTTCTTTGATGCAACTACTTAAATAGCAATAGGGCAAATGTAGAACCTACTTTGTAGTTGGAAAAATTCAACAACAAAAATCCCCAAATCCAGTATGAATAAATCACTCAGTATTTCAATTCCTGTAGCTTCAACTGGCATAAGACTACTCATAAGCCTAAGAAATAAGAATTCCTCCCCTAAGGGAAAAGAGAAAAAAGTTAAATTCCCATCAGTTTGAATTTTTGTTGGTTGTATTTGCTGTCATTTATCTTTATTCTGAAAGATAATTTTTCTACTACTAGTTTGCTCCAAGAATGCCCCTAAACTGCTTTGCTTTCTTTTGCTGCTAAAAAGACAGTTATCGTAAGCAATCAAGTATTGCAAAGCTTTGGAAAGCTTACCAAATAGGATTTAAATTAGAGTAACTGGTCAAAAATGCACAGAAGGTATGAAGAGATGCTGCAAAAAGGGGTAGAATTGGAACGTCAGTTCTAAAACTGAAACATTTCCCCCCTACCCCTTTCCCTTTTTTGTAAAATCCTTGTAATCACATATCTTATTTAAGAGAAAAGAAACCATGCAGACTTTGTAGTCGTCAGGAACAACTTACACCAAGCCAGATTTCCAAGAATAAAGGAAACAAAAACTAGAGAAACCTGATTTTGCTTCCACATTTCAAAGAGGGTATTTTAAATGGTCTCCTTTTCCACATACATGCTTTAGCAGTTAAGCATGTAAAAAGGGCTTTCCTTAAAAACAAACAAAAATCTTTATTAATGGATTCTACTTATCAAGTAACAGATTTGACACCTAAAGATAAATCCAATCCTGTAAAAAGAAAAGGTATTTATCTTCTATAAACAGCGGTCCCTTAACCCAAGTCTATGTCCACAGGAGCCTTGTATTCTTTTCCTATCAGTCTCACAGTTATTTTCTATTTCCATGGATGTTAAGCTTTTGTTGGTTTACAAATGCCTATTTTACCCTACATTTGCCTTTAAGCATATAGGAATTTGATTGCAGGGTTTAAATTCCTTCTCTACCAGTTTTCAAAAGGTGATGAATACTATCAATTTACACTAGCTAGTCAACAAGAAGGTCATTATTACTCAGGACTTGACTTCATAAAATCAAGTTCATTAAAGGATGTTACTACAAGGCAAACTCCAAACGACCCAACTCAAGCTTCAATACTGTATTTCCAATTGCATAGAGCTTTTCTGTTCAAAGCAATGACCACACACTATTGTTTTTGGGTTAAAAGAAATCTAACAACTAGAACAAAAAGGAGGTGTACACACAACCTTTCATATTCATTCTCTCTCTGGTACCAAAAAAAGAGATGCATAATATAAGCATGGCTGTTTTTTACTCAGCTTGCCCAATATTTATTTATACAAATCCATCTAAATACTACAGACCAGAAAGGCCTTTCAAAAGCAGGGTTTCAAAAGAAAGAGGATGGAGCTAGACTGTTCTCAGTGGTGGCAGATGACAGAACAAGGAGCAACGGTATCAAGTTACATCAAGAGAAACTTCAGTTAGATATTAGGAAGGATTTCTCTCGCTAGGAGGGTAACAAAACACTGGAACAGGTTACCCAGAGAGGTGGTGGGACCTCCATCCTTGGAAATTTTCAAAACCCAACTTGGCAAAGTCCAAGCTGGGTTGATCTAGCTGAGGATAAGGCCTGCTTTGAGCAGGGGGTTGGACTAGATGACCTCCAGAGGTCCTTTCCGACCCTAACTTTTTCTGATATTCTATAGTACATTCCCAGCCATTCCAGTTTAAATTCGGATTCCTATGTTAAGCCATTCAAGACTAAGTATGATCCGAAAGGAAAAAGAAAATCAAACCACAAGAAAAAAGAATGAGCTTATATTTTTCCAGCAGCATGGTAAGGTGCCATATTTACTTAAATCTAAGATGCCTCTCCCCAGCATGAGGAAAAAAGCTTCTTATTTAATAAGCTTTCATTTTGTGTAAATGTATTGTCCATCATTAAGCTGCTGCCAAAAGCAATGTGCTCTGTAATGGAAACCAACTATGACATTGATGACATGCAGCCAATATCGAGTATAACTGTAAAACACATGCCCGATATTGGGCAAACATACCGATGAGAACCTACCCCAAGAATAAATTAGTGCAGCCCACCTGAATAAGATATATGGCGATGCCCATTGCATTCAACTTTCAAATCATGGGGAGCCACTACAACGCACACAATTTCAACTTCCACTTCACTCCCACAGCTGAGCTGTGCCTCTCTTTCTTATTTCCAATGAGTCCTCTTTCTTCACCGGTCATAAATGTCTGGCAAACGCCACCATATGGGGCCCCAAACAGTTCACCACGAATCCCTCTGTTTCCCCCTCTCTGATCCTGTTGCATATTAGTGTAGCTACACCCTCCATGAGGTAGAGGCAGAGGCAGACCAGGTTGCTCTGGCTTCATCTATGTATACATTTTTGAGTATCCCAGGACTCATGACAGACACCTGGGTCCAGTTATCAGTGGCAAACCTCCACTAATTTGATTCTGTACCTGGAAAAGTATAATAATGTATATTTTTCCAGATCCAGAATCTAATTATTGGGGGATCATTTTATAATCCAGGTACTCCTATTCAAGTAAAATGTGGTACTTTCAATAACCTTTGCAACATGAAGTCAGGGGTAGGGAGTGTGTGGGGGGGGGAACCACATAGCCGATAAAGAGACCATCATTTACAGTGTTCCTTAAGTCTCTCCAGAGTACATGATCCGAATGTCTGATTGATTATTAATAGGTATTTTCATCACTTTAAAAAGAGTAAACCCCATAAAACCTTTCACAAATACATCAGTCATCAGTATTAAAAGACCAGGATTACAATGAAGAGAAAGTGAAATGTTTCTATAGAAATCAAAATATTTGTTCTGAAGCAACATCAATACAAAATTTAAGATGTTACTTTAATACCGAAAAAGTTAAAATCTTATTACTTTTAAGAATAGCTGAAGACCCTGCACTGCAATGCACAATATCCATATACATTTTATTCTTGAATTCAGTGCGTTCTCAGAACACTGGGGAAGGGCCAAATTTTCATCTGACGAGCTAATTTAAATCTGGAATAACTCCAGTGAAGAAAATGGAATTATTAGAATCTTGCTGCATCTCAACAAGGAACAAAAATGAACAAAACCCAAACTTCTACACAGAATAATACATTACTGTCAGAAGAAGTCACACAGCCTTTTCCCCAACCTCCAGCATAAGGCAGGGTAGAGTAACATAACTCTGCTGGAGCATGTAATGGACGTGCCCGGCACTGCATCAGATGCAGGTGTATAAGTGGCAGAGGGTGCGTCAGCACTGAGAAAATGGCAGATGGTGTGCTTTGAAATAAAAACACTGTTGATGCGCTTTAGTTCAAAGTGCATCATCATTCACAGCACTGACACGTGCTGTGCCACTTATACACCTGCATCTGATGCAGCACCAGGCACTTAAGCAGCATGACTTGCTAATTAAAAAGCGCTTTGTGCTGCATCAGCAGCATGTGTAAAAATGCCCAAAAGTGCCACCCTGCCCTGCCTTACTTTAGGCTAACAAAGCTAGCTAACATCTTGAGCCTAAAAGAAGTATAAATCAGAATTCAGACTTTAAAATGACCTTGCATTTCTGTCAAAAAGTTTTTAAACTTTTTCAGCTTTGGAGGAAACATGGGTTTTGGGGAGGTTTCTCAAAATTAAAAAAAAGGTAGATAGAAAATAAGATGGCAGGCCAAGACCCATCATCTAATAAAAGGCACAACTGCCAAACCAACATGCTACCAAGGTAGTCTACTTTTAAAAGGGGTTGCCAGTAGAGCTCCTAGAAACCTGTCGTCACAGAGGAGTTACTTTTAGTCTTCTCTCATGGTTCTCTCCTCAGTTTCAAGCTTAAAAAAAAGAAATCATGCCAACACATGCCGCCTGCATTCAGCACAGAAATGTTAGTTGGTGAAAAGCTCATTCACCACTCCCCCCTGCCCCACCCCTCCTTCCACAGTGCAGCATCATGTACCAGAGTTATAGATCAGTGCAATAGCTGGGCAGCTTTTTTACAGCCACACACCATCAAGTTTACTACACAAACTAACAGACATGTCTTTAGACTTTTGATGAGCATGTCAACAGGATGCTTTGTTCACCAATTCGAAACAAGTGTTGAGAAAGCTTGTTAGAAAAGCATCACTGCAAAGAGCAGTGCAAACACACACATTATGATGTGTGGGTCACATTTCACTGAGACCTTTATGTTCCCAAAGTTGAAAAACACTATTGCAGGCAGACGACACTGCTCTCACCTCTTGGAGAGGTCATTTTCTGACTGCTGGAGCAGCTTTCCTGAACCCTGGTAAAAGCTTTTCAGGAAAGAAGGGGCAGAGAAAGAAGAAGGGAGACTGGAAGATGCAGATTCACTCTCACAGCGAGAGCGCCGAGTTACAGCAGTAAGACTGTACAGGCAATAAGAGAAAAATATAGTTACAGTATAAAAATAGGTTGGATTTAACAATTAAAAATACCCAAGTTATAGATACTGGACAAGATGCAGGCTTGACTTCTACTTACTGTACCCCCAAATGGTCAGAGTTTATCACGTGTAAAGAAGGGGGGAGGTGCTAATAAAATTAGATTAGCAAATTACAACAGCTTTAAAGAAAATACAGGAATGAAGTTTAGCTGCAGGCACCCAAGAATAACTATTTAGCTTTATCTTAGCTGCCATTTTCAGTGGGCTTCAGTGGTTCACATTGGTTATCAGTACCGGCTTGCTATACAACAGACTAGAGTGAGGATGAAACAAGGAAAAGCAACCATGCGATGAGGAGGAAGTTGAAGAAGCACTTCAGAGATTTCCAAATTAAAATTCCAACTCTTCCTGAAAATAAATTACTGGAGAAGTCACCAATTAAAAAAGAAGGCGCGAGAGAGAGATGCACACAACACTAATCTCTAAAATGTCTGAGTAAATTAAAACAATCTTGCACATTAAGGAATACATACCAAACCAAAAAAAAGTTAAACACCTCTGTACTCAAAGAAAAAGAAAAGAAAACATATTAGAATAGTCTCAAGTTGCTCTGGTCTAATATTTCTAGTTAAAGCTGGGGGGCGGGGGGAAGGGGAAGAGGGGAGAAATCAGTCTAAGATAAAATTGTCATGAAGCTGTTTCGACTGGGAATGTGCTGATAATGGAACTTTAAAGTCAGACTTCTTGCAGATTATTACAAAGAAATGAAGTCAGCAAGTACCAACAACTAAAGGTTTCTTGTGTGCATACCACATTGTGGTCACTGAAAAAAACCACACACTGAAGTTTCTCTCTAAAGCAGAAGGAATAATATTACGGCATATGCATTTCAAGGCAGTTTTTCTTTTGTCCTTGATGTCAAACAGAATAGACTTGTTAACCTTTGTGAGAGAGTTTGTTGTGGGGTTAATATTTATTACATACACTGAATAGAAGCAGAGTGCCAAAAATGTATCCAATATGATTTCTACACATGTGGCTTCCAACTTAAAGGGGTGTTACACAGTTTGGGGGGAAAAAAAAGTGTTACCATATAAAAGAATCAGACTGCCCGAGCTGGCTCTACAGTAAACAAGAAGTGCTGTGGATTTTGTATGCTCAAAGCCTGGAGGTAGAAATAAGGCAGGGGTGAGTAGCACAATACAGAGAAACCTGGGAAAGAACTGAAGTGACCCCCTTCTGATCAAATGAAGGTATCAGCCATAGCTCCCAAGGGAGTAAGAATTGAAACCCTAATAGCAAAGGGAGAGAGAGACTTTTGGGGAAAAGTAGAAATATTACAAAATTTGCATATCGCTATCCTTCAGGAAAATATTTCTGAGGAATCCCACAGCATGGAAATATTGAATTCCTACAACTACTTTGTTAGCTATAGCTGACAAAGTGAGCAAGTGATACTGGAAGCTTCCTGAGACTTTCAACACTAAAGGCTCCCTGTAGTGCTACAACCCAAGCAGCTCAACTGATGGGAATGTTTTTGCTTCTACAAGGCTGCAGTTCAGAACACAGCTAAGAGATTAATTCATTTGTACAAGGAACTAGCCAAGTGATTAGAAGTGGTGCGATTCCCATGTTCACTCCACCTCTGCACAGGCCTCTCCGGTTAGTTAGTTGTTTGTATATTCACTGTTGCACAGCTACAAATTCTTTAGCTCTGGGAAGCTCACCATCATCAAGTTAAAGAAGAAAAAAATGCATGTAAAATACCGTAGAGTTAGCCTATAAGAATACTACCTGCTGTGGCTTAGGTATAGGCTTGTATTTTTCATTTCATTCTATTCCACTTTATCAAGAGGACACTAAAAATACATGCACACACGAGCACTCAAAACTTACCCACTGGGCTCGGTAGAATTCTGTCTCAGAAGAGGGGACTTAACGCTCTGGGATCTTCCATCCTGGAAAGCAATCCGCCTCTTGGCACTGGATGGTGGGTGGCTGAACGTGTGTGCACGCCTTCTGAACTGGGGAGAATCCAAGTCCTCCTCGGGAAATGGCTGCCAGCCTGAAGACACCGGGGAAGCTGGAGGAGTGGCAGGAGGTGAATCACCAGGAGAACAGTCCTGAAAGAAAAATCCGTTGGGAATGGAGGCCTTCCCCTTCGCATGCCGTGACAACTGAACAGACTCTACAGTCCATCAAGAGAATGAAAAGAGAGATTGAAGCCTCTCCCCTTTCTGGTCATGGCCTATTGTATGCTAATTATCAGCTGTGCCACCAGTGCCAGCAATTTTTTTCCAATGTCTTCAAAATAGCAGCATCCTTTTTAAAAAGGAAGAAAAAGTATAATGGGTATACTCAAAGCACTCAAAACTAACAGGGTACTCATCTTTGGAGCGCACACTGAATAGACATCTTGCTCTTTCAGTAAAATAAGTAAGCTTGGGAAAAATATTATAAGTGAAACTGCTTTTCAATAGTTTTCTCAACACAACACGAACATATTTCCTGTACTGTCAAAGCGATATCCTGGAAAAGGAGCCTAATATTACACAGTCAGATTACAAAGTGTAACAGGAAAAAAAAATCAAATCATGAAAGCTGTTGCGTATTCTTGGCTCCAGGGAAAAAAGTTGTCATCCAATCAAATATTGTGTGAGGCGAGGTAAGTGGGAAGGCACTAAAAACAGGAAATAAAATAAAATTGAACAAAACTCATTTTATGCAGAGGGTACCTCTTAAAAGGACAGCCACCAAGTATTTAAGACCCAAATTTCTAACTGAATTAATCAAGGTTTTTGTTTTTTTTTACCTGTAAAAAGTAAGACTTCTCTCAATTTAAGTTCTTTGCTTTTGCAATTATTTTATAGGACTTACTTCATCTGAGTGGCCAAGAGAGAGAAGCAGATTAGAAATTGTTTAGTTGGATTATAAAACAAATAGCAAGCATAAACAATACGAAGTAAAGATAAAGTTTCAACTTTAAAAAGGTGCTTTCAAAAACTGAAATAATTTCTGTGGTAGATGAGCTTCCTTGGAATTTTTCTTCTTAAATGCACTGTTCTTCCAAAAAAAAAAAAAAAAAAAAAAAAAAAATTAAAAAAAAA
>NW_017729032.1:96479048-96480982 GCF_001723915.1 Gavialis gangeticus
AAAAAAAAAAAAAAAAAAAAAAAAAAGATTAGCAACAACATTCCAGTTTTGCTTAAATTTTGCTACATACCTTGTCAGAAGCAATGCTATTGCACCGTTCAAAGCTATCCATACTTCCCAGACGGCCTCGCATTCTGTTAGCTCCCTGCAGAAATACGAGTGCCCAATTTTATCACATTATTCCTCATAGTATGATTAAGCCAATTCGTTCAAAGAAAGCACAGGACAAAAACAGTCATCTTAAAATGTAAACACAGAAGAGGTATATAGGACAAGCAACACAGCAAAACATCTGCCTGAACCACACATCTCTAATCAATGTAAAACCCTTTGATTTTAGAGTACTAAATTTGTTCATTCAAGTGTTATATTTATAGACCATGTGATGGCTCACACTCTCATAAGTGTACCTCCAAGAAACAAACAAAAAGTATAATTAAGAATTTTTTTAATATGCACACAACAAGTTCTGAGAAGGGGGAGGAAAAAGGCTTTTAATTCCTCTCATGAGAATACTCTGGAGTGTAAAAACCTTTTATGATCATAGGAAAGTAGGGCTAGAAGGGACCTCATGAAGTCATCTACTCCAGCCCCCTGCTCAAGGCAAGATCATCACTGACCAAGCCATCCCAGGAAAGCCTGTCTGACTTGCTTTTGAAAATTTCCAAGCATGGACATCCCACATTTTCTCTAGGTAGCCTATTGCAATGCCTGCCCATCCTCACAGTCAGAAAAGTTCCTCCTAATCTTCACTTTAAACGTCCCCTGCTGAAGCTTGAGACCTTTGCTGCTAGTCCTGTCCCTTACAGCCATGGAGAAAAGCCCATCTGCTCTGTGAATTACCTTTCAGGTAATTGAAGACTTATCAAATTCCCACTCAGTCTTCTCTCCTCCAGGCTAAGTAACTAGTTTTTTCAGCCTTTCCTCATCAGTCTGGTCTCCAAGACCCTGATCATTTTTATTGCCTGCATTGCATTCTCTCCAAACTGTCCACATCCTTCTTAAACTTCAAGGCCCCAAACTGGACACAGTACTCCAGGTGTGGGCACACCAGTACTAAGAATGGAAGAATCACTTGCTTTGATTTGCAAGTAACACCACTCCTGTTAAAACAACCCAGGATGCCGTTGACTTTATTTTGCGTGCAACAAGAGGCTTTATATTGCATGCAATATTTTGGCTCATATTCAGTTTGTGTTCCACTGTAACCCCAAGATACTTCTTTGCAGTTCTGCAGCCCAGCTACTCATTCCCCAGTTTGTGTTTGCGCATGTGGTTATTCCATCTCAAGTGCAAGACTTTGCAGTTGTCATGGTTGAATCATCTTGCTGGTTGTGGACCATTTTTCCAGTCTACCCAGGTTATTCTGGATCCTAGCCCTGCCTTCTGGAGAGTCTGCAATTCCACCTAATCTCGCATCATCCAAAAATTTGCTAAACTAAAATATGCACATGACGCCATCATCCAAATTATTAACGAAGCTGTTGAACAATGCCAGATCCAGGACAGACCCCTGAGGAACCCCACTTTATGCATCGAGCCATTGAGGACAACTGAGTACGATGATCCAATTAGTTACATATCTATCTTATAGGACTTTCAATTAGTCTGTATTCCTTAGCTTCTTAACAAGGATATCGCAGAAGATTGTCAAAGGTCTTCCCAAAGTCAAGGTACGTCACATCCACTGTTGTCCCTTCATCCACGGAGGTTGTCATTTTATCATAGGAGGAAATCGGATTGGTCAGGCATGGACTTGCTTTTGGCAAATTTAAGCTGACTGTTCCTGATCGCCAGGGACCCTGGTTTTCTCTGCTAAACACAAAAATTTAGAAGCAACCCAAAATCCACATTTTTCTATGATTAAAATGAAACACCATTTTATATATATATATACATACACACACATATATATATATACACATATATATATA
>NW_017729032.1:96481472-96484566 GCF_001723915.1 Gavialis gangeticus
TATTTTTTTATTTCCCCCCTCTTTTCTACCCTAAATTACATCAGAGGCTATATTGCAGAGCTGTCCAACTCACAGCCCAGAGGCCACATAGGGCCAGTGATGGGTGACCTTCCTATTTGTGGGCTTCCCACATGGCAGCTGGTGCTCTTCCTATCTCTCCTTCTCCTGCTGCCAGGGTCTCCAGGTTCCTCTCCCCACTCCAGCTTCCGCTTCCTGACCCTACCTCAGAAGTGGAGCAAAAACAGCCTGGGCAGCCATTGTGATGTAAAGTTAGGAGCCCAGGGAATCTGCAAAACCCATGTGGCGGGGGAGGGGGGGGTTCACCAACTGCTCAGAAGTTGAACATCCCCAATATACTGGAACAGGATTGGTACTTACAGGGAGTAGCCAGTAAACACATTGAATGACTACAAAAGAAAGAAAATTTGCTAGGCTGCAGTACAGGATTGTGAATATGCCAAGAGCTGTGGTTCTCAATGTTTTAGACTCAAGCCATCCCTCATTAGGCTCAAGGTACCCTTTAGAAAGGGCCTGCCAATAATAGAGCAAGTTTTCTGTTGTAAAGAATTCAAACACCACAACAGGTCAAAATAATTTTGATATTATGGCTTCCTGTTTGAAGTATTTGGATTTATCTTGGGAATCACACATAGGTATTTGCATACCTAATAGTGCCAATGTTGCATGGCACCCTAAAGAGCATCACAACCACCCAGAACCCTGGTAGGGAATCACTGCTGAGAGCCACCAACTGAACTGTGTCAAGTAAGTGACGCTGCTGCAACAGGGACAAATGTTCTGGGATTCTTAAACAATACACAGAAGTAGTTATTCTGCTCTGCAGAGACTTCAATTGAAGTGTTACATCCAGGTTTTGTCACTGCACTTTTAGAATGATAAACAAGTTCAAGAAAGTCCAGAGGAGAGTAATCACTGATAAGAACAGATTTAAAACATAAAACTTACGAAGAAAAAGTTGAAAGAATTCTGTTTGGTTAGTCAAGTAGAGAGAAGGCAAGGGAATTCCATAAAACTGCATCTAAGAAGGGCTATTGATCAATTGCTTTCCATGTGACAAGAGGTAGGTCAAGAGATAACTGTCTTAATTTGCAGCAAAGGAGATCGTGGAATTAGAAAAATCAGGAAGAAAAGCTAGATACAAGAATATTAAGAACTGGAACGAGAAGACTGTGCATCTCCAGTATTGAAGGTTTTAAAGAACAAAAATAGACAAGCATGTGGTCTTGGCAGATTTAATCTTGTCCTAGGACAGTCTTGGTCTAGATGACCTTTTGAGATCTCTTACAGTTCCAAATTTCTCCAAATAAGTGGAAATATGCCTTGAGATAGTATCTATAACTGCTCTTGTGCACTACTGCCATACTTAAAACCAAGATATGCAAGCTCATACTTGTTTTACAAGCTGCTGATAAACAGAAGGCAAAATAGTTCCTCCACTATTCACAGCTGTAGTTGTAGTTGTGCAACATCAGCAAAAAGTTACATTTTTTTCAGGTTACTTTTTCCGGCCATAGTTTTAGTCCTGGAAACCAAAACAATGTTAGTGGCCTTGATGCATGTCATCCTAGCCAAAGCCTGCATTACACAACCCTCTTTCTTTACTGGCTTCCCACATACCACAGAAATAAAAAAAACACAAATATTGCAAATTAACAGACTTTTAAAAAATTCACTGAATAGTGGTGTTGTTTTTGGTCATCAAAATGTGTCAATTCTTAGGTCAGGAAAAAAACCCTACCTATTCTTAGTCTGGCATAGACTGGGAACAACCTTCACAAACTGTATTTATGATGTTTGAGGTCAAACACAGGTTATATTTATTTTTCTGAGACCCACAGCTAGGAAGCCACAGTGTGTTTTCAGTGCAGTCCTGGCACAAATAAGATCACTTCAGCAAAAACAAACAAAAGGGAAAGTGACATTCTTTGCAGCCTTCTATTTTAATAACATCTTACTATAGCAGAACACAAAAGGGCATGTGCCTCTCATTTCTAGTCTAGCTGTAAACTCTATGCAGGTATTAGTGAACAATTACACTTTCAAGTAGTGAGAGGTAGTTAGCCATGTGTGTCTGAAGTCTAGTCAGCAGGGATCCTGGTTTTCTGTCTTAAAACAAAACAAAACAAAAAAATCCAATTTTTGGTTTTAAAAAGAGGAACCCCAAATCCACATTTTTCCATGACTTAAATGAAACACCGCTAACATCTAGATATCTAGTGGGAGGCCAGTAAAGAAAGACGGTTGTGTAACACAGGCTCTGGCTAGGAAAACATGCATCAAGGGCATCTAGATATCGTGGCGTTTCATTTAAGTCATGGAAAAGTGTGGATGGGGGGGGTTGTTTTGTTTTTTTAAACTGAAAATTGGGGATGTCAGAGAAAACCAGGATCCTGCTAATCATAAGGCAGGGTAGATATGCACTTTTATAGATTAAACTGAATAAGACTGCCCATCACAGGTTTTTGTGAACCCAAGTTCACTTTGTCAGATGCTATGAAAGTTCAATTGACATGAATGGCACCATCCTAATTAAGTAGTTTTGTACCATGAGAGATGCGAATACATCACCAACAAGTGCGGGGGTTTAAAAAAAAAGTTTTGAATACCTTTAAAAATTGAAGCTCTATAAGCACATCCTTAAAAAAATAAAACATTAAATAACTATGAAATAACTAATAACTTTTTGCCTGCAACAAAAGTTTAGAAGAGGATTTTATTCAAAGATAATAAGTTGTCTTTTAAACTAGTCAAGTATTTTCTTTACAAAGTTAAAATGAAGGTAAGTTTTATTATTAACTTTAATACCATGGTGACTAGATATTTATGCATGTGTTGGCAGTGGTAGAGTTTACTTGGTAGTCTTCTCTTGCTGAAGTTTGTTGTGCTGAGGAAATAACTGGAGGTCCATTGCATTAAATCAACAGACCATCTAAGATGCAGTTAAAACTCAGGTGTCTGCCATGCTCTTTGGTGGTTCTCAAACCGTGGTCCCTGGGCTGCACACTCAGCCCAGTCAACACACTCCTGCAGCCCTAGTGATATCAGGGCTGTTTAATCCTGTTAAAACATTTTT
>NW_017729032.1:96489566-96498569 GCF_001723915.1 Gavialis gangeticus
AGTCACTGGAAGGTAAACAGATAAATACTTAAAGTCTAACCCTTGGATCAGTCATAGGCACTGCAAGAGACATACAGAGATGTTGCCCCACAAAGCAAATATATTTTACAACACAGATGGCAAAAAAGGAACAAGAGAAGTTGTGCTGTATTTCTTTAAATTCGTGATTAACAAAGCACTTGGCAGTCAGAACTTCGTATTAGACAGCATACACAAAAAAGTTGTTCCTGCTCCAAATATTAGGACATGTATCATTTCCCTATCAGTCTTGCAGGATATTTCTTAACTAACTTTTATATTAAATGAAGCCATCAATGGGAATGGAAGGAAAAAAATCCTGTTGAACCGATGTCTAGCTTGCAAAATTCTGGCATGCTGATTTTCTAAATCCACTGTAGTTACATGTGCAAGGCATGTGTCTCTCTAAAATCCTGCACTTATTAGGAATATACCACGTGACCAGATACTCTATGATAGTGGACTCTGGAAGGTCTAGGTCCACTCTAAGAATTGCAGACAACCATGCAGGTGATTTTGTCCAACCTTGACCATGCAAGATTCCTTCTACTATGCACTATAAAAACACTACTGAAGCAGTGACCCTGGTGCTAGAGCAGTCCTCCCTTCCCTTCCAGTGCTGAGTTGAGGGGGGTGTAGCCAGGCCCCAGCAGGATTAGAGAGGGGTTCCCCACCCTGGATAACAGAGCATTTACCAGCTGTGTTATCAGCATATCACCCCATCAGAAAACAAAGCCTCTCACTAGTTCAAGCTCTTCTTAAAAGAAGGAACAGAGGGACATTAGCTGCTGAGCTTTGATTGGCTCCAAAAAGCCCTAACCCGACACTGCTCTGCCACAGCAAGGATCACAGCCAGCATGTGGTCTGCTAGCTAATGCTGAGGTGTCTGTTTAAGGCAGAAGGGATGGGGGATTCCTGCTTAGCAGGGAGTGGGAAGCAGGAGGAAACCAGGCAGATGTTGCTGTGCTTGCAAGTCTCTGCCAGAGTTGCAACCAGGGAGCAGACAGGAGGGGCCAGCTCTGCTGTGGAGCAGAGCCCCACCCAGCCCAGAGAGCATGCTGGGGAGTCTGTTTAACCTAAACCCAGCAAGGGGTCTGGGACAGACATTGCATAAACCAGTTTGACCCAAATCAGTTAAGTCTGACACTACATTCAGCCAGGTTTATCTCAAGCTGGTTTATGTGCATGGAACTTCTGTTTTGTTAGAGGTTTAAATCAGTTTCTGATCACTTAAACTGGTTTATGTAATGTCTGTCCCTAGTCAGAGTGTTTATTGGGCCATTCTTCTCCTACACTGACACCCCATCCCCAGAACACCTGCTCTACAACAGCATCCCCAGTGAAAAACTCATGAAAGCATAATCTGGCTCTGCTGCAACTTCCTTAGCCTGACTAAGGGTTTTTGAACCTGAAAGCTTGCTTAATAATTTTTTTTTCCAACCAGTTAAATTGGTCTAATAAAAGATATTGGATTCACCCAAAGAACCTTGTCTAATCTGGCTCTAGAAGTCAAATTCTCTGTGGACATGGAAAAATAAATAAATCTAACAGAGTGCAGATATGGCCATCTATCACCATTTGATATTTCCAACTACTAGAATTGTACAGATCTTTCAAGTATTGTTCTTCACCCACTTTTCTGTGCACACGTCATGTTCTTCTAGTGTCTCACAAGCGCTATAAAAATCCTCATCTTTACGTATAGTCAGATTTAAGTGATCTAAATAATGCTAGCTATTGCCCCAGTCCATCAAGGCATTTAAAGCCTATTCCTAAAAATTTAAGCCAGAGTATTTCCAGATTTTAGTGGAACTACATGTGCTTAAAGAGGTAAGTATATGAAGTGCTTGAGTAGAGACAAAACAAGACATTTTTGCTACTTAAACAATGTTATTAGTTGTGACTAGTACATCCAGGGGAGGATCCAGGAGGTGTTCACTGGTGCACTTGTCCCCCACCCCCTTTGATTCCCAAAAGTTGAAAACCAACTAACTGTCTGGCAGTGACAGCAGCATTTCTTCTCAGGCAGTGTTGAAGGAGTCAATTGACTTCATGGCTCATTAAGTCTACCTGATCCCTTCTAAACTCTTTATTCTACAGGTGTCTTCTTTCTAAATGGCCATGACGTTCCATCAGTTGTATCCTTTGCTTTCCAATTCTGCCGTCTGTTAAGAGCAGCTATTTCACACCCCTGCAGATTGTCAATTCATTTCAGTGAAGTTGTGTGTTTGTGCTTCAGTCTTACACTGAATAATATGGCCCTAGCATATTAGGAAAGCTTCTAGTTTATTTAACTGGAAAAAATGGTATTGCTTTATAAAGTGATGCATCTCACCATGTACACTCCACTTTTCAAAATTCTAGATCCATCCATGAGTATATCACGTTACCAGATTCATTGCAGGATAACTGCAAACACCTTACTGAACTGAGGCCTAAATCCTTTAGTTACAATGTACTTCTATAGGCACAGGCCATCCATTTATGCAGATTACCCCACCTAGCAGTCTACTGAGCATGTAGATGCTGACAGATTATCACTCCTGCACCTTTCTTCATTGTTCCTTTTCTTTCTGCTGTCTACCTGCTGTCACATAGTAATAGCCCTTTATAGTCTGAATTAAAAAAAACAACCCCCTTAAAAAAAAAAACACCAAACCAACCAACCAACAACCACCACCCACCACATTTAGAAGTAAATATACACTGTATGTTAGAGGGCTTTTCTGCTTGCTTGTAGCTTTTAATGATGTTACAACTTGGCTAACATGATGGAATGAGAACCCCTTATACTTTTAGGGGTCAAATGCATAGTTTATTATTATGTGAATTAACATCAGGTTTGTATACAACCTAGAATGAAATATTAAACAGTTAAAAATAAAGCTACAGCCTTGAAATACACTTCACTAGAAAAAGATCAAAATATTGATGCTTTTACCTCCTCCCACAACCAATCAATTTCCTTCAGAACTGTAATCCACCATTTGGATTGACAATAACATAAATTTTCATCATCCCTCCAGCCACCTCAGTTGCTGCTGCCAGACACTAATTTTTCACAAATTGCTCCTAAAGCACTTTTCCCTCTTCTGTGCATATCTATGAGAAGCATGTAAACAGATTAAATCTGAAGTTATCTGATGTTACACATACAATCCAACATTTGAACTAAAACCCAGAAATAATAAGGTCACACTGTGCTTTGGTTTTCATTGTCAAGAATATCTGGAAGTAATAATGACAAGTGGTTAATCTTACCCTCGAGAAGATATTTTCCAGGGAGCTAGTCAAGGATTTCTTGGCTTTGTTTTTCAGAATGTCAAGTTTAAATCTGCCACCACTAGCAGTGTTTTCTGGAATTGCACTGCCAGAAATGTTCTGTTGAAATAAGCAAGGGCATATTTCAGTTTTGACCACACTCTAGGTAACTGAAGGTCTCAAAGAACTAAAACAACATGGCCTGGGTACAAAAAAAAAAAATTAAAAAAAATCTAACCTATAGGAAACTAGCTATCTATGCCTCCCCTTCCCTCCCCGCTCTTTTTTTTTAAAAAAAAAAATAAAAGAAAAGTTACCTAGATAATGAGGTGAAGTTTCATGCATTCTTCCCTTATCAACCAATCTCTTACCGTGCTTAAACGTTAGTGTTTTGGTCTTACTGTTCCTCCTACTGAAATCTAGAACTAGAGTAACTGCTCATGGCTTTTTTGGATGAGCAGAAAAAAGCCACATAAATACAAACTTTAAAAGTTAGCATCTCTACACGAAGCAGAACGGTATAGTTAAGATAAGCAGACAAGTCATTCAAAAGCTTCAGTGCCCGTTGAAGTATTCCAATACCACCCTGCTTACAATAGTTAAGGTTTTAGCTGAATAAAGTAAAAAAAAAAAACCCAAAACACAAAAACCCAACAAGCATAAGTTTTACCAATGGTGCTTCCCCAATATGAATGTGCGTCTTCTGTTTAGCTTCACACAGCTGCCGCAGATGCAAGATGACAAGCTCATTTTCTTCCTGGTCATTGGTAGGCTTCATTTTCTGTCAAGAGCAGACAGTTTTAGAGAAGGTGACTTGACACAATTGTTCTTAGAAGTCAAGCTACCAATGAGACTATGTACCGACCCCATATTCATAAGCAGTATTGGCATTTTCACTTTAGATACCTAACAAGCTAATGGAACAAGGGGCTTAGGACACCATTTGGTACATATGTACTGCTCTGTAAAAACAGACAGGCATTATAAAGCAAAAGTCCCTTTCTGAAGATTACTTTAGACTGAAATCTGAACTGCCCTACTTTCTTAGAGACCTAAATACTTTGAAGGACAGGCTTACAGGAGCTCAAGTCATTTCTAAAACTGGAACTTGGCACTTTTGGGGAAAAAAAAAAGTGCCCTTTGTGCCAAGCACACTACGAACAACAGTACATTATCAAACTGTTCATCAGCATATCAGATAACGAGGAGAAGTGAGCCACTGCACTGAGCCAGACCTGTGCCATAAAGAAAACATATGGCTTCATGGTAATAGTATTAGGTAACTTATGTCTACATACCTCTTGTAGAAATACAAGTAAAACATTGTAACTTTAATCTCATTTCCTTCTGGACTAAATTAATGGAATTTACAGAAAAATAGCTTATTCGTGACATGGAAAGAGAAGGCAGGAGGTAGCAGTTACAGCATAAATGTTCATGCTCTCCCAAGAGGCAACCCCTTGCTTCTTCCTCTTTTGAAGTAGTTAAGTTACCTCTGTCCCTTACTTGAGAATGCATTTTAAAATGTACTTTGTTAAACTTAAGGGAATTTAGAATGGGTTTTTATTTTTCCCAAGCTCTCACAAATAAGAGATTTCCTAGTTAAAGGGGAGCAAGAATTCTTTAATGGAAGGAAAAAGACCGCATTGCAGAAACAAACAATGTGCCGTTAACTGAAGTGTCGTTGTTCAGTCCACTGTACTTGTTTATACTATGAATTTCCTGAAGCAAAAACACATATGTAAGTGTATCTAAGTTAAATTATGAAACCTCATTATTTTGCTTCTGTTAGAAAAGCCTACGGAGTTGGAGTGCATCTATTGCCTGTATTTCCTCATTATTTGGAGTGTGTGAGATGCTCAGTCTAACAACTTCCTGGCAAGTCAGGTCCCTGGTAAACAAAAACAGTGTTATTGGAATCCATGGGATATAGTCCTGTCTCCAAAAACTGTGCGCCCAGCCATGCCACATATGCATGGGAGGATGCACAACATTCGGGATAGGCCATAAAATTCCTCATGGACACCAGGGGGCTTCCAAGGCCCAATCTTGGTGCTCAGCTGAGAGTTAGAATTGGGTGTGAAAGAACCAGGTTTAAAAGCCACATATGAAGCACCGGGCTGGAAAGACTCTCCTAATTTTGGATTCCCATGGCCCAGGCTTTGAAACACCATGTGTTCAGCTTATCTGGGCTGTCAGGACACCAGCCAGAGAGGTTCTCCCTGATCTTGGGCTCCCAAGGCCACAGGCTTTTAAACACCAAGTATGTAGCTCAGGTGCACATGCAGTTTTTAGACCTAGGATGGCCCTATGTCTTGGCTGGAGACTCAGGGCTGTCCCAAGACCTACCATGGAAAAATCAGACAGAAGACAGCTAGATCCTAAATCTGTGGCTACCCTGTGTGATCTCAAGACTCAGCTGAGAGTTAGGCTCAGGTATGGGGTAGCCTATGTCTGGCACATGCCACAAGGTCAATTTAAGGCATGATACAAAACCATCCCAGAAGTCTGGATCTCTGTGTGGCTGGATGGCCATTTTATCATGTTATAAAACTCATCAGAACATGTGGCATGTGGACTGCCTTCTTCCTTAAGCCCCACCATGATCTCCAAGGTCATATAAGCACCAATAGTATGTCAAGTCCACTCAGCAAACACACATGGGAGAGCTCTCTCAGCAGCTGCTCCTCAGCTCTACAAAGTCCCTTCTTGAGGCCTGCCAGAGGCCAAGCATGGACATTGTTTGAAAGTGCTGCAAGACCATCCTATTTCAGCAGACACTTAACAAGCAAAGACTGTTTAGTGGGTCTCTTATTTTGATATTTTTCTTGCCCTCAGGTTGTTTTGTTCTCTTACTGGAAGCTGCTCTGAGCCTTTGTTGGGAAACTCAGCATATAAAATCATATAATTGTTACAATTTACGGCAGGGGTGTTGGTTGTAGCCATGTTGGTCTAAGGACATAGGCACATTTGGGTAAATGTGATATCCTTTATTAGACCAACTAAATAGTTGAAAAGTGTTCTTTGCAAGCTTTTGAGCACAAACACCCTTCTCCAGGCATAGGGAGATTCTGCTGTTGTTCTGTGTTCTCCTGGATGGAATGGAAGCCAAGATGCAAAATACAGGTCTGTGAAAATGCAAGTGTGTGACAATGAAGATCAGAGAGATGGGAGACAATAGGTGCGAGACAGGTAGGTGGAGGGGGGTGGGGGGTGTTGACCTGCTGACAGAATGCAACTGGTAAAGTGTAGAGAGGTTTCCTGGGGTTAATCTGATGGTAGGCAGGTTATAAATGTGCCACAGATCCAATATCTATATTTTATCCATGATTTTTTTGTATCCAGTAGATTTATGAAGTGAAGTTTGTAGGCTCATCTACAAAAGTTGTTTTGTAAATTCCCTTTGAGGACTGGAACTGAGAGATTGGATGGAGTGTGGTTGTCTTGTGAGAAATGAGCCCCCAAAAAGGTAATTGGGTATTCCTGTCTTGATAGATTTCTGTTGCGCATTCATTCTGGTGCTCAGTTGTTGTTTAATTAACAAAGTCAATAGAGGTGCACAGATTAAAAAAACAACAAAGTCTGATATCAGAACAGGACTGATACAAAGAAAATTGACTGTATTGGAAATTGGCCTGACGGGGCCGATAAGTGGCCTGTCCATGCGCACAGCCACAGAGCAGTGCATAGGCAGCGAGGAGCACAACCAGGCAGTTTGGACAGCTGCATGCAGCTGGTAGATGTGGTGTGGCAGAATGGAAGGAAAGGAAGGAAGGGGCGTAGGGGATAGATCAAGGCCCCTGCAGTAAGGGAGGGAGTGGGGCTGGGACAGGCGCTGTCCAGCTGGGGCAAGGCAGGTGTGGGACAGAGCCGCGACTTGTCCAAGGGGCGGCTCCTGCCACTGTGTACACCACAGGAGGACATGGGGGGCATGTGCCCCCCAATCTGTGTGGGTGGGGTGGGCTGCTGCTGCTGCAGGCTGGGGCCAGGGCTGTGCCAGACCCTTCCCGGCACGTGGGGTTGTGGGCTGGGGCTGAGCTTAAGGCAGGCAGCAGCACTGGGAGGGGAGGTATGGGGGGGGGGGGCTACTGCAAATTCTGGGGTGGCTGCAGCCTCCCCTGTAGCTTCCTACAAATGCTGCCGCTCACCCCAAGTGCAGCATGGCCCAGCTCCTGCCGGGATGAACACAGAGCAGTCCCAGCCCTAGTCCACAGCTGTAGCCAGCTCCATCTCACATGCAGATCCAGGGGGCACATGCCAGTCCTGTGCCCTCCTGGGATGCATGCAGCAGCAGGATCTGCCTGCCCTCCCAGCGCTCCCTGGACAAGCTGCGGCTCCATCACGTGCCCTGCCCTGCCCTGCCCTGCCCGGGCAGCCCCTGCCTTGGCCCCAGCCCCACTCCTCCCTCACGATGGGGGCTTTCATCTGCCCCCCAAGCCCCTTCCCTCCCTCCTCCCTTTCCATCACAACAAACTTACCAGCTGCACACAGCTCCTCAAGCTGCAGGGTTGCATATTGGAAATCAGATCAGCATCCGCTGATATGCTACCTTAAAAATTGGTTATTGTATCAGCCCCCAAAATCTATCCATGCACCCCTATGTTAATCATGTCATAAAATGTAATATCTGCCAGGCATTTAGCAACTGATGCCCACAGAGCTTGAAGGGAAGGCTTCAGCAGTATTTTGAGATGGCAGGGAAAAAGTGGCTGTAGCTATGCTTTTAGTGTGGTCTGCACTGGAAACGGCTCATTTGAATCTACACTCCATTAAGTGCCCTCCCTGACATACAAAAAGAATGCTTCCCTAACATAGTTTCACAATATGTCCCTCCTATTTTACAGATGAAGAACTGAAGCACAGTAAAAGGAAATACAGTAAAAGACCTGTTACCTGGCCTTCTAGTAGCCGGAATACTCTATTAACTGGAATTTTCATCTGGCCAGCTGGATGCAGGGGGAAGTTTGCATGTGGTTGCCACCACTGCTACCCACCACTACATGCTGCCACCATTGCACATCTAGCTGAAATGTCCACCCCATGATGCCACCGCTCTGCATCCAGCTGCTGCTACCTCCTCCCCACCCCCACGTCCAATCGAAAACCACCGGCCTCAGGTAACCGGAATTTTTAGATGCCCAACACTCCCCATTCCCTGTATAGCAGGGCTTTTACTGTAACTTTACTTATTATAGACAATTTTAGGACAGAGTTGAGAATTTAACTATTCCCATATCAAGTATCTTCAACTGTAATTAGAGTCTGCTCTGACGTGCTGTATTAAATAGAGTCTGCTGGGGAGTGCTAATTAGCGCACTCCCACAGCCTCTGCATCTTATGTATTCAGCTTTCCTGCACTTCAAGAAGGTAGTGGAAGCACTTTAAAGTTTGTTGAAGTACCCCTGCCACCAGTTTTAAGAGTGGGATACTGAATACACAAGATACTGTGGGCACTTCTAGTAGAGTGGCTCTCAGAGTACCCCACCCACCCTCAATCCCTGGAGCACATGTAAAACATGCCCTTTATTACAGTAAAGGTTTGACACATGAACTCAACAGTTCATGAAAATGCACGTAGGTTTTCAAATTACACCTTAGAAGGAGAATATGCATATTTACCAACTTAAAAATATTAGTCCATTGACAGAGAAGGCAGCAACTTCTACCTTACCTGAACACGTTCAAAAATGTCTGCTTGTTCATTATCAGTAAGTGATGACAGGT
>NW_017729032.1:96503569-96507500 GCF_001723915.1 Gavialis gangeticus
ACATGTAAAACATGCCCTTTATTACAGTAAAGGTTTGACACATGAACTCAACAGTTCATGAAAATGCACGTAGGTTTTCAAATTACACCTTAGAAGGAGAATATGCATATTTACCAACTTAAAAATATTAGTCCATTGACAGAGAAGGCAGCAACTTCTACCTTACCTGAACACGTTCAAAAATGTCTGCTTGTTCATTATCAGTAAGTGATGACAGGTGTCTCTGAATGACAAGTTTGGCTCTCGGTGGGTAAAGACCTAGGGGTGTGGAAGGGAGACAAACAAACATTTAGTAGATCTTCTTAGCACTACTAAGTGAGAATACCCTGTTATTCTTTCATTGTCCATCCAGCTATAGCATTTGAGATGATACACTTTTCAAAAACAAATTGGAATATAAAAGTGATAGTAAAATCAAACATAACTAGTTTTTTCAATTGGCCCTCCCCAGTTAAATCTGCTCACGTGGGGTAACTGTGCACAATATTGTCAACATATAGTTAAAGCATAGGACCCCCTTTCTTACAAAAATCACACTGAATATAAAAAGTTAATACCTTATTAAAATAAGGGGCAAGAAATCCAGTGAGGGAGGGTCCTTCAGTTTGTAGATCCCTATATAAAAGAAAACCTCTTCCTCCTCCCCCCCCACCCCTCCCCATCTTGCTCCCAACCTGCTCTACTCTGTAAACAAGTCAGGTTGATTTTTTCCTCTGTCTGCCCTCTTTAAATGATCCCTCTGCTGTCACAGAAGGCAAAGACAAAAGACAGTCTCCCTATTTACTGTTCCTGTGCCATAGTGACTCCAGCTGCAGGAAGAATCTTGCTCAACCTCAAAAGCTTAGGGCCTATATCAACTTCTATGCAAACAAATTCATAAAGACTTCCAACTCAGCCAAATGTTTGTAGCTTTGCACAGGGTGATATACTCCAGGGAAGCCCCAGTACATTTAAAAATCCAGCTCCAAAAAGTAATGTCTCCTGGTGTGCCTGTATGTTAAGAAGTTTTAATGTTAAGAAATAAATTTTGGCCAAGCATCATATTTTTCCCAATCCCCATTTTGGAAAGGTTTTTTCTTTTCGGAGGAAAAAAAAAGGGAAAAGAAAAAAAAAAATGGTTACAGATGCAGATGAGCACTTAGCATGGAAATGCTCAATTTGAGTGGTTAAGGAACAGGAAAGCAACAAGCAAGTGAAGATGTTGGTTATTAAAAAAAAAAGTGTTAGGCAGCCTTAACAGAAATCCTTGCCAGCCTTAAAGTTGACAAGCTTCTGCTTTGTCTACAGCTCAGCCTCACAAAGGGGGCAGAAACCCAAAAACACTTGCTATGTTTTGAAGTCTCAGGCTAAAGTTTTCAGAAACCACTTTTTGAGTACTCAAGTTGACAAACATGTCTGGTTTTCAGATGATTGGTGGTTCTGTCTTTATCCCCCTCTCCCCCAACAAACACACACACACACACACACACACACACAAACACACACACAAACACCCTTGCTAAGATGAGGCATCCTATATCCTGGAAACCTAAAGACCCCAAACAATGTATTAGTTGCTTTCAAAAAGGAGGAGTTACGATGCAACATTTTAAGAGTTGTTTGATATGCATCAGTGGAATAAAGCGGTTTCCTATCAGTTTAGCTTTGCATAGAGTAAGATGGAGAATTTCTAAGAAAACTTTGCTACTGCTGAACACTTCTACTGCTCAGATGGGAGACATATATCCATTCAGTACTTCATTACAAAATTGTTTCCTGGCCAAGATTTCTCATACTTTTCATTCACCTAAGAAAGTAAACGATACTATTTGACAAAGAACAGCTACTGTATAGTTTATTACAGTATCTCCAGACAATTATAAGGGAAGGCCTGTTTGCTGTAATATACTAGTTTGAATCCATGCACCACTGCTTTCAAAAGAATAGAGTACATCAGACTTGGGTAACAAAGGTTTATTTTTAATGTTGTTGTAAAGTGTTATTAAGAATTATATTGTGTCATACTTAGTTTCCTTTTAACTTTAGTGGAAATAATGTGCACCAAACTGACGCCAGACAGCAATTCTAAATGTTTGACATTTAGGCAGTGAAATATGTGAAAGACTGGTGGTTTTTCTTTTGGACTCTAGCAAGGGAAAAAAACAGCAGAACAGAAAAATCTCAAAGCCACAGGTTTCATCGCTGTCCCTTCCTTGACCAGAATATGGGCTTCAAAACTGTTCAAAGCAATACACACAACAATTCTCCCCATATTAAAAAAAAAAAGAAAAGAAGAAAAAACACTTGAGAGAAGTATAATATTTAGCAACAAGAACTTAATGGACCAGTTTAGAAAATAAATTACAAGAATCAACATTTCATTATATAAATATACTATTAAATAAGTGGTAGACTACTTAACTTGTCTACAGCCATGGGAGTTCAAATGCTATTAAGACTCAAATGAGTAAGACAACCAACACAAGTTCAGAGCACACAGTAGAGTCCAGTGAAAGTAACAGTTAATGTGCTGTGAAGCTTCAAAAGAAAAAGAAAACAAAAACATATCTGATTTAAGAAAGTTGCTACCTTCGATTCTTTCACAGAGTTTATGTAAGGAGTGCATAGGACAGGCCTCACAGAGTTTAATCTGAGTCTTGGCATTCTGTAGAGCTGCAGCAGTGCTAAAGGCTTGTTTCAGGGTAAGCATTATCTCATCGACCTGGAAAGAAAAGGGAAAGAGACTATGAAAAGTCTGAATCTTTGCATTTTTATACTAAACTGTAAAAACATACATCAGCACAGACTTGCAAGCATATCAGGCAAGTGCTTGATATTCGGAATGGTTATTTACTCCTTATAGTGCATAACTTGATCAATAAATTACAGTAGTGTAATAATCAAGAAAATGATGTTCTATTTTCAGTTTGCTATAGATTTCCAGATGACTTCAGGTAAAAGTCACAGAAACCTAAACAACATCTTCAAAAAGAACCCGATTTGCAATGGCTGCTTGCTGATGTTAAAAACAAACAAAACTGGCACTACTTTAAACTCCGTGCATCTCTGCGCTGAACCAAGCACATGCCCAGAAGAGGCTGCGCATTAGTTGGACCTGGCTTCCTTAACATCTGTAGAGCCCCACTTTAATGGGGCTTTTTTGGCACTTATCTAATAGCCAATTGACTCAGCTTTAGATAAAAGCACCAAAAAGCCTTGCTGAAGTGCTTAATCAATACAGACGCTGCAGGGCCAGGTCAAAATAACGTGCTGCTTAATCAGATAAAACACTTTTGGCAGGGGGGTGGGAGCCTTAGCATCTGCAAGCATCCTTAACCTGCATCTTCCCTTTCCCAACCCTGCATCAACCATCTTCCAGTGGGTCACTCCCGACTCTTATAATTAGACTATGTAAAAAAAAAAAAAGCTCAGGAGTAACCATGAGTGGTTCCATGTGCCACCACTGGGGCCATGCTCTCTCTTGGGAGTGCATCCCAGGTGGTGTGAGTGAAGAAAATCATGTTGCCCATGGTAGACTGGGATTCAGGAAGAAGAAATATACATATGACCTTAAGGCCAGATTTTAAACAAGGTATTTAGGTACTTAAAAAGGTATACCAAAATACCTAATGTTATTTTCAAAAGATCCAATAAGAGAAATAGGTGGTTATTTGGGTACTGAGAAGAATCTAGCAGCCTATTTCTATTTTGGTCCTTTTGTGGGGGTGGGGGGTGGAAAGTCACTAGGCACTTGTACTAATGACAAATATACCATTAAAAACCTGGCTTAGGGGCACTTTTTTCCTCCTCTCCAAAAAAAAAAAGGCAATGCAGTTCTCTAGACCAGTTTCGTTTTGTGCTCAAGTGAAGAAAGTAAAACCTAGGATTGTAAAGCACTTTGCATTTTTTAGAGAGTGGAAGAACACCCCCCCCCCCCAAACCATTGGTTGAG
>NW_017729032.1:96507641-96517891 GCF_001723915.1 Gavialis gangeticus
CCCCCCCCCCCCAAACCATTGGTTGAGTCTAGTTTCAAATATAGCACCTAAAACTCTGGTCTGACACCTCAAATCGGCATGTAGCTGTTGAATTAGGCACCTAAAATCTGAAGTGTTGCACATCCATAACACCTTTCAAAATCAGATGGTTTTGCACTGCTGAAAGTCAGGACAAAAATATGCAATTAAAAGGCACTCAAGCTCAAAAACTCAATCAGTTCTTGCACAGCGATTTCAGCTTTTCACTTTTCAGTAGCCTCAAAGAGTATTATTTGTTCCTGCCTAATTAACTTTTTAGCTTGGATACATGCTAGCAGCATTCTGGAACGCAAAAGTCTCTAGGCAAACCAATTGAGCAAGTCTCCCTCAACCTCTGTCACTCATTAAAGAATTAGGTTCTTTACCCATGTTTTAAAAAGCCAAAAACAAAAAAAGTGTTGCAGTTAGATCCTGCCTATACATCAGAAACATTGGGGAACTTTTTCTCAGACTCCCGGATCAATAGATTTGAAGACAGGGCACTAGTTTCTTTGTAAAGCAACAACAAATGATTCACGTGTATTGTTTTCCTGACAAGACTGCATTTGTGATAGACTCAGATAGTACAGCAATGCAGCTTTCCCACACTGCAGCATTTGGAAGAGTCAAACTGTTTTGTATGAGAGAGGTCAGAGGTAACTGTTTTCACCCTGCTTGGATGGATAGTCACATCCACATTCATGGTTAGTTTGCAAACTTTTTAGACTCTCCATCATTCATATGTATTATAAAAGTACTTTTGAAATATTCAAAAGAAAAAAAAATCTTTGCTTTAGCCTGGAAGGAACTGGAGGGGAAAAATAGATGCTGTAATTTGTGTTCCAATCATTGCCTTCCCTTTTCTTTTAAAGTAGTTGAGAGGGCCAGACTGTATTTTGGAGGGACATCCAAAATACAATGTAATGTGGGTTATTATTATTAGGAAAATATGTTGATAATTTGTCATAATGGGTCAGGCAAAGCTTTGCCTGTACATGGAAGTTTGAATTAAACAAAAGTATGCTGACCTGTCAATTGGATTAATGCTACTGATTAATTATACTACTTACAGTATTTACTCAATTCTAAGATTAGGTTCCCCCATTTAACATGGGAGGGGAGGGGGCAAACCCCCTCATTTTAGAATAGAGGATGAGGGGCTCCAGACCCTATTAGGGATCAGGGCCATAGCCACAGCTGCTGCCTGTCCCTGTCACCTCTACACTCCACCATCTCTCCCTATAGCCCCTTCTCCCTATCTTCCCCACCCCAAGGAGCCTCGGCTCCCCTACCTACCTCTTACCCAGCTCTACACCATCAGGGTCCATCCACGCTGCAGCCTGGGACACTGAGCATGGCTCCAACACATCCAGATAGCAGCAGCACACAGCTTGCATGGCCGCTACAGAGGCTGGGCAGGGGCTGTGCTCAGTGCCCCAGGTTAAAAATGGGGACAGAGCCTGTCAGCATGAAGCAAGAGTAAAGGGGGGGCAGGCACAAGCAGGGGGCAAGCTGCTTAATCTCCCCATACCACCCGTCTCCCACCACTGCAGTGGAGGAGTAGATAGTGGGGACAGATGAATTACAAGACGACCCCTCCCCAGTTAGAGTCTATTCACAGAAATTTATAACACATTTACTAGAATGTAATTACAGGGGGGTCATCTTAAATTCAGACTCTTAGATTAGAATAAAATAGTACTAAATGCTATTGATTACTGATGGCTATTAATACCTTTGGGGTAGGTTTGTTACTTTTCACAGTAATGGGACAAGAGTAAGGTGAACTGAGAGGAAAAGTTGAAGCCTGTGTTACAGCTAGAGCCAACTCTTACCATTAGAGGAGTGTCTCATTTAAATAATTACTAGAACCGAAAAGATATTGCATGGTAGCGTAGGCATGCTTGTTCAAGTATCAGTAGAGCCCAAGGACAGCTAGCTCACCCCATTTCTCAGGTAGGATTTGCAGCTTACACAGAGCTCCATGTTGCTGAACTGTCAATAACCCAGTTCCCCTGGAGTGCCTGAACATAGATATATCCTATTACTACCACTCCTGGAGTACACAAGAGGATTACCGACAGGGATATTTTTAGACCAGGTCTTTCTTACAGGTCACTTGGGAAGTTTGTTATCCATGATCAGATTAGCCCACAGATCAGATAGGTTTATTTTCCTCCAATATAAAACACTAAACTGGCCATGCAATTTGTTCTAATTGTTTATCCAGGTTTTGATAATAGGCTAGATCCTCAGCTGGTAGAAACTAAAGCATGGTAGCTCAGGGGCTCCAGCAGAGCTATACTGATTTACAAAAAAAAGTTGAGAATTTAGACCTATAGAACCGGAAAGGAGTTTCTAGTCTCACAACACCCAGCAAAAAATAAAGTCACACCACATCAGAAGGCCAACCAGTGCAGAAGTGTTTCAAGTAGGTAAAGCAGTCAATATTATTGGACTTTGTACATCTCAAAACTTAAAATTTTGAATGTTAATGGTCTTGTGTTTTTTTTCAGCTTACTGTAAAGCTAGTTGATTTTTTAAAAGTTAAACACCCCTTAGAAATATATTTTTACCAGCTTCAATTGGCAGTTAACCTAGTACTGCCATAGGGGTACAACATATGGTCTATAAAATTTATGGCACTGAGCCTTAAAAACAACCCAAACAAACAAACAGAATGCATTAATGCTTTAAAGTCATGAAGGACAATAAAGTAATACATTCCCTATAGTGTGTTGCATCTAACAATTAAAAAAAAGGCTGTCAATATGATGAAGTAAGCTTATGTGTCTCTGCCTTAGTCTTTAAAAGGTGCAACTCTACCCTGCCCTCTGCCAGACTTCAGACCAATATGGTTACTTACCGCTCTCGATTACAACTACAACCACCAACTGATAACCTTTATGTCCACTCTCCATCAGGCAGAACCAGCAATGTAACTACAGTGGGGCACCAGGATCCCCCTGCCAGGACAATGCAGCACCATACCTGGCTGTATAAAGTTGGGGGGACGTCGGGGAAGTATAATGCTGCTCCACCCCGCTCCCTAAAGAACCTTTGCCAAAGGAAACAGACCTGTTCCTAATATGCATGTATGGGAGGAGGGGGGAAGGGAGTAAAACGAGACACCAGGATCCACTATGACAGGCAAAGTCCAGCCATGGGAGACTCGAAACTGAATAGCAGCAGCACCTGTCTGAACAGGTAAGATTTCCCTTCGCTTATGCGGCTACCTATTCCCCTTCCCATTCCCACCTCCACGGTCAGCATACTCTAACTGCCTCCCTTTCCCCCCAATCCCAAGTGATCCATGAACTCACTAAGCCACAGGGCACAACAGTGATTTGTGCATATCACTTATTTTTCACAATAACTGGAAGACAGACAGACAGCAACTACATTTAGAAGACAGAAGCAGTGTAGCAGGAATAAAATTTAGAATTAAAAAAAAAAGAAAAAAAGTCACAGGATGTTGTTACAGGTTACCTCCATACCGTTTTAAGTCCATGGAGTTCTGCACAACATTAAAGTTAGAACAGTTTAAGAACAGGCACAGGTTAAGTATTAAATGCCATCTTTGACCTGCACAACTGACTTGCCACTAGAAGGCCTTGTGAGTAGGGGCAGGGACAGGATCCAAGACCCTATCCTTCCTTTGGGAGTGGAGCCCTGGAAGGTAAGTATGGCAAGAACATGGAGTCCCGTGGGAACACCTATCCCTGGGCTACACGCTCTTGCCACTTGGTGGTACCCAAGCATGGGGTCATCAGGGGTTAACCATGGGGACAGCATGGACCTTGGGGAAGCATCTTTCCCTGGTCTCCATGCTTGCACTAAGCAGCCCTTTCCCCCTCCAGGACACCCTTACAGCCCCACCAAATTCTCCTGGCTAAGGGAAGAGTTACCTAGACATGGGGCAAAGTTTTATCCCTCAGAGAGGGCCATGTGCCTGGCCCACAGCGGCAGGCCACGTCTCCTGGATTCCTTGGAGCTGGCAGTGTAGTGCCAGGTGAGCTGGGATCATACCTGCTGGGGGCAGGTGGGAATGTTGCCTTGGGGCTAGTACCACACCCTGTGCAATACAGCTTAGGCAGGTAGAAAAAGTTTGTCAGGGGTAGCCATACATCCTAGGGTGGTAGAAGATTGCAAATTGGTTGCTTCATCTCTGTGGAGCAGACCAACCAATACTCTAGCTTGAGCTAGGTAGAACAGCTCAAAAAATAACGCTAGCATGAAATGACATTAAATTTAAGCAGCTTAGCAGGTACTTAGTACAGTTTAGCACCTTTTAATGAATGGACCATCCCATTTTAAATGCCTTTAGAGTGGTTTAAGTGGTGACCTGTAAACACTACTACAGACTAAAAGTCAGTACATCTAAGTTTTTTTCCAGCTCCGTTGCCAATGTATTCCTCTGTTCAGCAGACGTAAAGAAGTGCTGAATCAGAACCTCAGACAATGAGCAGGTTACTCCTATTCAACTATTCAGGTAGGCTTCTAAAAATAAAAAATCAGCCAATCAATAAAATCAGACTACATGTGGATTTAGATGCACACACTGCCCAAAAATCAGACATTTGCAAATTCTAACACCTAGATACCCTCGAGTGTGAATACTCTTCTAGAGTCAAGTAAAAGCACACTTGTATAATGAACTGGAAGATCAACACTGAACACAACTAGTTTATACATGAAGAAAGTGAGGACAATTCTTATGCCGCACTAGTCTGTAGAGTTTCAGGGTTCATGACAAAGTTGGATCTTCTGATGAAAAGTACTTGAGAAGTATGAAAAAAATTTATTAAAAAATACTACTTAAAAGTTACTTACCAAAGACTCACTTGCACACTGGAACACATAGCAGACATACTGGCTTAGCCCAGGTTCAATAGATTCGCGACAAATGAAGCCAAAATGATCAACATGTTTTATACCCTGAAAAGTTTGAGACAGAAAATTAATGAATATGTGTTTAAAAACAAACAAACTTAAAAAGAGACCATGGTCACTGACTGAATTTCAGTACTTGCTAATAGTGATATCCAAGTTACCATCCTTTCCTCTTATTCTTCTAATGAGCAAAAGGTAGTTACCAAAAAAAAAATCAAGCATAACTTCTTTCTCCTGGTCTACAAGTCATAGGAGTCTTTACATCACCAAAAGATCAGCCAACTCAGCAGTGAATCAGGCCTGCATTTCCTTTCCTTTTGACAAACTATAGCAGCAAATCAACTAGGGCACCATGAGATTCTTCCAGGGGTACCAGAGTGCCCATCCTTTTGGTGGAAAGGTGAGTACTTGCTCCTCCTCTCACCAATTGCTTCAACACCCCACAGACAAGCAGCACCCATAGCTTCTCCATACTCCCCAGCAGATGTGGGGCTACAGAGCCCCACTTCAGCCTGGCTCTCCCTCCCCCTGCACCTCCACTATGATCCCTGGGAGGAGCTGCTGTCGCACATGGCTCTGGTTTCCAGCAGGCATGACAGTAGGGAGTCAAGCCTACCCTCAGGTACAAGCCAGGTGCAGGGAGGGAACAGAGTATGGAAAAAAACAGGGTGCAGTTAGGTGAGGTCCACCGTCTTCCACTACCCTCACCTGGCACCAGCTAGATTCTAGCTCAGTGGCTCTAAGCCAAGGTTCCTCAATTCCAAAAAAAACCCAAAACAAAACAAAACACCACCTACTTATGTAAGGTGCCTTGAGGCTAAAAAAGTTTAGCTTTGCTTTTGAAAAGCAGAATGAAAAGAATTTTTTTTCAGCTTTATGACTGCACAGAACAATATTCTGCAAGTCTTTTGTCAATATTTGTATAGTCTAAACGTAACTGTAGGGAAGTGCCTGAACAAAGAAAGTGTTCATTTACAGTAGGATTTACAACTCTGAAGTTTGGATGCAGCTCTGTAAATACCCATGTTATGATCTGGGATCCTGTCGTTTTTTTTTTAATTGGAGAAAACAAGACAAAAAACCCCATGCAAATTCTGATTAAAACTAAAAAAAAAAATCTGCATTTTTCCATGACTAAAATGAAATACTACTGTATATACAGGTATCAGTTGAACGCAATGTTTTATTGATATATTTACAATTTTAAAGTAATTTGGAAGTCTACCAGTGCCTCAGTCACTATAATGAAATAAATTCTAAATACCTATACATTTTGGCATTTGATTTTTGGGTTTTTCCCCCCCACGGAAAAGAAAGTGCTCCCCCTGCCCCCTTATCTCAACAGGATGCAGGTCCAGCTACGGCTGCCTCCTCTCTCCCCCTACCCCCACTGCTTTGTGGCACTGAGCAGCCCCGATATGCTGATGCCCTGCCCATGCCACTGCCCCTCACTCCCCACCCACAGCCCCCTGGACCCTGCCCCTCACTTGCCACCCACAGCCTCCCAGCCCCGCTGGAGGGGGTCCTCAGCTGCCAGGGCTATGGGGTCAGGGACCCGGGTCTGTAGCCCCCTGCCCCTCACAGCAGCAGTTGAGCCTCAGCTGCCACCAGAAGCAGCAGCTGCTGTGGCAGAGTAGCAAGCCCAGCTCCTCCTCTCCCACAAGCTCCAGGGCAGATGCTGGCTGCCCTCTGTGGGCCTGGGCTCCCTGCCCTGCTGCCTCCCCCCCATGGGGGTGGGGCTCCATGGCTCAGCAGACAAGACCCAGCATGACAGAGCAGAGTGGGGGAAACTTGGTGCTGCCGCTGGGAGCATCATGGTGAGATGCCTCCTGCCCACTCAGCAGCAGCAAGGGGCACAACTCTGCATTGCCACACCTGTTGATGCCAGGGCACTGAGCTTCTCTGCCTGGCCCCACTCTACTCTGCCACACTGGGTTTTACCTGCTGGGCCTTGGAGGCCCCCCAAGGGGAGGGCAGCAGGGCAGGGAGCCTGAGCCCACAGAGCGCAGCTGCACCTCCCCCACACACAGATCTAGGGGGCATGTGCCTCCCATGGCCCCCCCCCCAGGAGCGCATGCACAGGTGGAGAGCCAGCCTTCCCCGCCATTGCCCATGGCTCCATCCTGCTCCCCACCCAGGCCCTGCAGCTATGCATTCCAGCCCTGGGCCCCAAGCTCCATCCCAGCTGGGCACCAGCCCCAGCCCTAGCCTTGCCCAGCTTCCTCCCTCCCTATGGGGGCCTCTATTCCCCTCTTCCTTCCCCTGACTTACCTGCAGAGACCAGCTCTCCAGGCTGCCTGGTGGCCATGTGCATGTGTGCACATATGCATGGCACCCCCTGCCTGATGGCATCTTCCCGCTCCCCCCCCAGCCCCTTGTGGGCTCGAACTCTGCCTGCCTGCAACAGAAAACCTGCTGCACGGTTTCCCAAGTTTTCCTCCTTTAAAGTAGAAAATCCAGGTTTCACCACTTGCCTCCACCTCCACCATGGTGAACAGAAAACACAGATCCCTGGTTATGATTAGCTGTACTGAAGGAAGAAAACCACACAGTACAAGCCACTTACGAGGCCAATATGAAAATAGAGATAACCATTTCAAATCGTGAAAATGGCACAAGCCGCTTGTCAGAGCCTACCGATCTGCTTACACTGACCTAAGCATGCTGGCTAGTTTGTGCTGAAACGTTGTGGAAGGGAGAGGGAAATGGAGAGGGATGGGGGGAGTCTGCAGACCCACCATCAGGACTCTGGTACTCCGGCTCCCATATTCTCTAGCCTCTCTTTGCCAAGGAGGGACTAGAGCTGAAGAGCCAATTTTGGGAATCAGCAATGGGGACCTCAGAAGTCAGCCAGGGTCTGGTATGGTGTCAAGGGGGGTAGGGAGAGGGTGGATCTCCAGCAGTGCCCTGGAACCCAGAGTGGGACCTGGTAGTTGAACAGCAGGCAGGCTGTCCAACTACTCTCCCTGATGCCCTGCCAAGGCATAACAAACAAGAGAAACGGTTCAAAACATTACTTCATTTTCAGGGAGGTATTGTTTTGGAGTTTTTCACCACTTTTAGAATATTTCAAGGGGCTCAACCACCAGCTGCCTACACATATATATTTCAAACACCATTTGAAATGTTTTAATTATTACTCATGTCCATACCCTATATAAGGGCTGCATCTCCAGCCATGGCTGAGGAGGAAAGAAAAGGACTTGGCATTAGGGCTTGCAGAATTAGCTGACTGTTGTGCATGTTGGACAGTTTCCTTACTGCCAAATAAGCTCCCTATAAGTTGCTTAGGCTATACTAATGAAGAGATGCATTGCATTTGCCCCTCCAGAATGGTCCAGCACTGCTTAATGAATTACACATACTGTTCCCATACCAAAGCTTTAATAAACCATTTTGATACTAGAGTTATAGAAACTGACCTCTGGCACAAGCCATGGAAGCGACTGCTCAGAAGTCAGGGACCTGGTTAAATTCAGATCTGATCTTCTTCTCAGCCTAAGCCTATTCCAGGACCAGAAAGCAATTCACAACCTAGTTCTCCTGTGGCAACTCCAGACCCACAAAAATCAAGTGGAAAAGGTGCAAGATTATACATACATGAGGGACCAAGTGCTACCCTTCAATATGATTAACCACCATCATTTAAAATCAGTCCCTAACAGGCCAGTTCACAGACTCAGCAGAAGTTGTTTCAATGCCAAAAGTCTATTAGTCTTCAGACTTTTCTCATTTGTTTGCAAAGGGGAATGTGTATGGGGGAGGTGGAAATGACACTTGAATCATTGCAGCCAAAAATAGCACAGTGAGTTTCTCGGTTAACTGTACTTCCACCACTGTTCTCTACTAGGGTAGCTCAACTTCTCCTACCAGCAGGGCACATGGTGATTATTTATTGTTCTGCTTACCTCAAGGTCATTGGGGCTATTACAAGGAAGCCTACACAGCTGTCTCTGGCACTTAAGTTCAGCTGCACACACATTTTTGTTTCTTGTTTACCCAGTTATACAAGTTTGACGTGCATTTTCTAGTCTGAAATGCAACACTAGCATATTTGAGACACAGAAAAAGCACCACAGAAAAAGAATCCTGAGCGCAAGCTGAGATAGCTTCCTTTCCTTTTGGGAATTTTTAATCTTAGAAGAGAATATTCCCAGCAGCATTGCATCTCAGATTTGGTAATAAATTCACCAAAAAAAAAAAATTGTTTAGAGGAGAATTGTGGCTCTTCTACAATGCTTAGTAGTGAACAAATAATGATGAGCTTTTTGTTACAAATACTTAGCTAAAACTAAAAATTTTTCATTTCTATTATCATTTTTCCTAATATGCAGCAATTCTGGAAACATTACACAACCCTCTCAGGACCTCTTCAAATTTATTCTCAGTTTGGCTTTTATTTTTACCTGCACCTACTAGAGTTGTGTTCGAGTGTTTAACAGGAATATGCAATGTTATCTGAAGAGATTATTGCTTCTAAATGCATAGCTTGCAAGAAAGCTGGCACACGGAGGACTGGAATACCTCTAAACAGTGTTCAGTTTCTTTGTTGCAATGCCAGCACCAGCGTGGCCATCAAGATTTTCAGGAAAAAAGTCACTGCAGAAGGCAACTTCTATTACTCAACTAAGCAGGTTTATTAAAATTGTTGTTGGTCTGTTTCTTCCCTAGATACAGGATGTATTGGAACAAAGGCAGTCACAGGCTTTATCACTTTTCCATTCTGCCCGACTGATCTACGTACACTTCAAAGCTATTAAATCATCCTCACTGTGTCTGGTGCATGTCAGCTTCAATCTACACACTGTCTCCTTTAGACTCCTATCAGGGACAGTAAGCCTCAATTGTTAGTTAATTTTCAAGGTAGGTAACTGTATTATGCAAAAGGAAGCTTTTAAAAACTGTTTGTGCCACCCAGGCTGGGGGCAGATATTCAAAAGCCCGAGTCTGAATCAATTCAACCTTTGTAGGTTAGTCTAACCTGGCTAGGCTAAACCAGTTACCAACCATACAGACCATTCCAACCTCTGAACCGAGGAAACGCAGGCACATGCCAGCAGTGGCTCAGGCTGGAAGCCAGGGGATGCTACAGCAGCCCTCCCTTCCCTTTCACAGAGCTAAATTGAAGGGGAGAGGGGTGTGGCCAGGCCCCAGCAGGACTCTGATGTGGGAGGGGTGTAAACCACCCCCCTCCCACCCCCAGCTCGCTGCTTAAGGGGCAGGGGTGTTGCCAGCCTGCAGCTCTGAGGCAAGGGGGGGTGTGCGATGCATGCATCTGTTAATATGAAGCTTTTCACTCTCCCTCCCTGCAGCAAACTGACAGGCAAGCAAGCACGGGG
>NW_017729032.1:96518216-96522525 GCF_001723915.1 Gavialis gangeticus
AGCAGGAAATCTGGTTTATCTCAAGCCAGTTTCAGCCAGCCATTTTCAAACTGGTTTATGTGCATTGAACATCCGCTCCGTTACAAGTTTAAACTAGTTTCTGATCACTTAAACTGGTTTACGTGTAATGTCTGTCCCTAGCCCCAGTGTTAAAATAAGAATGCTTTTGTAAAATGAGATAGTGGCATAAAGACCACCAGTAAGTGCTCCTAGCGACTTTTAAATAAGCTTGAAAGCATTAGGTATACGCTCGTGCAATGATATACATGAACATGGCTGTAGGAGGAGAAAGTGTGGCAAGAAAGGGATGAAGAGAAAGGTTGGTTCAGGGATCAGGTTTCAATATACTTAAGCAAAAAAGATGACTGGCAGCTGCCTAAACCTACTACAGGTGGAAGGAGAGCTGCAGAAGAGCTTCCTTTTCTCCTACATTTCAGGTTATAATATTTCATTCATCCAGCATATGTGGGTAGTTAGAGACACCCATTGTGTCAAATCCATTGCTGCTGCTCATACAGTTTCCAGAAGTCATGGTGCTGCCCTTGCCTTTACTATAAAGTGAATCCCACATTGGGGGATCTCTACCCATGCCCCAGACAGGCCAGTGGCTACACTACCCTTTGCTCCTGAAAGCCGTCACTGATACACCACCTCTTGATTCCAAATCAACCAAAAACTAAATAGCCTTATTGATACCAAAGTGGAAATACTTTGGAGGGAACACTGAGGATATGCCAAGAGAAACAGAAGAAAATAATCTTCATACAGTGATGGAGCAGACTTAAATGGAGGGCATCAGCTTGAGAGCTACAGATCGTGCAAAGGGAAAGAGATGAACCAATTTTGGGGTGCTTCAACCTGCTAGACCAGGGACTAAACTCTTGGGAATGGGCAAGAACTTTTTGCTGTGTGGGCTTTGCCCCAATAAATGCCTTTGAAGAGGAGCCGTGTGTTTTCCTGTTTGGGACTTCATGTACATCCCACCTCTCCCTTTAAAAGAGAATTCAAGTCCCTCAGAGCCAAACTGGGTATTAGCTCCTTCAGCCAAGGTCACAGGTAACCCTGGAGAGTCAGGGACCCAACAGATGGCATTTCAGAGTTGAAAGGAGCTATGGATCACTCCACTAATACCTAGGCAGAGTATGTCGAGTGTACTCAAAAGAGACTGGACAAGGCTGGAGATTGCAAGTAAGCCTTCTGGGGGAAATATATAGTACAAAGAGAACAGATTAATTATCTTCTTACATTTTTAAACTGGCTATATTAGCCATAAAGAGTAAAGAAAAATCTAATTTTATAGATACCAAGAAAAAAAATAAAGGGGTAACTACTTAAAAAGCACCTGAGAAGGTATAATCACTACCTTTAAGGGTATCTGCATGGTGTTGTTTACCTTCTCTCTTTATCAAAACCTTTGGCTGCATTTTTCTGCCTACAGATTACAATGGCACCATGCCATCTCTAAATCAAACAAGATGGTTCCAAGCACTAACAGCTAAGTCATAAATACATACCTGAGAACATGAGGAGATATCTTTAAAATTCTTTTCAAGGACAACAGATTTGGTATCTGGGCTGATTAGGTTAATTTCAAATCGTCCAACCTTGAAAACAAGTGGGGAAAAAAGAAAGTCACACTGGTCTCAGAAAATGCAAGTGAATTGTACACTCATATGAGGTTAGGCCTACATGTTACCACCACTGCCCACAAAGCAGCTTTGTTTGCTCGCTGAGTAACATACTGCTCAACAGGAAGATGCGTGGCATACAGTAGTCTTCAGAACAAGAAAAGCAAAATAGGCAGTTCAGATTTTTAATAAGATTATTCTATTCATGGTTAATGAAAAACTTTAATGCTCTATTAGACTGACCTGAAATCATCTAGCTTTAAGCTTCCCCCCCTCCCAAAAAGGTAAAGAAGCAAAAACAGCCAGATATTTTAGAAGACATTAGCTTTTTTCAGGGATGGTTGTTTGTTTGGAGGAAGCAAGAGATTTGTGGGGCGGGAGGGGGGTTCTTTTCCAAGTGCTTCATTTAGCCTTTATTTTTAGTTATATGAATGAGAAGCAGATTCACTACAGTGAATCTCCTGTCTGATTTCCCAAACAGCTGCTCCAAGTGCACATAATAATATTCAGTGGAGTTTTTCAGCTAAGCCCTTTTTATCACAAGTGATTGTCTATGGATTTCTAATGGGCCATCGACTTACTCACATAAGTTGGCAATCCCCCAAGATGGTGAAAATGTCACTTCTCCTCTGAACTAGGTGGGAAGAAAAATCCCAAAGCAGTTAGCTGCCTATTAGTTTAGACAGCAAAGATCTTTCCTTGTATGGGGCAGCAGCTTTTAATGATTTTCCCTTGATCATTCAGCCCACGTACTGCCAAATCGAATGCACTTTTAGGAAAAAAAGGAAGAGTTGCAGGATTTGAAGATGAAGTCATCTGCGCTACAATAATGTAAGAAAAAAATGTTGCAAGACAAACTACTCCTATTCTGGGAAAGGGAAGTGACTTAATTGAGTGAAATTTACTGTAAAAAATTGGTTTAAACTGTGTTTTATTATTCCTCACAGTTTTAGAAGTACTTCAACAAGAGTGTCCCACTCCCATTGCAAAAAAGGGATAAAAAATAAATCAAGATATTAATCTTGTGAAGCTAGACATTTATTTATACCCAGGAGCGCTCTATCATATCTGTATCCATGTGTTATACACACGCACACTAACTATATTTTATTATTTCATATTTTATTTTTACATAACTTGTATGTAAATATATATGCATATAGCTTTAGATATTAAAATCTATATACACACATTATATTGATTATATATTTATCCATACATACAGATATGTAATTTTTATTCTTTTGTTATTTTATATAATTTGTATATAAACCCTGGCTCTAGAGATAAGAGTAGGTCATAAGCCAAGACAAAAAAAATAAACATTCTTTTAAATAATTAAGCAAATATCAAACGAAAAAAAACCAGACATGATTATTTTTTCTTCCAATTTATTAGAACCCACAAACTTAAATCCCTTTAGATGCTCAATCATTTATATCTACGCTCGTTTTAGAGACCTTCCCAGTGTGGTTTCATACTCTGTAATACAAAACATAGTATCAGTGTTAGATGGCTTGTAGAAGTCGTCCACAAAAAAAAAAAGTTCAAAACGCATATAAAGTAAACGGTGCAAGTCAACTCCACTAATTGCAGGGACATACCTGAAACAACATTGTTCTGTTCTTCTCAGAATCTGAGGGCTGAACATGACTGGGTGCGCTTGCATGTCTCCTTCGAGGCTGTATTTTCAGGTTGGTATCATGAACCCGCTTTTGCATAATTGCAGTGACACTGCTACACCGGGAGCGGAACTCCTGCTGTTCATCAAAGCCTGAATCTTCCAAAATTCGCTCAGGAAAGGAGCCTCGAGTGCCCGCCAGGCTGGCCAGATTGGTCTGGCTACCAATTGTAAACATCCCAGGGGAGGCATTGGTGCCATCTAGCTCCTCAAATGGACTATCTGTTGGAGAAGTGGGCAAGTCTCCTTCACCCAAGGTTAACTCCAAACTGGAATCTGTACTCCGCTGCTCACTCAACAGCTTCAGGCGCTGGCGCTCATGAAGACTGAATTTCTCAATGCAGTCATCAATTAGGGTGGAGGGGGCTTTCTTGTGAGCCACTGTCACCTTTCCACAATACAAAACCTCAAATTTTTGGGAGTTGTAAAAGGCTTCTTCACTATCTTTACTGGACTTGGCATCCTCCTTCAGGGCTGCTTTGGAGGCTTGCCTTATACTGCTGATAACATCAGGAACCTGAGTGACAATTAAAAATGGTCATTAACAAAGTTTAAAAAAAGAAAAAAGGAAGAGAGAGAGGACTCGTTGCCTGCTAAGTGTAACATGTCAGGGCTCTACTGCCAGGTTGCTCCTAGGAGGCTGTTGCTGTTTTAAAGACGGTCAATGACTACAAAAAGCGCATGTGCGTGTTTGGAGGGAGACCATAACACACTGTACCAGACAATTCCTTTTGCAAATAGATCAAGCCATCTTAAAACTGGTTATATTTTTTTCCCATGCTACTCCACTTCGAAGACTGTTCCAGAACTTCAATCCTCTTAATCGTTAGAAGTCTTCTAGTTTCCATTTCAAATGGAATCATCATCAGTTCTTGTGCCAACATTGTTCTTTACCTTATAGTGCCTGTGCTACCTTAGCGTTTACCTCCATGACTTATTTATAGACATCCATCATATCCTCTTCCACACCTCCTCCCTCTCCCATGCCACTTCTCACCCC
>NW_017729032.1:96527525-96529361 GCF_001723915.1 Gavialis gangeticus
ATATCCTCTTTCAGCTTTTATTTTGCTCAGCGAAACAAACGAAGCAGTCTCCGCTCATCCTGTAGGACCCTTCCTGGCTAGGGACAGACATTACACAAACCAGTTTATTCCCCCTTGCCCCTCTGCTTTCATAGAATCATAGAAGTAGAGTCGGAAGGGACCTTGTAGATCTTCAAGTCCGACCCCCCGCCTGGGCGGGAGAAAAGACTGGGCTCAAATGAGTCCAGTCAGGTAGGCATCAAGCCTCTTCTTAAAGACCCCCAGGGTAGAAGCCAGCACCACTTCCCTTGGAAGTTGGTTCCAGATCCTAGCCACCCTAACTGTGAAGTAGTCTGGTATAGATTAGACATCTGTAAGAACACCTCAGCATTAGCTAGCAGACCACATGCTGACTGCAGCCCATGCTGTAGGAGACAACCAAGCAGGCAGGCAGGCTTTTTGGAGCTAATCAACAGGTAGCTTAATAGGTCTTCTCAAGCAGCGTTTCCAAGGAAGGACGTTTGCTCCCCTCCCCCTCACCACTTCCTGCTAAGCACAAATTCCCCCCTTCCCTTCTACCATGCCAAGAGGTGTCTGTGCCAAATCAACAGATAGCTGGTACGTCTCTCTGCTTTCTTAAATGGGGCAACAAACACTGAGATAAGGGTGATAAAACACTGTCATCAGCTCCCCACTCCCCCCCAGCTTCTTTGCCTGTCAGTTTGCTGCAGACAGTATACAGAAGTAGGGAGGAAGAGTGAAAAGCTCTGTATCATCAACAGATGCATGCACTGCATATTCCCCCTTGCCTCAGAGCTGCAGCACAGGGCTGCAGGCTGGCAACACCCCCTCCTTGTGAGCAGTGAGCAGGGAAAAGCCTGGGATTGCAGGCAGGGTGGGGGTTCACAACCCTCCCTAAAATCAGCAGGGATCTGGGTTTTCCATTTCCCATGGAAAAAAAAAACCCGCAAAAAACTATGGATTTGCTGGTTTTAAAATCAGAGAAACCCATGGTTTTCCCCCTTTTGCAAAGAGCTCTGCAGGCTGGTAGAATTCTAGACTGCAAGAGCTGTTTGCAAAAACAGCTGGAAAGCTCCAGCCCTGCCTAGAGGGGCAGGGGAAGGGGGAAGGGCAGAGCCTGGGGCTTTTAGCCAGTTGCAAGACCTAGGTCAGGCTCACTTTCCTCCTGGACCTGTGAAGTGCTAAGTGGGGCTTGCAGGGCAGGGCTGGGGGTTGAGGGAGTGGGGAAATATACAGAGTGCCCAGCTGGCTCCACATCACCCTGCTTGTGGCTGGAGTGCTTACCTGGGGGCATGTGAGCGGCTCTAGCAGCCCTTAAGGAAAGCTGCACGTGGAGATGCTAGCCGGGAGCAGGGAGATGTGGAGCCAGCTGGGCACTCCATGTTGTTCACTCTCAGGGGCCAGGGGGGAACCATGCACCCAGATATGTGCAGGGGGCAGGCTGCAGGCTTGAGCTCCCACCCTGCTTTCCTCCTGTGGGGGGGGCATGGAAAAGAGGGGAAGAGGAGAGAGGTGAGGAGATCCTGTTGTGGCCCCACTGTTCCCAGCCATGCAAGGTCTTGCCTGCAAGACTACAGCAGCCCTGTGGGAAAGAAGCAGGGTGAACGTTTGAGCCTACAGCCTGCCCCCCCACACGCATCTGGGGACACAAGTTTCCCTTCCTTTGTGGGAGTTTGCACAGCTGCCAGGAGGCAGCCCTGCCCCTGCCCAAGTCAGCAGCAGGCAGGCAGCAGTGGGGGAGCCAGCTCCATGCTCCTGCTGCAGCTGCCTTCTGTTGGGAGCAGGGAGCTGTGGACCCAAGTTCCTGGTCCCATAGCCCTGGCAGCTGGGGGCCCC
>NW_017729032.1:96534361-96536874 GCF_001723915.1 Gavialis gangeticus
TCAGATTTTGGGGTTCAGAGATTTTACAATTTATAATCATGGAAAACTGCAGGCATGTGCCCAAGTTTCCTCAATCCAGAGGGATCCTCTGCATCATTGGAAACCAGTTCAGCCTAGCCAGGTTAGGCTAATCTGCAGAGTTTGAATCAATTCAGGCTCAGGCCTCTTTGACTTGTTCAAGCTTGAGTTACTATGCTCTGACATTTTGATTCTCTCTTGTGGCTTACTGTAAAAGATCTGTAACCCCCCTAACTTCCATTATTATATGACAAAGCCAATACCTGTTGGCAAATATATTTTACAAGTACAGCAACTAAAAAATTATGCAAAACAAGTTTTTTCTGTTTTAAGAGACAAAAGTAGCAGCCTGAGTGGTTGGGAAGGAGAGTCAACCTGCAAGCAGGCCAAAGGCATCCTCCAATAGGTCTCATGCAGTTGCAGGTTCTTGGAAGAAACTGCATATTAAGGAGGCAAGAAAACTTGAAAAAGCCATCAAGAAACACTAGGAATAATCTATAATAAGTCACAAGAAAAGCAGACCAAATAATAAGCTTACTCAGATGTGCTGTAAGAGATATCATTGTTGATAAAAAGTGACCTCATGTCTAGAGTGGTTCTATGAACTTTGGAAACTTTTTACCTGAATACTGTCAACTATTAAAAAAGGGGCATAATTCAAAAGGAAACAAAGTTTCAACACTGACCCCAGGATACCAACAGCTGTGCATATTTGTCAGATTGTAGACAGGGCACCGATGAACTCAAGTGAACAGTCTACAAGTATTATAGTGAAGCTTATTTTCACTAAATTAAGCTAAATACAGCCTACGTAGTCTATTTTCTAACAAGAATAAAGTGAAATGCAAGGTAATTGGGAATTATTGGCAAATTACATAGGAACCAAGTACTATGAGCTTCTTAAGAACTGGCAGGTAGGACTCCAGAGTTAAAAAAGGCATGACTAAGAAATGACATTACTTTTTTTGCAAGTTGTATAAGTAGAGGACATATGCAACTTCGTAGCTACATTTCTGGCACCAGTTTTTCTGTTGGTGTATGAGAGAAGCAAAATATGGGACAGCTTGGATAGACAGATATTGTAACTAACAAAACTTTACCCTCCCCCCACATTGTGAGCAACTACTTCTTCACTTAAAAGTCAAAAGTTAAAAAAGTCCACATGAAAATACTGTACTATGAATAAAACAGAACTCCAAGCATTTAAAAAAAAGATATACTTTTCTTTTCCTATTTTTCTACAGTAACATTGCTGTATATGATCATTGAATTCATGCTGCATGTGATCACTGTACATGCTACACATATGGATACCAAAAATATAAACCTCAGCATCCCTAGAGCCAAATTAAATCTATTGGCCATGTGAGGATTTTATGCAAGTATCTTCTAGATGAATCCACTTCATCTTCTATTCCTATTAGATTAACCAGTGATGTTATAAGATGTGCTGTGATATTTTCAGTGAGGGTGCTGAAGACTCATTCATGCAATTCTGTGCCCAGGATAGTAATGTGAAAGGTAAGCTATTTGAAGCTCAGCCCAGACACGTCTGAGGTAATGTCAGGGAGCTGGGACAACTAAGCCGAAGAGACTTCAGGTAAAAACATACATTGCCTTTGTGCTGCCATAAAGAGTTTTTATGGAGAAACAAAAGGCCAAGCAAATAGATGTCTATGCCCCTTGTCACACCACAAGTGCATGGAATTTGTGGTTGCGATAAAGGTGGTATCAGTTTGTGCCACTATTTAGTGACAGACTTCCATCTACCCTATAGATGCCCCAGGTAAGTGCTCCCAGGGCTTCAGGGGCCTGATCCTGCAAGACAAGTCTCAGGGATGCAGCCCCTCAAGTCCTGGGAAAACATGATCACGAATTGTCCTACCCATTCATTGATGCTGTGGGACAAGGGGTGATGTACATTTCAACCAATGAAAGAGATTAATTGTTCTGCTTCATTTGGCAACATCTATTTGCAGCCTCAGATTAGCCAGGGGCACTCGTGAGGAATGTGCTTGCCTCTCGTTAAAGTGACTTTCCTTTTGGGTCCTAGAATGCTCAGGTAGCAGCTTTCCAAGAAGTAATGTGCATGTATTTATCTGACTTGATAAAAACAAAACCCACCTTCCAATATGTTGGAGATCTAGGTTGCTACAGTGCACTATCTACCTGCAGCTTGAAACTCTCTAGAAGCTTAAAAAAGAAAAACTATTTTAGCATGGGGCTGCAGTGCTCCATCTTAACCAAAGGCAGATTTGTTAGCAGCGTTGCAAAGTTTGGATCTTGGACATGGGGGATAAGAGTCATTTGAGTAGTTATATGCACAGAAATGACAGATTAAGGAGTAGGAGAATAGACACTTTTCTGTGTGCAAAAAGTAAGTAAGTATACATTTATACACATTTAATTATGCCTTTTAAAATGTAGAAATGGCCAAAACTATTTATTTTGAGATTAGTGTAGTGAAAATAGATACTTTTCTCTATGTTTCTTTG
>NW_017729032.1:96536885-96539444 GCF_001723915.1 Gavialis gangeticus
TGGACTAGCCTCCAGGGGATAAAAATCAGCAATTTATGCAACATTAGTACAAGTCAGAACTGCTTGGTTTGCTTTAGTGTACTTTCATGTTGGAAATCTTAGTTACAATTTAACTAACCAAGTAAAATTAAATTAAAAGTAAACATTTTGCTAAAGGACCAACATATTGCTTTAGCAAAAAAAAAAAAGCACATAAAAACAAAAAAAGCAATGCACGATAAAAACTTAAAAATGATTGATGCCAAGCTGAAGAACAGGAGGAAGTTATGTTAAAGATCAGAAACTGTAATGCTAAACACTGAAGTGAAGTGGTTATTTTTTTTAAACTTTATCAACCGTGATGTTTTTAAACATTAGATACCATCAGTTCTGATAAGTGATGCATGCTACAGCTTTAAAAGGCAAAAGCACAAAGGAAAACCATTGTCAATTCTCAAACGGGGCAAATCTCCATGGCAACACTGTTCTTTAAAAAAATAAATAAATAAAAGAATATGAACAACAAAACAATCTGGGGAATTAACAACCTATACTGCCTTTTACATTCATTGAAAATGGACCCTGTGCAGAATATCAGAAAGTCAGAAGTTTCATAGCATCTATCAGAAATTAAAATAGTTTGTAGAACAGCTGTGAATTGCATCCAAAATTCACTGTTACTGCATACTGGCATAAAAACTTTATAGGGAATTATAGTTTCCCTTTTAACTAAAATGTTTCCAACTTTGTAATTAGATTCAGAGGTATTTAAGACATCAGGAAAACAATTTGTAACAATTCAGAAATCACAGTTTACAATCTAATAGTAGTCCGATTTAATCCCTTATATATTTAACATTTGCTGCTAATATAAGTACTGATGAATAGAAGTTGAACTTCCAGCTAAATTCAGTTCTTCTCATGATCAGTAAAAAGTCAAAAGAATCAGACAAAACAAATCAAGCAAGAAACTCCTGCACATCACCATGCAAAGAGTGATACATTTTGGTTTGGATTCCAATTGAGGCATTTTCCAGGTACAGTGAAGTAAAGTAGCAAAGTATAATGAACCTGAGCCATATAGCCATAGATTTCTACCATAAAGCAGAGAAACACTCCCATTACAAGCTGGCAGAGATTACACTGCATTTCCTTAGAAACTCAGATCATAGCAGTGCAGCCAGTTATAGGCTTCTTCCAAGCAGGAACCATTGGCGCTTCAAAACCCAAAGGCTAAGTACAGAATTTCAGGAGCATTAGGGGTAGGTTAAATTGATTTAAAAAATGGTTGTCTAAAATCAAGATGGAGAGGACTAGTTGGGGGGGGGGGGCAGGAGGAGGGGATAAAAATTTAAAGACAGAACCACATGGGGGACTGCAACATACATGTGGGAAATGGATGTGATCTGTAGGTGGGGTAAGGGAAGTATACCCTCTTCTACACTTCCATCCTTCTCCCCTACTGGCACTTACATCACTCAGCTCAGGCAGCAAATGTTGATAAAAAAGCAGCTGCACCCAGAACAGCTTGTGGGATGGGGGGTTGAGAAGGAAAGCAAGGGGCTGGGAGTGGGGGACAAAAAACATGCACAAAAAAACAAACAAAACAAACAAACCAGCCAAAAAAGCCACAACAGAAAACCATACAAAACAAACCCAGTGTGGGGGGAGTGAAGAGAGCAGCCCCGGGGCTGGGAATAGTAGACAAAAGTTCTATTTACCAGTTTAACCCAAAAAAATCAAATAAAAAAAAAGTTTGATACTACATAGATCCAGATTTACCTTAAACGGGGTTCTGCCATTTTTAGACTGGTTTGTGTGCATGGAACTTCTGTACAATTACACGTTTAGGACTGATTGCTGGTCGCCAAGACCGAGTCTGTTAAGTGTAAGGTCGGCACCAGGATGAGTTGAATTTAAAGTTGGACAGCCATTTTGAATCCAATTTAACCTCCCCAAAATGTTTGCACTTGGCCAAAATGTTTCCTGACATAGTACCAGAAACACAAGAGTCCCTTGTGATTCAGTGATAGAATCCTTGTCTACTGTACAGGAAACCTGGGTTCGATTCCCAGACACTAATACAACTGCAGCCATGGAGGCACTGAACATCTGGACTCAGTCTGGTCTTTGGATTCTCTCTCAGTAGCCTAAAGGGAGGATGGAAGGTCTATGCAGCCTCCACTCCTCCAAAAGGCATATGCATTGAGCATTGAAGGTCTGAGTGACCCTCAGGCATATACCATGATCCAGGACAACTGACAGTTGCCATCAACCAGAAAACACACAGGCTGTATAGTACTTGGATGACAAGTCTTCTTAAAAAACAAACAAACAAAAAACCAGTATCAAAACGCTCATAATTAAACTGAACTACAGATTAGGCAGAACAGTTTCCCTTAATCCACAGATGTTAGTGAAAGGCAATATGATTTTTTTAAATTAAAATTAATTTTACAGTGATAGGCAAGGATTTCTTAGAGGGATCTCTCTTTTATTGGACCACTTCCGTAGCTGAGAGAAAGTTACATAGTCTTTTGAATGTAAGGCAGTCTTCATCAGTTCTGATCACAGGAACCA
>NW_017729032.1:96539478-96540202 GCF_001723915.1 Gavialis gangeticus
AAAAAATTTTAAGGGTTTTTTTGGTGTTTAATAGCGGGGGGGGGGAGGGGGGAAGAAGATATTGGTTCAAATTTCACAAAGCAGAGTGGGGCAGGGTAACAAAACGAAGGAAAATTCTAAATACTGTGTTGAAGACCTCTTTACGAGAGGCTGGAAAGTAAAAATACCCTACCGATTAAGTACATGTTGCAAATATACAAGAGCATTTGCAGGCTAAGGACTAAATTGTACTATTATATTTATGCCATAAAAGCTAATACACAGTTCTTATTTTGTATAAAGTACATGGTAATTTCAGAAATGGCCAATTTACACGATAAAATTATTTCAAATTCTAGCTCAACTCTACATATCAATAACTCTATTCTCAAGCTAAGGATATTACTCAGTTTCTCTTTACTGAATACAATGTAGACATGAGTTGTTCAAAACAATTCAGTCCCTGAGGTTGTACAGTGACTGTTCAAGTACTTTTAAAGTTCTTAAATCAAGAAGTGTAATACAAAACCCCCAAACAGTCCTGACTGTACTCATCACTAAATTGGTTGCAAAAAAGCCAAATTCAGAACTCATGAAAATATTACTTGGTACAACTCATGCTAAGGGATGGAAAAGGTAGGAGATGCACCCAGGCCATACTGCAGGCACATGCAAAGTAAAGGCTTGTTTGTTATTGGTTCTGAAAGAATATTGAGCAGTTTTACAGCTGTTAGACTAGAATCCT
>NW_017729032.1:96545202-96546690 GCF_001723915.1 Gavialis gangeticus
GTAATACAAAACCCCCAAACAGTCCTGACTGTACTCATCACTAAATTGGTTGCAAAAAAGCCAAATTCAGAACTCATGAAAATATTACTTGGTACAACTCATGCTAAGGGATGGAAAAGGTAGGAGATGCACCCAGGCCATACTGCAGGCACATGCAAAGTAAAGGCTTGTTTGTTATTGGTTCTGAAAGAATATTGAGCAGTTTTACAGCTGTTAGACTAGAATACTCCTTTTACTCCTTGACAAGCAAAATACACAGATTACATAACTCATTCTTATGCCATACCTGAATTTGGTAAATCTGTGGCATGAATGCTATCAGCACAAAAGAAAGTGATTTGAACATGTAGTAATAAATGTTAACCATTGACTTCTGCTTTGTTCTACTGCCTGTTTGAACTGGGAACACATATATAACCCTATACAGAGTTTGGTTGGGTTTCTCCTGCTGGTCTAATTTTAAGCTAAATCCTGTTAGAGATGGACACCAACGTGCAACATGCAAAAATCACATCAACGAATCTAAAAGAACCAACATCTCATGTTAATGAAGGTGTCCAGAGCTGAGGAAGAGCTCTGGAAGTTAACAGATGGACAAGAGGACGAATTATCTACAAATTGACATCTTGGTCCAAGTACTCATGCCCAACCTATATAAAAGATCCACAGGCTTCCCCTCCCCCCCTCCTTTTATTTATTTTTATTTGCCAACATTTTCTTCCTTACCTCATAGGTTTCAAGTGAATAAGACTCCATTCAGGTTCCACCAACATTGCTTCTAAGTACTGTGTAGCAAAAGTGGCCACAGAGCAATGCATGTCTCCACTAAGCTCACTTTAGAAGCAACTGATTTAGTTTACTTGAGGCATGTTCAAACCAATTTACGTGGGTTTCTTTAAAGAGGACTACATTAGTTCAGGACTGAACAGAATACAAGTTCACTTGTTCATCGGGGAGGATGGGGGGGCGGGGAGAAAACAAAAACAAAAAAACCCCACAATACACACAAGAGGCTGCCTGCACTGGCCAAGGCCAGCAGTGTGGGGCACTCCTGCAAGCCTTCCACCATGCTTGGAAATCTGCTGAAGGCAGCCAAATGCAGCTGAGGGGCTGCACCATCTCTGACTGGTTGCTGGGCACGTGCTTCTCCATGCTGCTGTCATCTATCAGGCAGGTGGCACAGGGAGGCGTGCTCACCCCTTGCTCTTGGAGGCTTCAGCCAGGAACTTAGTGCTGGCTTTGTGAGGGTGGGGGATGCAGATAATGGACCCCCAAGGGCTTCCCAGAGCCACTCCCCATGCAGTCCTGGGGCTTATCCAAAACCAGGACAGGGGAGGGATACTCTGTGCCCCACTGACCTGGGCCAAAAATGCAGGGTGTGCTGCTGGCACTGCCTCTCCCCAGCAGTTCATGAGCCCTGCTCCACCCTCTAATTCCCACCCAACACGCGCGCACACACACACACACACACACACACACACACACACA
>NW_017729032.1:96546932-96549667 GCF_001723915.1 Gavialis gangeticus
GGGGGGGGGCGACTGCAAAGGCACCTGGGATACCAGCAGACAGTAGCTCAATATAAACTAATAGGGATCTGTTGCAGAAGTTTGACACACTCATTTAACCTTAACCAATTAAGTCTGGTACTCTATCCGTCTAGGTCTATCTTAGACCAGGTTCTGCCATTTTTAAGTCTGTGCGCACTGAACTTCTGTTCTGGGTATAGATCGGTTTCTGGTCACTTATACTGATTTGTATTTAAAATGTCTGTACCTGGCCTCAAGGTTACTTACGAACAAAAAATAAAAGACCACTGCTGTGCACTTTACAGAAAAAGACAACATGGTTTGCCTCTGGAAAGATATTTATATGGCATCTAAATATATTAGGTGGGAGAGCAACAAGGAACAGCTCACTCTTCAGACCCTGTAATCTAAATGGGCATTACTGACCATACTAGAAGGAAGCAAAACAGGGGGGGATTAATGAATACAGGGCTGCTTGGTTAGTGAAGCAGGCAGGGGTCAGATCCTATTCCACCTATTAGAGACTTAAGTCTACTTGTGTGAGAGACTATTAAACTATACTTAAATCCCTGAAAAACAGTTAGCATAGAGTGGATGGGTCATCCTGCATGCTATTTTTTTGTGACCATCTGAAGGCCAAGACCATGGCATGTTACAAGAGTAAGCACTTTATCATTCCCCACCTCCTCAACCCCCCAGGAAATTCAAGTTGAGATGAACTCTCAGTACCATTCAAAACAAGGCATATAAATCAGAAAAGTTCCATTATAAAGGAAGCTTCTTCTCTTCAATAATTTTGATCCAGCACTGAAAATTCAAGTTAAATATACTTTCCCATGCTTAAAAAAAAGAAGCCGAATATAAAAACGTTAAGAACACTACACCTGTGTGCCATTAGTAAAAGAAAATTTCTTTTATAGTTTAGCTACAACAACTATATAAAGTACTAAGCATCCAAGACTATGCATTTTGAACAAATGGAAATTAAAATTTAAGATTCATTTTTCTAGCTAGATAAAACAATGGAGTCTTTCACTAGGAGGTCGAAGCAGAGGTTGCTTACTTTTGAAGTTTTATGCATCTTTTTAGTATTGTTCTCCATTTCACCTTGAATCTTTGAAATTGTGGTTTCATACTTTACAGCAGATATGAAATGAACATTGCTATGGAAAAAAAAAACAAAAAACAAAAAAAAACAACAAAACAGATTTTTGCAATGACATTAGCATTTTTGTAACAGCTTTTTGACCAAAGGTGCAAGCACATCATGCTGCTTGCAATTCTTCGCTGGTCCTCACATACACCCTCTCACAGCTCTCTCTTTAGAGAGTTAATTATAAGACACCCTCCTAAAAGCTAATGCATTCTCTGCATTCCTACTTTTGCTGGGAAATGCTATGCCTCAGCCAAGCATCTGGTCCATTGATGGAAACTTCCTGTTGTTCAACAATGGTATGTTGTATGCTATACAATTTATGGCACACCAGTAAATTCAGACCCTACAACTTCACTAAAATATATTTATATTAACTGGGGAAGACTGAGATCAAAGATGTATGCATAACAAATGTAACTTGGTTATAATTAACCCAATCTATGACACTTTACAGTTCTCATTAGACTTTTTGAATGTTACCCACTCCAGTTGTTGCGGCTAGAGCAGCAGCATAGTGCCCTGCACCCTGTGAATGGGAAGGGCCCCACTAAGTTGATACCCAGGGCTGGTGCTACAGTTACCTGCCCCAAGTTATAATGCTGATACTACTTGGGGACGTGGTCAAATACTACGGCAAAGGCCCCAGTTAGAAAATTAAGTAAACAAAGGAAATAGTTTTCCTTATGAAAAGAAGATATCTACATTAAGCTAATAATTCATCAGTTGTCTGAAGCATCAGGAATCCAACCCTAGAAATTCATTCCTTTGACCCCTTTACTTACATCTGCAGAAAGTAAGCACAAGACTGTTTACAATCTAACACTGATTTCCCTCTCAAGATCGAGATTTGTAAAAGAGACAGACTTTTATAAGCTATCCTTCAAATTCCATCAGTACGTTACTGTGATAGGACAAGCTTTATTAGGAAGAGAGATCATCAACTAGGAGGTATCAGGTATCTATTACCAAGAATCCTGCTTTTCTCCAAAAAGAAGTCCCCAACTTTCAGATTAAAAGACTAACTCAAAACGCATATTTTTCCATGATCAAAATGAAACACCACTAATAAATAACAACAATAACAATATCCCAGCCCCAGCTCCAATCCCTCCCTCCCCCAACCCCAACAGACTTACCAGCTGGAGGCATCCATGTCAGCTGCCTGTTTAGTCTGCAGCCATATTGATTCAGAACTTTTAATTAGTCTCCCAATTAGATTTGGAGATTCAGGTCCCCAAAAATTGGGCCAAACCTCCTCTGAACAGAATTGGCTACTGAAGCTTCACATAGCCCAGCAGCACAGTGCACAGGAGCGTATCTGGAATTTGTCTGTGTCTACTTGATTTATGACTACGTTAGATTACAAATAGAAAGTAGTATTTTGCATATTGGAAAAAAGTGATATGTTATATGTATATAATGTTACACTTATGCAAAAATATATATTTTTGAAGTCAGAAAAATCCAGGATCCCTGTTTATTACTGTGTCAAAGACCTTGCAGCCTAAAAACCAAGGATATTCTGGGTGACCCAAGGCATTTGGAGGCACATGGGTTGTATTGGGGGGGGGGGGGGGGG
>NW_017729032.1:96550483-96550848 GCF_001723915.1 Gavialis gangeticus
CTCTTTTTGGGGTTTTTTGTTGTTCTCCCGCCCTGGCGGGGGGTCGGGCTAGAAGATCTACTAGGTCCCTTCCGACCCTTAATCTATGAATCTATGATCATCAGAAAAATAATTTTAAAGGTTTTTGAAATGTTTCAGAATCATAGAGAAGTAAGGCTGGAAGGAAATTCACAAAGTCATCCAGTCCAGCCCCTAGCTCAAGGTAGGAGTGTGGCAGAATGCTACCTCTGTCTCTCCCCAAAAACTCTGCTCTGTGACAATTTGGTTAACATGGGCCCCACAGAGGGCAGACATCTCATGTCTTTAGGTAACCTGAGTGGATACATTCCTAAGCGAGGGGGGAAACCTGCTCCCTCTGCCTATGT
>NW_017729032.1:96551666-96553003 GCF_001723915.1 Gavialis gangeticus
GCTCTCAGTCTTCTTACTGTTGGCTTCTGTTCCACTGCCTGCTCCAGTCTCATCTATAAGTTGTTTTGATTTGTTATCTCTTGTCATACACTTAGATTATAAGCTCTTTGAAAAAGGCAGTATTTTTATGTATGTTGGGGGGCGGGGGGAAATTCCACAATCCTAAAAACTACTTGAAAAACAGATTAAAACATTGGAACACAATGTGCATCTGAAGACAACTAGCAACATTTTCACCTTAGACATTCATCAGCATTAACCTCAGGTTATTGTTTGACAGTCAGAGGATGTGCTATCATTTAATCTGTACTAGAACACAGACTAAAAGGATGTCAGCGAAATATATTTGTACAATATTCAATCACCAACTTATTTAATTCCCACTTTACCCATGACAAAAAAAATTGGGGCTTTTAGTCATCCATAGCAACTAAGATCATCAGAGGGGTATGGGGCAAGCAGAGTGAAGTCCCCAAGTTCAGAAACCATACCAAAACAGTGGCTCTAACATCCATGTGTCAGCCTTCCTGACTTGCACACTAAACCAAAAGAGACAATTGCTCTCAACTATTCTTTCATTTCAACCCGTTTCAGAGCATTTCAGGTTTTTGAAAACCAAGGCCAAAGACATCATCCAGCGCAACAGTGAATATAATATCATTAGCTATGTAGTCAAACTTTCAACTATGCCTCAAAGTAACAATTGTGACACTGTCCAGAGGCCTCCAATAGGCATAAACCACTTTCTATTTGCAATCTGATGTAGTCATTCATCCAGCAGACAAAATCCAGATACCCTCTTATGTACTGTGCAGGACACTGTGTACTGTGCAGGACACTGAACTTGCAGTTATTCAGAGAAGTCAGATCTATTGTATTTAATTAGTTTCATAATACACTAATCCTTTACCATATTTGGCATAGATCATGTATATTTTAGTGTTTAGTATAGCAATAATCTGGATCTAGGCCAGTACATAGTTCCTAGGGAAGAGTTCCTACATTGTCAAAATGAGGAATATGAGTATAACTGACAGAGCTTGCATACCTGAGATAATTTTCAAAAAGGAAGTAGCAAAACAAAACAAACAAAACAAATGAGTGACAGATTAACTGCATTACGGACAATCAGAAGACTTATTTGATTACATTTCTACAGATAATTTTCTGATAGGTAACAATACAAAACATTGGGAAAAAAGATTGCAGAGGGATCTGGATAGGTTACAGGGGTGGGCTAACAGGAACAGGATGCGTTTTAATACGGACAAGTGCAGGGTGCTGCACTTGGGCAGTAGGAACCAGCAGCACACTTACACAATGGGGAACTCCCTACT
>NW_017729032.1:96553569-96560744 GCF_001723915.1 Gavialis gangeticus
CAGAAAAATAATTTTAAAGGTTTTTGAAATGTTTCAGAATCATAGAGAAGTAAGGCTGGAAGGAAATTCACAAAGTCATCCAGTCCAGCCCCTAGCTCAAGGTAGGAGTGTGGCAGAATGCTACCTCTGTCTCTCCCCAAAAACTCTGCTCTGTGACAATTTGGTTAACATGGGCCCCACAGAGGGCAGACATCTCATGTCTTTAGGTAACCTGAGTGGATACATTCCTAAGCGAGGGGGGAAACCTGCTCCCTCTGCCTATGTGACTGGTATCACATACCTGGGTAAGGGGCTTATGCTCCCTATTGTTCTAAGCAATGCCAACCTGACTGGGAGGGGGCTAGAGACCCTGCCAGCCTACCAGTGATGCATTTCAGATTAGTTGGCTGGGAGAAAACAGGTGCTGGCCTCCATTAGACCAGATGAATGAGGTCATAAGGTCTATAAAAAGTTAAGAACTGCCCAGGAGGAGAGCAGTAGCCATGATGAAAAAACTCAGAGAGAGAAGAGCTGGACCATGTGAAACTTGCTCTCTCTCTTGAAAGTCATGATTAATGAACTGCCTGCCTCTAGAGGGAATCTCCACCTGACTCTGGATGATACTCATAAGTAAGCTACTTGAGATCCAACTAGATACATAGCTTGCAGTAACTCAGATGCATGATCGAAGGCTACCCAGCCACTATGCTCTATGGGATTTCTCTGATATTGCTCTATGCCAAACCTACTCCTTGTAACCAATAAAGTTCTCCTTTGTACTCAGCGTGGGAGAGGGACTACATTATGCCTTGGGGTCCCCTTGGTTCAGCTGACTATGGGAGACCACTATTTGTGCTTCTGAGGGAAGCACCCCAAGTTCTGGAATTGGGTCAAGTACCCTCAGGGACTATTAGGCCCATGTTTCCCAGGGGACACAGTGCCAGGATCAGGCCAGACCATGGGTAGTGGTGGCACTATCCCCAGGCTAGTGGATATGCTCCAGGAAGGGGGTTAGCTAGATGTGAGGCACTCCCAGGGGGGCACTCAGTGAGCCACCCACCTCACTGCGCCCGACCACCTTCCAGGCTCCATTAGTAAAAGCATAATGACTGTACCCTGCCAAAGGGAAGTTTCCTTACCCTGGTTTATGATATATTAAATGGTTGTCAATGGATACTTCTTCCCCCTTATACTTTATGTTCACAAGATACAGTACAAGCACATAAAATTTTAACTACTGAAACATTAGTTGTATTGCAAGCTGCATCTTCAAGATTTCAGTCAAAATCCAGTACTCTGACTGCCAATGCTACCTTCTGGAGAAACGGAAAAACCACACACACACACACTGCACAGTACACTTTTCATTAAAATGTATCATATTTTCTACCACATTTGTGGTAGCCAGAACCAGAGGAGTTACCAACATGAACAATAAATATATGCTCTTGGAGACATCCAGGCAATTGTCAAGCAGTTAAGAATAGCTAATGCAAAGCTTGCAAGTTTGCAACCCAAAAGTAGAATTTGTCTGTCACAATTTAATCAAAGTGTTGAATCTGTACTGATCATGGGACTGACTTGGCCCCAAAAATAAGCAAACTACAAGATTAGCTGATCTAACAGGTTCTTTTTTTTTTTTTTTTTTTTTTTAAAGAGGTCAGCCATAACAAGATCTGACCACCTAATATAATTAGCACATTCCAAGGAATAAAAAACCAAGGGATTGAGCTTGGGCAGAGTAATGCTAATTTCAAACCTCAAAGTAATGTGGTATAATTTGCTTATTGGGTGAACCTGGAGTTCAGGTGGTAACCTTTCATGATAATTTTTAACAACTTTTAATCCCAAGGGCAAGACAGTGAGTGGCTCTAAAACCAATAGATTAGAATAAAATAAGGCATAAAGGAACGTGCATGTCAAGTGACCAGTTAGAAGGACGGGACAGAAGGACCATTGCTGTACCAAGCCTGGACCCCGGACTTCCAGTGTGAGTGAGGACCGGGAAGGATCTGGTGACCCCTCGGACAGCATTGATTGGGGACGCCCGACTTCGCTGGAACAACCTGGCACACACCTGGCATAGAGGGACTGCCAATAAGTTGCCAACCCCATGTGGGAACTTTGTCATTCTGTCCATCTGTTGTTATCTTTCATTATTAGCTCTTTATTACTGTACTTTGTTAACTGTTATATGCTAAGCTATAAGTAAATTTGCCTTTACTTCACTCCCAACTAACCTCTTTGATCCCGAACACAGCAGCCTAACGGCTGATACACTCACAGTGCCTAGCCAGCCTGTGACACACATTTAGCATCTCAGCTTTTTGAAAAAGCAGCAAATATTACCTCTCAAATCACTACATGCCAGAGTCATTTTTCTATTTTTATCTCAGCAGAAACAATTTGGTTGTTGCTGATAAATCACAACATTCCCAGAAGCGCAAACTTTCATCTGTTTCTTTCGTCCCATGCATTCCAAAAAAAGAAAAAACAGAAGTCAATTAACAAGGGATACCATGTACCCAATAATAATTATGCCTTAAAAATTAGTCAAAGTAAACAGACTTCCCAGGAAGAAAATAAGCACAAGTGATCTACTGACTAACCCAGTTAGGTAACAGACGATCATCTTGCATAATAAAGACCTATTCTGTCATCTACAGATCAATTGCTTTTGATTGGACATATACATGTTCAATTAAGCCAAAACAATAAACTCTAGCAGAGTTAATACTGGTCAGCTGCTCCCAGACAGAGAATCTTCACATATGGCTGGGACCCTAGCATGTTGAGCCAGGGTGGAGCTCAGCTCCAGGAAGTGGACCGACTGGCTGGCGCACAAGAGCAGCCCTGCGTGTGGAGCCCTATGGCTATGCAGCAGGCAGGGGTCTGGTCCGCACCTGAATTGATTCAATCTCTGCAAGTTAATCTAACCTGGAAAGACTGGACTGGTTTGTAGATGAACAGATATTCACTTTTCATTTTGCAAATGCAGGCACATGCCTCCAGTGGCTCAGGCCAGAAGCCTGGGAGCACTAGAGTAGCCCTTTCTTCCCTTCCACAGGGAAGCTGAGCTGGGGGAGGGGAGTGGCCAGGCCCCAGCAGGCCTGAATATGACTGAGAAGGGGTTTAAATCCCCACCTTGGCCTGTGGGGTTTGGAGGGTGGGGGGAAGAGGGAGTATGGCCCGACCCATGGCAAAGGGGGGGGGGGAGAAGGAGAGAGGAGGAAGCAGCTCTGCCCACCCCAGCAGCTCCCTTACTGCCAGGAGCAATCCAGGTACATAATACTGCTGGCCCCAGCAGGTGGACTCTTCCCCCTCCCCCACAGCCATGGGGGGGGAGGGAGAGCTCTGTGCAGAGCTGCCTAGCCCCAGGGGGGGACTCTTCCCCCTCACTCTCCAATGCAGGGCAAGGGAGGAGCTCCATTTGGTGCTGGGGGTCCTTCCACCTACCCTCTACCACCATGGGGCTGGAGAAACGGCTCTGTGCAGGGCTGCCAGGCCCCAGAGGGTGACTCTTCAAACCCCCTGCTCCCCCGAAGACAGGCAGACCCTGGCTGCAGTGGGAGGGAGGGGAAGGAGGGAAGAATTAACCCTCTCCCTGTCCACTTTGTCTCAACAGCCATGCCAGCCGGTGTCTCACCCCGTCCCTGCCCCTGCTCAAGCTGGAAAGCAGAGAGGCGGGGCCAGCCCTGCAACACTGGAGCAGAGAGCCCAGAACAGAGAGTATGCTGGGGAACTCTGATTTAACTTGAATAAGGAAGGGGTCTGGGATAGACATTACATAAACTGGTTTGAGCTCAAATCAGTTAAGTCTGATACTACATTCAAACTGGTTCATCTCGAACCAGTTTCGGCCATTCAGAAACTTTTGTTCCATTACAGGTTTAAATCAGTTTAAATGGTCAGAAACTGGTTTAGGTATAACATCTGTCCCTAGCCCTGCTGCCTAGTTGCAGTGATAACCCTGTGGGTTCATCTTTTAATCTGGAATTTGGGGATTTTTTTCAGAGAAAACCAGGATCCTTAGTAATAGATACCTCCTAGCTGATGACCTCTTTCCATAATAAGACTTGTCCTATCACAATAGGCTGACCAGGTGCAATGGTAACCATGGGATCACCTGGGTCAATGTTTACACATGCGTATTGCCACAGGCAAGTACTTCGCAATAAGATAGTACTGTCCCCAGCAGTATTATCTTACAGGCAGTTATGTAAACTCCACTATATTAGGGTGCAGTAGATTGACAGTCATGCTTTTACTGCAAGTTTCCCTAATTAGCTCTGCAGTAGAGTGCACATGTAAGTGTGCCCACTGGCATTAAGTCTAGCCAATTTAATTTAAAAAACAAGATACTTAGTGATGTACAATTAGGTAAAAGCAAAGGATAGCTTAGAGATGATAAATAAACCAGAGAATGAAAAAAATTCTACTTCAAGGATATTAACAGAACACTTAACAGGGCTTAAAATTAAGGAGAAGGTTAATATTTGTGCATCATACTGATATAGAAGAGCAATGAAAGTGCTGCAAAACACTAAATTGAATGAATCAGCTTTAAATATCTTAGAAGAACCCAAGAGGGAAAAATATCACACAACTAGTTTCATTAGGACCATGATACTACAAATTATACCCATAAGTACTCTACAAAGTTTCCAGAACTCTTCTTTCAACAGTTTTCAGACAAAGGGAACACAGACCAAAAGCCAGGAATGGCACGCTGTCTGTTGACTAAAGACATAGCTGGTCTGCAGTTAACTGAAGTGTCCCTGCTTAAGGACCTTATAGCTTAAGTGCTAGTCATGAAGAGAAAAACCACTGTAGAACAATTAAACAAAGAACAGAGGCTAGGGAAAAACAAAAATACAGCAAGGTTTATAGAAAACTTAGAATACTTGTCTTAAGAATATGGTATTTCTGAATCTCAAAAGGTAGCAAGTTCGATGAGCATGGATTCTGTTCCCAGGTCTGTCCCCTTACTTCATAAAATGAGTAAAAGAAAACTCATGGTAAAACAAACTGCCAAGTAAAAACATGTAAGATTCAGCTATTACAAAGAAATATTGCAACGACTTAAATAGTTGAAAAGCAATTCTGAGGTTCAAGAGTTGCACAGGAGGTCGACGTGTACCTAGTCCTAAAACCATACAAAAAGCAGCAAAACAGGTGTTCTTGGAATTTTGAAAATTGGAATACAAGAGCTTACACAAAAATCACTAAGACAGTTATTTTCAGCAAGGGCCTGTGAGATCTTTTTAAAGGAAGCTGTGTACCATTAGGTCATTTTAACAGAGCTATATACACCATTTGCACACCTAACCATTAGCAATTCACAACTTAAACCCAGAGACTTCAAATAAGAATTTCAAATAGTGTCAAAAACATTTTAACCTATTGTGGTCTTTCTGGCTCTTTCAACAGAAAATCTGCTATGATATTCTTCCAGAGTCAAAAAAATTAAGCTAAAGTTTATTTTTACAAGGGGTACTGCTAAATTCAGAAGAGTTAAGAGTCCAAAACAGTTAACACACCACTATACTGACAGATTATAAAAAGAAAAAAGGCAAGGTCATTAGGGCTAGGTAGAGACAGTAAAAAACCCAAAGCTGAATCAATTCAGTTTTTGCAGGTTAATCTAAACTGCAGAGATTAAATTGAAACAATTAAATAGACATTTACTTTTGATTCAGGAAATGCAGCCACATGTCTGCAGTGGCTCAAGCCAGAAGCCAGGGGTCACTAGAGCACAGCTCTCTGGCTGTGCTCACTTCTTTCTGCTGCCCCTGAGGTTGCTGGGATTTGCAACCCAGAATTATGAAAAACCCTGTGCAGTCCTACTGCTCTCACTTCTTCCTGCTTCCAGGTGCCTCTGGGATTTGCAGTCCAGTTACAGCCAGAAGTAAATTTGAGTAGGGGGGAGGGGTGTTTACCCCCCTCCCTGGCCCAGGACCCCAGCTGGGGGGGGGGGAGGGAGGGAGTTCTCCCCCTGTCCACCCTAGACCGGGCTGCATCCCCAGCCAGGCTGTCATCCTCCCACCCCTTTGTCAGCCAGCCCTCACTGCTCCAGCTAGGAAGCAGAGGGGCAGTGCCAGGCCTTCTCTCTGGAGCAGAAAAGCATGCTGGAGGACTGCGATTTAACTTGAACTACGATGAGGCCTGGGACAGAAGTTTCATAAACTGGTTTGACACAAATCAGTTAAGTCTGATACTATATTCAACTAGGTTTATCTTAAACCAGTTTCAAAATGGCTGAAACTGGTTCATGGGCACTGAGCTTCTGTTGTTACAGGTTTAAACCAGTTTCTGATCACTGAAGCCACTTTGTGTAACTTCTGTCCTAGCCCAGTAGTTTAATTTAAGTGATTGCGGTATTGTGAAAGAGTACAAGCATGAACAACTGGTGGCTCCTGAGACTGGAGGGGCACCATGGTGGCAAGTGCCGACCACCTGGAGCCACCAGCATTGGCAAGGAGGTGGGCAGGTGCAAGCAGCAGCCACCCACAGAAGCCAGCAGCAGCTAATCTCGGGGGGGGGGGGCCACATGCCCCACCCAGTGCCCCTCCTTGCATCACCTATGAGTACAAGGGTTCACCATACTCAGTCTAGGTATAGGCAACTAAAAAAGCAAGCTGCCTACACCTAGATTGGAAGCAGGCATGTGCTGCTCCCAGAACAGTATGGGGAGCTCAGTACAAGTAACGCAGGGTGTGTGCGTGTGTTTTGGGGGAGAAGAGGGGTCAAAAAAAGGCCAGGGGTCTAAATACCCCCTCCCCAACCAAGGTAAATGAATGCAGATCCAAGGCTGAAGTAAGTAGCCCAGCTTTCCCAGCCCTGGGGCTATGCTGCTAAAAATAAAGGTCACATGCTAGCATTCTGAAGACCGAGTTAACCCAGTCTAAAAAAAGGGTTAAATGTATAGATTTAAAACAAGTTACTGCATGTCCTCAGATGAACCAGCTTAGATTGGGTATGCCATTTTCAGGGTGTTTAAAGCTGCCTGCATGCCTGAGTGATCAGGCATTTAGATTGACCTAACCCTTGCTGGGTAGATTTAAATACAATGCCTGTACATATTCGAAGTCACTGACAAACCTGGGTTTGGTTTTAGAGCACTCTCAATTTAGTGAGTTGAGAGCAAATTTCAGAGATGTAGAGTGCTCACCACTCTTGGGGGGGGGGGGGGGGGG
>NW_017729032.1:96560789-96573460 GCF_001723915.1 Gavialis gangeticus
GGGGGGGGGGGGGGGGGCGGGGAAGGGACACCACTCACAAACACACACACAAATACTTATTCAGATGCCCAAACTGGGAATTAAACATTTAAACTGAAGGCGCCAGCTAAAATCTAGCTTTCTACCTAATTGTTTTGACAATCACATACTAGCATTATGGCTAATGTACTGACAACACAAGAACTGGGGACTGATCAATATGCAACAGAAATTTATATATAAAGAAGTCTTCCATATCCCATGGTAAAACAAAACAAACACCACAAGACTACACACTTGAATACTGGTAAAATTCGGCTGTCAGCATCATTCGTCATCAGTTCCAACCAACATTTTTATTTGTTCAGAATGCACACAGAACACTAATATTTAAAAGCAAAATATGATCATATGCTAAATTTCTCTCTTTTTTTTTTTTTAAATAAAGAAAGAGGGCTTCCCATTCCTTCTGGTTTTACACTTTTAGAATCTAGGTTAATATTATATTAACATGCTTGGGATGTTTATGGATGTGTTAGGCTTTCCAAATAGGAATTTCTCAAAGTGTGAAAGCTTTTCTATAACCCTATGCTCAAGTTCAAAGTACTACAAACTACAAATACTCAATTATCACACTACTACACCTGAGAGGTCTACATTACATGTTGTCAAATTGCTTTCAATTCTGTTGAGAAATAACCAAAAAAGTTGAAAGATTAGGTTTTAGGACAACTATTATTTTTTAATGTTCTCAGACAGAACTTGCATACTGTACGCATCACTCAGGAAGTGACAACCACAGAATCAGCAGACCAACTAACACAAAGGAATTCCCTCCTACCCCAGCCCAAGGATGGGACTCTAAGATGACAGGGAAGCCCAGGACTTCTGATGGCAGGCTTAGCTGCCTGTACACAAGTGTCAGGAGCTTGGGGAACAAAACAGGAGGAACTAGCCCGTCTGCTAAGCAAAAATGAACACAATCTCATAGGGATAACGGAGACCTGGTGGGACTCCACCTATGACTGGACCACAAGTATTGATGGCTACACCTTGTACAGCCATCAAGATAGTGTTGCAAAAAAGGGCAGGCGCATAGCTCTCTCTATGAAGGACCAGTACACTCAGAGAAGTCTGAGGGGGGATTTGACAGCATTCTGCAAAATACTTTTTTCCACTATGAAAATGGTTAATGATTGGAAACAAGTGACCTAGAGGAACCTATATACCTGGAATATTTCAAGAGGAGATTAAATACTTGACTGGGATGTTTTAGTCAGAGATAATCATGCTCTAGCAGGGATGCAGACAGAATAACCTCATGGAGGTCCCTGCCAGTCCTACTTCATCATTGTATAATATTCATTTCCTTCTACAGGTGTTTTCTTAATGGAAGGGTAAGGAGTGCTGTACTACCCTAATGAGCCAACTTTTATCATAATAGAGAAATTATTGCATGCATCAATAAAATATTGATCTCCATTTCTGCCAATAAAAAACAGCCTTTGGAACCAACATCCTACTGTGCACATTCAGTGAATGTTGGACAAGCACCTGAGTATATCTATGAAGAACAGTAGCCTCAATCCTTCAGCTGACTGTGTGGACATTTATAATTGCATGAATGCCCATGAACCAGGTATGATTAGCCACTTGTATAGTGGAAGAAGTAGATGCTACACCTTCAGCTTGCTTTGAAAGAGTTCAAGCTTTCCTGCAGAGACATGAGCAAAGAGTGCCATTTTTCTACTTTAAACACTCCTGGCTTGCATGTTTGCTCATGTTCAAGTTATAACTCTGTTATGTAGGAAGACCAGACCTAACAGGCTACAGTGCTTTAAGTTTATAGTTCCTAACTAAGTTTACCTATTATTTTGGGCCCAAGGAATCCTAAAGTAACAGCTACCATTCTCTTTCATATACCACATCTAAAAGCTCCACAAGTCTTTATTCTCTTTACAGAGACTTTTTTTTGAGCCTCCCACAAGTCATTAGCTAGGCTTTCAAAAGCCAAGCAGTTTTAACTGTATATGCTAAGAAATCTATTTATTCAAAAAAGTTCTCCCCACCATATCCAACAGGAAGTTGCAGTTAGCAAGCTGCTAGAGAAGTTATGCCAATCCAAGCCTACCACTGCACAACAGTCTCTTAAATTCACCTGCTACACGTCTACCATCAGGATACCCACTGTGGTCCAAACTGCCACCCACTGTGGTCCAAACTACCAGGATCACAACAGAGACCCAACGGAGTGAGGAATGGAGGTTGACATCACCAAGCAAATCCCTTACCACAGATCCTGCAGTCTGCCCACCTTGCTTCAGCCTACCATGCCGTCAGCGGGTCTTGCTGATTAGGTTCTGGACAGGGCAAGATCTGTGCACAGTCAGCTTCCCCCACTGGCATCTTTGCAACAACCCAGTCTCTAGCTGTGGCAAAATGTACCTTGCCACATACTGTCTGCTAATTTCATCAGTGGACTACAGGAACTCCACATGGCCACTGAGGATGCTACTGCATGGCTCAGCAATTACATACACGCCAACTGACTGGTTTACTGCTAAATAATAATAAAATATATACACACATACTTGCACGTTTACTGCAGCATGTGCCACTGTTACAAGGAAATCAATAAAGGAATACAAAAGAAGCCTACACTTGTTTTTTGTAAAATAGTTAAAGGTACATGTCAACTTGGCTAGGCAGAAGAGTAGCTTACCAACATAATAAAAAACTGATGCAGGAAATTCTCATTTTGGGGGCTACATTCAGATTTATTATCATGTGTTATTAGGTCTACTAGACTTCATACACACACAAAAACTTTCACATATTCCTCTTTTCTCCTTCTAGAGCCATTTCATATAAATCATACAAAAATAGGGTTTGAAGGGCCCTCAAGAGAACAATTTGTCCAGCCCCCTGATTAAGGCAGAATCATCCCCAATATACCATCTCAGATGAGCATTTGTCTAACTTGATCTTAAAAGCTTTCAAGAATGGAAATCCCATAATCTCCCTAGGTGCTCTGTTCCAACTCTTATCTATGCTCACATGAAAAAAGTTGTTCCTTCTATCCAACCTAAACATTTCCTTGTTGCATTTTAAGTCAGTTATTTGTTATCCTGTACCCTAAAGTTCAGCACTTCCAACATCTCTTAAAATCACATTTCCTAGACTTCTAAAAATTTTTCTTGTTCCGTGTTGGAGTCCTTCCAGTTTGCCTACATCTTTGTGGTGCCCAGACCAGACAGTACTCCAGACAGGCCTCATCGGTGCTTAATGCTGTGGAATCAGCAGTTCCCTTGGACTTGCAGGCAACACCAAGACCAATAGCATATTGGATGGTATTAAAATGCAATAAGCATATATTAGCGACTCAGTCAGCTTATGGTCTACTATAACCTCCAAGGCCTTTTCTGAAGTACTACATTAAAGCCAATTCCTCAGTCTGTATTTGGGCACATGGTTATTGTGTCTGAGATGTGGGACTTGGTACTTATTGATTTTCATTACATTTTGAACTGTTTTTCCAGATCATTCCAAATGTTAAGCCTATACCCCAAAATGGCTGCAGCTCCACTTAACTTGGTGTCATCTGCAAATTTGCAGTCTTTGTACTTAATATCATTAAAGATATTAGGTAGCACCAGACAGGAGAGAACCCTGGGAAACTTCATTTGACACCTCCTCCTGATTAGGTAGAGCCATTGATGACTATTCTTTCAGCACCATTAGGCAAACAACAAGTTTGATTCTGCACGTTTTCTGGAAATCAGCTAGTTTCCTTTAAAAATAAAAGCAAATGACAGTGGATCACTCTTCCATGACACCTACTAATTCAATTCCAAGCATTCAAAATTTAACCTAACTTATGCCAAGGACACATAAGAAACTGCTGGTTTCTGCCAAATTGTAATAAGCCAGACAAGATGGCTCGGAGTCTCAGTTTGGATCACCACTTGTAAAACTTTAGTCAGATCATCATGCACTTGAGACTATGTTTTTTTAAATGCTGTAAATGTAGATGTGCATTAGGTGATACCATGCTTCAAAGATTTCAGCTGTGCAAAAGCCAGAATCTATATATATTATCAGTCTTTAAAATTAAAAACTACACACACAGTATATATCTATAACATTTTATAGACTGCAAGGACCAAACTGATTTTTTAAAAAAAATGCAGTCCCTAATCTTATTCGCAGCTCCAAAGATAGCAATCAGACATTCAGCTCCCAGAAAGTTTGGGTGTTGTGCAGTGAATTCTCCTTCCTATGCATGTCTTCCCTGGATGCTTGAAGTTAATTCTTCAGGTAAAAATTTTCAAAAACAAAACAAAAGACTCCTGAAAATATTATCCTCAAGCTTATATATAGGTGCCAAATTCTATTTTTACATCTTCCTTATGACTTCATACAGCGAGATTTTTACAAGACTGGTGCAGTAACTTGAGAAAATCAATTTATATCACTAAGCAATTTACGTAAAGCATATAGACGTGACTAACAGGGCATAACTGTGCCTAAGATTGCACATTCCAAAAGTGACATGAGTCCATTCTTTTATAGCCAGGGGTGTCACTCACCTGGTTTTAAAGCCAGAGGCCACAGGCCAAACCCAAACCACAGGGCCCCTTGGGGGCTGGAATCAGCCCAGAGTATTGGGGCAGCTACTACAGTGGTAGCGAGTTTGGTGCAGCAAAGGGTCAAGAGGGGGAAGGGTCCAGATGCACAGCAACAGTCTAGGAGTGACAGCAGCCGCAAACTAAGCTCACTAGTGAGAGCTATGGCCAGCAGGGTCATGTATTCTGTGGTAGGTCACCCTGCCAACTTCTGTTGGTGCACTGTGCTGGAAAGAGAGACTTCACAGGCCATGTTTGACATCCCCCATTTTAAAAACTAGACTCCATTATGTATTAAAACAGATGAGTTTGTCTGAACCTACTGGTCTGAGGTTGCTTGCAGATGTCAACATTCACAAAACCCAGCACTTTAAACTCTGCATGCTCCCACACAGAGCCCAGCACATGCCTAGAAGAGGTAGCATGCATTAGCTGGACCCAGCTCATCCAACATCTGTATAGATCAGGAGCTTTAGTGGGGCTATGTTGGTGCTCTTATCTAATGGTCGATTGAGTCAGCTTTTTGATGCTTTTGGCTAAAGACCTGCTGAAGCGTTAAATCCCCTCTTGCTCTCCTCTTCTCTAGACTAAATAAGCCCAGTTCCCTCTGCCTCTCCTCAGAAGCCATGTGCCACAGCCCCCTCACCATTTTTGTTTCCCTCCACTGGACTCTAATTTGTCCACATCCTTTCTGCAGTAGGGAGCCCAAAACTGGACACAGTACCCCAGATGTTGCCTCACCAGTGCTGAACAGAGGGAAATAATCACTTCCCTTGACATGTTAACAGATTTATTATAATTACTTTATATGACAAAAATTTGCTGGTGGTACTTAAGGTTGTATTATTTTAAAATTGGTGGTGTGCAATCTGTCAAATTTTGGGAATTGCCATCCTAGAACAAGAGGTATTCACGTACAGAGCCAATGACCAGATACCCAATATGATATGGCCATATTTATAGTCCCTGCTTCTTAAGACCAAGTGCTCCCTTTTATTATGGTTTTATTTTATATGCTGTTCATTTTAAGTATTGGAGTAATGCACTGTGCATGACAAATCCATCTCCCTTGGATGAGGCAAATAAAAATGGACCCCTGCACACCAACAACAGAAGCGCAAACAGTCTAAATGTGGTCACTGGGTTGATAGAAAAATCTCCTTGGGCAATCCATTTGAGCTTTTGTTAGTAAGGGCCCTTTGGAACTACTGTCCACCTAATTTATCAATTCTGGTTATATAGATTCCCTTTAAGTTATGAGGGCTTCACTACCCTCTTAAAGGGCACTCCCAAGCCTACAGAAACAACTGCATGTGCCTAGAGACTCTACTACCTTAGGTTTAGTCTACACAGAAGGACAGTGACCTAGAAGCTAGCTGGGCCATACAAGCATCAGTAACTATTAGATTCTTGATGACATGTAAGCCCCAGTAGTAAGCACTGTAACAAGTTAGTTTTTGAAATATGGTACTGCTTAATTCAGAAAAGTTATTGGGAGGTGCCTTGAGTCTAAAAAGGTTGAGAACTACTGGTAGAGGCTGAGTGTCATGATGGCTACTATTGGTGCACTATACCATTTAGCCTTGTTCTTATGCGGTATGGCATAAGTCACCTGTACCTCACTGCTAATGTAGTAGGCCAGATGCTGTTTCTCCAGCTACCTGGCTGTTCTCCTCATACTGGCAACAGTTACCTCTCTATAGCCACTTAGGCTTTTGAGTCTCTCCCAGGTGTAACGCTCATTATGCAATCTTGGCCCTATCACAACTTCACACACATTTATATTAAATATCACATTTCATATAATTAGAAGAGCAATAACACTGAACATAGCTTGACACAATACAGAAAGTTGGCTGGACTGTTGGGTTCAACAGGTAGCAATCAATGCCTCTGTCTAGCTGGTAGTCAGTATCAAAGGCTAATGGCATACTGGGCTGCATTAACAGGAACACTTCCACCAGATTGAGGGAAAGGATCATTCCTCATTATTAGGCATTGGTAAGGCCACATCTGGAGTACTGTGGCCAGTAGTGGGGGCCCCCACTACAGAAAGGATGTGGACAAACTGGAGAGAGTCCAGCAGAAGGCAATGAAAATGGTTAGAGGGCTGAGGCACATGATGTATGAAGACAGGCTGAGAGAACTGGGCTTAGTCTTCAAAAGACTGAGGGGGATTTAGTAACAGCTTTCAGCTACCTGAAAGGTGGTTCCAAAAAGGATGGAGCTAAACTGTTCTCAGTGGTGGCAAGTGAGAACATTGCTTCTTGTTCCGTCAAGTTGAAACAAGGGAGGTTTAAGTTAGATATTAAGAAAAACTCACTAGGAAGGTGGTGAAGCACTGGAACCCAGAGAGGTGGATGAAGCTCCATCCTTGGATGTTTAAGGCCCAGCTAGACAAAGCCCTGGCTGGAATGATCTAGTTGGGGCTGGTCCTGCTTTGGGCAGGGGGTTGGACTAGATGACCTCCTGACTTCCCTTCAAACCCTACATTTTCTATGATTGTGTGTGTAGAGACTATATGCGCCATATCAGTAGAACAATAAATAAATAAAAAATAAAAATAGGGTGCACCGATAAAGAGACTCTCTTGGTCAATACCAATAGCCGATTATTGAATCAGCCGATATGGTTGGTTAGTAACTGATATTTAGTAATAATGCAAGGCATTTTAAGCTACTGCCATAAATAAAACCTTTTTGTTAGTTTGTTTTACATTTATAATACACACACACAAATGACCTTTAGTTCAAGTTGTGGTAGTGGATTTGGTCGGGCTTCTGGCCTGCTTGACTAGGAAAACAGACAGAGACCAAAAGTGCTGAAGCTGCTTATTTCAGTTAAATGTTCTGAGATAAGGAATCCTGCATGCCTTGTTTTGTCTTGATATATTACCCTGTGTATGGATGTTACGTTTATTTTTCTCTGAGAAACCAGAAACTGATAACTATTTCTATAAGCACAATGTTTCACTCTTTAAGTAAACTGCCTGTATGTCTGTGTGTGTGTTAGATCAGTGATTTACTGTCCAAGGTCATATTTTTATCTCTCTCTGTCTTAAGTATAAATATGCTTGTAAACTTATAGAGTTCGAGAAATCCTTTGAAACAGACAAGTGGGTGATTCCCCTTGCTGTATGCAATTCTCCCTGTGATCACAGTATATCCCTAAATAAAGAAAAGCTGGCTCTGTCAGTTCTGATTCAACCACAACGAGAAGTTTGATTTCTTCCACAAAGTGCACCCACCGCCATTTCTAAGCACAGGGACACCGATACAGGAAACAGTGGCACTTGAATTCAAGCACCACATCCCCCCCCCACACATACTCTTAGAGCACAAGTAAAAGTGCCCGTGCTAGATGCAGCAGGTGGGGCTAACCTAGCAGTGCCAGTGACTGGCTGTGCACAGCCCCTGCTCTTCCACATGATGCCCTTGAATCCCAGCCCTGAGACAGCCACCTGAGCCTGACCAGCAGGGCTGAAGGGAAGGTCTGAGCCTTCCTGGCTGCCCAGGGCTGGGTGATCTCTAGGCCAGGCTCCCCACTCTCCTCCCTCTGCACAGAGCAGGGCCACAGGACCATTCCAGGCCTGGAGAAGTCAAGCCACTTTTTCCCTGCAGCCTGGACTCCACACCTGGAGGGGAAGTGGCCCTTCCCCTGCTGGTCACTGCCAGGGGCAGGTCAAGCCCCCATGCCCAACAAGGGAGACTGAATGAACTCAACCCTGGGAAGGGCAGGACCAGGCTGGGCTGAGGAGCCAGGGGAAAAGGACCCTGTTGCACAGTGGTAGGGGGAGCAGCTGCCTTGGCCCTTGCCAGGCTCTGCCCCTTGGCCCTGGGGTGTGGACCCCCAGGCACTGCGGGTTGAGTCATGCTGGGCCAGGGAGCTCTGCCCACCCCTCCCCAGTCACATCTATGCAGCATTCGGCACCTTTTACAGTGCCCACCCCAGCCTACAGTCCACGACACTAGCAGCAGTTGTGGTGTCCCAGGTGTTCCACTCTCCTCCAGCGCAGCCCACCAGTGAAGGGATGGGGCGATATCTGGGGTCACCCTAACTCATAGAAGGGAAGGCATAATTATCAGAAAAGGTCAGTCGGCTACAACAGCCAAAAAAAGTCAATAGCCAATAATGTAATTTCCCTTTTATTGGTGCCAATCTGATACACAACAGATATAATCGGTGCCCCTCTACAAAAAACAAACTCTAAGACATGCATGACATCCCACAAACCCCTCAAGCATTATAAGGTTATGGCTTTTACTTGCACACGAAACAGGCAAGTGGAATGGCCAGGCAGGGACTGAGCCTGAACCTGCACTTATCTTTTAATCTCCTCACCAGTTGGTAGCATCCTTCAAATGATCTCATGGCACCCCCCTAGGTGCCACAGGCCTTTCGGCAATCATGGGTATACAAAGCGATACTGCCTGATGTATCCTTTCCTGCTAGAGTGTGCTTGTACACTCAGTGTTACAAATTGGCTAGGCCCAGAGATCAGAAGTAGGGGCACTAAAGGAAAGTCTTGTCCATGACAACATATGCATCTTCACAGCTACAAGTCTGGGTCTAACACTTCCAACTAACATCCTTAGCAATGAGCATAAAGATGACCAAAAGCTTCCTGAAGGCTGAGGTGCCCAGGGCTGCAAGACCCACCTTTTAATGGGTTGACCCATCAGTGAGGCCACAGGTAGAGGATACATAAAACCCCAATCCTCCCCTTAAGAGGACTGGTCCAGAACAGCCAAAAAACTGAGATGATATTCAACCTCAGAGACTAGAACAATGGAAAAAAAAAAAAATGTGCTCCCCTCCAAAAAAAGAATAAAAATAAAACAAGCTACTGCTGTGGGTGTCTAAGGCTGCAAGCACATCTGGGCTAAGTACACAGTCAAAAGCCTGAGGCTGAATCAATTCCATCTTTGTAGGTTAGTCTAAGCTGCACAGGTTGAACTGATAAGCAAGTGAACAGACATTCACTTCCAATTCTAGAAATGCAGCCATATGCCTGCAGTTGTACAGGCCAGAAGCCTGGGGGGCGCTAGAGCATACCTCCCTGTTCTGCTGGAGCAGACAGCTTGAAAAATCTCAAGACGACCTGGGACAGAAGTTCAATAAACTGATTTACATAAATCAGTGAAGTCTGATATTACATTCATCCAGGTTTATTTTAAACCAGTTTTGGCTATTTTGAAAGCAGTTTGTGCACCCTGAACTTCTACTGCATTACAGATTTGAACTAGTTTCTGATCACTTATACTAGTTTGTGTTATTTCTTACCCTAGTTGGGATTGGTCCAGAACTAGAACAATAGAAAATGTTCTCCCCCCTTCCCCACCCCAAACAAAACAAAAAACCCCACAAACAACCACTGTAGGAGTCTAAGGCCACAAGCACATCTGGGACATAATTCAGCCCATCTAAAGAAACAAGAGACCTCTCCTGAGCCAATGGAAAGTGACTCACTTGGTGTTGATCTCAAGGGAGATTACACTTTTGCTGATTTGTTTTGCTCTCCACTGGCTTAGTTCTTTACATGCAGAGGGATTTGTTCTATTTTCTGGTTTCCACATCATTCCACTAAATAAGTTAAGAGTTAGTTTTCTAGGAAGAGCAGCAGACACATCTTAAATGTTCCATTTTTTCTATCTTTTGGATAAGAGATAAAAGCATCTCCTTTATCTGTTAAGAAAAGGAAATGTGGCAAAAGACAAAAAAAAGCTTCAGCTCATCCCATAACCAGTGGGAGTATTTGTTTTGTAACAATTCAGATCTTTCCTGTTCTTCAATACAAAAAGTCTGCTGGTTAGTGTTTACATATCGTGGTCTCAAGCTCACTGTGAGGAATAGTAGTAGACATTTCAGTCACATTAGACCATTTATCCTAGCAACTTGGCTACACTCTCTTCCTCAACCCCCTTCTCTTAAGTCTACACTCAGCATAGCAGCTGCTTAGTTGCATGGTTCCCTGCACTTTAACCCAAATGATACAAGTGTCTAGAAAGATTATTAAAGTATTTAAAAAACACCAATGCAAATTTTATTTTTTTACTCCAAATTCTAATAAAATATACAAACGCATAGTAGTCGCAATAAGAGATTTATATTTTGCTCTGAATCTACGTGTTCCCTATAGAAGGCAGAATTTCAAGTACCATAATAATTGCCGGCAGTACAGGTTCCTTTATCTCCAGGGCTAGGGACAGCTATTCAAAAAGCCCCAAACTGAATTGATTCAATCATTGCAAGTTAGTTGAACCAGCAGTGATTGAACCTGTTTGCAAGTGAACAGATGTTCCCTTTTCATTGTGAAAATTCAGGTACATGCCTGCAGTGGCTCAGGCCAGAAGCCCAGGGGCACTAGAGCAACCCTTCGCTTCCACAGGGAAGCTGAGCTGCTGGGGGGGGAAGACACATGGCCAGGCCTGAATAAGACTGTAGAGGGGTTTAAACCTCCCCACTGGCCTGCAGGGTTTGGAGGGTAGGGGAAGAGGGAGCATGGCCAGAAATGGCAGAGGAAGAGGAGGGGAGAGCACTGCCCATCACAATGGCTCCCTGGCAGCTGGGAGCAATCCCAGCACACAGCACGGCCCAGCCCCAGAGGGGAACTCTTTCCCCCTCCTCCCTTTCCCCCACTGCCACAGAACCAGGAGTGGGGGCTCTGTTTGGTGTTGGGAAAAGGGCTTTCTCCCTCCTCCCATCCCCTACCTCCATGGGGTGGGGGTGGGGGGGTCTGCAAGGCTGCCCAGGCCTGGAAGAAGACTCTTCCCCCCCACACACACACTTCTCCCCTCCCCACCTGCAGAGCAGGGAGGGGGGCTCTGTTCAGTGCTGTGGGGGTCTTCTTCCCCCTCCTCCTCCCCCCACCACTGCAGGACAGGGAGGAGGGGCTTCTGTGCAGCACTGCTCGGCCCAGCCAGAGTACAGGGAGCAGCTGTAACCAAACCGCAACTGTGAAATCGCCTCATCCCATCTCTGCTTGGGCTAGAGAGCTTAGGAGTGGGGCCAGCCCTGCTCTGGAGCACAGCTCAGCCCAGAGAGCATACCAGGATGCCGGAGGGCTCTAGTTTAACTTAAGGCAGGAAGGCATCTGAAACAGGCCTTGCATAAACTAGTTGGAGTTCAACCAGTAAAGTCTGATACTATATTCAACCAGGTTTATCTCAAACTGGTTTCAGCCATTTTGAAACTAGTTTATGGGCACTGAACTTCTGTTCTGTTACAGGTTTAAACCAGTTTCTGATCACTTAAACCAGTTCGTGTGTAGTGTCTGTTCCTAGCCCTGGTGCCCAACTCTCCAATGTATTGCACATTACTGGTTCCCTGCACCCATGTACCACCCTACTGGAGCAACAAACTGAATCTTAAATCTTTAGGCAGGCACTTGTGTTCACCTACATCAGTGGTTCTCAACCTTTTTAGACTCCAGGCACCCTTTGATAGGTTTGAGGCACCCCTTGGAATCCAGCCAGCACTTAGTATTCAATGTTTGCAATAGGACAGTTCTTTTATTTTTTTTTTTTGTAGTCAAAGAACTCAGAAAGCCAATAGTAGGTCAGAAGATTTTTAACACTATGGATCCATATTTGAGTTCTGGGTTTCATCTTGGAAATTATGTCGGCACACCCAATAACGTTAATGCTGTATGGCACTCCATGGTGCTCTGAAAGAATCAAGGCACCAGAGGGTGCCCTGGCAACCTTGTTGAGAATCACTGACCTACATATCTGTTGCAAGAAGTGGCCTACAAGCAATATGCAAAGAGTAGAAGAAGGGAAAAATGTGCAGTTCTTGTGAATTATTTGCATAAAATTTCAGTTGAAAGCCAGATCTGTATTTCAACTGCAGAAGTGTACACATAGAAGTGAAAATATTGCCATACCTGAAATCATTAACAAACACACAGCCATAGGACAAGGTTCCCTAGACAGCCTGCAAACCCTTGCAAAGCTTGGGGAAGAAAATGCTGAACAGGAGAGAGCATATACCACAGGGCAAATTTGTGATGCTGAAGTCCCCATATATATGTGAGCTAGTGCTCATGCTAAGCAAGGCCTAGCATAA
>NW_017729032.1:96573471-96575434 GCF_001723915.1 Gavialis gangeticus
GCTTAATTCAGTCCTTATATAATTTGGCACAAACTCACACAATATACAAAATTAAGATACCAGAAAAAAAACTGAGCAATCCAATTAGAGCACGGTTTCATAATTAAGCTACATTTATACAAATAAAAACTACTAAATACTCAGCTCACAGATGAAGAAGCCACGAGCTTGACATAGACCAGCAGTCTCAATCTCCAGCTTTTGGAGCTGTCGTCTGGCCTGCAGAGATCCCCATGGATACAGAAAGCTGGCAGTGGGAGAGAGTGCTGGCATCCACTCCTAGCATGCAGGGCCAGACATATGCAGTGGTGGGCCCCAGAGCCCAATCCCAGTGTGGGGGTGTGGGCATAGGCAACTGGTAGCAGGTTCATGTGCCCCCCCGACAGCCAACACTGATGCTGTCAGCAGGGCTGGTGCCCCCCCTGACAGGGCCACCACCATCAGCAGCTTCTGCAGGTACCCTCCCAGATTCAGGAGGCACCAGTCACTCATAGGGGGCAGGAGTGGGTGATGCCAGCCGCCAAAAAGCCAATCCTGACGCATGGGGGTGGTATCAGCCCATCAGGAACTAATCCTGGCACACAGGGGTGGGAGGGGGCAGTGGCAGGCAGCTGGGGTCCAATCCTGGCAGAAAGAGGCCCTTTGGCAGGCATCACTCCCAACACATGAGTGGTGTGGGGCCAGCACTAAACCCCATCTAGCTTGCATTGTTGCATTTAAAATTTATCTGATAGGTTGGACTTGTTAATAAATAGAAGTTTATAAAAAGAAAAAAAAAAACACCCTCGGCTAACAGTTATCCATAATGAGCTATTATGGTTTAAGTGCAACCTGCTCCTGTTTACAGTTCTTTCTAAGTGGAATTCAACATTATGTTAATTCTTCTAGACACAACATTTCCCCAGGTTAGACATGACCTTTGAAGGTCACATTCACAAACACAATAGCTGGGAGGGGGGAAAAAAGAGGGCTGTGGGTTTTGGTTTGTTTTTTAATGCTTAGATTTTGGCACATAAGACGACACTTCTTTCACATCACATACACCCTAAATACACCAGGTCACTCACCTGCCAGTCCAATTCTGTTCATGTATACAAGAAATTGCCATTCACTTATGCATTTTCTAACATCTAAGCTTTAAATATTTTACAGTGTGTTTAATGTACAGAGTCAAGTGTGTGAATATTTGTGCGCACACTCTCTGCCATGAGCTGGAGCATCCAGGACACATTTCCCCCCCCGCCTTGCTCTCAAACTTAACAGATTGAATCCCAGCAGTTTGAAGACGACTAACTATAAAAGCTTTCCTGCTGTTAAAATGCAATCCTACCAACTCTGCAAAGACTAGTAAACACCATTTTTCCCTTTTGTATTTGGACAGCAGATAAGTTAGCTAATTCAGCTACAGCTCAAACATTTCCAATGAGAAGTGGAATAGCCTAACTGAATTGTTACACATTTATTTTCCAAAGAAGTAAGAGAAACCAGAACATGGTAGAATCATAAGATATGACTCAAGATACAAGTTAATACATTTCAGAGGCAACAGATATACAAACATTTTTGACCAGGTAGGTCAAAGTACTTGTACCTTTATTTCTGCCACTCTCACAATTTTCAGATATCGAAGTAAAAATTGCTTATGGCTTAGATAAACAAAGTAAAAGTAAGAAGAGAGAGATTACTGCATTGGGAAGGGATCTGAATAAAAGCTTGCAGTGAACAGCCCAATTCACAACACACCATGTAAGGTCATCTGTTGGAGTGGGAGCTAAGGAGGCATTTATTTCCACACTTGTAAATGGAAAGCCATTAAGAAATAAAGTATATAAAACAGCAGCGTTATCTTTAGAAAACAATGGCTACAGACAGACATTCAAAAAGCTTGAGCCTGAATCGATTCAATCTTTGCAGGTTAGTCCAACCTGGCTAGGCTGAACTGGTTTGTAACTGGACATTTTCT
>NW_017729032.1:96580434-96609432 GCF_001723915.1 Gavialis gangeticus
AGGTCATCTGTTGGAGTGGGAGCTAAGGAGGCATTTATTTCCACACTTGTAAATGGAAAGCCATTAAGAAATAAAGTATATAAAACAGCAGCGTTATCTTTAGAAAACAATGGCTACAGACAGACATTCAAAAAGCTTGAGCCTGAATCGATTCAATCTTTGCAGGTTAGTCCAACCTGGCTAGGCTGAACTGGTTTGTAACTGGACATTTTCTGTTGCCAGACCTCAGCCCCCTGCTAGCACTCTGAGGCAAGGGGCAGGGGGGGCACAGTGCATGCATCTGTTGATGATATGGAGCTTTTCCTTATCCCTCCCTGCTTCTTTATACTGTCTGCAGAAACTAACAGGAAAGCAAGCCAGCACGGAGCTGATAACAGTCTTTATCACCTCATCAGCAAAACAAATAGGCTCTCTCCATTAGTTCAAACTCTTCTTAAAAAAAAAAAAAAAAAAAAAAAAGCTTACTAGCTGACCTGTTGATTAGCTCCAAAATGCTCCAGGCAGTCACTGTTCTGTCTGTCTGTTCTAGTGAAATTGGAGGCGCACACCTCTCAGCATTAGCTAGCATAGCACATGCCTAAGATCCATGCTGTGGGAAATGGGAGGGGGGATTCCTGCTTGAGCAGTGAGGGGAAGGTGGGGTACAGCAGGGGGAAGCCAGGCAGATCCTGATGTACCTGAAGTCTCTGCCACAGCTCCAGCCAGGGAGCAGAGGAGAGGGGCCAGCTCTGGTGTGGAAAAAAAAAGAGAGCCACATCCAGCCCAAAGAGCATGCTGGGATGCTGGGGGTATCTGGTTTATCTTAAACCAGGAAGGGGTTTGAGACACACATTGCATAAACTAGTTGGACCCAAATCAGTTAAGTCTGATACTACATCCAACCAGGTTCATCTCAAACCAGTTTCAGCCATTTTCAAACTGGTTTGTGTGCATTGAACATCTGTTCTGCTACAGGTTTAAATCGGTTTATGTGTAATGTCTGTCCCTAGCCTAAGGGAATGTTTTCAGGTACCCAAAGGACGTGTCAAGACAAACACCAAATGCTCCAAAAGAACATTTTCTACTGAATATTTAAAGTTAACCCATTATTTGGAATTGAAAAGAACTTCATGTCTAGATGGGCTGTAAACAGGACAAAGCATTTTAAAAGATGCCACTGGCTGATATCAACTGGCTAAAACCATCTTTTCTTAACGAGTTTAGAACAAGACTTCCCTTCCCCCTCACTTAAAATAAGTAAATAAAAAAAAAAAAAAATTAAGTTCTGGCCTCAGAAAGTAGCTTCTAATTTTCAGTCTCACTCACTCACTGGACCTGATTTTTAAAGGACTGAGAATCTGAAACTGCAATTGGGATATAGAGATGGGGTGGGGAGGGAGGATGGAGTCAGGCCAACTCTCTCTGTGCATTGGCTTTTGCAATTTTATCTTTACATGCCTTAATGTGTATCATTAGTAATTTGACCTAGTTTATACTTTTTGTAACAATTTCTTCTCAGGTTTCCGATCCTTAAGAACTAAAGAGATTGAGCCAGGTTCATTTTCTACTCTTTCTTTCCTTAGATAGTTTGTACATGGGGCCATAGCACTGGCCATAGGAGAAGTAAGGGTTCAGTAATTCATCATATTCAGGGTAATCATGTAGGCATCCGATGAGGCTGAGGGTGTGTTTCATAGTTTGTATGCTAGTGTGCATGAAGCCTCCTAGGCACAAGTCTAAGTAGTCAAAAATTACAACTGATAACTCTAACCTTTACATGAGCACATATGTACTCTTGATTTAGTCTACATTTAAAGGGACATGTAGCACAGCCACAGCGATCCCTCAAGACACCAGCAGAGGTTGCAGGGCAGCCTGGGCTTGCCAGCCCCCCCCCCACTGCATTTCAAGTGTGCTGAGATTTTACACTGCTTTGAAAATGAGCAGGGGAAGGACCCACTTACCCATCTTTGCCTTAATAAATAGCACAGAAGAGAGGCCTCAGTATAGCATGCATGAAATCAGTGCATAAAAAAAATAGGGATTCTAAGTGAAAACTAAAAATGACACAAGTCATTAAATCCAATACACATTCCCACAGTTGTGGGACATGAAATGGAGAGATGAAGTTAAGACTGCTTCTGTTTCCTTATGATGCACAGCTTTCCTCCCAGTTGTTTCATATTATCTACTTACCAACTGCAGACTGCAAGAGCCTTGTTTCATTTTTTTTAAAAGAACATCTTGAAAGAAGGATTTTGTTTGTGATCGTGCAAGACTTGAGTTCAACTTTTCCATTAAACAATGAATTGTCCTATAGGGTAGCAATGATATTTAACTTCTGAGGACTCGATCTTGCAGTTTAATATGCTTAATATTAGCTTGCACGTATAGCTTCTTTTTAAAAAAGAAAAAAGGATGGGGGAGGGGGGAATGTTTAGATCACCAGACCCATCACTGCTATTTAAGCTCAATGAATAACCTGATGCAATACAAACCTGACCACTATGGGCAAGGCAGCAAGCTTATTAAAGAACAGAAATAGCCTAAATTTCGTGTTTTGCCCCTCAAAATCTGGATACATTGTTACTCAGAATGGCCGGTCTCTAAACTGCTACCCTGAAACTAACAGGACCTAGTCCTTTAAAGGGCACTAACAGCACAGCATTGAGAGCACTTGAGACAGGGTAAGATTAACCACACACAGCCCCATCTTAGGCAGTTTTCTGATTGCCAAGTCAGTCCATTATTTGCAGTTTATACAGCAACAGCAGTAGCTTGTTATTTTTTGTGGATTAGGCTCTGCGAGTGTGGGATGCTAAAAGAATGCTGCAACTCAGAAGTCAGATTTCATCCCAGATTCTGGACAGGAACAAGCCTAGTAGGCACAAAAACACCATCCACCTACTGTACCTCCTAGGCTTGATCCTCCTTTTGCCATCTGCTCCAACCCATATCCCACCTGCTCCCACTCCCATCCATCTTCCTTGCTAGACACCCAACACTAATTCATGTATGTGCACACACCTTTTATCTCCAACAATTTTTTGCCCTCCCATCCCTGTGATTGACTCATCCCGAGGCAGGACACCTCCCCCCATATAAAATTTCAGAGTAAGATTGTTCATCTTTGGAGAACTCAAACAACTCAAAATACGTTTACAAAATGGAAAGCTCTGGGCAACTTTAAGTTAAGTGAAACTGCAAGCCCCATCAAAACAAAAAAAACCCAACTACAATAAGGTTTTTTTTTACCATTATGATCTTGGAAAGCATAAAACCCATTAGAAAGTTTGGTCTAAGTCATTAGCTCACACATTAGGCAAACCACAAAGGATTATTTCATTGCAGTGCAGCTGTTGAACATGTGAGGAAAAACCCTTACCTCATGAAGTTAGAGGACAGAACAGTCAACTTCAGTACACACTAATGTTTAAGAACACATTCATTGAGAATTTAGTGCTCGATTTGCATTTCTCAGCTCTGAATTCATTTATCTTTAAGCACAGACAGTCATACTACAAGAACAACATCTGTCCTGTATTTCAGCACTTCTGTTTCTAGTGGAAACTAGAACCAGAAATGCAGACCTGAACATGTCTGAAAAATAAACAGTTGACCTTGAAGCCCCAGGTGTCTCGTGCTCCAGTTACTGGTCCAACAAACTGATCACAGACTAGACTCATTTAATGCAGTCACAGCCTGTTGGCTGTTAAGAGGCAATTTGGTCACCACTCTCACAGGTTGCATGTGAACAAAACTGTAGCAAGAGACTTTATGGCTCATGAGCAAACCAGGGACCTGTATCTCTGACATTGCATATCCTTTTTCTACAAGACTGAGTTCTGTAAAAAGCCACTGCTGCACTTTAATATTGTGATTCTCAAGCTATTAAAAAATTCCACCAAGCTCATTGCAGCAGCATCACAACACTTAATGACTCATTCTACAAACCATCAAGAAAGTTATGCTGACCTCTCCTCCAGGCCATTTAGTTCCCTCAAAACCGTTCTTCTTTTGTTTCCAACCCTCTTTTGAATAAGACATTCCAAGTCGTTCCAAGAGAAACATTTCTAGATTTCCGCATTTTGCATGCAATACAAAGATTGTACCATAATTACCTTGTGACTTATCAAAGATCTGCTTTAAGAAAAAAAACTACAATTGATATTCAGAATTAAGAACAGCTGTTTGGGGAACAACACATTTTTACAGAATTTAAAAAGATGGAGCCTGATACCAAAGTTCACATAAGATTATTAAAGAACTCTGTTTTCCAAGGAAGGCATATTTAGATATGAAGATTAACATTTAAAAGTTTCTTTTCATTTTGGGTTTTTTTTTTTGTTTTTTTAACTAAGCACCCCTGAAAGGATCCCAAGGTACCGCTGGGTGCTGCAACACCCTGTTTGAGAATGTTTCATTTAATCTGTTTAGATAATAAATGATAAAACTTTAAATTAGTTCCAATTGAAGGATCAAGGCTGCTGAAAAAAAAAACTTTCCAAGGTACAATGGAGGGAATAATATCAGTTATATCATCCTACAAAAAAATTTGATTTGCTAATCATAATTTACTATGGAAGATCATATTAGTACAATGTCTTCACTTAAGAAACTATACACTGCAAGTTACATGCAAGATTCCCACAACTTACAACATTCTTAACTTAAAATGCCTTCATATTAGATGATTAATTTTACTTATTACACTTCACCATTTCATTGCTTTGGAGATAACAGAAGAGTAAAGTAAAAATACGCAAATAGGGAAGGAGAGAGAGAGGAAAGGACAAGTTATTTTATAAACAAAATATCATATCTATAAAAAACACCCACATTGAACATATGGTCTATGGAATAGCTCTCCCAAAGACGACAAAAAAAGTCTGTACACCACCTTCAGTAAAAAGAATATGCTTAGATTTAAAATTACAAAAAAAAGCAAAGCGTGTGCACAAGCTCGTGCACGTGTGGATTTTATGTAGCCTTTTCATTAAGTATTGTAATTGTCTGGGCCACCAAAGGATGCTACCCAGAGTCTTTTAGGTTTTGGAAGGAAATGAAGGAATCTTGCAAGCAGTAAGAGAATTAGCTCAATTACCAGGACTCAGACACTGGTATCTTCAAGAGGAAATCCCTTCTACAACACTAAATAATTCCCATTGTTGTTCCACAAAGAGGCTACAGTATTCAAGATGAACACAATGTTCAGCATTAACTAGAATCAGTTTCTAATGTCTCTTGTTCAAAAGCGTATTTCATAAGAATCAATATATACACCTGACACTAGCTGCCACCACAAAGACTTGCCTAGACTTTGCTCTTGAACATGATAATGAATTGAAAGAACAGCTCTCTTGCAGGTCTGTGAGATTACTGCTGCCTCAATGATTAACAATCTGGCAGATACCACTTTAGAATTGCCAACCTAAAACAAAAAGAAAGGAAAAGGGGTCTTGTGCTACAAACAATACTGCTGATAAGGTATTTGATTTAACAAGTTGTCTCCAAGTGCTAAACAGAAGAACAACATTGTGAGAACATAAGGCTAGTTTTATTTGTCTGGAACAAGAACCTCTTCAGACATATTTATAGCAAGTAAGTTTGTTCTTATGGATGGAGCACTAATGGTCATACTACAAACTCAGTCTAACAACATGTTTAAACATACAACTTAAGCTTTTGGGGGGAAAAAAAATAACACAAGGAGTAGTGCATCAACCACTGAAATAATTTGACATAAAAATCCTTAAACTTAATGGTTTGTTTTTTTTAAAGCAATATGCAAGCTTAAAATTTGGGGGGGAGAACAGTTTGAGACACATGACCAGTTCAAAACAAAATACTAAAACGTCAGATAAGTAGTCAAGTCACCAGAAGCACCTTATTACAGCACTCCCATGTCTGCATAGGCTCTCAATAGCTTCCCAAGCAGAATTCAAAGTTCTGTTTTTGACTTAAAAGGCTCTAAACATTCTAGGTCCTATGTCTAAACGGACCATCTTCTCTCTTAAGCCCCACTGCAATCCCAAACATCAGCAGAGACCAATCCCCTGCTAGTACCATCAATGTGCCAAGTTTGGGGGGCAAAGATTTGGGAGGATCTTTTTGGTAGTCAGCCTTCAGCTTTGGAACTCTTTCCCCATTGACACCCAGAACCCAAGACTGGCCATCTTTTGGAAACATAGTTAAACCTTCCTATTTGGACAGACATTTAGCAAGCAAAGCTAGGAAGTGATTCTTTAAGGAGCTTTTGTTTCATGTTTTATTTCATTTACTTTTATATGTTGCTTCTGATTCTTACTGCAAGCTGCTCTGAGCATTTGTTGGCAAGGGCAGCATATAAATAGTGGCAAGAAGTGTTGTTTATTGCCAGTTCCTAATAAGAAAAATGCTTCATTTTTCCACTTGTACCAAGCTATTACTAAGACATCTCAAAAGTAGTTTAACATAAAAAGCCTTCAGAACTTCTTTAAAAGATAATTATTACAGCAACACCCTGCAACCATCCTAGTTGGTTGTGTCAATTACACGAGAATTTTTTATGTCCTCTGTTATAGGATGAAGAGACTGGAAAGAACACTAGGGACAGAATTTACACAAATTGGCGTAAGTGATCAGAAAGCAGTTCTAATCTGTAACACAACAGAAGTTCAGTGCACATAAACTACTTCCAAAATGGCTGAAACCAATTTAAGATAAACCCGGATGGATGCAGTGTCAGACTTAACCTATTTAGGTTAAATCCATTTACTGAATTTCTGTCCCAGATCCTCTCCAAATTCAAGTTCACTCACAGTCCAGCAGCATCCCAGAATGCTTTGCCCCTTTCCTGTAAAGCCCCAGTCCCATCCCTCCCTTGCAGGGTGGGTGAGCTAGCTTTGGCCCATGCTATTTGCTCCAGCCAAGCATGCTTTAGTGCCCTCCAGCTTCTGGCCTGGGCTTCTTTTCTGGAATCAAAAGTGGATGGTTGCTCACTGGCTTATCAGTTCATCTACACAGCTTAGACTAACCTGCAAAGATTGAATTGATTCAGCCTTGGGCTTTTTGATTGCCTGTACTTAGGCAGGAGTCAGTCATCCTCACTAAAATTGGTTTGCTGTATCTGGAGGCTCTAAGCATGGGAAACAGTTAAAAAAGGGTTGGGGAGGGGGCAGGAAGGGAAAACAAAAGGAAGATTCTCCCCCAGCAGCAAAATAGCAATAAAGTTTCAAGCCACTTGCATGGTTTTCGACTACGGAAGGAGAAGCAGGACAAATCTATAAACTATTCCATCATTCTTATTAACACTAACAAGCAAATTTTCACAGAGGGAAAATTGTAAAATCTCCTTCATTTGCAGTGACAGCTATTCAACAAGGAAACCCACAACACCCAGAAATTTATTAATGTCATGTGTTTTCTAGTGTTGTTCCGTGAGGCCAAAACAAAGCACTAAGCCCTTGCAAAATGGAGCAGTGTATGCCAATGCTGCTCTAATCTACAAGGAAAAATGTACAAAAAAGTAAATAAACAAGAAACACCACCACAGCACAAAAAAACCCCAAAACACTCACCATAGTATCAGATACCAGTCTGAGAATCACCAGCCACTGATAAGAATTCTACTCCAGCTCTAAGCCACTGAAATGTTGATTTTTTTTGTTTTACAACCTGTTGTCCCCATCAAAAGCTATCTTTTAGTAGCCCAAATTTACCCATTAATCTTCCTCTGAACATCAATATTTATACACCCAAATCTTGCTGAGTGTTTCAGTATAGTTTGCAACATAGCAATATATTTCAGTCTATTTGAAGGAAGCTTGCTTATTTACCCTCAGCAGTTTTATCATCAGTTCAAATAGCTAATTAGTCAGAGGAAGACGCATACAGGAAAACACTAGGAATGCATGTCTGCCAGTTTAACTCCAAAGTGAAAACTTAATGACTACTGGTTATCTGTTCATATGTATGACACCTGAGTTTGCCACTGTCCTTTCAGGTAACCTTGGGAAAGTTACTGCCTCCTTTCATATCAGTTTCCCATTTTACATTTAAAAATATTTAGGCTTCAGGTTCTTCAAGGCAGAGACTCTCTCCTTCCAGGCCTTCAACACCCCACACAGATGTCTGCCCAAATAGGAAGAGCCTGAACTTAGATACAGTATCAAGCTATTACAACAGCAGTAACAAGGGATATACCACATCTAAGTAACTGGTCAAAATATAGACATTAAGCAAAGTACAAGTGTGAAACATATACCTTTGATGATTTATAACTTGTAATAGTGAAAGTTCTTTGAAAAGCACTAAATAAGTTAGCCATTTTGGCTGTTATAGCGTTACTGTGTTAAGACTTCTTAAATTGGTAACAATTTTAATGAAGTCAACAAAAGTCCAGTAAAAAAACCTGTTTATATGTATGTAACTATTCAGAATTTCAGCAAAGTTCATTTAAGCCATTGAAATCAAGTGAAAGGTTCCGTGCTCTGCTTTTGAAATAGCAACATGCTTTGCAAATAAACACATTGAATGTATACTATTACTTGAATGTATATCCTACCCTCTCCAGAAAGGCTCTGAGCAGCTTATAGTGACAAGCAACAAAAACACTAGACTCCCCAAAACTGAAGTCTTCAACACCCCTCTTATTGTAACTCAAAGGCTAATAAAAAGAACCAAATGAGACCAGTTCACATTTTAAACATTGACTCTAGTCAGCCAGGAGATGGACACAAGGAGCCAGGAACACTGAATTGGGAGAGAGGAAATACGAGAAAGGGAAAAGAGATTCGTCATCCATCACCATTTTAGTCCACGACTTCCAGTGTCTAGGGGATGACCTCACCCCTCATCTTCGTAAACATGGGGTATACATAGAAGGCCAATAACTTGTTTTAGCATCTAGTCGCATTGCCTTCTCTCCTTCCTGCCCTTCACCCTCCCAGTCTTTCATTAGGGACAGTGCTAGTGCTTGCCCATAAGCTTTGCTAGTGGACCACCTCACTGTTCACTGCTTTCCCACGACTTCCACATCTTGTGATATTTTAGTACATGGATTTAGTTCCCAAACATCATACATAAAACCAGGGGTAGGTACAGACATTTGGGGAGGTTAGATCAAGTTAAAAATGGCCACCTAATCTAAGGTAAGTCAGGATGGGAGGGGCTAGTGGAGGGATTTGGAAGAATCAAGAGGGCAGACAGGCTCTGCAGGGGGAAGGAAAAAAAAGTCATGGGGGACAGTGAAGTTTGCCAGGGGGACTGGATGGATTGGGGGGCAAGCAGGGTCAGAGGGGCTTGGTGGGATCAGGGGACTAGTGGGGTCTTCAAGGGGGTTTGGAGGATGCTCTTCCTCACCCCCAGGATCCAGGATTTTTTTTTCAGCCTCCCCAACCCCCCACCCTCAGACAGACCAACCCCCACAGTGAATCAACCCCCCTCATCCTGCCTGCCCCACCTCCCACTCCAACCTACTTCCTTGGCTCCTGGCATCAGCAAATGCCAGTAAAACTAGTACCAGCAATAGCTTGCAGGATGTGGCAGGGCTTGGCAGCCATGGAGGGGTGGGGGGGGCAACTACAGGCCAGTCAGTCTCACCTCCATCCTTGGTAAAGTCTTTGAAAAAGATTATTAAGGCTCATATATGTGAAAGCCCAGCAGGAAAAATTATGCTGCAGGGAAACCAGCATGGGCTCGTAGCAGGTAGGTCATACCTGACTAATCTAGTCTCTTTTTATGACCAGGTTACAAAATACCTGGACGCAGGAGTAGGGGTAGATATTGTTTAGATTTCAGGAAGGCCTTTGATACAGTATCCCACCCCATACTGGTGGACAAATTAAGAGGCTGTGACTTGGATGGTTACAGTCCAATGGGTGGCAAATTGGCTAGAGGGTCGTACCCAGAGTGGTGGTGGATGGGTCAGTATCAACCTGGAAGGATGTGGGCTGTGGGGTCCCGCAGGGCTCAGTTCTTGGACCGATACTCTTCAATGTTTTCATCAGTGACTTGGATGAGGGAGTAAAGTGTACTCTGTCCAAGTTTGCAGATGATACAAAACTGTGGGGAGAAGTGTACATGCCGGAGGGCAGGGAACAACTACAGGCAGACCTGGACAGGTTGGACAAATGGGCAGAAAACAATAGAATGCGATTTAACAAGGAGAAATGCAAAGTGCTGGACCTAGGGAGGAAAAATGTCCAGCACACCTACTGCCTAGGAAATGACCTGCTCGGCAGCACGGAAGCGGGAAAGAGATCTCGGAGTCCTAGTGGACTCCAACATGAACATGAGTCGTCAGCGTGACAAGGTCATCAGCAAAGCTAATGGCACTTTAATGTGCATCAGCAGATGCATGACAAACAGAACGAAGGAGGAGATACTTCCCCTCTGTCGGGCACTGGTCAGACCGCAGTTGGAGTACTGCATCCAGTTTTGGGTGCCACACTTCAAGAGGGATATGGATAACCTGGAGAGGGTCCAGAGAAAGGCTTGCAGGCCAAGCCCTACGAGGAGAGACTAGGGCACCTGGACCTCTTCAGCCTCCGCAAAAGAAGGTTGAGAGGTGACCTTGTGGCTGCCTATAAATTCATCATGGGGGCGCAGAAGGGAATTGGTGAGGCTTTACTCACGAAGGCGCCCCTGGGGGTTACAAGAAATAATGGCCATAAGCTAGCAGAGAGCAGATTTAGACTGGACATTAGGAAGAACTTCTTCACAGTTAGAGTGGCCAAAATCTGGAATGGGCTCCCAAGGGAGGTGGTGGTCTCCCCTACCCTGGGGGTCTTCAAGAGGAGGTTAGATAGGCATCTGGCTGGGGTCATCTGAACCCAGCACTCTTTCTTGCCTATGCAGGGGGTTGGACTTGATGATCTATTGATGTCCCTTCCGACTCAAACATCTATGAATCTATGAGAGGTGGGGGGGCCTGGCTGGTCCACACAGTGGTGGGTAGGAAGAATGCAGCTTTGGGGTTGGGGCCAGTGGCTAGGCTTTCATAGCCCCAGTACTGCCCTGGGAACTGTTCAAAAGTTTAGTTAGACTGATCTTGTCAAATCAACTCTAAAAAGTTAGACAACATCAGAGGCAAGGTTAACTAAATCAGGTTGGCCATTTTTAGATTGATTTCAACTTCTTGAGCTTCTGTACATTTTGCACTTGGATCCTCCTAACTAGGGATCCAAGCGTAGGGTCTGCAAATTAAGTTAGATTGGGTGGCTATTTTTAATGTGATCTAACCTCCCCTTAACTTCCCCAAGTGTCTGGATGCATGTTGTCCCCCACCTGCTATTTAATTAGTTGGAATGTTACATGGTTTAGGCTAACTGGCTCTGGGCACTCAATTATTAGTGCACTGAAAAATATATGGCCCGGAGAGACACTTGAAGAAAATGTGTGACAGCATTCGACAGACTCTAGACCATAGGCTACTTGTGTTGCATGCCGCACGTTCACAAATGACCGAATTCAAAGTGATGGTGTAAATTAGTATAATCTGTGGAAAGGGGAGTTTGTAGCAGAAAGACTAACCGAAACCTTTAATGGATTGAAACTGGAGAGGTTTTCAAGGGGTGACTGGGTCATCTTACAGATTACTGAAAAACTGTGAACCAAAAAGACATTTTGGAAAAAACCTAAGATGGGAGCAAGAAAGGTGGTAACAAGACTCATACTTTTCAGGAAAGCATAACAGTTTCCCAAGAGGGAGGGGAAGGGGAATTTTTTAACTGCCCAAAATTAATTTTTCATATTTGCAGCAATCTTATTATCAGTGGAAAATGATCACATCCCTCCGAGGCTATTAAAAAAAGTATAACATGGACCCCAACAGACCTGACTAGCAGAGACAAGTGCTTTGTCTTGTCATAATAATAAGCAAACTTTACCCACTACCAGACAACTTTGCGTTTGCAGCACTGGAGCTATATTTAGCACTGCAAACATCTTAAGAAGTCTCAGAGCAAACCTAAAAACAATGTTTAGGGGTGCAGGGGGTGGGGGAAAGAAAAAAGACACCAAACACACGCACACAAAATCAAAGCAGGATGTTGGTCCTATGATTTACAGTACCTTACCATCTTGCTTTTTGCTCTTACCACACAAGGGAAACAGCTTAGACAAGCAGCAAGCAAAAGAAGGTGCATAAGCACACCCCACACTTGCACCCCTCCTTCTTTGAATACATTGCTGGATATGTGCCTTCACATTTGCCGAAGAGCTGTGGTATCTTTTAAAAAAGACAAGTCACCATTGAATTAACGTAATACTATTTAGCAGCTATGAAAGACTAATGATATATGGAGGCCAGTCCCATAGTCCTGCCCTAGCATGGGCTGCAGGACTATGCCCACTGGTCACAGCTTATGTACTCCATGAGATTCCTCAAAATGATTCTTTAGATTCTAGTTTCAGAGCCACAACGGAATATTTTGATGGAAAAGAAAATTGATGCTGTAAGTCTGATGACAACCTTCCCTGAAGCAAATCTGATAGCCTATGTCTGAATTGTTTTATGTTAAATCACTAACAAGGCAGTTCTGGCACTTGAACTGGGAATCCAGTTTACACCTATTTAAATAAAATAGGAACAGTTACAGAAAAACCAATGCCGTAGTATTTGCATGCCAACCTGAACTGAAAGAAAACAGAAATAAGTGCCAGAGACATGGGATCATTTGAAAATTACTTTCAAAACAATTTGCCTTCCATTTCCATACGGTCAACAACTAATTAATTACAACAGTATAGATATTATATAGGATCGCCCACATAAAAGCCTGAGTAGAGAAGTAAGGTTACTCTGCCGAACTGCCTCTTCATTATTCAAGTTGATAGTCCCATTGGATTTAATGGTTCTAGTTGCATTAATAAGCTGGAAGGATTTGCAGAATAAGTGGTTTCTGCAGGCATTTTCCAGTGCAAGAAAAGCTGGGTATTGGCACGAATTATTAATGGAACAAGATTTAAATCAATGGAGATGCCATTCAAGTAACTACATACTGTGCCTATACCTCCTTCGCAGAATTATGTGCAGTATTAGTTGCACTCCATTTCAGACAAGAATTTGAAACAAAAAAAAAAAAAAGAAACCCAAAAAACACCGATCCTATCTGCATGGCATTTCATTTATCATAAATGAGAACTCTAAACACAGATTAAGGTCATTACTCAGTGCTTGTTATTTAACCTGCTGCGAAATGGAACTGCAAGTGCCTTTTTTTTTTTTTTTTTGAAAGGACAGAAAAGAGTTTCTAGTTCAGTCATTGTTTCTGTGTACGAGATTTTGCCACAAAAATCTAAAGCTATTTTCTTTCTTCTTACAGTGATACTGCTCAATGATTCACGAAGAAAAAAACTCCTGCTCTTTTGACAAAAAAGAGAGTGTTCTAAGAGGTAATAGCCACCTTTTCCAGTAAGTCACAATGTTCTCCAAGTCACAGCACTGACTCTTTCTTCACAACTACCCTCAGGCTTAAACTGTACAGCCACAAAAACTACTGGTGGAAAGAGACTTTGTACAAAATGAGCTGGCGCTAGTTCCGAGTCTCTTGATATAAAGCAACAGGTTCCAAATAATTAAGAATTTGGATTCTAATAAAAGTGAGAGGATCACTTGTTAGACAGTTGGCCATCAATGACATGAAGGGAATAAAATGAGAACTGTAAGTAAAATAGGTAGGTAAATATTTCATAAAAATAGTTTATGAAAATAAAATGCCTTGCCAAATATGTTAAATGGTTTATGGCTTCTTTATACCAATTCCTCAGATCTAACATTAAACTGAATAACTTCTTAATCCCTTTGCCTTATACATTAGCTTTCAAAAGGACTAACTGTATTAGACTCCCTACTTAAAAGCCATTAAAACAAAGGATTGCACCTGCAAGGATTACACCTGCAAGCTATTCTATACACCTGCGCAAGAGGCTCTCAGACTTCATGTACTTTAAAAACTCAGAAGTGCTTACAGCACCACCTTTATCATTTTAGTTGGCAGTCATAACATTTTTATCCAGCTATGCTTTAAAGCCACTGGGCAATAGGCCATTTGAACAATGACTTGGCATATGGGCCATTCTTATGACCACGCTTCTTGGATGTAATGAGTGAGTTCAAACAAGTCATGGAGCAAGTCCAGAACAGTTTGCAGACATATTGCTTACAAATCCCCATCGAAACCACTGCAAAATGGAAGCAGTGACTAGATTTTTAAAAAGCAAAGACACTGGAACATAATACAAGCTTGGCATTTACATATCAGCTTTTTTGTTGGAGAACCACAGGCCTACCTAACATGTAGCTATCAATGCTCCACTGTAAATACAATCATTTTACAAGTGACTTTCCCACAGCTCAAGCATTATCCATTTTAACATGAAAGTCATAATCTCTTTATTTCTTACTTTGAGATCCATAGCAAAGTATGTCTGTGATTTCTCCGTTACATTCTGCTCAGACTTATATACAGTCCTCATTACACTTTATCTTTCCCTACTCTAAAACTCCTCCCTCTACAGCCCTGACACCCATCAACTCTCTCCAATACAACTGCAACACAGATGCCGACATTTTGACTGTCGCTTTGACCATACCTTTTCCTTGACTTGTTTCCTATGTTTACAAGGTTAAGTTCAGACTCCATGGGTATTTATATATGTGCTCTGAGAGCCGCTCTAATTAAAGCACCCAGAACATCACATGCATCAGGGTCTCCATGCTGAAAAGTGACAGCAGGGGTGCTTTAACTAAAGCTCGAATGAGCTCTATAAATCGAGTCTGCTCCGATACGCTGCAATTACAGTGCATCAGAGCAGCCTCAATGCACATGTATAGGCACCCTGCATTCTCACACTCAAAGTTCTTCATGCTTCTCCAGTCTTCTCTTATCATATTCTCCACCAACACACCCCACTTTTTTTGTTCAGCCAAAGAGGCCAGCTTTTTTATTCTGGTTGACACTTTATTATAATAAATGCATATTTGCATTCCTCCAAGCTACTCTTCATATATACAATCCACTGCCTGCACCAAGTCATGTGTTCCATTACCCTCTCATCCTTCAGACCCTTTCTGGAGATCCAATTCTATTGCACTGCCTATAGTTGGTTTGCCTATTCTTGGGTATTATGGATACCTATACTTCTAAAATAAAAGAGCAAATGAGCAATTTCATTGTCCCCCTTATTAATCATTTCTGTTTGTCACTTTTGATGCTTTCCTGAAGAGATTGCAGGCTAAGAAAACATCACATCTCCATTTGTGTTTGTACAGAACATATCACAATGCAGCCTGTGTTCCAGTTGTGGCCTATTGCAATAGAAGTGTTAAGAGGATTCTTTGGTCATAGCAGAACTAGTCCTGGCCTGACTTTCAAAACTGCACTTGCAAGATTTCATATGATGAAAGTTGCATCATATGAAATGTGATACCATGAAGAGCATGCTAACATGTACTTAACTATATGCCATTAGTCTCTAAGATGTGCTGTGACAGATGTGGCTTTACATACATTTTATTAACTACTGTAAAAAAAATTCAGAGATTTTCCTCTCCCAGCACAACTGACTTGAGATGATAACTTGAGATTTAACTTGCTAGCAAAGAATCCTAAGATTCCTAATTAAGTGGATATAAATATACAACAAATCCCTGCTGCCTGCTCGCCCCAGAGGCCTGCAATGTGAAGCTTTTATCAACACACCCATAGTATTAAACTTTTTCAGATGCCATGGCTTGGGGCACAAATGCATTTTATGAAATGATGTGTATTGTTCTTAAGCTTCCCTATTTAGTTCCAATAACATGGAACATACATTGTATTTAAAAACCCAGCTTTAATGAAACCACCAATTATGTGTTCTTGGGATCTGAGATGACAGTAGACTGCTCAGCCTTAAAAGGTTTTAGCTGTATTAAATTATTAAAGAGTGTATTTTCTAACCTAATTCAAGCTCTAGTTCCCTTGTGGGACCAGAGGTAGGAACTTGAGGGCTAAGGCAACCTTATTTTATTTCCAACCCTGCTGCCAATTCCCAGACTACAGGCAAACTAAAAACTGCACAAGGAAAAGGCAGGGGGTGGAAGGGGCAGGAAGAGAGGGGAGGGAAGTGAGGGGAAAACAGTAACCTAAAATGAAAATAAATATCCACTCACTTTTGTTAAGTGCTTTAAACCCTTGTAGCACTATTTGAAAAAAAGGAACAAGCATCCTAACTTATTTTCCAGACACCTTAGTCAAAGTAATGAGCACCTGAACCCATTTGTAGTCTTTACTGCTTTTTTCCAGCTTTGCAGGTCCCTAAACCAAGTTTAACTACTATCACAGGTTCAAGCTGCATTACATGCATCAGCATACAGTGTTCAAGTCATCCAAGTAGCAGCAGCAACTAAACAACAAGGCTGTCTGTAAAGGAAAAAGACTAGAAATGGTGTGGACTTATACATACATACCCTTTGTTTTCCTACAAATACCCCTCCCACGCTTTTAGCATTTTTGAAGTTACTCAACCAAGTAATCCACAGAAGGTAATTGTTCCTAGGCTGCTTATTCTATGTAGAGGCCTTGTCCCAATGGGACCACTGACTGGAATAGTACAAAAGCTATTCTAGAAGAGCTTTGTGTTTGGACGCTATTCCAGAGCGAGCGCGATTCTTTTCCCAAAACAGTTCTCTTGCTAATAAAGCACAGACGTTATTCTAGAACAAGAGTGACTTAGTCTGTAACAGTATCCATATTAGACTAGAACAGCTATTCTAAATCATTTATTTACTCCATAGCTTTCCTGTCTAAAGAAAGCAATAAACTTACTAGCATGAGGAAAAATAGGAGACTGCAAAGGAATAAACAGGATAGAGAAACAAATGAAGACAGAGAAAGTTATAAAGGAATAACCAGTCTCATGACTGAGGCACAGGTGTTCTGTGAAGCATCAGGATTGTAATCCTTCATCCCATCACATCTTTATCCTGGGAAATGGGTTCCTCATGCCTCACTCCCTTATTGGAACAGCACCTCTTTATTCTGAAGCATTGCCAAGCAAATGCCGTTTGCTTACATGCTGTTTTGGGATTTAGGAGTGAAATGGAACCACTAAAGAGAGACAGTGGTCCAGAGTTCTCTCTGCCACACAGCTGCAGCGAGACAGCTGCTGGAGTCCGGAAGTAGCTGTACATACAGCATTCAAGATAAGTCTGCAATGCGTTGGAAGGCCGCAGGAGGAGGCTGTAAAGGAAGCAGCTTCCTTCTTAAGAGAGTCCTGGAAAGGTCGTTGTGATGAACAAGAGAAGGGAAGAGACAGAACTTGGAAACAACTGCCAAAATAGAGCAAACAACACAAAAACCAGGAGTATCACAAAAAAAAAAAAAATGCAGAGAAGCTGAACGGAAGTGGGAATCATGGAGGCAACAAAGCAGAAGTTTACAAAAGAGCGTATGTTTCGGACTCTCAAACTTCTTAGTAGTTTGAAATACTTAAAATCAGACAGACAGGAAATCTCTCTTGCATTTATAAGATTAATTTACAACATGGATATTCCTGAAAGTCAGCTCGTTTGCTGACTTCATGTTCCTTTTTTTAGGGCAATATGGGAAGACTTATAATAGTCTGAAATTCCAAACATTAAAATGGACCTATGCTTTTAACTTATGTTTATTCTATTTTTAAAAACAATAATTTTAAAGCTAACAAAGTATGGGCTGGGCTAGGTTGGGACTTGTTGCTGGACCTTAGAGCTTTATTTACAAGGTAAAAAAGAAAGAAAGAGCACTGCACATATGTGGTAAAATAGTGATTGACAGTGAGGTTTTTTGATTCTTAACACCTGTAGATAATAAAGGATAAGACAATTCTAAAGAACAAATTTGTTGATTTACCAACAAAATGTTTCATATTGAGTATTTGCTCATTTAGAACAGCTAACAAAAAAGAGAATTTCCTTAAGTTTTAGTGTTATTACTCTTAGTTTTACAAGCAATATACTTAAATATAGCACCCCAAAAAGAAGCAGTGGGTAAAAACTTACTTCTGGGAAAGTTTGTCTCCTGTATCTGGTTACAGACTGAAATATAGCATAAGCTTTTATCTGAGACATGAAGAAAAGAAGAGAAATGAAAGAAAACTAGCTCCTTTTTAAGGAAGCTTACTTCTAAAGAGCATGCCCAGTAGGTGCTGTATTGCTTTCTTTAATAATGGTAGAGGCAACTCCTAAAAGAGGAGGAGCTAGGGTTGTACTGATATAAGGAATCCAGCAGTACATTACCCTTTCTATACAGCTGAGTAGAAAATGAAAAGACAAGTAATACTACTTTAAGAGTTTTTGCTGGAGAGAGGGGAAGGGGGTTTTAGAGTTCTTTAGCTACTTATACCACATGAAGAAAAAGGAGAAAAAGTTTTACTTTTTCTAGCTGCTTAAATAATTATTTAACTTGATACATGAATTTGCTACTCAGAGAGTCTAGTCTTTGTTCTGTCTATTCGCTTGGTTTTGTGGATTCTAATAATGCTGTTTTTCTCTTAATATTTAGAATTGTAAACAAGATAAAAATACTCTTGTTGTCTTTGGTACTGTTTAGCCTTTATGTTTATATGGCTTAGTTGTAAGGGTTGGGGATCCTTACTTTCTTCATAAAAAGACTGAAACATAGGCATAAACATTTGGGGGTTTTTCTTTCCTACCTCCCAGGACGACTGGATCTATCTCTGAAAAAATAGTGCTTTCTTTTAATACAAAAACAACCTTCCCCACCGCCCACTCCTTGGTATTTATGATGAAGTCCCTTGTGATCTACTGCCAGTCCTATGTTCAAGGTGACAAGAACTAAAGTACAACACAAGTGTCTTAGCTGATCTGAAAAGATTTTTTTTTTTTTGTCTTGGACTGGTGGTAAATTTATCTAACAGTTCTATTCATACAGTCCAAGAAACTTCTTGGTCTTCCATCTAGTTTAACAGATCTTAACCTTTTTTAGGCACCCCTCTTAGGCTTGAGGTACTCTTGCATAACTTTTGTGAACTTGAGCAACACTCCATTTCAAAATCTAATTTATGTATTAAAAGGCTGTCTTGCAGAGGGGGAAAGAGTAAGGGGAGCAGCTACGCAGGAAGAGCCTGGGCCTGCCCTTACCTGCTTATCTCCTTACACCTTACTTACCTCCTCCTACTTCCTCCTTCAAAGGACCTTACAGCACTCCAGGGTGCCCATCATATTGATTGAGAATCACTGACTTAGTTCCTGAAAAAAACTTGTCTGTTATTTTTCATACCTATTTACTTTATGCCTAGGCTCTGTTTGGTTTTGGATGGTCTTTTAAGTAAGAAGCTTTAGCTTACTTTTTTTATAACAAAGCTCTTTAAAGCAGCTACTCAAGTTCTTTTTGCTTTTATTTAACACAACTGAAGATTTGCTTCCTTAGATATACTTTTAATTGGTGTTTATTTAATGTAATCTTATTACTCCTCTTTAAAAGGTTGGTAAAATAATAATGCTAGATATAAATTTATAGAAAATCTGCAACTCCAAATAGCTTCTACAAATCTGTATGTCAAATTATAGTATTTCTAGCTAACCTTCTTTTCTCAAAAGTCACTGTATGTTAAACTAGTTGAACTGCTCTCCACCTTAATTGTCTGATCCTGATCCTCTTAACACACACTCAGCTTCACTATAATGAGGGGTTCCAATGTTAATGGTCATTACCCTGCCAGCTCAGAAAAAGTGAGCACTGATTGACAGATGCTGATGCCACTATAATTCAGTTAACTTTTTTAAAAAAGGCTTTAGAGTTAAAATATAAACAAGCTTAGGCTTGATCATTATCTTGTAGACACAGTACAGAAAAATCTAGTTTGGAAAAAAACAGTAAATGTGGGACAAAAACAGTAAGGTTTTTAGATAAACTTGGTATGTGTAAACCGCTGATGTTGTAATGAAGACTCACTTACGTTAGTGGCTATTTTTCAGAAATATTGACTACCAAAATTGTGCAGGCATCAATCAAAACACGTGCATATCTAGTTTTTTTCTGTACAAAATAGCCACACGTTATAGTTCCCTAAAATAGTTAATTTTAGTATTTTAAAGCAACAGATGGTAAGGCTTTAATCTCTTTCAGTTGAAGGCAGGCTAAAGATATGATACTTCAAACACATACACAAGTTTCTTCATCTTTTGCTGAAGCTAAATATACCCAGGTCAGATTTTCACTTGATTGAGCAAGCTTTGAAATAGGCCCCCAGCTGGGGTGAAAAAATTCTGTCTGTGACACAAACAAACTCACTTTTACTGGGGAAAAGATAATGTTTTTACCATTGCTTGCTCCAATTTATTTTTGCTCAACCTTGTCATAAGGACCCGACAAGTCGAATGCTGATTGAAATTGGGTTTTGATGGGATTAGAGGAAAGGTCTATTTGTGGATCAGAAACTGACTTAAGGATATTAAACCAAGTATGGGTATAAATGGTCAGTTTTCAGAATGGAAGAACATAAACAATGGAGTACGCCAGGAATCTGTGCTGGGACTGCTGCTGTTATTATGTTCATAAATTACTTTGCAAGGGTGGAAGGGGGGTCAATACCAAGGTGGATAAATTTGCAGAGGACACAAAATTATTCAGTGTCATATGGGACCGTTCAACCTAGAAAAGAGATGATTTCAGGGGGACTTGGTGGCAGCTTACAAATATATCGGGGAGAGCATCAGGGGCTAGGTGAACAACTATTCACCAAAGTGCCCCTGGGGAAAACCAGGAGTAATGGTCATAAACGCCTAGAGGGTTTCAGACTGGATATAAGGAAAAACTTCTTCACTGTTTGTGTGACCAGATTCTGGAATAGACTCCCAGTGGGGGTGGTGCAGGCACCTACCCTGGAGATCTTCAAAAGGAGACTGGACATACATCTTGCTGGGGTATTTGACCCCAGCAGTCTTTCCTGCCCAGAGCAGGGGGGGCTGGACCTGATGATTTCACGAGGTCCCTTCCAGCCCTAAACTTTTATGAATCTGGAAAAACTAAGGTGGACTGTGAAGAACTACAAAAAGATTTCATAAAACTGAGTGAATGGGGAACATGGCAAATGAAATTCAATATTGGTAAGTGTAAAATGATGCACCTGGGTAGAAATAACCTAAAATATACATACATGATGATGGGCTTTACACTACTTGTTAGCATGCAGGAAAGAGATCTGGGTGTCAATGCAGATAGTTCACAGCTCACTGTGAAACATCAGCTCGCTGTTCAGCAGCAGTCAAGATGTAAAATAAAATGCTAGGAATTATCAAGAAGGAACCATAAACAGACAAAAAATGACTCTCATACTTTATAAATCTATGGTGCATTCACACCATACCTGGCAGGTATTAAACCTAACACACCGTAATTGGTGCTATTGCACATTAGCACAAACAAATGGTCTTTTTGTATTGTTAATGAGCAGTAGACTAAATCTACTGCACCTTAGCACGGGCTTTGCCTGCCACACTAAGGCGCAGTAGAATTAGTCTATTGTGCTCAAAGCATCTCATGTAGATGCGCCCAATAAATTACAGTTTTTATATTCCTAATGTTCCATCCCGTAGGCTCTTATGCTGCAAGAGCTCTGCATGGCTCATAAAGCACTTCACTGGCTCTGTATTATACTGACAATAAAAATGAAATCAAAATTGTCTTCTGTATCATAGAGGTTTCTGTTCCAAATACTTTCCTCTAACAGATGATCTAAATGTCCTTTAAACTCCTAATGATGTACTATGGTGATATAATTTACAGATTCTTTCCAGAACATGCCATATCACAAATCTTGCATATTCTAGTACTAGTTGCTCAATTCCCCTGCGTGAATAGCTACGTTCTGGCATGGGTAGACATGTACCAAATGCTATCATATACATGAAGCGCCTGTTCACATTCTAAAATGTACCCCTGCTTTCCTCAGCATATATATCTTATAAGATAATTTTACTTCAAGGGTCAGTCACCCTCAAAATACACTTCTACACTGAAAAACGACTGTAAATGCCGCAGCATGGATTTGTTTGATGTTGAATATGTTACTCTTTTCTAAGTTAGGATGTTAGTTTTAGTTGGTGGTACTGCTAATTGAACTCAGGATTAAATGGTCAAGCTGTATTTTTCTCCTGGGTTCTGCATTGTCATTATTAAAAAGAACATTCTGCAGATCAGCTCCTGTTTTCAGTTGCATTCTAGTAGCCCCAAGGTTATGGTTTTTGCCTCTGGTTACACAGGTGTGATTAGAAAAGTAATTTAATTTTGTCAACTGAATTTTGCCAGTGCCACTGATCTGCATGGCAAAATGGACTTTCCTTAATTCTTCCCACCCTGCACCAATAACCAAATGCATTTACACACACTTTACTCCAATTAATAAAAAGCACGGGGAGGGGGGGCTTCTATTATACATAGGGCATGTCTACATGTTGACCTATGGCAACGTAGCAATCGCACAGGTCTACATATGATTGCCAGCTATGTCACCGTAGCAGTGTGCTCCCCTAGTATAGTGCGCTGCTATGATGAGACATAACTGGGAAATTTACCCAAGTGTAGCGCACGCAGAGCAGGAGACTATACTGTGCCACACTCTAGTACTTCTAAAATGAAGTACTAAAGTACAGTGCCATAGCAACATAGTCATATGGTGACATGTAGACACACCCATTGAGAACAGATGATTTAAAAAGCACTATTTTATATTCTTCATTGCTTCCTCCAGAACAGAATCACACATTCAAGTTTCCATTATCTCCAGGAGCACACCTCTTGAATATTCAACACTTGAGAATTGACACACTGAACCAGATTGCTCCTTGACTTGTAGCTGCTGTTCAGTACTTGTCTAGTGTCACCTTTTTAACACCATTTGAGAAAAAGGACTGGAGTGAGTAGGACACACAATATTGGACTCTGACTCCCACTCTACAGCCAGATCTCTTGTCAATACAAGCCAGTCATCTCTCTGGTAAAAACTGGCAGAATATAAATAACCATTTCATTGCTCTGATGCCGGGTTTTTTTTCCAAGCACCTTGTACGGATGGCATTATAGAATAAAAGTGAAGTGGTGAAACAATCTGATGTAACTGATTCTTCTAAATCTGTCAGTAGTAAAAGACTGCAAATTACAAATCCTGGACAGGTTACTGGTGTAAATGTGAACTTGCTAACAGGGGGTCTTTGGCACTGTACAAAGAAAAAGACACATAACCTGCCCGGGTCACGTGTTGAGACCTGGCTTAGATTGATAGGGACATAGTTCCTCTCTGCTGCCTGTTCACCATCTGAGAAATAATCTCATGGTGGCTGAGTGCATTTACGCCACTCTCCTCCTCCCACTGATAACTTTAGCTGAGAGGTTGAGGCATTCGAGTACTTGGCTACAAACCCTCCTCGTTTCCCCTTCTTTCTTCTGGCACAGAGGTACTCCTCAGAGACCTAGCTGGGCTTTCTCCAGTCGCTGCCAATCTTCTTGCTGTTCTGTAGCTGGAATGGAGGAACACAGGCCCCAGAATGACTTATTTTTTAAAGGCCACTGGGAATGATTTATAGTCATCATCCCCCCCCCCCAATTGAGGAAGCAGGCAGCCGACTTTGTGGGCAGACTGTGGGGGCCGCACACCTCTGACTGGCTGAGGGGGGCCTGGTGGTCTCACCCCTCGCCACTGATTGGTTGAGAGGGCTGTCCGCCATACAGCCTAGCCCCTTGCCGCTGACCGGACGAGAGTGCTGTCTGTCGTGCAGCCCCACCCCTCAACGCTGATTGGTGGAGAGGGGTGGAGCCGCATGACAGGCAGCCCTCTCAGCCAATCAGTGGCAAGGGGCAGGGACAGCTGCTATCTTGGCTGCTCTCCTTCGTGCTGACAGTCCCCAACTTTGGTCCCCACCTTTGGGAGGAAGCATTTTATTGTTAGGTTTTTTTGTTTATGGATTTCAAAGACAATGCCCAATTGCACAATTTCCGTGAAATCGTGAACTGAGTGGGTCCTTACTTAATAGATTATGATGCAAGAATTCAGGGAAGTGCTCCCCTTGTTTCTTTTTTGATGACTTATAACAGGGTAACTAACACACATGTATCAACTCTGTTTGAATTTGTTCAGTGAAGTACATTGAGGAGTGTTACAAAACAGCAGGTTAGTTTTAACAGCCCTTTTCTAATATTTCCTAATCTTGCATGAGAAATGTATAGGTAAACACCTCTGAGCAAACAGCTTAAACACACAGCTGCAGAGACAAAATGGGGAGATCTCTCCATTTTTTAACTTGCAAAACAAGTATATATTCATCTACAAGCTCAGATTTTTCAGCAGATTGGGTGCACTGAGCTTTCTTCTGAATAAGTCGCCTCATAGTCACTGTAAAGACAGACTTCCCCCAACTGTCAACTAATTATAGCTATAAAGTATTTATTTTTTCCAGGAACAAATAGCAGCATGATATTGTGTGTCATCTTGTAGCAATATGTTAGATGTTTAGTTGCAGTACAACTAAATATAGAAGCACACGAAGTATAAATAACTGAAATGGAATGATTTGATCAGAATCAGCTTGCATGTTGGATTTGTCTTCCTTTTGGGTTGCTTTCATTTAAAACTGTTTAAGCCATGTTTACATTTAGTTAGCTTAGGAATTTTCTAGCCTAGAAGCCTTCCTGATGTTAGCTGAACAAATTAAATGAAATGAAACAAATGAAAATGCCTCAGATTAAAGGGGGTCCCAAAATGTTCCAAATCATTACACAAATTAACAAACTAACTTACTAGACAAACAATATGAATCCCCTCTTGACTGTAAATTTCATATGGCCTACTCCAGGAACCCATAAACTTCATTGCTTCATGTACCATCTTATTTCAAAACTGTTGTGAAGGAAATAAATTGAACATCAAACTTAAGCATCAGAACTAGGGAACTAGGAGTGTGCAAAACAAACCGTATTCGATTTGGGTTTGGATTCAGCCCAAATCAGGGATCGTGATTCAATTTGTTGATTCAGATTACTGTCCTGATTCAATTTGGCCAAATCCAAATCTGAAGATTAGATGCTGATTTGGAGACTCAGTGATTCGGCCATAGACACAGCTTTAAATGTTTTTTCTACATACCTTGAGGTACCAGGCATGGCTCATGAATGCTGCAATGGTGGGGCAGATGAAGCATCCCACAGAAGCACAGGGGACCCTGCCGCGTGCTCAGCAGCAAACCCAGAAGTGGACTGGAAGTACTGGAAGCACCCCCTGCATGCCCCTAGCTCAGCGATCAGCCACAGGGGGACCCCAGGTGCCCCCCCAGACCCAGGAGGCACCAGTCGCCAAGCTAGGGGGACGCAGAGGGGACCCCCAGTGTACTCCCTGGCAGACATGGAAGTGGACCGGAAGTGCTTCTGGTCCACTTCCGGGTCTGTTGCCAAGCGTGCTGGGAACCCCCTTGTGCTCCTGTGGAATGCTCCATCTGCCCCAGCATCTCAGCATTCACGAGCCACCTGGTACCTTGAGGTACATGTTTTTACATGTACAAAAAACATGTAAAGCTGGATCTACGTCTGAATCACTGAATCTCTCCAAATCAATTCAGAGGGTTCACTTCAATTCGGAGAGATTAAAGGGTCTCCTGTTTTGATTCAGATTCAGAGATTCAACCACCGAATCTCCACCAAATCAAATCAGCGACTGAAGCTTTGCACAGCCCTATTGGGAACCCCTCGTCTACATCTAAACCAGTTTCTAATTTCAATCTGCTCAACAGAAAATGAGATACAAGAATTTGGCTCTAAGCAAGTATTTTTCCATCTACCTACTGACAGTGAAGGTTGAAATAATTATTCTTCCTGAAGGGACGATGGCTACTGCTGGCAGGGATTGTCAATGCCTCCCCTACAGGAGGGAGGGCTGCAAGACATTCTTAAGTCTGTGACTGTCCAGCTTCTACTCAAAATAATCGTCTCTTTATGCTGGCTTCCCAGCCAATCACCTCCTTGTCTCCAGCCTTCCCTTTTTTGGGGTAGATTATTGAACATGGTATCACCTGACAACTCCAGGCACACTTGAATTCCTGGACTTCTTTTGGTCTGGCTTTCATTCTGTAGAGTGTGGACAACTGTACCCTGTTAATCCTAGTAGCTCTTTCAGTGGTCTTTTATACAGTTGACCATGAGATGCTGGTAATATGTCTATGTGATCTGATAGGTTATTTGCAGCTAAGGCGACAATGATGAGTAAGCACTTATCATCCCCTCAGGACATTTCCTGCAGTGTCCCCCAGGGTTCCATCTTGTTACCCCTCAATGTGTAACTGAGTCTACAAGGCAAGATTATACATGGATCTGGAGTGGCATCATCAGATGCTGATGACATACAGCTCTGTCTCTCCTTTTCATCTGACCTAGGCTACGCAGTCTTGATTTTACCCAGTGCCTGGCTGAAGTTGGGTACCAGATGCAGGTAAAACTACTGAATCTGAATCCAGATAGAACAGACGTGATGATGGTCAGATCTCACGATTCGAGGGAACAGGGACATCATCATTGCTGGTGTTCAGTCTTCCTTTGTCACTCGGGTTTGCAGCCTTGGAACCTTGGAGCTTGGGCTGGCAGCAGTGGTTAGGAGTGTTTTTTACCAACTCCATCTTGTAAGAGGGCATTACCATTTATTTCAGGCTTGGGTCTAGCTACCACCACCCATGCCTTGATAACCTCAAGGCTAGAGTTCTTCAATGCACTCTACCTAGGGCTGCCCTAGAGGACTGTCTGGAAGTTACAACTGATGCAGAACATGGTGGCCCACCTTCTAACAGGGATGGGTCACCAGGAGCACAAAACTGCAGTGCACCAGAGTCTACATTGGCTTCCAATAGCTTTCCAGGTGTTGGTTTTGACTTTTACAGGCCTAAATAGTCTGAGCCCTGCATGCCTTATACCTCACTGAAATGAGCTGAAAGCAATCTCCAGTTTGTACCACGAGAGCATGTAAGAACACAGATGGTCTTTCCTCAGTAGTTGCTCTTCCATTTTTGGAATGCCTTACCATGACCACCACCTTAGGCCTGCCAGAGCCTGAGGCTGAATATCTTTCAAGAAGCTGTGTAAAAACTTTTAATTTGGGCAGGCTTTTAGCAGGTAGGCTTAAGTTTTATTGTAACCTGCTTTCGGGGGAGGGCAGCATAGACATCAAATAAATGATAATAATTAAAAATACCCGCTACAAGCAGACTGACTTGTGGCCTTTGTGCAAGTAGTAGGTGGTCTCAGGTTTGATAGCCTACAGATATGAATAGCAAATACAGATGACAGTTTCAGCAGGGTAAAAGGAAAATTGTGCAGAATTATAAAGTATTATCCTGCTGAGGGTGATCACCGCAAACATGAATTAAAATGCTTCATGAGAAGAGCACTGGGAACTCTGAGCGGTCATAGCGTTACCATCCTCTGTGGGGGATAAACAGAAGTCTTTGCTTACAAAGACTTCCAGCTCCTTTCAAAAACTTAAATCATTTTAGAATATTAACATCTTTAAGAAAGTAGTTGTTACCACTCATGGATACCCATTTCTAAAAGGTTAGACAAAATCTGTTTTATACTGAAGAGATACAGAAAGTACAATCACCTCTTTTACTGTTTGTAGGAAAGTCTAGTGAAATGGAAAAGCTTTAACATTGTTATATAGAGTAATTGAGACCACTCAAACTGTGAAACAACTCTTAATACTGTTTTGAGACTTTTTGCCTTTGAATGTGAAACTATCATCTAAACTAAAATCTTCTAGCATGTAAAATTCAACAGTTGTAAATGAAAATAAATGTGAAGTGTGAGCCTTACTGTAGAGAATTAAGCCAGGCTACTTCGCATTCATATTATCACCTAGCCATGTATATGAAAACAGATAAGTTATCTAACTCATAGCATCCCACAGCTAATACACCCTAGCACGCCTTCAGTTCATTTCAGCAATGGTAACTTCTCAATCCATCTTCCTGTCCTGTTATTCTAGCTAGATTGCTGCCTGCAGAGTCTCTTCTTCAGACTACATGATCCTAGGTCTCCCAGCCTTTTCTTAGCTTAGAAAAGTCATGGAATCCCTGTCACTGGAACTTTTTAAGTACAAGTTACACAAATATGTAACTTGGGAGAATTTGGAAAAGGATGAATGTACAGTACCTTGAACAGGAGATTGGTCTAAATGGCTTTCCAAGTTCTCTTAAAGCTTATTTTCCATAATTCTTTAAGCTGCTTAATTTGAAATCCCCTGTTATGAAGCTTGAGGTAGGTACCACTTGAGATACTTTCAGAGACAATGAAACCCCTTCCTGAAAGTATATTGCTGAAGACATTACTACTAAATTGTTAGGCTTTAGCAGAGCTATATTTTCAGTGTCTGGAGAAGGTTGTGTGCTTGGAAGTAAACACTTTACAATATCTAGATATGAAGTGGGGGATCCATATGGCAAAAGCAGTTTCATACTAAGGCTCTTGCCTATCTCTTACAGTCTCCTGTATGTCTTGAAGAAACTAATCTCTTATGCACTACCTCTAGGAAGTTATGTTTTCACTTGACAGAGGATGAGTCCATTCTTTCTGTTGCCTTTTGATTCCCAAACAAAGCCTAAATGTAGGTAAATATATATCAGCTTGTATTTTAAACAATGTATAAATAACTTGTGGAATTTGCTGCCACAAGATACTGCAGAAGCCAATAATATAACTGGGTTCATATCTGATCAGACCTATTTTCCATAAAAAGAGACTATCTGGGCTATTAAACAGAGAGATATAAACTTTGCTCAAGGACATCCTTAAGCATATGACTGCTGATGACTAGGAAGATAAGACAGTGGATAGATCATTCTGCTGCCCAGTTTATTGTACTCCTTCTCTAAAGCTTCTGTTACTCACTGCTATCAGAAACAAGGCACCAAGTTAGATCAGGGGTTCCCAACCCCTGGGCCACATGTCAGCTGCCAAACCGGAAGTGACTGCAGACCAGCAAACCGTAGACTGGAAGTGACCAGCATACTGCGGGACC
>NW_017729032.1:96614432-96618058 GCF_001723915.1 Gavialis gangeticus
TGACTGTAGACCGGCAAATTGCAGACTGGAAGTGACCAGCATACTGCAGACTGGCAGCCAACCCTTTTTTATACTGAATATAAAAAAGGGTTGGCTGCCGGCCTGCAGTCCGCCGATCACTGCTGGTCTGCAGTTTGCCGGTCCGCAGTCACTTCCAGTCCATGGTGACTTCCAGTCCGTGGTTTGCCAGGTCGTGGCATAAAAAGGTTGGGAACCCCTGAGTTAGATGGACTTTTAGCTTAAGTCCAAATGGCAGTTCTTATGTTCCTACAAATAAAACTTTAGGAAACTGCAAGGCTCAGTACTAGAGTGTTGCTTTTCACTCACTTGCAATGTGGTTTTATTCTTTCTTGTTTTATAAGAGGTGTACAAAGACTTTCCTTATCTAAAGAGCCATTTCTGTAGAGGAACAAATGCTGCTTTCCCACATGGATTTTATCCTCTTTCTTGGCTTGGGCAAAACACAGACTGATGTGCAATGTCCCTTGGGGGAAGAGGACAGCTGCTGAAAAGCAGACTCCACATTAGAAGTCTAAAGGTGTCCCTCTGTCTTCTCAACACTCCATATATTTCAACTTCAATTTTACCTCTACACTGAAATGAACAAAGGCACTAATTTCTTTGCTCTGAGATGGTATTTTTTACTTGCTTTTTGGGGACCATACATCTCCTGTCAAGGAACTCCTTCAGTTCCTGATTTCCCCCAACCCCACAGAAGTTTAAAACTAATTTATAGCTTTGTGTTTTGTCAATCTGTTATGGAGAGAAGATTGGGCTTTCTGCTAAGCAGCACTTTTGGAATTTTAAGGCTACAGATCCTTTAAGACAACAGAGGTTTTAAGGTTTTAAGATCGTAAAGTGATGACGACACTGAGCCTTTATTTTCTTCAAACAAGTATCAGTTCCCAAAATTAAGGCAATTTTATTTTCCACTAATGGAAGAATGTTAAGAGAGTTGGATTTTTCCACTTCCTTTTCTTCTTTCAAAACACTTTTCCCTACTGCAATCCACAACAAACCAGAAACATTCAGTACTACCATCTCATTTGAACATGAGTTTAACAGTAACTTTATTTCCACAAATCTGCATTCCAGGCTTCATTAAATCAATGACATGTTCAGCTTCATTACTTTTTCATTCATTGCTTTTCCCACATTTTCAGTAAAACTCTCACCGCTTTTGAAGTGAAAGATGAAAGTATGTTATCTAGAACAAGTTAGTATATATCAGATCTTAAAATAACAGAAGAAAAAAATTTAATATTGTTTAAATGAGGTAGTTTAAAATATGGCACAACAGTTTTTCAGCCATATTCTGCCTCAAAAATGCCCCATTTTTGCATACTATTTCACACATGCTTTTCTTTAATCAGGTGAGACGTTTACTTCACTGCATGGGAAGAGCCACCGAGGTCAACAGGATTATCGACAAGTTTAAAATCAAGCATGGGCACGTTGTTGCAGGAACGATAGGATGATCATGTTGCCCAACACATCTCACTGTGACACCGTACTTTCAATTACTTAAAACTTTGCCAAAAATGTCTGAACCGTGTGCCTCAGATGGAATTTTTTCTTGAAACTTCCTGCCAAAATGGTTCAGTCATGTCCAAGCAGTTAAGGGAAAAATACAATTTTTGCCCGTGTTGAATTCCTTTACTTGAAGCACCCAGCTGCTTTGGAATAGTGACTTTTAACCTGGCAGGGGATGACTTTGTGCCTTTTTCTTCTCCCACGGATTTAACTAAGTTAAATTTCTGAAACAACTGCAATACATACATGCTCAGCAGTGATCACTTAGATTTTATCATTAGATTTCCTTAAAGGGGTTCTGCTTACATTGGACATGCTCCTGCCAAGGCTCAACAGGACTCTCTGCCTGTAGTTGCAGCTCTAGGTTCATCTGGACTATGTTAGGTCTACACACTCATCACAGTGGTCTCCCAGAGTGAAAGAGAAGGCTGCCTGGTTCAAATGGAGGGGGCAAAAGAGCTAGATCTGTTAGAGGAGGAGAAGGGAAAGTAAACTGAGACTAGAGATTTTATCATAGAATCACAGAAGTAGGGTCAGAAAGGACCTTGTAGATCTTCAAGTCCGACCCCCTGCCTGGGCAGGAGAAAAAACTGGGCTCAAAGAAAAAAACTGGGCTCAAAAATGAAGAGGTGAAGAGTAGATTGAGCCTAGGGGTTTACATGGAAAGGTAGAGTTGGGGAACTTGAACTAATTGGGCAGGATGACTGGGTTTACAAATTAATATGTGAAGAGGAGAACACTGAAGTTAGATGAGGAGTTGTCAAGGGAGGGTGAGACTGAGACCCTATGGGGAAGGAAAATTAAAGGAGAGAGAAACTGATAACACGGTAGAAGAGAAGAAGAGAAGACTGGCTGGACAGTGAGCCTGAGGAATAAACTGAATTTGTGATATGGTGACAGCAAAATATGGGCAAGGAATGAAGAGAAGCACAGCTAGGGGAAGAAATGCAAAATGAGAAAAAAATAAATTGCTGAGTAACTGCACAGTAAGCTGTCACCATCCATTCTGTACACTGAATGAGGCCAAGCTCCTGCAGGGAAAAAAATGGTGAATGTTGTTAGGCAACATCATGAAAAACATATACAACAGAGCTCAGTAAAGTCTGCATGCACAGCATTCGCTTTTGGCATTTTCTGAATTTTGAGTGCTAGACTTTGCAACCTTAACATTCTTTTAATTTGTGCTCATATGTGCCTCTGTGTGTGTAATCTATTTTAGAACAGGAAGGAACTGGTATATAGGAAGGCATTTTGCCCATACTTTTCTATATACTATACATCTTTGACAGTTTGGAGAAAGCAGAGGAAAGAATTTTGAACACAGATAATCATGACACTGCTTATGCAATTACTATGAATAATCAAAATACAGAACACATCTGTTGTGTAGTCACATTTTCTGCAAATCCAAAGGCTACCAAAAACATACAAGATCACAGTGTATAAGAAACTGCATTTGCTAATGAAAGGCCCAATACTATACACAAATCATATATTCATTATTTGGAATGGCAAGCATTCATGGTTGGACAAAACAATTAACATTTCTTTAGACTACTGTTCATTATTAAACTGTTCTATAAAATTACATGAAACACACGTCAATGGAGTTTAACTGAAACACTGCTGTGAAGTAAGGAACTTTTACTCCTATTTTACAAATTGGGAACTGAAGCGCAGGGTAGATTGGGTGACTTGCCCAGGGTCGTGCACAGTGTGTGGCTAACCTGGGAATGACACTGCTGCTCCACTGCACCAAACCATCCTTCCTAACCTTTCTTTGCCTTTTTACAATTTTCAAATGCAGTCAAGTGGCTGCATTTATTGCACCTGTTCAGTAAGACCTGCTGTATAATCCATAGTTTATTATTTCATAGTTTCATAGATTTAGGGTCGGAAGGGACCTAGTAGATCTTCTAGCCTGACCCCCCGCCAGGGCGGGAGAACAACAAAACCCCAACAAGAAACGGGACTCAAATGAGTCCAGCCAGGTAGGCATCCAGCCTCTTCTTAAAGACCCCCAGGGTAGGGGCCAGCACCACTTCCCTTGGAAGTTGGTTCCAGCTCCTAGCCGCCCTAACTGTGAAGTAGTT
>NW_017729032.1:96618232-96632564 GCF_001723915.1 Gavialis gangeticus
TCCTGCCCCCCTTGCTTCTTGTCGGGATGGACACCCCTTGGGCCCTGAGTATCGTTTCCTTAAGGAACGACCACTCGTCTTGGACACTGAGTTCCTCTGCCCTCAAGGACCCCAGTGCCTCTCCCACTAATCTCCTCATCTCAATGAAGTTGGCCCTCCTGAAGTCTAGGGCTACCGCCTTGCTGCGGGCCCTTGACACCCTACGCTGGATGGCGAATTCCAGCAAGCGATGATCACTATTGCCCAGGTGGTCAAGAACTTGGAGGCCCCTTACCAGGTCGTCGCCTGCAGCCAGGACCAGGTCCAAGAGGGCACCTCCTCTGGTGGGACTGTGCACCTCCTGAATCAAGTGGAGGTCCTGTATCTCAGCCAGAAACCTCTCAATGACATTCTCACAACTCATAACTAAGTCAGATGTTCATGAAACACAAATAACCTAAGTCTCCTATAAAAGATCTAATCTTAATTTACTTGTACTCTTTATGTACATGTTTTAATAGCTCTATGGGCTTGAATCTTCAATGGAATGCAGGTTAATGTTTACAAGCAAAATGACTCAATACATTTTCATTGTCCTTAAATGAAGATGAACGTGATGAAAATCATAATAATTAGTGTACCACCGCAGTAAAATGTCTGATAAAATTAAGTCTGGATAAGTATCATCTTTCAATAAACATTAATAACCCATTTGTTCAACAGTTTATAAGTCAACCTCTCAACTGAAATGACACACGCACAAATGCTCCATGTTTTTTGTAAAAGGTATTTAGATAGGCATGTTCTGTTTATAGAGCTATAAAAATTTAGATTTATTCCAGGAGACCCATCCCATGAACACAATGTCAATAAAAAGGTAAACAAGGGGTGCTCAACACCCAGCCCACGGGTCCAGGCCCAGACAGGGTACACTGTGGAGCATCGCAGGCCTTCCCCCACCCCTCCCCGTCCCAGATTGGGCCCGGCTCCAGGTTAAATGATAATCAGTAAGCTAGAATCAGTTATCACTGAGCTGATTGGTTAAATGATTAATACTTTAACCTTTCATGTCCCTAATCCTGTGCCAATTCTGTCATTTAAGGATCTCTCTTGAAATTTATGCTTCATAATGTTCTAATTTGTATACAAGACTTAGACATTTCATTTCACATGGTTAAGTGAAGGTTGTGTTGTCTGCATGAAAAATTAGCTTCTCTCATGTGAAAGTGTTAGATTTAGACAGCTGCTAAATAGCCTAGAACTGGCCAAGAGATTGCTCATTTCCTACAAACCCATGAAACAACAAAGACCAATCAAAGCTAGAAGTCCTTGCTCTTTTCATAATGCATTTGTGCAATTATTCTCTGCATATGCTCCTTATGCTGAGTTCCACATTTTCTGCTTAGGCTGCCTATACACATGCAAATAATCTGGGAGAATTCTCCCAGGTTTGTTCTCGTGGTAGAAAAAACTTACCCAGAGCCACTTTTACAGAAATTTGAATGCTAAGGCCCTGAAGAGTGGAGAGTTTGCACTGCTGACACTATACAGCCAAAGGGGGCCTGTGCAAACATCTCAGTGCACTCTGTGGGCTCCCTTAGTCTGCCTGACAATAGAAAGCATCAGCCAATCAGGGCTGCCCTATGCACTAACCCAGACTGTCCGTGGTCAGCCTGTATTGTCAGCATGCATAGACATTCGGTCTCCCAGGAGAAATTCTCTTGGTAGTGATTTAACCCTGTTGTTCCCATATTTTTCTCCTGGAGTGGCCATTTTTACTCTGGGAGAAAAAGCCTGAACATCTGTACACTTGTGGTTCCTCCTGAGAGAGCGCTGACATTCCCAAGCCAAACTGAATGTCTATACAAGGCCTTAGTTTTCTGAATTTACTTCGGCATTATGGTGGAAGGGCACCAGCTAGATGGTAAGAAGATGGGCTTAACTTTCCCTACCAAGGCTATAATTACTTTTTGGGAGCAGGGCAATGCCAGCTGTGAAATATCAAAATCTCACAGCACACAAAGTTGTACTGGGAGGATCTGCAGCCTGAGCTTGGTAACAAGTCAGAGGAGCAGGGTTTAGGAAAAGGGCTAGGGGTTCTCTTTTGTTCCTGGAACTCTATTTGGCTGGCTTAGTCCTCTCAGTTTAGACTTGGCTGAAGGATGAAATCCCCTTTTAAGGATTGTAAAACACTAAATTTCATTTAGTGTTTTACAATGCAAGCGGCCATAAACATGCGGAAATGCTATCCAGTTGCACAGAATCTTGGCTGCTCTAATCCGTGTCTCACGGTTGTTCTTCAATAAACTTGAAATGACAGCCTAAAGGTTTCAAACTGAAAAAAAGGAAAAACTAAGAAGAACATTTTCATGTAGTCCACTGTTCCACTATTAGGCTCAGGATGTGGATCCTGTGCATACTGTTTTACACTCCACTAACAATAAAACAAAAATATAAGTATCATCACAAGCACTTTTTAACATTGAACAAGTGGCTTTAATAGCCATGATGGTAGTGCAGCATTTGCTTTTTTCACCCCACACAACTCCCTTTACTACTAACAAATGTGGCTGTCTCAGTAAGACTGAGAAACACATTCAGTCAAATCCCACTACAAAAGCAGGTTTCACACATGGATCCTCTTCTCTCAAAGGTATTTCTCTAATACCTCATAACCTTTCTTACTTTCATGAGTTTATCAATTAAATTTAACTTATTTCCCTTCTACTTCCAATTCTCTGTAGCTGAGCAAAAAAGACCAGTTGAAGAGAATCTATGACTAGACCAGAGTCCAGTTTGTGATTTTTAGTTGTACTTCTAATACATAATCCCATGGTGATCTGTATGCAAAACCCAAAATAGCCAATACATAATGTTAAGATGTCACTACTGGAAAACACCATTCAAATAATTATATCTACAGAAAGATATGAGCATGGAATAAATTTAACTCTTTAATATGGACCTCCTTAATTCTGTAAGGACCTTAGCTTATATCTTAAGTAACAAACACATTGGCATTCTGGTAACTACCATAGTGAATTAAGTGCAGCTGACGATCACAAATCTCTAAAACCAACTGTTAAACATTATTTCAATGGAGAAACTGTTTAAAGGCCACAGTAAGTGTTTTTAAATGCAAAACGCTATTGAAGAACATATTTCTAATAACCATTGGCAGAACACTCACCTAGTTTTGTAAATAAACACATACATTCATGGGGTCTACATATGAGGAGATTAGTATGCTTTAGAGCAGTCTTCCACTACAGTGCAGGAAATGGAAAAAACACAGAATGCTTTCGAGGATAAATACTAGAAATTTAAAAAAAAAAAAAAAAAAGATTATTTTACGTAAGCAAAGCAGAACTAAAGTGACTTCTGATCATATGTCCTCAAGCCTTGGCACTGAAGATCAAATCAGAAACTGTTTTTTAGTGTCAAGAACAAGTTTGCATATTTAAACTGAGTTGGTTTTAGGGTAGGTAACTAATCCAATTAAACGTTCTAAAGATTAGAAGTAAAGATAGCCCTAATTGTGTTTTTTCACAGCAGTTCAATGTGGGCTCTTGGAAGCAAGAGCAAAGCAAGTTAGTTAGACCAGAGAACTTCCAGTTTGTACAAAAGAAATAAATCTATGTCCTCTATCAGCTGTAGAGTAAATCATGTAATTTATTATTGGCTCAGTACCAGCAGTAGACTATTTGACAACACAAATTTATTCACGCTGCAGAAAAGGGCTTATCAATATAACAACTCGTTCCTATAAAGTACAATACCTGCTCTCTGGAGTGAAGACTATACAGGAGAGGAATTATTGTTTATGCTTTCACTTTGTAATGTAATACAAACTGCTATATTTGGAGTGAAAGTGAATTTCCATTGTCATCTACCTTGCATAACACTGACTTAAATTAGCCAGTCATATAGCACACAAACCGTAAACCAAACCACCCCCCACCCAAACCACAGCAACCACCACACTTTGGACCTTTCATATCAAGAGAACTTTTATATTTCCTGTAACTGTGACAACAGGGCACTCCCGGGCCCAGTCACAATACCGGCCTGCCCTATGTCTAGGGCAGTCTGCCCAGTCTTGCCTGCCATGCAGAATCCCTTTGGTTGTGACCTGCAAACCCCAGCTTGAACATGTCAGATGCATCATTAATATCCTCCAACCCAGTGGTTCATCCTGCACAAAGCACAGGGGATCAATACTGGGTGCACACTACATGCACATGCGGTGCCCTGCTAGACCAGCCCTGTGTGCTGACTCTGGCATGGCCTGATTCGAACCAATGATAATCCAGCATGGGCACTATATCAGATCCAGCCTGCATGCAAGACAGGATCCACTGACCCCATGCAGAGCATGGGGTCAGTCTAAACCCACAGGCTGCATCATAGGGCTCCATGAGTTGGATCTGACCTGCCAGCTGTATTTTTTTTTCCACTCTAGGTCTAAACTGAGACTATGGATTCTTATCCCATTACTTGGATTAGCTTTTATAACCCTTATGTCCCTCAGTAGGTTAACTGCTTCTTTTGGTCTCCTACCCATCTTGACTCAGAGCACTTTTTTTTCCCCTCACATTCCCTAATATTTGCATTCTTATCTCTGCTTTCTATTTAGCAGCTCTGCTTCCTACAGTCCTTTCACAGCATTTGAAGTAAGCCCTTGTTTACAAACACTTATGCTACACATCTTTGATTTAGTCTACATATTAAGGTGTAAATCTACCCTGCTTTCTGCCTGACTTCAAGCTAAGGTGGCTTACTACCTCTCTGTAACTTTTGAAATACAGCTTAGTAAACACTGACTTTAACCAACAGCTGTTACCAAATCTTAAATAAAAAGCAAAGTCAGTACTAAGGAAAAAGGGCAGCAGTTTGGGCACGGTCTCAAGGTCATGCTACTCCAAAATGCAAAGTTTGCACAAGAAAACTGCAAACCATGAGCTGAGTATTACATAAAACCACAGTAATGTCAAGAGACTCCAAGCAAGGCCCTCTGTCCTGAATATGTGAACAGCACTTCCAAATAATAATTTATCAAAATCCTGTGTTTTTTTCCTTCCCTTTAAAGGCCAAGTTCCTGGCAACACATGATCTTATGAAGACCTCAGATCTTCTTTTTGTAGATGCCTTTGTAGTATCAGCCAAAAATAGGTATTTTAAAAATCTGATAATCTTTTTTTTAGATGTCTGACCAGTTGAGCTTGCTGAATACTACACAAAATAGTAAAAGTCCCTGCACTACATAGTTTTAACACAAGCTGGGACTGTAAGCTAAGAGGCGAACAAAACAGATGTGTCAGAGAAGATGAGATAAACAAAATATTTTGCACAGTAAGTGGTAGTCATGTATTTTAGTACACATCCTTGAATAACAAGTCTGGAAAATATGCCAAGTTTGTAATCCAGTGTATCTAGAGACAAGTAGTTAACGATCAGTGAAAGATCTCTTTAACCACACCAAAATTTAAACTAGTCCCATGATATGTCAGGCACCAGGAATTCAAAGACTTATTTTACCTATAAACAATAATTTGGAAAAAAATGCTTGAAAGGGAAAAAAAATTCTCTCTAAAAGACCATAAACATACTCCTAGGGGGATTCTTTTTTATGAAAAAAAATGTAGAACAGCTCATAGTCTATAGCCTTATTTTCACTTCCAGAACACATTATCTGTACAAAACAGAAAAAAACTGCATACATAGAAAAACTGTGTAAAAAAGGAATTAATAAAATAGGATATGTCTGTATCCCATCCACTGTGCTCCGAGCGAGGAATCATTTAAAGAATGCCTTGCCCATTCACTTCTGCTCGGTGCTCCAAAACCAGAAATGCAAAAAGACAAGGGGCATGCTCAACCCCCCCAAAAGCCTGCTGTCACTCTGTCATTGGAGACAAAGCAGTATATAAGTCACCCCCAGGAAGGGTTCTGTATCACATATCTAGGTTTGACAACAATGTGCAGGAAACCAGTGGCCAGAGAGTGCTCAAAACTCTGCTGAATTCTAAATTCTCTGTAATACAAGCTGGTTCGTCAAAACACCATAATTTTCTCTATACCAATACCAAACTTCCAGAGGGTCCATTTTCCATGGCCTGCTCTGCTCTGATGGAATCACAGAAAAGTAGAGCTAGAAGAAACCTCAGAAGATCGTCTAGTTCAGCCCTTTGTTCAAGGACGGCTTGAAATTCTCAGTCCCATTCTCCCTTGTTACTTTTACATCAAGCTACATTTACCCTGTAGGTGCGTAGCTTCATTATGTTTTGTCACGAGTATAGTCCAGTCACCAAAGACAGAACTCAGTTGAGCTGTATTCTCTTTAACAGGTGCTTGGTACATATAGTCAACCAAGCAAGCATATTGACACACCAACAAGAGATGCAGGACAATTTTTCTTTCAGCCTCTGCAGGGTTTCAAAAACCAGGAATCTGTCACATCTTTAGTATCAAGGCCCTTATTATATAGAGTGCCATGGGAGATAAAAGATGTTTTGACGTTTTTAAACAGGCACAAGTTGCTTTACTAAAAAAGTAATATCATATCCTACCTGATAACATGCCAGGATATTTTAATACTAAAAGCTGACAGTGTTGTGAATCAGTAAAATGTGCAAAAAAAATCTTAACTTTCTAGTAAGTGGTGATCCTGCTGGAAAGCCTGAAATGGGTTCTGCTGACACTTGCTCTTCCAGGAGATTTTTATTCACGTAAGTGGCTTTCTAGGCAGGACTCTTGGAAAGTGGGCCAAGCAGGGAGCAAGTAAGCCAAGGCAGAAGGTTCAAGCAGATGTTGCATAGTTTCATTTAGAGTTCCTTTTGTGAAGAACCACCATCTTACAGGAACAGCAATTCATTACAGCTTATGTGCACTGTCTTTGACAGTTCGGTAGGAGTTACAGGTTGCTGGAGTGAACTTTGTGTCTGGTCATGTCTACACGAGACACCCACTGCACAGTTGTTATTGTGCACTTAGTACTTGCATAACCAAGGACTTAATAACTGTGCAGTGACCAGCGTTACTGTGCAGTAGCATCTCAGCACGGTTGTCTGGTGACACTCACTGCACAGTAGCTCATTCCTACTGTGCAGCAGCATCACATTACAGTTCGTGCCAGGCAATGCTCCTGCGTAGTAGTAATGAGCTACTGCACAGTAAGTGTCTTGTCTAGATGCACCCACTGACTCCTGGAACAGGACAACATGAAATCCATACTCTAGTTACATCACCTGCCCCAACACAGCTTGGTCACAGAGGTAGCAAGAATAATATATATAAATTACGGAACTCACAGATATCAACCTGGTATTAATGACAGAAAAGCAAATGAGCTGCACAACTAAAGCACAGACTAGCTATTTAAAGTAATTCAAGAAATACACATTTAAGTACTGAAGTCTGCAAGAAAATTCACGTATTTAGTAATCTAACCTCCTTGAAAGTGTTAGAATGGATGCCAACAATATATCACAATTATTAGTCAAGATAAATTTACTACATATTTGTAACAGCAGAAACAGTGAAAAATGCCCATCAGATGTAAATTAATGTGTATAGTGCTCTGTACATGTGTACAAGCTGAGGTGTTATAATTCCATGCTGAAGACAGTAACTATTTGTGGGATCCTACAGAGTATTTTGAGACATCTACAGAGCTACAGCAGAGATTTTAAAATTTATAAAAAGAACATCAGAAACTGTAGAAATCTGCTTTTTATTCAACTGACAGTATATTGTGCACATAAAAAGAAGGAAAAATAATGTAGTGAGAAATTCGACTATGTAAGCTATAGCAGGATTAACTTGAGAAAATCATTTTATTGCAATTTTGTTAAAATACTGCTTGAACGATGTAAAAAAGAAAGTAATAGTTTACACAGCAGTGGCGGCCAACCATTTTTGGCCGACGTGTCACAATTTATTCCGACACGCTTCTCAAGTGCCCTTCCAATCCCCTTTCCTTGTGCAATATGCTGCTTTGATTTCTGCCCTCTGCTCCTATCCAATCTGCTGCTCTGCTTTTTGTTCCCTTCCCTGTACTCCCTGCCCCATCTGCTGCTCTGCTTGTTGCCCTATCTGCCACTGTGCTGCTTGTCCCCTCCGTGATCTGCCTCAAGGCACACACACAGGCTGAATGCGCCACACAGAGGCTGCCACTTGTAGCACGTGTGCTGCAGGTTGGTGGTCATCCCTAGTTTAAAGTTTGCTGTTTCTTTTTTTGGTATGAGGGGGTTAATTTCTACTATTTTAGTATTGAGATGGAATTTTGGGGTTATCTCAGCACAAATAATCAGACTGCTTTGTTCAGAGATACAAGCAGTAGCCATACACATGTAGAAGTGTTGTCAGAAGTTGATGCTCTCAGAAGTAACAAGTTATTTGGGGTGTCAGTGTTACTACCTACCAAGAAACACTATAAAGTGGCTTGTTTTTTTCAAAATGACAGCATACCCACAATCTGAAAATCTGACCCCTTAATGACATCAAGGTGGGTATTCAAATCAAAAGTGTTGGTTATTTAGAGCCTACATTTTCCCAAACATCAAGAAATGATGTGGCAGCAGGGTAAGCTTTTCAGGGATAAAAATTTAAAAATAACCTTGAGACTTACTAAATAGAGGTATCTGGTCTCAGGTTTAACATTAAAATAACGAATGCATCTTAGATTAATAAATTTTACTAGATGCATTTCTACACAATGGGAAATTTGTGGTAATCTGTCTCAAAAAGAACACTGATTGTCTGAATGTTTTAAAGATGCATTAAATAAGTAACAGCACTCTATATTACAGTATCAGGGACTTCAATGTCCCGCTATCATCATCAATGGAGAACAAAAGTGAGAAGAAGCATGATAGTAACTGACAGATAAAATACAGAACTGGAACTGGACATGTAAGCAAGCATTTGTTTTCAGTGAAAAAAATATCAGCCTCATAAACTTACTCTTTGGGCTGGAATTCATATTTCTCAATATTTGCTATATCTATACAGAAATATTGGTATGCCTCACTTCATAAATTATCTTATAGAGCAGCTGCTTCTAATTTGGAACACTTCACTTTTCCATAGCACCCTCCACCCGAGGTTATCAGAGCACCTGAATTCATTTTGCAAGCTTTGCAACAATCAGCTAAAGTGTGGGCGCTATTTTTAGTCCCCCTTCACACTGTGAAGTGGGAGAAATTGGAGCACGAGGAGTCATAAAGCCAGGATGTAAACCCAGTTCTCCTAAATTCACAATCCATGTTTTCACCACTCTGTCTTGTTCTTTCTGTCATTTTTTAAATTAGCAAGTTTCTTCTAAGTAGTATCTTATTACACATGCTTATAGTAAACGTGTGCACTGTGCGTTTGTGTGTTCATAAATAATTCATGAAACGATAATGTGCTGCTCCTACTGAAAGCAGCATTTGTTTTGGCATGGTTCACCCACAAGTATCCAAGCTTTTGCCTCTATTTATAGTGCAGATGGCTTGCACAAAATGTGGATCTTCTTTACAACTTCATAGGGTTTAGCACTGTAGTCCTTCTACAGGGAAAACTCAATGACCCTTACTGAAGTTTTGACTGCAAAACCAAGCCCAAAGTGTGACATTTTAAGAAGCCCCACAGTCATTTAAAATTTCTCTCTCAAAATAATAATACTATCCATCATCATCTTGTTCAGACATCTGAACCAGAAGGTAAAAAAAAACAGCTTTGCTTTAGCTGTGCCATAAAAAGCAAAACAAGTTTCTTTTTCAAAACTTAAAGTAATCCATTAACTGATCCTCTATTCAATAGGTTCCTATTCCTGGGTGCAAAACACTAGGTTCCTATTAGAGTTAGGAAAGTTATCTTGCAAGTACAGTTCCAAGCATTCTCATGTAAACTGATAGGGTAATCTGTTTTGATTACTTACTATATACCATAGTGGTACTGTGGTACTGAGTGTAACTGTTTAAATGGTTATCTAATGTAGTTATAAAGTGTAGCCCTCAAAAAGCCTGTGTACTTTTCAGCTGCATTTTTCCAGTGTACAACAGTGTTCCCCTAATCCAGATACCAGTAGTAATGAACATTTCCTCCAAGACTAAAGCTCTGGTGATAGGACCTGCACTGCTGAGGCTAGGCATTGTGCTTGTCAGGGGCCTTGATGACTTCAGTAGGGCTTTGCATGTCTATTAAGATCTGCTTGCACAAATCAGTTTGCAGGACCAAGTCAAGTGCGTTGCTCAGAAATCACATGGGAAAGTTTATGTGGCTAGAAGGTCTTATATACATATAGTCGTCCTCTCTACTCTAGCAGTAGACTGATTAAAAAAGAAACATACTGGAGCATCTACAACTCTATCCCTTTCTACGTTACATAGCTCTGCTACACTTAATCAGATTTCTCTTTTTGTTTAAAAGTCATACTGTAACTAATGGTCACTTACAGGTTGGGGTTTTTTTAAGTTATGAAATAAGGCAAAACCCACAGACCATGAACTGCTTCCAGAGTTCCTGGGATAATTAGTTGGGGAAAAAAAGGCAAAAAAAAAGAAAAAGAAAAACGAACATAACAGGAAACCCCAGATCAGCATCACTGAGTACATGAAATACAGTCAACATCAGCATTTTAAAAAAACCACAACAAATATGTACTAATTCTGGTAGAAAAACACAGTTCTGAACTATACTGAAGAGCATCACTGATATACTCTGGAGAATAACAGTAGTTCTTCCTATGAAATCTTTTAAATGTTTTAAAGATCACTTCAAACAACATGCCTTCAAAAATGTGTGGCTCAGCGTTATCAAGAATAGTGGAGCTTGGGAGTGGGGTTGGGGTGGGGAGGACACATTCTAATCAAGTTTTACCTAGTAAAAATGTACTTTCTATCTAAGAACTCACCAAGGCAACTCTGTGACTCGAAAAACAAAGCTCACTCTAAACAAAGCAACTAAAAAGCCCTCAGAGCAGTACATGAATTGCAGGGGAAGGCCAACTTCTCTTATCAAAACTAGTAATTTATCTTTTCACATGGGTCTTGGACTTTTTCATTGGGTTTTTTTGGTTTTTTTCTAGTTCTCATGAGAAGGGCCAGATTGCCAGATCTAGAAGATGAAGTCCTACTTAACAAACAGACTAATACAGACAGTCAAAAACCCCGAAGCTGAATTGATTCAATCTTCTCAGGTTAGTTTAAACTGTGTAGACTGGACCAATAAGCAAGTGAACAGACATTCACTTTTGATTCTAGAAATGCAGCCACATGCCTGCAGTGGCCCAGGCCAGAAGCTGGGGGGTGCTAGAGCACACCTTCCTGCTTCCCTGGAGCAGACGGCATGGGCCAAAGTTAACCCAAACACCCTGAGGGGGGGTTGTAGAGGAGGTGCAAAGCATCCTGAAATGCTGGGGAACTGTGAGTGAACTTGAATCTGAAGGGTATCAAGGACAGAGGTTCAATAAACCTATGGTTTTAGCCATTTTGAAAGCGGTTTATGTACATTGAACTTCTGTTGTGTTACAGATTTGAACCGGTGTCAGTTCCCTTATAATAATTTACGTGCAATTCCTGTCCCTAGTCACAGCATAGACAGATTAGTGAAAATTTTGCCATTCTACCCCTTCAAATTTTTCCGGCATTTAAACACCAGGAGCCAAGAACCAGGCTTGAGGACAGCCTCCCCAGGAATCTGCTGCAGCTGCAAGGCTGCCCAAGCCAGGGCATCCTTATAGCCATTATCTCTTGCCCCTCTGCATGCCTCCTAGGGGAACTGGAAGCACATGGAGGGAAAAGGAGGTATAGGGGAGCCACAGCACAGCCGTCTCCCACCTCCTGGGATGCCTTGAGGTCTATCACAGCTGAGGGGTTGGAAACGATTTTCTCATGCCTGCAAAGCTGCCCAAGCCCATGTAGCCTTGCAATCACAGCAGAACTGCCCATCCCCTCCTGCTTCCTGATGGGCCTGGAGGCATGTACCAGGTGGGCGCTCTTCTAAGTGGGAGCCCTCCTGGGTTGATTGGCAGGATGGGTCAGGAGGAGAATTCTCCCACAGCTGAATCCATGCTAGGGTTCCAGGATTTCTCCATCCCCACATCTGCCTCCAGCTGCACTCCTCCAGGTTGAACTAGGATGCACCAGGCAGGGGGGCTTGTCTCCGGAAGGGTCCCCACCTCAGGAGGATGCACACCTCCCTCTAGCCCCACTGCCCCTAGCCAATCAGGGGGTGAGGTTAGATTGTAAAGAGGAAAATCTTCCTCACAAGGAACCAGTCTACCTTCTTGTGGAAGAGCCAGTTCTCTTCCCAAGAAATTTCTCAATGCAGCAGCAGCAGGAGAAAAACCTGACACAAATGGAAGGTCTGTCCATGGCCTTGCACAAATTACAATTTGTTACTCATCAAATTATGAAAGTAATGATCTTTCAAAACTAGTTCTGTAACCAGAACAAGCCAATCAATCATTTATTTTGTTGATTTCAGGCTTGTAATACTGCTGAATGCTATTTCAGGAGTTCAGGTGTTAAGATAATGGTGCTACATTACTTCACACCTATATACAGACTGAGATAGAATCACAGAAAGCTGGGGTTGGAAGGGACCCCAGGAGGTCATCTAGTCCAACCCCCTGCTCAAAACAAAACCATCCCTATATAGATTATCCCAACCAAAGCTTTGTCTAGCTGGGTTTTGAAAACAGCCAAGTATGGAGTTTCCACCACCTGTCTGGGTAATCTGTTCTGGTGTTTTACTACCCTCCTAGTGAAAAAATTCTTCCTAATATCTAACCTAAACTTCCCTTGCTGCAACTTGAGCCTGTTTCTCCTTGTTCTGTCATCTGCCACCACTGAGAACAGTCTAGCTCCATCCTGTTCTGAACTCCGTTTTAGGTACTTGAAGACTGCTATTAAGTCTCCTCTTCTCTAAACTAAATAAGCCCAGTTCCCCCAGTCTTTCCTCATAAGTCATGTTCCCTAGCCCCCTCACCATTTTTGTCATCCTCTACTGGACTCTCTCCAATTTGTCCACATCCTCTCTGTAGTGGGAGGCCCAAAACTGGACACAGTACTCCAGGTGTGGCCCCACTAGTGCTAAATAGAAGAAAATAATCACTTCCCTTGACCTATTGGCAACACACCTACCAGTGCAGTCCAGGATGCCATTAGCCTTCTTGGCAATTATGGCACAGTGTTGGCTCATATTCAGCGTATTGTCCACTGTAACCCCCAGGTCCTTTACCTGCAGAGCTGCTGCCCAGCCAGTCAGCCCTCAGCCTGTACCAGTGCATGGGATTTTTCTGTCCTAGGTGCAGGACTTGCACATGTCCTTGTTGAACCTCATGAGATTCCTTTTGGCCCGATTCTCCAATTTGTCTAGGTCACTCTGAATCCCAAACCTACCCTCCAGTGTATCTACTACTCCCCCCCAACTTGGTGACATATACAATCTTGCTGAGGATGCATTCTGTGCCATCTTCCAGGTCACTGATGAAGATATTGAACAAAATTGGCCCCAGGACCGACCCCCGGGGCACTCCATTTCATACTAGCCACCACCCAGACATCAAGCCATTGACTACTACCCTCTGAGCCCAATGATCCAGTCAGCTTTCTACCCACCTTATGCTTGACACCCTTGGAGGCAGAGAAATCTTTTTAATCTATTTATACTCTCTAAAAATGTCACATAAAAATATGGCACTCAAGGTAAATGAAGTCACCTATTGTAGATGAGACGAGCAAAAAGCCATATTGCTATAAGACAACAACATTACCATCTTTCCTTTTCTCTGAATCTAAATGAGTATCTTAAGTGACACAAAACTAACACCTCAAGCCAAAATGATGCCATGAGATGACTATGTTAGAATGGGTGCAGTAATTCAGTATGACCTGTTCAGCAGCCCAGATACATAATCACAATGAAGTGCTTCTCATAGCCAGCACTCACTTTGCAAAGGACACCTACTTTACACAAAAGAAAAGTGAGAAAAAGCAGAGGTGAAGCACGAAAAAATATACTTACTGGACATGAAAAAAGGGAAAGAGTAATGTAAGTAGCAGCAGCTACTCTATTCTCTGGAACAGGGCTGGCCAAGTGACAGCCAAAGGGCTCTTGCAACCACCCCTTCGCCATCCACATGGCGGTGAAGGGATGGGAGGTGGGGTGGGGTGGGGTGGGTGTAGTGTGAGTCTCCCATTTGCAGTGAAGTTGGGCAGCCTTGCTCTAAAACAAACAGCAAAGACCACAATATGCTGCCACCCTGCTGGAGTTGACTAGTACTAAAATCAACCCTGCTCCTCAAAGTCACATCTCTTGGTGACCACAGGATTCATAGATTTCATAGACATTAGGGCTGGAAGGG
>NW_017729032.1:96633197-96635283 GCF_001723915.1 Gavialis gangeticus
CTCTGGACTCTCGCAAGCTTCTCCACATCCTTTTTGAATTGTGAAGCCCAAAACTGGATGCAATACTCCAGCTGCGGCCTCACCAAGGCCGAGTACAAGGGAATGATGTCCCAGGATTTGCTTGAGAAGCATCTATGGATGCAAGCCAGTGTTTTGGTTGCTTTACTAGCTGCAGGATCGCACTGCAGGCTCATGTTCATCTTGTGGTCAGTGATGACCCCCAAGTCTCTTTCTTCTGTAGTGCTAGCCAGTGTAAGGATGCTGCAGGTTTTTCTTCCCAAGGTGGAGAACCTTGCATTTTTCGGTGTTAAACACCATCAGGTTCTCGTCCGCCCATTTGCTGAGCCTGTCCAGGTCAGCCTGGATCACCCTCCTGTCTTCTGGTGTGGATGCTTTGCCCCAAGGTTAGGTGTCATCAGTGAACTTGGCCAGTCCACTTCTGACTCCAATGTCCACATCATTAATGAAAATGTTGAACAATATGGGTCCAAGGACAGAGCCTTGGGGGACCCCACTGGTCACAGGGTACCATGATGATTGACTTCCATCAATTACCACCCTCTGGATCTGACCACAGAGCCAGTTTTCCAGCCTGTGGATCATGGTGGACCCAAGGCCACAATTGACCAGTTTCACCAAGAGGTGATCATGGGATACCAGATCGAAGGCTTTTTTGAAGTCAAGATATATGACATCAATCTCTTTTCCTTTGTCCAGGCAATAGGTCACCTGGTCGTAGAAGGAAATGAGATTGGTCAAGCAAGACCTCTTACCCGGACAGACGGTGCCACCTCTCTGTAAGGACCCGCTGGTGAGCGCAAGAGCTTGAGGCTGCAATACCCCTGGGCGAGGAGGGGGAACAGGGCCTGGGCGGGAGGCTCAGACCTGTCATAGTCACATGGGCACAGGGTCCCTGCAAGAGGTCTCTGCCTCGCACACTCCCTGCCTCAGTCTCACCACAAAGCCACTGCAACAGCCCATGGTGAGCATGAGGGGCTGAGGCAGAGCAGGGCTGATCAGTGGGTACAGGGATGCCTTCCAGGCCCAACCATATTCTTCATACTCTATGACCAAGCTGCAGCTCCTATCATGTGATGCTCCCTGCTTGTCATTCTCCTCCAGCTCTGGCCCAGCAGCCAGGGCCTAAAGGATGCATTTAGCTTTAGAAATGGAAACGGCAGGAGGGAGAGGAGCATTGGGAGGACCCCTCCTGACCTGGGCAGAGGGCATCTCACGCCCTGCCTGTTTCTTGCCCGTGTGCTCCAGAAGATGCATAAGACCCCAAGGCAAGTCCTGAGGGGGCGGCTTCCTGCCCCTTCACCCTGGGCAATGTAATGTATTAGTACTTCATTTTTACCATGTTTACATTCAGGCTCTTATCCATGCCAGGAAACGTTTTTGTATAATCTCACCAAACGTCTCTGGAAGTTATGGGATTTTAAACTGGAATTGCCCCTTAATAGAGAAAGAAAAAAGGCAGTATAAATTGATCGGCCTCTGCAAAAGGATATGGACTTGATTGTGGTGCATATAGAGCACAGCAAAATGAAGCTAAACTACTGTTCTTCAAGAAGTCCTATTTTATGACCAATTCATTAACTAGTGGTTGCAACTGTCAATTCTCCTGGATCATGGTGTATGAATGAGGGCTACCCAGACCTTCAATGAATATGCCTGGGCAGGAACTTTTGGAGGAGTGGAGGCTGCCCACACCTTCCATCCTCCCTTTAGGCCACTGAGAGAGAGTCCAAAGACCAGACTGAGTCCAGATGTTCAGTGCCTCCATGGCTGCAATTGTTTAAGTGTCTGGAAATCAAACGCAGGTCTCGGGTGTGGTAGACAAGGATTCTACCACTGAACCACAAGGGACTCCCTCCTTAACTAGTAACATCTTCAAGAAGTATATCCTACCGAGCTCCATCTTTCTCTTTTTTCCCTTTTGAAAGTTTTGTCTTACCACCCACTGTGTCACAGGGGAACTGAAGATGGGAAATCCAAGTCGGCACGTACTAAAATTAAAAGAAGAGCTGATTTTAATGATTTGCCCTGCTCACCCAGCCTGCCAGGCCAGGTAACAGTAGCCAAA
>NW_017729032.1:96640283-96647378 GCF_001723915.1 Gavialis gangeticus
GGGGAACTGAAGATGGGAAATCCAAGTCGGCACGTACTAAAATTAAAAGAAGAGCTGATTTTAATGATTTGCCCTGCTCACCCAGCCTGCCAGGCCAGGTAACAGTATCCAAAAGTAGCTGTGGTGATCTTGAAGGTTCTTAAAATGTATTAGTTTATACTATGGTTTGTTACTTCCTCCATTTCTGTCCGTGAAAAGCTGCAAGAACAAAATGTTCCTAGGTTGAAGATCTAAAAAGTTATATAGGCTCCTGAAGCTGTTTTTATCTACTCGCCTGAGTTTCACAAGTGCTAATCTCCTTGCTCATTTAAAAGCTAGCAAGGTACCTAAACATTGCCTCCAGAGCCTACAGTTAGGTTTCAGTTTTGAAAACATTAATCCAAGTTTATTTTCAAGTGAAGAGAATAAAAATTGTTGCCGCCATACTCTCTCCACTCTACAGCAGAGCCTCTGGCTCTAGTTCAACAGAGCCTGTTCTATTTCTGATGGGCTGGAGATAAAAGTGCTGTCTCAGTGAACAGTTCTGCATTCTGTCATAAGGTTCCAGTGTCCAAGGTTTGGTTTGGAGTAATGGTTCTTTAGCTTCTCTTTGCAAATCCTGACACACACACATAGCATAATCCTTCCTGGTGTCCTTTACACCTGCTTTCATCTTCACTGACAGAATTCAGAGACCCCATCTTGCTCCCAGAAGACCAATCTCATCCTCAGCCCCAACTGCATTATGCAGGTTTTAGCAGTATACCCAATAAATGAACTATTCATATCTTACTGTACTTCTTCCTTTATGCAGAGCCCCTCAAAGCCAATAGCCGACCTGTTTATCATGGTTTGTCATGCTTATATATATAAAAAAAACTAGTTCCACTTTACAAAAGGTTAACATAATAGTAGGCAACCATCACTGCTTCCAGATCATGGTATATGTGTGAGAGGTCACCACAGGACCTTCAACACACATGCCTAGGCACGACTATGGAGGAGCAGAGGCTGCGTAGACCTTCCACGCGCCCCCTTTAGACCATTGAGACAGTATCCAAAGGCCAGACCAAGTCCGGATGTTAAGGGCCTTGATGGCTGGAGTTATAGCCGTGTCCAGAAATCAAACCTGGGTCTCCCATTTGGCAGATAAGGATTCTACCAGTGAACCACAACAGCAGTTAAATGTTAACATAGGTACATGGGTGAATATTAACTGCATATACTTCACATCTGAAGTAAAAATTAAGTGCATGACATCAGGACTAGGGAACCAAAAATACCCCATGCACCTTCCCAGAGTATGCTCTTATCCATACTAAATATACAGCAGCGCTCATTAAGTGCACAACACTATCAGGACTGTGGTCCTAGTGATCCTAAACTGAGTAGATCCTTCTCTGTAAGCCACCCGGAGCTTTTCTGGAAAGAACAACAGCCTGGAAATCAAATAACTAAAATATCTTTTCAATGCTTCTAACAGCATCCCTGAAGCTTTGAAAATGGTAGTGAGGTTTAGGGTTGCTAAGGTCACAGTAGTGACAGCACTGTGTAGTTAAGGAGTACTGCTTACACCTGTCAGTATTGTGGCACTAGCAGCCTGGGAACTGATTAGCATTTTTTATTTCAAGGCTTCCAATAGTCAGTTTTGGGGTTGCTATTAGAAGCTTTGAAAATGAGGGGAGACAGAAACTGCAAAATTCCCTAGCACCTGCAATTTTCAAGACCTCTAAACAGCAACCTTTTGACACTCGTTTGCCCCTCACTCTTTCTGGTGCCGTTCCACAGAATAACAATTAGTTACAAAATAGAACAGAGGGGCTGAAAGATGCTCTGCACTTCAACTTCATGAATTTAACCCACATGCAAATAGGAGTTTGTTATGTAGGCAATAAATTACACACTTATCTGATATGCATATAAATGGAAGAAATGACCCCTAGTACTGTATAGCATATATTTGTTGTGATACAAGCCACACTTGTTGGTGTTTTTTGGGGTGGGAATGGGGGGCAGGGTAAAGGGAAATAAAGTAGCACTATAAAAAGAACAAAAACAAAAAAACACCCTGAATTGATGGGTCATTTCCTAATATTTTTACAATTTCATGTTTGCGTGTTTCAATAAAGAAATGTCCTAGAACACGATGGTCTTTTAGGGTAAAGGCCTCCTCTGGCGACATAACAGTAAAGCCTTTGTACTGACATTTAGTTGCTCAGCGTGAGCCATCCTATGCCATTGTTCTACTGCAATGGCTTTTTTTATTCTACCAAACAATTACCGTACATCTAAAATGACCTAACATTTTTGATTTACAGCCTATACAATGATTACAAAGCAAAGATCTGGGTTACAACAAGGCTGCCTTAGGCTCCAGCGTCTGCCTGCCTACTAACTTCTAGTTCTTACCACACCCTCACTTTGTAGGCAAAATGCTCTATTATTTCTGCTTTGCCTTTGGCCAATCTAGTCTCATTAACTCATGGCAACAACAGAACAGTGCCACTACTGATTACACACTCAACAGATAGGCCTTGCAGAGGAAAATACCCGAGAACACTGGATTGCATTTAAGATCTCCGAGAGATTCACTTTGATCACTCCTTATAAGGATTATAAAAGGATTCAAGAAGTGTTAAATAACATTTATAAAACAAAATAATACATTTTAGTAAAGTACTTGTCTAAATGGCCATGGTCATTACTATGCCGTAATCTTCACTAATAAATACCAATCGTATTAGGATTGGATTAACATCAACTGTATTTAGTATTATAAAAGTTACCAGGCTTCTTCACATTTCTTCAAGTTCTATATCATACTGAAGTGTGAAATAGGAGGTCAGGCCTTAAACTATTCTACTTAAGAATATATAAATGACCACAGGTCATTCAAGTGGATTGCTAAAAACCTCTAAGACTTGTAATTAATTAAATAAATTTAAAGTAAAGCCTATTTGTATATAGTAAAAAACATTTGATTTTATAATAAAGAGTAACAAATCAAGTTTGAAAACTCAGTTTGCTAGTGAAAGGCTTTCTCTGGTAGTAAAGCCAGAGATTTCTATAGATTTTAACCCTTCATGGAAGAGAATGGCAAGGCAAAGCAAGGCAGAAAGAAAGAAGGAAACCTTCTAGTTACTGCGGTTGTGAAAAAAACTGCCAAATGGAAAAGGAAATAGCACTGGCCTAAGTTTGCAGATAGACTGTGGGCATTCTAAATTATTTCTAAATGACAGCTGTGTGACGCTAACATCTCTGGCTCAAAAACCAATAACCAGCACTGAAACATTTGGCTGTTTCAGGAAGTTATGAATACTGCAGCTATTTTGAAGGAAGGGAGAACAGATTTTTTTTTTCTTCCCAGCACCATTAATTAGAAGGTCCTGCAAGTCTTTGCCTTTACCCCTTCTAAGAGCCAGAGAGCAAAGATCAAGACCCTGACTAGGGACCAGGACAGAACCTGGGTTAAAATCCCAGCATCTACCCTCATTCTCCAAGCTGAGGAGTGGGCTCCCTGGTAGGCTGCAGCCCCTGAACTTGGGCAATTCCCCATAGCCTTTATATCTGCTTACAGCTGGTAAGTAATTCAAACAAAATGCAGGAAAGATTAAGCAATTCTATCTTGTTTGATACTTCAGCACTAGTAAACAACATGAGCAGATAACTGGGACAGGAAAGAATGTATCTTACATTAATCTTGTATGGAAAATGCCCTGACAACAGTATTTCTTGAAACAAAATTGAACTGAAGAAAGAAAAAAACTGTATTAGTTGCATTTCAGAGATGGGATTTGTGAGCAAATAAAATCTACTGAGAGAACTGGATCAAACTGATAACACTCACTGTCTGATTTTGCACTCTGAAATGAGATCGTCTTACTGCTTGTGAAAAAAAATCTGGCAGAAGTATGTATAAGACAAATGCTCATGAGTTCTTTAGTGTGCAATGACAGGGTAGAGGCAAATGCATGCCCTTCCTAGAAACTGAATGGTCAGAGAATCACAGAATACTAGGGTTGGCAGCAACCACAAGAAGCCATTTAGTCCAGTATTCTACTCAAGACAGGCTCATTCTGTCTAAGGCAGTCCAGCCAAATATTTGTCTGTCCTGGACTTAAAAACTTCCAATGACAGAAATACTGCTACCTCACAAGGAAATGTTCCAGTATTAAAGCACTGAATGATCTGTCCAGGGGACTGAACTCTGTATTGGGAACCAGCAGCTTCTGTGTTGTCTTCTCAGTTCTGTCTTTGTTTGACCTCAATCTACTAAGGTACTAAGCAGTATTCTCTAAAAGTCAATAACAGACATTTTAGTTGTACAATTAATAGAAGGTACGGCATTTGTTTTCAGGAATATATTCTTCTCACTCCCCACATGCATCTCTAAGATGCCTGTATTTAGCAAGAAGATACTGTCCACATACTTTGCTTTCATTGCTTTGAAATATTATGCTGACACTAACTCTTTTCGACTTGGAGTTACTTGTCCTGTCACTACTAATAACTCCAATGCTTACAGTGAAAGCAAAGAGGTCCTGAAATAACAAGTTAAAAGAACTTTTTAGAACAATATACAACACTGTGGGTACCCATAATCTCCTTGTATATCCTACAACCTTTTGGAAGACTGCATGACTGCCATCTGTTGTATAATAAATGAATATAGGAGGAGCTTTTCAGATCAACTGCCATCCTGATTCTGCCAACTCAGAACTAAAGTTAAGCACAAGCAACTGCTTCAGACCTGCACAGACCTGACAACACTCTGTTAGTCCAACCTCTCTCATGGGCCGCAGAATGGGAGAGTCATGGAGCTTTCTTCCTGATCTGCCCCTCTGACAGACTAAAGGCTTGCACACGCTCTGAACACCTCCAATCACAAAGCTGGCCCTGCATCTATTCCTGTTAGTTTTGTTCTTGGTCTTAAGTACAACTTCCTTCCAAAGTACCCATTCCAACTCCCTGACATAAAAGGACTTTACCTATAAAAAACCCCCCAAACTTTTGATTTAACTCTGTATGCATGAGTACATTTTCTTCCAGGGGGAGACTCTACAGAAAATACAGTGAACAAAGAATTAAATGAAAAAAGAACATCCAAAATCAGAATTATAGAAATAAAAAGGCACATACAGGAGTTAAATTAACTGGATATTAAACACGCCCCTGTTACTTCCCAGGTGCCCTACATAATAACAGGAGATACTTCTAGTGAATCTGTTCAGCATCTACTGAAGTTAATGGGAATTCTGTTGTCTCCAGTGTGTATTAGTATGAGGTACAACTGCAACTCCTCCCATATTAACTATTGTTTTATTCTTTGCCACTAAATTTGCTGAACCTTAAGTTAGCATTCAGGATATTTGTCATTCTGTTCTTTTGCTTTTCTCTCTCTAAAACTTTGCCTCAAAACAAATTAACAAACAAACCACACACTACCTTTTCTGTTCACTAGATTTAGATGCTCCAGCAATGTAGATTCACTGGACTCCGCTGTGTCTAACCGCTCACATTCCTCCCTATATATCTGTATAACCTAATGGGGGAGTTGCCCAAATTACTCAAAGCAGCTATTCTTACTGAAAGACATTTTTCACGCCATCACCACACTAACCTAATAATCGGCACTATTTGTCAAGGTCTCCAATCCTCACATGATCAGCAAAGAGGAGAAAAAGAGTCCTCTGTGCATTAGATGCAACCAAAGCCTGACAAAGAGCCAGTAAAAATACATCCTTCTGGTAGTTCTTTCTCTTGGCCTTATTTCAACAATGTCCGCTCCTAGACATAACTTCATTTATAACACTCCTGAATGCGCATGGCACAGCCAGGTGTCCTTCCCATGACCTGCAAGTGAATTATGGTCCTGTAGAAAGTGAATTAGCCCATGGTTTCCAAATCATGGTTTATGCAACACTGGTGGTCTGTACAGCACTGACTGATCACATGATGCAGGTTAGTCTGTTTCCAACAGCTAGGACAAGATTCAGGATAGTTTAAAACAACCTTCAACATACTTAATTTTCCTAACCAGCAAATTCTGTGATCAGAGATGTTGCATGCTCACAGGTGAGAAGGGAGAGGGTCAAGACAGGGAAGAGGGGGAGTGTGTTCACATAAAGAAATAAATGTCCATTTATGGTTTGGATAGGGATGATCCTGCCTCAGGCAGGAGGTTGGACTAGATGATCTCTGGAGGTCCCTTACAGCCCTATTTCTCTAGGATTGTATGAAAAAGCCAGAGACCCTTTGAAGTAACTCATGGGTCTTCACAGTATTATGATTTGAAGTAGCTACAAGGTGCCTCCTGTTGGGAAGAGGTGGGGGATATGAACCTGTTGGCTATGATCACCACCAGGGTGAGTTTGGCACAGGCATCTGAATCAGGTGCTGTGTAGTGGGCAGCATCTCTACGTGGGACCTCTTGAGCATATATTGCCATGTAATGGAAGCAGGACACAGGCTGCCGTGTTTCCCCAGCTTTACTAGTGGCAGGCTAGGGTTTGAGGTCTGTGTTGTGTCAGGGCTGATGGTAGTCTTACAAAAAGAGTTTAGCTTATGGAGCATATGGGATTGGTTTGGCTATGGCTGTTCCTGCCTTAGGCAGTGGATTGGACTAGGTGACCTCTGGAGGTCCCTTCCAGCCCTGCTTCACTCCGATTCTCATCCTACAAGGCACCAGCTCCCCCAAAACTCACTCGAGGCAGGATAGCTATTCAATGCAATCTCAAGACACATGAGATCTCATGGAAAAGGGGCCCCTGGGCCCCAGTGCCCTGTCATAGAGAAGTTGGGCCGGAGAAGGCCTCCAGACCTCACCTACTCCAACCCCCTGCCTGCAATTATCCTTTTCCAAACCATCCCCTACACTCCATAAGCTAAACTCAACTTATAAGCCTAATGCCAACCCTGACCCATTCAAAAACGATGTGGAGAAGCTTGAGAGAGTCCAGAGAAGAGCCACGTGCACGATCAGAGGTCAGGAAAACAGACCTTACGATGACAGGCTGAGAGCTGTGAGGCTCTTTAGCCTGGAAAAGTGCAGGCTCAGGGGTGATCTGATGGCCACCTATAAGTTTATCAGGGGGGACCACCAGTATCTGGGGGAAC
>NW_017729032.1:96647420-96647737 GCF_001723915.1 Gavialis gangeticus
CCGCCGCCGCCGCCGCCGCCCTCCGGCCGCTGGCTGCGCCGCCGGATCTCCGCCATGAGCCAGGGCAGCATGGGCAGCGTGGTGCGGCGGTCCAGGCACGCCAAGCCCACGTACCACAGCTTGAAGCGCTTCTCAGCGCCCGCCCGCGGGGGCTCCGGCTCCGGCTCCGGCTCCGGCTCCGGCTCCAGCGGGTGCGACAGCGGCTCGGCGGGGCCCGGCCTCTCCATGCTGCTCCCCGCTGCAGCTGCTGCAGCCTCCTGGCTACTGCTTCTGCTCCGTCCCGGCGGGCCCGCGCCGCCCCGGGAGGAGGAGGAGGA
>NW_017729032.1:96652737-96653980 GCF_001723915.1 Gavialis gangeticus
GGGCGGGGGGCTGGACTCGATGATCTTCTGAGGTCCCTTCCAGCCCTAATGTCTATGAAATCTATGACACACAGACCTTGCACCCCCTAAGCTGCCACGGGTAAAGCTGGGGAATCACAGCAGCCAACATCCTGCTTCTATGAAGCGTTGTCAATATATGCTCAAGACATCTTGGGTAGAAGGCTGTGTCCCTCGCTATAGTACCTGATTCAGGCGCTTGTGCCCAGCCCATCCTGATGGTGATATTAGCCAGGAGTGTGAACAACCGGCTTCATATCCCCCCACCTTTTCCCAATGGGAAACACCTTATAGCTACTTTGAACCATAATACTGTGAAGGCCCACAAGCCTGCTGCTTCTCTCGTCACCTATGCCAACCCTGCAGAGTGCTCTCGAGGAGCCGGCAAAGCTGGAGAAGCTTCCCAATGACTTGAAGGAGAAGGTGGGATGCTGGAAAGCTCCTACTACATAAGTAGGGATGGGCTTATAGAAAAGCAGGGCTGGAAGGGACCTCCAGAGGACACCTAATCCAGCCCCTTTCCTGATGCAGAAGCACCCCTCTCTGACCCAGCTTGTATGGACTCTAAGCTCTTCAGGGGCACCTGGGTCCTGCTGCTCAGAAAGGGGACCTGGCGCTCTGAAGAGCAGCATCTCTTGGGGGGCTGCATCTCCTAGGGGACAGCATCTCCCAGGCTAGCTGCATCTCCTGGGGGGGCTCCCTAGGTCATGCAGTCTAGCCCCCTGCCTGAGACAGGAGCATCCCTCTCCAACCCAAGCCCGTATGGGCTTCGAGCCCTTCAGGGAGCACCGAGGTCCTGCTGCCCAGAGATGGGACCTAGGGGCTCTGAAGAGCAGCATCTCCTGAAGCACCTGCATCTCCTGGCGGGCAGCATTTCCCACGGTAGCTGTATTTCCCGCGGGCAGGTGCACCTCCCGGAGGCAGGTGCATTTCGCGCGGGGTAACCGCCGGTCCCCGAGGGGCAGCCCCTCCCTTCGCCAGCACTCGCCTGGTTGGGGTCGGTGGCCCGGAAGACGTGGCAGGCCATGCGGGACTCGGGGTTGTCGGGCTGCGCCTTGATGAGGTAGGCGAAGTAGGTGAGGTCGTGGCTGTTGTGCACGAAGCGGGCGATGTGCTGCGCCTTGTGCTCGAAGATGAAGACGGCGGGCTTGGCGGGCTGCGCCGAGGGCACGCAGCGCAGGGTGGGCGAGCCGAGCAGCAGCAGCACCTCGCGGGCCGGCGCCGC
>NW_017729032.1:96654454-96665173 GCF_001723915.1 Gavialis gangeticus
CTCTCCCGCCCCTTCTCCAGGCCCGCCCGCGCTGCCCCGGCCCGACCCGGCCTCCGCGCGGGGCGGCGGCTGCGCTCCTCGCCAGGCTTTTTCGTGAAGACGCGGCCTCTTGCCTCAGGGGGCTGGGCGACACGGTCCCTGCCAGCGCCCGACTCGGAAAAGAGCTCAGATTCACCCAAAGACTGCACAGAGGAGTGGCACCCGCAAGGTCGTCTTGCCCAGCCCGGGGGCATGCCTCTGCCAGCCCGCCCGTTTCATAGGGTTCACAGGCGTCAGGGCTGGAAGGGACCTCGCGAGGTCATCGGGTCCAGCCCCGGCCCCAAGGGGCAGGAGGCGGCTGGACTCAGATCAGCCCAGCGAGATAGGCATCCAGGCGTTTCTTAAAGGTATCCGGCATGAACGCCACGTGCCCCCAGGGGCTGGGGGGGCACCGCGAGCTGGCGGTGGCAGGAGCATGGTGATGGCAAATGGGCAGCATTGCAGACAGCTGTGGCGCTGTCAGCAGTGGGGGGGAAAGTGGCGACCACCCGCAGACACCGCCAGCAGCAGTGGTGGTGGCCAGCAGCGATTGCACACTACCCACGGACACCACCGAGACTGGGGAGGAGTGGCAGGTGGCAAGCAGTGACCAGACAGTAGTGCCTTTTTGCAGGGGGTGCACCGCCACGCTCGGGGTGCGTGTGCACATGCGTGCACCTCCTATGTGTCGCCATTGGTATCCAGAATAGGTGCCTGCACCACTTCTGGGGGGAGTCTGTTCCAGACTCAGGAGACTTGAACGGTAAAGCAGCATTTTCCTTGTCTTCCAGCAGTTTGTGTCTGTTAGACCTTGTCTTCCCTTGGGGTGCCCTGGTGAACAGATGTTCTTCCAGTTCCTGATGCACACCCCTTGTATCCTTATAGTCTGCCACCAAGACCCCACTGAGCCTTCATTTCTCGAGGCTAAAGAGTCCCATGTCTCTCAACCTTTCCTCATAAGGCCTGTTCTCTTGACCTCTAATCACGCTCATTTCATCACTAGTCACCAGAGCAAATCGACCAGGAGATAAGAACAGTGAACAGGGATCTGTGGTGGGAGGGAATCTGGGCCAGGGATAGAAAGTCCCATGGGCATGCCAAGCTTGGACAAGGGTATAGGTTGTAGCTGTGTTGGTCTAAGGCGGGAGCAGGCAAAATGAAGCCTGCAGGCTGAATGTGACCCGCCAGGCCACTCCATCCAGCCTGCTGGGCCCCTAAAAAATCTAGAAAATTAATACTTATCTTCCCCTGGCTGCCTGTTGTGTGGCCATCGATGGCTTGCCAAAAGTAATTAAGCGGCCCTCTGCCCAAAATAATTGCCCGCCCCGGTCTAAGGACACAGGCAGACAAGGTTCTTTGGGTAAATCTGATATCTTCTATTAGACCAACTCAAGTAGTTGGAAAAATACTTCTTTGCAAGCTTTTGGGTATAAATACCTTTTATCAGGCTGAGGAAGCATCTGCAGTTGGTGTGTGCTCTTCCTGGATGGAGCGAATATAGGTTTCCCTTGCCAACCATGGTTTTGCCAACCACCGTTTAGAGTATCTGCACTTAATATTATACATACCATTTTGGCTACCATGGTATAGTTTTGAGCAACCATGGTTTTCCGTGGCGGTGCATCAGCCTGCCACCTGCCATTTTTCCCATAAACCTTTTGTCTTGCCAACCACAGGAACTTTCAGGAACCTAACCTCAGCGGCTGGCAAGGGAAACTTGAATTGAAGAAGCCAGAGGGACAGACCACCTGAAATGAGGTGTCTGTTCTGTGTTATTCAGGAAACCAAACCTCAGAAAGGAAGTCGATGCTCCCTTTTGTGGCATGCACAGACTGTATTTGGAGAGAAATGGAGATACCCAGCCATCTACAGGTCATAAAGTCTATGGCACGCATCCAATGTCACCTCTTCTGTGTTTTTCTAGCCCAAGAAGTTTGTGTCCTGTGTCAGGGGACCAAATCTGCTTCACCCACAGAGATGCATGTCTCTCCTATTCTTTCCCTGTACCCTCAGCGCACTCCCCAAGGCTAATCCTATTCCCATATAAGGCAGCTATTTCATCCATTCATAGAATGCTAGAGAAGCAGGGCTGGAAGGGAAGGGACCTCCACAGGTCATCTAGTTCAACCCACTGCCTGAGACAGGAGCATCTGGATCCAAGCCATCCCCTACAAATCCCTTGCCTGACTTCTCAGGATGCCTGGTCTCACCTCTTCCTCCTCAGGTGTGGCGGTGTAAGGGCGCTGTTGTAGCCCTAATGGGCCAGACATTATGCAAGAGTCAAGGGTTTCCTAGGGTGCCATCTTCTAATTGGCCCAGCTATGTAGAGGGGCAAAGTCAGACAAGGTTTTCAATGACCTGAGGGAAAATGTCTAACATTGGAAAACTTGTCTGAATTTGCCCCCACTACATAGCTGGGCCACCCCCTAAGAAATTCTTGCCTCTTCCTAAGAACGAGCTGCAAAGACAAAACCCAGCAGTTGAGAAAGATCCTGTCAGCACCAGTGATTTCTGAACCAGACATAGAGTTGTTGTTTTTTTAAATTCTGTAGCCTTTCACATTGGATCCTGGGCTTGTTTTTCCGGCTATGGATCATTTTAAATTTTAATTTGCCACCTACTATAACTTCTTTTTTTTTTACTAGAAGGAGGACCTGGATAGTTCTTTCATAATTTGTTATCACCCATGTCCATAACAGGGAAATAGTGAGCTTTTTAGTTCTTTTCCTTCTGTACACGTGTAGTATCAAATAGCGACAGCCTTAAGTTCTTGTCGGGTCAGTGATAGGGAAAGATAACTACGATCTTGGCCACTACAGCAAACACTTCTGGAGCTGACATCATAAATCTCCACAACAACGATTCCCCCATGTCAAACTCATGTCATAAGACCCTCTAATGTTGTTTGTGGCTACGTGAAATTTTATTTTCATAGATACTTATTTCTGCTTTTGATAAAAGGGTGCAATTTTGCCTACAGCATAGTGCTTGCTTAGTATTGCCGCCCTGACAGAGATTGGGTCCATTGATATACCGATGAAGGTGAAGAACCAATCTATAACTGAGGGGTTACATCCTCTTTGGTTCAGCACTAAGAGGGACATAAAACACCAGGAATTATACATGTATTATGGAAGCAAGTATCGGATGTGGCATATTTATTTTTTATGTACTGACCTCTTTGATTGCTAGAGTATACAGGAAGAGTTTAGATCACTTTTTTAATCATGCAATTCATATTTTGTTTTGTTGACAGATGCATTTCCATCTCCTGCACTAAAATTTGACACACTGATGTGCTACTTGCAGGCACGTCCTCTACGCTAAGGAAACAGTTCTTTTCTTAGCACATTCTAGTGAATACGAACTCTTGCAGTGAAAAAATCCAGCATAGATGGCATACGTGCTATGTAAAAATCAGGAATCCAGTTTTAACTCAACCAGGTTACCACATTAAAATCTACACTGCCTTGTCTATACTAGACTGTGCAATTGATTGAGAATAACTTGCTACTTGACATGTTCCAATAACACACCGTTAAGTCTTAGAAATCTTGAGTCTAGACCAGTGGTTCCCAACCCTGGGTTGTGACCCAAATGAGGGTCACAGGGGCAATGCCAGTGGCGCCGCACAGCAAAGGTGAGCTGTGCCGTGTGCTAAGAACTCCCCTGCCCCTAGGCTGCCACTGCACTCTGCTCCCAGCAGCGGGGCATGGAATAAAAGGTTGGGAACTACTGGTCTAGACAAAGCCTGGGAGGGCTCCTACTGTGGCCAAAGGCCAATGAGAGTTTGGATGCAGAGGTGAGGACTTTAGTCCCTGGAACACCTTGGAAAGTGATTTAGTACAGCTAAGAACAGGCTGTCGTGTGTGTGCACATAAGGTTCGGCCTAGTGTCACTGAAATCAGTTGGGAGCATTTGCATTGTTTTCAAGAGAAACAAGCCCAGGAGGAGGTAAATAGTAGGCAGAAGGCTGGGCCTGAATAGTTGGTAGTGTTGGTCTTGGTCCCCAGGTATACTCCATTACTGAAAAAGACCCTTAGTAAATAAACAGAAGTTAAAAAAACAAACAATCCTGATAAAACTTTGCTTAAATATAAGTTTTAAAGTATGACTTTCAAGATATGGTATTGAATTTAATATATTAATCAATGTAGTTTTTTTATGTAAACCATTACAGATGTTAGCTTTCAATTATCCTGGATTTTTTTAACTTTATTTATTAAACAAATCCAACTTATTAAATAAGGTCTTCTTGGATAAACCTTCTTCCAGAACAGTTGGATTCCGGGACGTTACCCTGTTACCGCACTTCAACATCAACATTCGCCTGTTCCTGTACCATACATATGTTTAAAGTGGGATGAGATGCTATTGATACAGGTTTTTAAAATATTTTCCTTTAATTATCATGCAGATGGATGTGTGGTGACCACTGTTCCAGATAAGCTTCAATTCTTCATCCTGGAAAATTTTATGGAGAATTTTCCCTGCTGTGCAGTCAATCTCTTGTTTATTTTGTGTTTGTATAGCACCTAGCACAAGTATGGTTCCAAAGAACTACTATAATAAATAAAAACAAGAAGCGTGAGAAATGGTGGTTCTGATAACAAATTAATCATATTAAAATATAACTTTGAGGCCAGATGAGGCTTCAGTTCTAAACAGTAACAGATCAGGTCATATCCTTTTGTTGTTCAGTAGAAAAAAAACAGACTTCACAATCAGCAAAGCAGAACTGCAAGTCATTATGGGTCTTTGGTTTTCCCAAAGAACAGCACTTTGTATTTAGGACTGCAAATAAGGTATCATTTTGTCTCTTCTAACAACAAGCTGCAATTTTAGAACAGAATGGTTCTCTAAAGCAGATGATGAAGAAATGGATGAAGCTGAAAGTGTGTGAAACAAGTCTGAGGGCCCTGCCACACATTCAGATTAAAGCTGGATAGAAACCAACTATACAATTTTTATACATTTTTAATCACTAACTTTATAGCTGGTTGGCTCTTTCTATAACTAGAAAATCATTGTTATTGTGTGATAATTACTTTGCACATGTGGCCAGTCTACGTTTACTGCACAATTGACCAGTTAATTGCATAATATATGTAACATGTTTTAGGGACCTTAAATGCATTGAGTTTGGAGAGAAGGAGAGCTTGGTCTGGCATCGAGGTAATACCCAGAGGTTTCTCTTCTGGTCACCATTGCTGCCCACTGTGTGATTTAATATTAAATTTGCCTGGCTCACTTTAAAATGAACTCATCCAGCCTATGTAGCATGGGGCCAGTCCACAGGCTGAACCAGACCCATGAACTGTCCCCAGATCCAGAGTAAGCACCATGTGTGCTTGCATCCTGGAGAGTCTATGTGCAGCATAGCCCCCTGGAGCAGCTGTGCTGTACACAGTGGACTGTACATCACAGCCCTGGGGCAGGGGCTCTGGGTTCATGCTACAGAGGCATCTGGCAAGCCCCGCAGTCAGCCCATGGGTCACTCACTCTAAGACACGCAGGCAGCACCAGAGGGCAAATGATATGGTTCCATGGATTAAAGATTAGATACGGTTGTTTTGACCCCTCTAATTAATTTATTGCTAAATCCTTTATAAGCATATATAAATCTATATTATCACTAGCATTATTTCTGATTTTTTAACTATTTAGATTCTCCAACTTTAATCCAGCTAACAAAATTTCAGTTTTCAAATCCCATCCTCTCTTCTCTGCTTGTATCTGTAACATCCCATTGTATCAACTTTCCATTGTAAAGCTGCCCATATCCCTGTCTGCCCATAGCCCTTAGCTGCCCATATCCCTATCTATTTATGCACTATTTTTCCATTTTATCCTTTCATGTCCTAGTCATTTTATCCCATTTCTTTACTAAGCGTTTCATAGACATCTGATCCGTTAGTTACATAACTTCATCTTTTTCAATCTTAACTTTTTTCTTTTCTCATCTCTTTTCATCCATCTAAATCTTTCTCTGTATCAAGTTACCCAATTTAGCCCATATCAAACTTTATTCTTTCCTCCACAGCTAAAGCAAAACTCTACACCACTCTTTACCCTACCCGGTATTCTACTCACATTATTTCCCCCTATCATTTAAGACTATTTGAATACTCCAAGATTTCATGGTATCATTTTCCATTTCTCTGAATGGGATATTGAAGATCACCAGAAACTGGTAGAATTCTATTCCTTGAGTCAATGAAGATCAGAAGTAATATGAGAAGTAAATGCCCCTTGGTGTAAAAGAAAATGGCTCTCTGCAGCCCATGCTAAAGAAAGCCTTAGAAATGGATTTGCAAATTTGTCTTCAGCCCATAGTGAAGAGCAGCTTACATGTACATCTTCCCAACTGGAATTACACTATATGGAGCAACCATATAAGATATGAGAGATAGAGCCCAGGATGAGAATCAGGGCAAAATTGCATCTAATTCCCATTTTTATTGTCAAGGCTTTCTGAATCATAGTGTAAAATACAAGGCACATGATAAAGTAATATTTTAAAATTTGAAGAAAGCATTATTGCTAAAATTTTCTAATTTGGGAGCTGTAGCTGTATCAGCATTTAGGCACGTCAATAAATTGGTCTGATTTTTCAGAGGCACTGCCCATCTACAACTTACAAAGAAGTCAACATATAGGTACTTAGGCCATTTATTTAGATGGTCAAATGGAGTTACAGACAGTTTTCCATCCCTTTTTGGAGACCTTAAGATTTATACCTTTTTCTGTTTAATGAAAAAATATATTATGATAATAAATAAGAAGGCTCAAAATACTAAATTCTAAATACTAGTTCTTGCATGATACCACATTAGCTATCTCTGTTGCATTAATCTTTCATTGTTACTTAATGAAAATCCAGTTTTGTAGGGCATAATGTTCCTGAGCACAGCCAGTTTCTAATAATTTAAATGGGAATTGAGAAAACTCAGCATCTGACAAGATTCGTCTTTAGCCAGTAATGCTTAACCATCATCTTTAACTGCAAAAAATTGTTAACTGGCCTGAAAATCAGTAGCATAACTAAGAGGGTATTAGCAAAGCACCAGCTCAGTTACAACTCTGCTGAAGTTGTTGGTTCATAATCCCATATTTTATGAACAACTTTAATCGCCTTAGCCCAGGTGATTCTGTGATATTTCCATAAAGTAGAATTTATCACACACCTAAAAAAAAAAGAACAAAAATCCCTCAAGCACCATGTTTCAGCACTCAGAATTTATTTACATGATTTTGTAAATAATTTATATTTTTGCACATATTTATTTTTTCAGCCTCAGTTCACTTTCTAGCGACATTTAGGACCTTGGCTTTTTTCGCTGAATAGTACTCATCTTCCAGTGTTATTCCGAGAGACACATAAGCTAGTTTTAGTTATAATTCTAGTAGCTAGAACAAACTGAGCATTATCAAGGCTTTACATGTGACCTGTGGTGTTGAGGAAAACCAGTGCTTTTCAACAATTTTGACAAGGCAGCATTTTAATTAAGGTGTAGAATATTACTAGAAAAAAATAAAATCAGTCACACTGAAGATTCATATGAGGATTGTTATGACTGAAGTTATGAACCCAAATATGTAAATGAGACTTGTAACAGCTCTTCACCACTCAATACTGAGAAACACTCAATGAACATTTAAATTGCTAGACATGCACCTGATGAGACATTGGCTGCACAAATAATATTAATCCTGCTTGATAATAAAGGCATATTATAATTAGATCTCCCTAAAAGAACCATTCCAGGGCAGAATAGGGGAACAGGAATTAATACCATTTATAAACCATTAAGAAATAATCCCTAGCTGAAATCTCATGAAAATCTCAAACTTTGAGGGAACCACCCTACTTAACACTTCTATAGTCAGTGTATAATTTTATAATCAATATGAAATAATTCTAATTAAGAGTCATCTATTTCAAATATTCTACCTGTTTTCTTCAAAAAGGCCTTTGACTGAGCACCAGAAATGTTTTGTGCCATTATTTATCCTGCAGTCCTTTGTCAGTAGAGCAGGCCTGAAGCCAAATGAAGAAAAATAATAGCTCCCATTTAAAAGCTTCTTACAAAAGACCCCATGAAAGCATAAACTTATTACTTCTTGAAAGGAAGAAGCAGACAGGATCTATTTCTGAAGAACAGGCTTGAGGGCCATGAGAACAGCCCCTGTAATTTTCTTCTCTTTTTTGAAAGTTTATCCCCCAAAATGCTAAGCCATCTGTCTGTTAAAGTCTTCAGTCCTTAGTCAGGCTGCCATAACACAGTAATTGTAACCACCATTTCAGCACTTGGGAGTGTTTGTTATTTAATGCCCCTGTCCTTCACATCCACTCCAGAAGCACAAGTTGAGAAAAAAAAAGGAAAGATTAAGCTACTAGCATTCTTTTGTATTGAATGGAGTCCTTCAGCTACTGAAATCCAAACGTTCCCTTCCAGGGTCCTGGATCCCATCTCATTTTGGAACTTTAAAGGTAGCCTGGAGCTCTCATCCCCATTCAGCTGGTCATAACTACTGGTGTGCTGAACCATCACCAGATAGGGGAGACACATAGGGTAGAGGAAAGATTGAGAAATTAGGGCATATAGACTGGAAGAGCTAACAGATTTGGGGCCAGACATGGAAAGATTATTTTGGAAGGAAGAAAATTTTCCCTGAAAAATGTTACGTATAGAGCTGACATCACATTCTGGGAAAAATACAGATGCCCCTTGTTAAAATATCATAGCACACCACTGTCAAAATGTATTATTTTCTGGTAAGGTACCAAATCCAAGCTTTTTATAAAATTAGCAGTTGATAAAAGTTACCACACAGTGATATTAAAAATGCCACAGCATTTTTTCTGTCCTCAGACAAGGCGATGTCTGTGGTTTCTCCCTCATATCATGTTAGAGGCTGCAACTGTTGATGTAATACTCCTGGAGAAAACTAAGGCAGGAGCACAAAAATAGATTTCTTGGAGTCATGCAGAACCATGCACATCCTTTTTTTCCAAGTTAGCTTAAAAATGGACAATATTTTACATAGGCTTACACCAAGTAGAAGCATGCAACCAACATAAGTAGTTTCTTTGCCTGTTTTATAAACTTTACAACCTTAGAAGTGGCAGTAGCATTTAGACTGGAAATGTGGGCTGTTAGAGAAGCATCTGTTGCATTCTTTTAGTTCACCTTTTAAATCAAGTAACAAAAAGCCCTCCTGCCCTAAAACATTATAGTCTCTTCTACCAACACCAATGTTAGTGATCAACTGCAGAATCGTGGGGCTCTGCAGGTGTTTCCTAGAGAAGTCAGTGACAGTCTGGGTACAGGTTACCCTCGCTTTTTGCGGGTTCTGTATGTGCGAATTTGCTCTTATGAGATGAACCTTTTTAGACCAACAATTCATTGTATGTGAGGTAAATTCACTCTTATGCAATTGGTGTGGTGGAAGCCCACAATCGGCTGCTTTGTGCGGTGCATTGTGGGAGTGATGTGCCCCAAAATATAGTCCCCTGTGTGGATCTATGCTCCTTGCTTGTGGTTTGCAGCATGTGTTTCTGTAGTTGCCATCCCCATAATGGTAACATTTACCACCACCCTGTGCTTGTGTGTACTGTCTGCTGTTGGTGAGTACCAAAATTGTCTTGTAAAAGTGGTAGAAATAGGTCTGGGGGTCAGTACAGACGAGGTCTTGGAACGTATCCTTATTTGTGACATTGTAAAGTGGGTTCCCTTTATGTGAATTTGCGTTATGTGCCATTTTCCAGGAACGCATGTACAACATAAAGTGAGGGAAACCTGTATATTAAAATGGAAATAATATACTATAGTCCTAGAACACATATCATCACAAATAGGTATAGAGACAATCGTCTTTTCCAGAAATATAAGCCCAGCCCCCCACAACTGCTCAGAAAGCTCTTCTATCCCGAGAAACACCCATCATGAACAGAAACAATCCACCAGTTGGCTGATACAATTACTTCACTTTGGGAGAAGCTACCTGCCCTGAATTTCCCAGGACAGTCATGAAATTTAGAGTCGTGTGCCAGCGTTCACAAAGAGCCCCTGAAGAAGGACTGTCACTGCCCCTAAAGCTTCTGTACGGCTAGGCACTGTCCACAAGAATGCAACTATAATGCTCCTGGTTCTGGAACCAGAAGCAGCATAGCTGAATTCACACAAGCTGCACCCAGGCATAGTAGCTCTGCTTCTCTGAGCTAACCAGGCCATCCAGTGCTGCAGTGCAGCTATACTACTAGAATCAGAGGGGGAGAAAAGTATTAGATTCAGAGGTCTGTGAGGCATTGGGGATCATACCCCATATTTTCCTCCTCTGAAAATGGTTGCTTCACTCAAAGGCCTATGGCATAGCACCACCCTAGTCTTTCAAAGGAGTCTTCATTACATGCTAAGAAAAAAAGTAAAGTTGTAGGGCTGTATGTAACAGTGCCACCTGGTGACTGCTGCCATAACAAGATGATGTAAAAGGCAAGGTTTGTGGTTTTTCATAAAATAGACTGTTTTGAAAAGAATGGTACTTACTTCTTCACAAACAGAAGTTGCTGGGTGTACAGTTGAAAGAGCTTGGAGTTTGTCCTGAACAGCAAGGCAGCAGCCCTGGATTTCAGGAGGGCAAACTTCAATGAGCTAAGGAGAATAGTTAGGGAAGCACTGAGGTCCCAGAGGGGAGGGG
>NW_017729032.1:96665873-96670748 GCF_001723915.1 Gavialis gangeticus
GTGATCCTCCCCCTCTACGCGGCACTGGACGGGCCGCAGCTGGAGTACTGCATCCAGTTCTGGGCGCCGCACTTCAAGAGGGATGCGGACAACATGGAGAGGGTCCAGAGGAGGGCCACTCGCATGGTCAGGGGGCAACAGAGCAGGACCTACAAGGAGAGGCTGAGGGACCTGAACCTGTTCAGCCTCCACAAGAGAAGGCTGAGGGGGAATCTAGTGGCCTGTTACAAACTAGTCAGGGGGGACTAGCAGGCACTGGGGAAGTCCCTGTTCCCCCAAGCACTGCCAGGAGTGACCAGGAATAATGGTCACAAGCTGGCAGAGGGTAGATTTAAGCTAGATATCAGGAGGTGCTACTTCACAGTCAGGGCAGCTAGGATCTGGAACCAACTTCCAAGAAAAGTGGTGCTGGCTCCTACCCTGGGGGTCTTTAAGAGGAGGTTAGATCAACACCTTGCTAGGGTCGTTTGACCCCAGTAGTCTTTCCTGCCATGGCAGGGGGTCCGACTAGATGATCTACTCAGGTCCCTTCCGACCCTAGAAACTATGAAACTATGAAATCTCCCATATCTACCTAAGAGAAAGGAAGAGCCACCTTGCAAAAGCTAATAACCAACTGTTCTTGGTAACTAACAGATAATGTCCAACTGAACATGTTCTTCATTCCACACTAACTCCCTGGCTACCTGGAATGACGGAAAACAATCTTACACAGGTAATATTAGAAGTGGCCCTTAGTTCAGGAGGTGATCATGATCAGTACTTATACTTCTTAGCCAAAGCCAGTTTGACAATGTACAGTTTCAAAGAAGCCCTAGTTTGGACATTCACACTAAGTTTCACACTTTCTTAGGCATCTAGGACAGTACACATTTGCTCCAATTCAAAAACATCTTAAGAAAGAAGACCAACTGGGCCTTTTGCATGTTTTATTTCCTCCTGGCAAAGCAATTTATTCCAAAATTAAAGGCAGACAGCTAAGCTTTATTTTGTCTGAATTAAGGCTCCATCCTGCTTCCATAAAAGATAGGGATATTTTTGCCAATGTCTAAATGCAAACATTATCATGTAATTAAAGATGTCGGCTGAAATGATGATACTTAGAAAATCTTAAGGTCTTTTCAAATAGTCCCAATGTCTGTTTTGTACGCCATGTAAATACAAGCATATGAATCAAAATACATATCCCTCTCTCCACATACGATGGAGAGATTTTACCTTCTGAACAAACTCAAGTTAAGCAGCCAGCAGCTCCCAATGAAATAAAGGGAATCACTGGGAGCTCCTGGCCACTTCAATTATTTGAAAATCAGGCCTCTTGCTGTGAAGCCTAAATAAAGATTGAAGAGCCTGACATCAAGCATCCATTTCTGAAAAAGCTACAAGACAAATGTGGACTTGGAAAGGAAGGCAGCTTATTAAAACCCATGGGCTAGGGGCAGACATTACACATAAACCGGTTTAAGTGATCAGAAACTGGTTTAAACCTATAACAGAACACACATTCAGTGCACATAAACCTGTTTTAAAATGTCTGAAACCAGTCTGAAATAAACCTGGTTGAAGGCAGTATCAGGCTTAACTGATTTGGCTCAAACCAGTTTATGTATTGTCTGTCCCATACCCCTTCCTGGTTTAAGTTAAACCAGACTCCTCCAGCATCTTGACATGCTCTCTTGCCTGGGCAGGGCTCTCTGCTCCACAGCAGGGTTGACCCCACTCCTCTGCTCTCTAGCTGGAGCAGGGACTGACCCTAATGGAGACAATAGCAGGTATGGCCTCATCAAGGCAAAGTGGGCAGAGAGGGGGTTGATTCTTTCCTCCCTCCTCTCCTCCCCCTCTGCAGCAGGAGAGGAAGGAGGGAAGAGTCTGTTTGCCAGGGAGCAGCGGGAGGGGGCTGTAGCAGTGGCTGCTGGGGCTGGCAGAACCTAGCTTCAGGGCAGATGGGACAAAGGGAAGAATTAACCCTTCCTCCTGCCACCTTCACCTTAACAGGGCCATGTTGGGGTTCTGTTCTGTTCTGTTCTGGGGGGGGGAATCTTCCCCCACTCCCACAGCAGGGCAGGGGGCTCTGTTCAGTGTTGGCAGGTGAAGGGCTCTTCCTCCTTCTCCCTCCCCTGCCAGGGGGCAGGAAAGGGGGCTCTGCAAGACTACCCAGCCCCAGAGGGGGACTCTTCCCCCCACTCATCCCCCCGCTTCCACCCCATGGGGCAGAGAGGGGGGCTCTGTTCAGTGCCAGGGGGGACTCATTCCCCTCCTCCTCCTGCCACCCCCACTAGGAGGGGGCTCTGTGTGGCATGTCCCAGATTGGCTCAGCCGGGGCCCAGGGAGCAGCTGTGATGGGGCCGCAGCTGCTGGGGGTGACCCTGTTCCCGCAGCCTGGACCGGCCTTGCTCACCCCTGGGTGAAGCAGCACACGGTATGGCCGGGCCAGGCCACGGGGGTGGGGCCACCCCCAGCAGCTGAGGCTCAGTGACAGGGACATTGAGCCCCGTCAGCGAGCACAGCCCAGCCCAGCCCGGCTCATGGCTGGGGGCTGCTAGCCAGGCTGGCTCAGAGGCCACGGTGGGTGCTACCAGGCTCCGGGCCCACCAGCTCTTCCACCAGACTGAAGAGATCTCCTCCAGCCCCAAGTGCCATTGCTGGGTGTGGCATGAGCTGCAGCTGGAGGCAAGGGGATAAAGCCCTGCCAAGCCAAGACAGCTTCCCTTTGCCTGCCATGACGACTCCCCCTCCCATTCCTGCCACTCCTGAAGGCAGCAGGGGGGGAGCTTCAGCCCTGCAGCTTGCCCTGCGTGTGGAGCTCTAGCTGCAGCCGCCGGACTGAAGCCTTCCACCTGGGCATGTTCCGCCTTCCAAGGCTATCTGGGGGCTGCAGCCAGAGCTCCACGTGTGGGGCAGAAGCTTCCTGCCCCCCCACCCCAGTGGCACAGCAGCAGCTGCAGATGAGGGAGTAGAACAGCCCCACACCATGTCCAACCCACAGCTGCTAGTTAGGCTGCAGCCCTGGGTGCTCTACAGGGCATAGGACACAGCGGACTTGGGGTCTACCATCACCTCCGAGCTGGCCCGGGAAGCCTGCTTCCCAGCCAACCCACACCTCTGGGCCAAACACAAGCTGGCAGGGCCCTTCGGGTGGACAGAGACCAGGGTTACTCCCCCTCTCTCTGGCATCCACTAGAGGGGTCAGGAGGGGGCTCATTCTGCCACTCAGTGGTGGTCAGGTTAAGCAGAACCAACTACAATCTCCCAGGGGCAGTACGGGTGAAGGAGAGAATAAACCCCCCTCCCTGCCCCTCTGCATCAGAAGCCACATTGGCCCGTGACTGCAGCAGCAAGGAAGGGGCACCCAGCAGACCAAGCTCAGGTCCCTGCCAGCGGGACGGGGTGAGGGGAATGAAACCCTACTCTGGCCAGTTCAGCCGACTGGCCCCACTGCAGCACAGCTTTTCTGTAGCCGAGGGTCACTCTAGTGCCCCTGGCTCCTGGCCTGAGCAACTACAGGCATGTACTCACATGTCTGTGAAGCTACAAACTGATTCAGCCTAGCCAGGTTCCAGGGGCGGGCAATTATTTTGGGCGGAGGGCTGCTTACTGAGTTTTGGCAAGCCATCGAGGGCTGCATGACAGGCAGCCAGGGGCAGATAAATATTTATTTTCTAAATTTTTTAGGGGCTTCATGGGCCAGATAGGATGGTTTGGTAGGTTGCATCTGGCCCATGGGCCACATTTTGCCCACCCTGGGTTAAACTAACCTGCAAAGGCTTAACGAATTCAGGCTCCAGCTTTCTGAATGCCTGTCCCTAGCTATAGGCAGGCACAATAAACTAGTTATACAAAGAAAAAAAACACAAACTAAAATACAAACAATTATTTTCTTTTAAAATATAATGATGGGGAAACATTTTGACAAGCAGGAATCAAAATCTTAAGAAACTGTGTTTTGATAAGCTAGTAAGGGAACACAAATTCACAGGTCTAGGACTCACACAATACGTTGGGTCTTATTGAAGAGCATGCCTATTTTTAGAGGGAGTTCTAGTGAACACAGGATTGAAGACAAATGGCAACAGTTTTTTCAAAGGAACAGCCTGATCCATGAGGTATTTCTATCATTAATGAAATGGTTTAGGGTGAGGGGGTAGAGAGAGGGAAGAGTCTGAATATCCAAGAAGCAAAAATTATAAATTAAAAGCAGCTTTTGTTTATTTTCCAGGAAACACTTAGAAGTCTTATGACCTCCTAAATTAATTCAAATGGATTAGGACACTAGCATGGCCATGTTGTCTGAAACCTGATAGGAGTGTTAAAGGGTGGGGGAACCCCCCAAACCTGTAGAGGGATGCTGGGCAGAACACAGAAAGTTGTCAGAGTCATCACATCTGTGTCCCAAACTCTCCTTATCTCTGCCCTAAGCAGGGCCCCTGTCTGCAGTCAAATAGATTGCATCTCTTAACATGAATTAGGTACCCTTGTAGATAATTCCAGTACCTGAGGTTAGAGCAGTTAAACAAAATAACAATGTACCCTTCTCTAAAGGATTAGAAGCTGTTCTCTTATTGCATGAGAAGAGAAAACCTAGATGAAACTACGACCTCCTTGAGGGTAAGTGGACAGCAGACTGATTTAGGGAGGGCCACAATGCGAGACTGGGAAGGGGAAACAAGGGAGTATCCCTTATTTCTGTGGGTATTTCCTACTCTTTGGCTAATAAGAGTTTGAGCACTGGTATTTGTGCACTGAACACAGGAGACTCTTCCCTTTCTTGGCAACAGACCCCTTTCTCCTCCTCCACTACCAAACCAGTTTCCTTTCACCGCTCCTGTTCATGGGCTTCTTGATTCTTGCACAAGACCTTTCCCTTCCTCTCCAAAC
>NW_017729032.1:96675748-96679603 GCF_001723915.1 Gavialis gangeticus
ACTGGGAAGGGGAAACAAGGGAGTATCCCTTATTTCTGTGGGTATTTCCTACTCTTTGGCTAATAAGAGTTTGAGCACTGGTATTTGTGCACTGAACACAGGAGACTCTTCCCTTTCTTGGCAACAGACCCCTTTCTCCTCCTCCACTACCAAACCAGTTTCCTTTCACCGCTCCTGTTCATGGGCTTCTTGATTCTTGCACAAGACCTTTCCCTTCCTCTCCAAACATTAAACAGACAAGAGTTGTGCAACTTCTTGTATTCTTTACAGTACTTGAATCACAAAATACAGTTGCTTTTCTTGAAGTAGCAACCCTGTTGACTTAGATCTCCTATGCCTTCTTTTCTCATCTCACAGAGAGGATTTCCAGAATACTTACTTCTTACTTCTTTTATGTACTCCCCCTAGTATTTTAGCTTTGAATTCTTCAGTTTCCCCTATTTCAGGGAAGACACTTGTGGCTAAAGCTCTGCCTGACTGAACATAAGAGTGTTTTGTTAAAAGGTTACATTTGCCCCCCTCTGCAGCATCCATGATCTCAGGTGTCAAGACAACCTTTCACTCAGTCAGTATTTAAACCCACACTAAAAAACAGAAACACAGACCACACTGGATTACCCAAACTTTTAATAACTTCAATATTGTGAATATCAAGAATTAAAGTTGATAAATAATAGCAGAGGCAAGGTAAAAGCCCAGATTCTACTTAGACAACAGTAATAGTGCCTTTTTCTTTCACTATGCCAAATACATTTTTTCTAGTTTCTACAAGTTTCTTTAAATTATGAATATTTACATTACTTTAATACTTAAGGCAGAAATCTCTACAGGTGGTAGGAACTGAGACAAACCATAACTGTTTTATTTAAGTGGCCAACTTTGTCTAAAAGTCAAAAAGGTGTTTGCTGAGACTGTGTTTGTCAAGGCAGACATGCCAATAAGGAAAGCTGCAGAGTTCTTCAAGAACAGTTTCAATACACTGGAGGAGAGGAACATCTCAAATATTTTTGGGACATTTACAGGTTGCCACAATGTGACAAATTTCACTTCAGAAACCGTCAGCTCCTCTGACGTGCCCTACTGGGATGTAACAAACAGGACTGGCAATAGGATTCTTACTCTACCTTAGAGGAACTGCTAGTTTACTATTTCTGGAAGAGGAGGCATTAGTAAGTGAAACTTCTTTTCTCCAATTGGGTTCCAACGGCATCATAACTATTTCAGCTATACAAAAAAGCCTGAAGGAACTTCTGCAAGCACATTCCAAAACTCTTAAACAAAAATTAAAATGAAATAAAAGATTCCAGTCAACTACTTTTTGTTGTTGTGCTCTATAGAGTGAGAGATCTTTCAGATAATCACAATACTCTGTCAACTACCTTCCTGAGTACAAAAGCTTAAGCATCTCAGATTTAGTCTGCAAAATGCGAATCTACCCTACCCCTCTCTATAGTATGCCCAGGAAGTTAAGAAACCAAGGCTCTGGCAAACTAAGGTAAAGAATATACCAGAGGCCAGACATTCAGATTCCTGCAAGTAGTTCCCTTTTAATTTTCAGCTCAAGGACTTTGCACTCAAGAACCTCTACTGACCTCAACAAAAGCAGAGTCAGGCTGTTCCTTGGCTATATGACAAAACCTAAGCCACCTTCCAGGATGTCAGACCTAGTACCTTGCGATTCATCTGCAATCCAGTACAATTCTGAAAATAAATGCTAGGACCTCTGCATAATACTCAAAACAGGAAGACCCATTTTTGTCCTACTTTGAATCTGAGTGGTTCAAAGCATGCCCATATGACGTGTTTTGCAGCCATCTTGTCTTGATGCAAAAGGCAGAGATGATGGAAGCAAAGTCAAAAAGAAAACAGACTCTTCCAGCTGATTCTACATTGAAAGGTACATGTTGGTGTAATTACTCAAATTTCTAAAAGTAACTCCTAAGATTGACAAAAGTAGTTTAGACAAACTGGGTCAAAAAGATGGCTACACACTCTCACTCTGGAGGCTAAAGACGTTTAGGCCTGTTTCCTCCACCTTCCCCCCCAGTTAGTTTCCCCAACCCATCGCCAATGCTTGGGAGTCAATAAATCTAAACTTTAGCCAGCTTCATCCATTCATTCTTCAGCTTGTGCATCTCACCCCACTGAACCAGTGGTGTCCAATACAACAGAACTACCAGCAGCATACTACAATGCACTGCTACATACCATGTATATGGTTTACATTAGGTCTAGTTATATTACTAATCTTCCATATCAGTTCTATTCTGATTGGATTTATTTTACCCTGTCTTCTCTCTCTCGCTTGTCATACAATCAGAATTTATTCTTGGCCCTTGATTAAATTGACCATTAAGTCAGAATCTTCTTACTGTCTGCTCAGGAAACCCATTCTCTGAAAGTTGCATAATCCTGTGTATTTCTGCTACCAAAACAAAAAAGTGTTGGTCAAATGGTCTGGTAGACTCTTAGCAGTGGCACTTCTGGGTTATGCTCATATTAAAAATTTTATTTCCCATCCTGCAACTTCAAAAATCTTGAATTTTCCAGCTCAGAGAATAAAAGTAATGCAAATATCTGATATATGTTTAATGCAGAAATAATATTAATAGTTTTATTGATACGTTTTCAAAATGTCCTCCAACAGTTAGTGAAAGGGAGTGTGAACCAGCTGTGAACACATTTGGAAGATTAATTAAGTGACAAAATTGTTCTTTAGGGTTAACAATATGCTTGCTGTATTTGATTGTATGTATTCAACATAGCTAACAGCAGAATTGATACTATGTGCATGCCAAATGCATCATGACAGTTTTAAAACAGAAAAATTGTAGACCTGAGGTTTACACTTCTAGCAGTAATCTCTGCAAAGTTAACATTTTCATGGGTGTTGCCACATTATAGTTATATGCGTAGCTTCCGCTGTTGAATTGTAGGAAAAACCTGAGCCATTACATGTCTAGCTGTGCAGAATGATCTTCTGCCAAAATTAACAGAGTTTGCTTTATACAGACTGTATCCCTGCAAGAGCTAGCTCCTGCTAGTTTTTCTCCAAAATGTCTGAAAGTGAAGCAACTTTGAGAGTATTCTCTCTTTAAAGATAGTATCAGAAGGTATTATTTGATGAGACCATAAGAATACATACCTCATTTACATATGGACATTTTATTCCTTGTGCAGGATAGAAAGGCTTATTTAGATCAGGTAAAGCATGTTTGAAGTCTAAGTATTTAAACAGTATTAGTTCAAACTGTCTCAAGAACAGCTGCCATTTCTTTGAACTGCCTGAAAAAATTCTGGAAAAGGAAAAGTTAATGTTAATTTTAGCTACATAAGAACATGCACTGTAGTTTAAATAATCAAGTTAACACTACTTCTTGTCTGAGTTTTTTTTTTTTTTTTTAACTCATAACCACCCCCAGTTCTTTGCAATGATCAATCTTTTCCAGCATGTTTTGTACTAGTCAGCCTTTTGTTACTGTCACTAATAACACTGCATGGCCTCATACCTTATTTGTGTAGGTTTGTTAGGAAAAGAAAATGTTTTGAAAAGTTGGAAAACGTGCTTTAAGACTCATGTACTGCACCCACCGAAAAGTTAGAATGTATGTCAAGCTAGGAGTAGAAACACTTTGGGCACCTAGTATGCAGAGTCCATTTCTTGAAGTAGTTAAACCATGCAATGATACATTACATGGTTTCCAGAAGATACTGAGAACTTATATATTCTAACACAGGGGTGGGCAAAATCTGGCGTGCCAGGCCATTCTATCCAGCCTGTGGGGCTCCTAAAAAGTTTAGAAAATATTTATCTGCTCCTGGCTGCCTGTCAAAGATGACAGGAGGCAGGGGGAG
>NW_017729032.1:96684603-96689465 GCF_001723915.1 Gavialis gangeticus
GTGGCGCAAATCCCACACTCCCCCACCTTATACATGCACCGTGTTTCACTCTTGCACATGCACCCCCTCATCACACTGCCATACACACAGACCCCCACTGCCTCACATACCCCAGCCACCCTCCCGCACACAGTCCCCCCCACAAACGCCATACCTACCCGCACCCCACACATACACACCAACATCTATCCACCCCCGACACGCCTACACCCAACATATGCACCCCACTCCACAATATGTAAGAGTAAGACTTCATTTTAAACCATTGTGCAATCACCTCCATGTACGCTACACAAACATGTAAATGAAGACAAAAATATTTTTTGAAATCAAATTAAAGAATGTTTTAGATGTTTGCTTTTTAGAATATAAATTTGGTATTTTTATGGTTCTGAGACAGCAAAATCCCTTGCTGAAAGGAGTATTTTCAGGGGCAAGGGGAAGGACTTCTGGTGGCAAAGGTCAGTCCCAAGATGGCAACCAGGGGGCAGGGTACCTGTCAAGGGGCAGGTTTAACCATGCAGCTCTCAACAGCTTGCCAAAACTCGGTAAGTGGCCCACCACCCAAAGGAATTGCCCGCCCCCTATTCTAACATTTCAGAAAAAATGGTAGTTACCTTATGCTTTTCTATGTTTTTTTTCAGTAAAGAATCTACCTTTGGGCATACAGAAGCCTAGTTTCAAGATAAAACGTTCATTAGCCTCATTACATCACTAAGTCACTGACAAATGTTCATCTGAAGGCACGATGGGATCCAGTCTGCGATCCCAACAATCACGCCTCCTGCTGTGCCACACGTTCATAGATGTTAGGGACAGGAAGGGACCTCATGAGGTCATCAGGTCCAGCCCCCCCCTGCACTTGGGCAGGTAAGACTGCTGGGGTCAGATCGCCCCAGCAAGGTGCACATCAAGTTTTTTTTTTTTTTTTTTTTATATAGATCTCCAGGGTAGGCAATTGTTCCACCTCTGAGGGAAATCGGTTCCAGACCCTCGGTCCTCGAATCGTAAAGAAGTTTCTCCTTATGTCTAATCCGAAGTAATCTGCAAACAGCCTCTAGCCACTGGTTCTTGTCTTCCCCTGGGGTGCCTTGGTGAACAAGTGCTCCCCCAGGCCCTGATGTATATAAGTACACCCCTTATAGACTGCCACCAAGTCCCCTCTAAGTTTTTTCTTCAGGCTAAATGGTCCCATGTCTTTCAGTCTCTCCTCATATGACCTGCTCTCCAGACCTCTAATCATGCGCAAGATTCATGGCAGAAGATGTAATTTTGGGACTGGGAATCCTATTGGCTAGTGCAGGGAGAGTCCAGCATTGTTATCTTGAGTTCCCCCTGTGCTAGCAACGCACTTCACAAATAGCTAATTAATGACTGGCTCCTAGGACCTGCAGGCCAGTTTGAGCCTCTGTGCAGTCCCTGGAGCCAGCTGATGATTGGCAGATTGGGAGTGCTCTGTGGCTCATCACAGAGAGCTCCCAATCAGCTGATCATCAGCAGGATGGGGACTGCACATGGGATGCCCAGTGCAGCCCAGAGCACAAGGACAGTCAGCTGACTGTCGGCCACAGAGATACCACATTTAGGTTAAGGCACGATATCAACTGGCCGTAAAGTTATTATACGTTGTATGCAATAACTTTCTGGCCGGTTTCCTCTTTTTACTGGGCTATTAATCACTTGAATGTGTTGCCAGGTTACACTTTAGGACACAATTAACTGGAGGGGTATGCTGCAATGGGCCTTAGAGTCAGAGAAGCAAAACACAGTAAAAATTCACAGGTGGGCAAAATGATTAGAGACCAAAAGACAGCTGCTGATGATCAAAGTAAACAGTATCACTGGACTGGTATGTAGGAATGGTACAGCAGCGTATGTCATGGTTCCTGGGGCAAAGAGGAAGCAGCAACTTCCAGTTTGCAACTGCCTTTTTGGCCCCCAAGTGGGCACCTGGGCTGGTTGCCCCTATTATCACCCCTGCCCCCATTACGCAACTGGCATGGTATGACCAAAGAATAATGGCAACAGCAGGGTACTCCACACCCATAGAACATTTCCAAAAGTCTACCAATATCAGTATTGCTACAGACTAGGAAGCCAGGATACAAACATCCCTTTAAAGGTTTTCAAAATGTGGAGAGAGCCCCCCAGGGGGGCATGAAGGAATGTTGTGGGTGGGGATGTAACACAGAGGGGCGCGGACAAAAAGTCTGCAAGGAGCCGACACCACTGCAGCCTTGGTGGGGGGGGATGTGAGGGCAGAGAGACCAAAGCAGAATCTGCCAGGGGTCTACTACACCTCTAGAAGCCCAGCACAGTGGGCATGCAGCACAGAGCCACAGTGGGGCTAAGGCAAGAGGCATAGGAGCTATGGGGGGTGCAGCCTGCCCCACCAAGCCAAGCCAAGGTGACTGCTAAGATATGGGATGCCCTGTGCCTAGCTGCACTGCTCTTCTGAGATAAGGGGAGCAAAACTACAATTGTAGTTCAAAGAGGGAGCTCAGCTCAAAAAGTTTGAGTACCACTGCTTTAATGGCCATTACGCCACAGAAGGCAGTGTACGATATCCCATATAAAGGGTCTAGATTTTTGAACCTGTAAAAGAGTAATCACTGTGAAGAACCATTTTAAACAAAGGAAAGTTATTACATCTGTTCCAAGCCTCCTTGATCTTTTTTTCCCCTCAGCCAGATTACTCTGCGCTCTGGAGATTGTGTAGAAGACCCAAACAACCAAGAAAACAATGTGACTGCTACTACTTAACTATGCAGAACACAATAAAAAAAAATCAGCCACGCACGTGCTGTTGCTAAGTAATTACACAGAAGAGAAGAGACAACTTTCTCTCGACTTTCAATTATTGTAGTAGCAGCTTTAAAATATCCCTCCCTCACATCTCCACAACAATGCAATTTTTCAAGTGGCCTAACCACTTAAAAAATAGAAGAAATGGGGTGTCTCAGTTTATTTGCTTGGGGTACGTGTGAAGTTGTGGTCACTCTTATTTTCTAGGTTTCTTCTTTAGCTAGCACAAATGTTAGTTTTCACTATTAACTGACATGAGGACTTGGTGTTTAGCTGATAAGTGTTACTTTTACACCTCCTAGGAGTTAGATATGCAGGACTATATAATTACCTTTCTGAATCACTTTTTACATACTAGAAACTTGGCTGAACCAACAGCAAACAAAGTGGAAGCAGGAGGCAGTATGATCAGAGCACTTGACTGACACTCCAAAGAACTTGGTTCTATACCCGCTTCGGCCAGTCATTTTCTGGGTGATTTTGGACAAGCTTCTTTGCTTCACTGTCAGGAGGTGGTTTACTTTGGGACAAATCACTTTTTAGCTTGGAATTCATAGGCCAGAGTTCCTAAAAAGGAGTAATTGAGTTCCACATCCTAAGCCAACTGATTTTTAGTCAGAAAAGTATGGAGAAGTGGTTATTCAAGTCATCCTCTTCCAATTTGAAGATTAGTAAAATAAAAGCACATTTCCCTAACTGCAATTTCTATTAAGTAAAATATTCTTAAGAGACCAACTTCTATGAAACTAGAATACAAACCTGGAACTGTGGCATTGTCATTTCAAAAGACTTGCTTGTTATCTGGCCAGAAGGCTCTGCCACTTTTAGTGTCATTGTAACATAAGGGTATTTAAGAGACCTGCAGCTGTCAGAGCTCACTGCCATTCCCAATTTCCATTGAATATCTATAAGCTGGAGGAAAAAAAAACAAACAGAATAGATTTTAAAACACAAATTTCCAATCTATTCTACTGTCACTATACTATCAGCAGCAATACATTAGTCTAACAGAATAGCTAGAGCTTGCACTATATTCCACAGAAAAACAAAGACAAAAGGAGATGTTCTGCAATATATTCTGGTTTCAAGACAGAACTCTACAGGTATCCTTTTTTTTTTTCTCTTTTTTTTTTCTTGCAGAGAGGGAGGGTACATGGTGTAAAGATCAAGCCAACAATTCCCAAAATAAGTGCCAATCAAGTAAAAACTTACCTCAACTATAAGGGAATACACTGTAGGCAAGAACTATTACTTAAGAGAAATAGAAACATGAGCTTCATTTTCTTGAGGTCTCTAACAAGTAGCATTTAGCTTTCTAATCAATTATGCCCATGGCAAAACAAACAAGAGTTGGCACCCAAGGCAAACCCTGCAGGAGAAGTGGGGGATTGGCAGGGGGTTGCACAGGTGCCAAGAGCAGGGCAGGCAAAAACCTTAACTATGCCAGGAACTCCTACACAATCAAAACCTGAGCTGCTGCTGCCATTGCTATGTAAGCTCTACTCACCCCAGCTATTGCTCTTAAAAGCAGCAGCAGCTGGGGACTGTTTTGGAGTTCCTGGTACGGGTATGCTGCTACGGTGCAGACTCTTGTGAGGTGGGGCATGATTCTGGTGCCCCTCCTAACTTGATGACCAGAGTGGGTACCCCTCTCGCCCACTCCTAGTTACTCTACTGAATCGCACTATAATTATCTGCTAGGCCTGTGTGACTAGGGAAATATTCGATTAAGATGTGGACTCAGCCGATTCGGAGGACAGTAATTTGATACGGCCCACTGTCCTGAATCAATTTGGCTGGATTGGCTTTGGAAGATTCAACGATGATTCAGAGAGATTCGGCCATAGACTATAACAGGGAATCACTGAAATACCTGTAACTGTGTCATTTTTTTTTTTTTTGCAGATTTGGATGAAAACAGTAGGGGTGGTAGCCCCTGATGAGGCCATGAAGCCTGCCAGGTTTCAAGGAGATGGGTGCAGGGGTTTCTAGGAAACTGCACCTCAAAAAACTTGTGACATGTGTGACTTTGTGTGTGTTAAGGCGCAGTGGGATGA
>NW_017729032.1:96694465-96711452 GCF_001723915.1 Gavialis gangeticus
GTACATTTTTTTGCAGATTTGGATGAAAACAGTAGGGGTGGTAGCCCCTGATGAGGCCATGAAGCCTGCCAGGTTTCAAGGAGATGGGTGCAGGGGTTTCTAGGAAACTGCACCTCAAAAAACTTGTGACATGTGTGACTTTGTGTGTGTTAAGGCGCAGTGGGATGAAACCAGCAGGGATGGTACCCTGCAGCAGAGAGCCTTCCCGGTGCTCAGGCACAAACAGCTCACAAAAGGGACAGAAAGTCTGCAGACAGAGATTTATGTGCTGTTTTGATGTCTCTCCTCCAGAGCACTGTGATTGGAAGTGCTCAGTTCCTGTTCCCATGAAAGAATCAATTCAGAGGCTTTTTTTGGTCTCCCGATTCGATTTGGATTCAGTGATTCGGCCTCTGAATCTTCTCTGAACTGAATCAGCAACCGAAGCTTTGCACACCCCTATTATCTGACCTTAATTAGCAGCCCCTCTATATCCAAATGGAGAGTTGTTATACAAGAACAGCTAAAATAGCAATGGTGAGACACCAAAGGTAAGTTTTGGCACGGCAAAAAAAGAAAAAAAAAATTTTGCAAAAATAGTTAAGTGAAATTCTGTGGACTGTCTTTTGAAAGATAACCCCAAACACCCACAAATTAAGTACAACTCCTGAGGAGGAGAATCCGAGAGAACTTTCACAAAGCTACCATCTTCATGAAGCTCTAAATCAGAAAATCTTCTTTACCTCCAAACCCCTAAATAGAGGGAACTGGAAAAATGCAAACACTGGTCCAAAATTTTTGTTTCAGAGTACTTCATAGCCATAAGTAAGTAGTCTTAAGGTACAGTGTAAACACTACTGCTTAACAAGAGGCAGAAGAGGAATTCAGCAGGTCAGTACTGAAATAGCCATTTGCTTTTCTATTTTGTAATACTGGTAAGTGCATTTCATTTTAAACCACAGGAAGGATCTGGGGATCCACAAAGATTTAAATATAGGTCGGTAGCCAGGCATTAAATTTCACTTGTCCAGACATTTTTTTCTCCTGGTTTACTAGTTCCAAGTACTGAAGAACATCTAAATTTACAATTTAAAATAAATAAATAAATAAATAAATAAATAAAGGATTCCCTCAGAGAAATGTAAACTCAATAGATGTCAAATTTCAACTATTCAAGCTAAAAGTGGTTAAACAATTACTGTGAAAACAGTAACTGTGATTATGGTTTGTCAGTTTTAAAAACTTCACCATACTACTAAGAACTGAAATCTTACTAATATTATTATTCACAATGAAAAATAAATAGTGTTAAAAACATACTTGGGCTGCCATTTTCAGCAACAAAGAAATAATTAGTAGCATGATCTTTAGCAGATATACATGACTGAAGGGCATTCAATTCTAGCTTCCATTTTTAAAGCCAGGGATTAAGTCCTTAATGGGGCAAAGTATGCCTTATCTATTCGGACTGGACACATGCAGAAAAAATAAAAATTTCTGCTGCCAGCAGAATGTGCCAGCTGTTTTTGCTCAATAAAGATGTTTAGGGAAACAAAGCAGAAAACAAGATCCAGAATGGATACCCACATTAGGTCTTTTTGCTATTGCTGAATTTGTCATCTTCATCGCTTGTAAGTTACTCCAGAGGTAGACAATTGTGGGACCCTTTTTTATTTTGGAAGGTATGCTTAGGTACTCACCTTGATCTATTAAACAGATGATGACTTTCTGATTTTTGTACATTTAAAATTAATCATAATGTGTTTTTAAAATTGATTTAAGATGCTGCTCACGTTAATCAAAAGTTTTAAGTTAATTACCTGCCCCACTGTTGCCATATTTCTAGCTTCCTCTGACACACTGATAGAATTACCCTGCTCATTCCATATGTGGCGAATGACCTGAATTGCATGTTTTGGCAGCACACTGACTGTACTGCTCAGGCTGGCAGAGAGTTCTTCTGCAGAGACATTGTTTTTGGCAGCTGTGCTGTAAACAGATCCAAAAGACAGACATCAAAATTTTGTGTTTCAGAAATTAAGAGATTGGTCTCTCACTCCAGACGGGCAAAAGGATTTCCATCATCTCTCTCCATCTATATTTTGTATTTTGCTAGCTATATTTTAATAAATATAAATAAAATAAAATAAAAATAATGATTTTTACCCCCCGCAAAAAACCTTACAATAGGACATTTTATATTTATACAAAACAAGTAGGATCATATCTTGTTCTCTAATGCACATAACTAGTTTCCCGAGATTCAGACAGAGACATTGTTTTTCTGGCTGTGTATAGCACATAGGAAACTACAATACTAATGGAAACCTTTAAGCTATGGCACCTTAAAAAAAGGTTATTGAACACTCTGTATGTGTGCATGCACACAAATAGCATAATAAATACTGGGTATCATAGTTTTATTTATGAGTGTTTAAGGAATGAGTGTTTGGCAGTGACCCAAAGAGTTCTTAGTTTAAAAATTAGCCCGAGTCAAATAAAATAACATGCCCAAGTAAAGATGTAGTAAATTCAGAGCAAGAGTGAAAAACACGGCACACAAACCTCGCAACAAGACAATCCTAAAAAAGAAAAAAAACCCAACAATATATTAGTCATTAGGTATTAGTCATGCCAGCCCTCTTCCATGATCTCAAACAATAAATCAAGGAGCAGATCCTCAAGGAATCCATTTCTAAGCACTTGGAGGAGAAAATGGTGATTAGGAACAGTCATCATGGATTCACTAGAGGAAGTCATGCCTGACCAATCTGATGTCTTCTATAACACAGTGACTAGCTCTGTGGATGTGGGGAGACTAGTGGATGTGATGTACCTTGATTTTAGCAAGGCTTTTGATACAGTCTTCCACAACATTCTCGCAAGCAAGCTAAGGAAGCACAGGTTGGATGAATGGACTGCAAGGTGGATAGAAAACTGGCTGAAGCACCAGGCTCAGAGAGTAGTAATCAATGGCTCAATGTCTAGTTTGCAGCTGGTATCAAGTGGAGTGCCCCAAGGTTGGTCCTGGGGCTGGTTTTGTTCAAGGTCTTCATCAACAACCTGGAAAATGACATCGAGTGAACCTTCAGCAAGTTTGTAGATGACACCAAGCTGAGGGGAGTAGTATATATGCTGGAGGGTAAGGCTAAGATTCAGAGTGACCTAGATAAATTGGAGGATTGAGCCAAAAGAAATCTCATGAGGTTCAAGAAGGACAAGTGCAAAGTCCTGGACTTAGGATGGAACAATTCCATGCACTAGTACAGCCTGGGCAGCAGCTCTTCAGAAAAGGACCCAGTGGTTACAGTGGACAATAATATGAATCAGCAGTGTGCCCTTGTTGCCACGAAGGCTAATGGCATACTGGGCTGCATTGGTAGGAGTGTTGCTAGTAGGTCCATGGAATTGATTATTCCCCTCTATTCATCACTGGTGAGGCCACATCTGGAGTAATTTGTTCAGTTTTAGGACCCCTACTACAGAAAGGATGTAAACAAATTGGAGAGTCCATGGAGGCAACAAAAATGGTGAGGAAGCTGGGGGACATGACTTCAGAGGACAGGCTGAGGTAACTGGGCTTATTTAATCTAGAGAAGAGAAGACTGAGGGGGTATTTAATAGCAGCCTTCAACTACCTGAAGGGGGGTTAAAAAAAAGGACGGCATTAGACTGCTCTCAGTGGTGGCAGATGGAACAAGGAGCTAAGGTCTGAGGTTGCAGCAAGGGAAATTTAGGTTAAATATTAGGAAGAATTTTCTCACTAGGAGGCGAGTAAAACACTGGAACAGATTACCCAGATAGGTGGTGGGAGCTCCAGCCTTGGAGAAAAAAAAACCCAAAAAACAACACAGCTTTGGCTGGGATGCTTTAGTTGGGGATGGCCCTACTTTGAGCAGGGGAAGTTGTACTTCCAGCCCTTCTAAGGTCCCTTCCAACCCTAATTTTCTATGATTTCTATGAAGCAGTAAAAAGGTCTCCATTAACAACTTCCATTTTGACATCTTAGGTAGCCAAGTTAAACAGTACTATAAACTTGCAAACAAAGTCTCAAAGGAGCAATTACGACTTCCTTTCTACATTCACCACATTTTTATAGACAGACTAGCTGAAGTGAAAAAAAGTTACTCAATTCAGATTTATGGTTTAATTAAAAACATACAGTAAAATTGAGGATTGAAAGGAGCCAGAAAATCTTGGTTTTACATACATGAGGGAATCAAAAGAGCTCACAAACTTAACTCAATATATATTATAACCCTCAACCTTAAAAAAAAAAGAAAAAAGGAGAGATTGGAAGACGGCAGAGAGATGATTTTTACTCACCTTAATAAAAAGGAAACAACATTAACTACCTTTGCCAAGTCACCAACATTCAATTCAATCCCAGTCGTTCTAAATCTCTAGTAAAAAGAATGAGAAAATAGTTACAAAACAGCCATTCTTTAAAGGACATTTTACAATTCACTGTACAAGTTGTATACCCTAATGTAAACTGGTGTAGTGGCTATAACCAGCCATTACTGATGGAACTCACCTGACATAATTCTACTGTATTCACACCTGGGATCTTACCACAAAGATGCTGAATAATTTGCTCACACTACAAAAAAAAAAAAAAGTTAAATGAAGATTGTTAATATATTATTTTTTAACTGTACTTGACTGCTGTTCATCTGAGCAGGCAACTAAAGCCAGATTTCAGCACTTTGATTCCCTAAAATATTGATCTGCTGCAACAGTGAACAAGCAAGCAGTCTACTAAACTGTTATATATGAGTATACTAAATGAGATGAGGTGACTATATAAAGTAAGAGGTCACTGCTAAAGTGACACAAATACCACCAAAATTGCAAAAGAACATATAGTCAAATTACTGGTCTGCCTTCTGTTAGTGTAATTTCTAACTGACAGCCATAAGGGTGCATAAGTTTTCCTAGTGGTAAGAGATGTCATAGATAAAACCAAGAAGAAGCTGATGGTTTTTCAAGCTAGCTGCCCCTGCATGCCCCACTCAAGAAAAAAACATAGCAATATGAACATTAAATGGACTCAGCCTCACTGAGGAAAAGGTTTAGTCCACTTGTGCCGAAGTTCAGGGCACTTCCCTGTAATGGAAAATCGTGCCAGCAGAGATACCGTCATAACCCACTTTAACTTTACAACAGATGCAGTCATAGCAATGAGTGATAGAAACATTACTCACTAGCTCTGCAAATAGGTCTTGTGGTACTGATCTAATGGTATCAGCTATATTGCCAAAATCTAAAAATAAAAATAATAAAATCAATCAATCAATATTAGTCAGTTAATGCCCCTCCACAAAAAAACAAACAAACCCCAAAACAACTTCAGGCAAGGTTTCAACCTCATCGTCTCTATAACAAGACACTGCTCTGACAGGCCTAAAGAATTGATCCGCTGTGACGATGTCCAAGCAGCCAGTCTGCTAAACTATTATACACAAATATACTGAAGGAGAGGAGTATAAAAAAGGGAGGGAATAGGTATATTTCATGCATGCATGTTGTGCCCCAAAACAAGACACTTGAAGTAACCAAATTCCAGCTTTCTAAGCAAGAATTGAATAGCATGATCCAAGATTTTCCAAGCCATAAGGGACCAATACTTTTCAACCAATTATCATCTCATGGTCCACTTCTGCATCAAGCACAAAAAGCTGTTATGCACAGGACACACAGATGTACACGTCCCCTCACACCCCTGTCACAAGAAAGATGGCTCTGGAGCTAGAAACTTCAGAGGATGGAGATAGCCTGATGGATGCTGTGCCCCTGAATGCCAGCTTCAGCGGTCTTTAGGGCTCTTATCAGGATCCCTGCAGGAAGCTGCCACAAAAGTAGGAGGACTTGATATACTTGACAAAGGACACCCCAGGAAGGTGCCATTGAAAGGAACCAGAATATCTTGGCTTTAAGTACAGAAGGGAATGCAAGGAGCTCACAGGAACTCCATGTCCAAAACACCCCCTGCACCAAAGGAGGGAGGGAGGAAAGGAGGAGCATTCAACCCCCAAAGTCCCCCATCCCACATCCCTACTCCGAACCCCGCTGCCCTTGTTCTGGCCCCCCAGACACACGCCCACCCTGCCCTGAGAGGGACAGGTGGGAACATGCCCTCCCCTCGCCCGGGAACGCATGGACAAACACCCTAGGACAGGACGAGTGGACAGACACCCTCCCTCCACTGGACGGCAGGACGCACACACGCGCGCACACCCCCGCCCTGCCCGGGGACGAACGGACACACGCCCCCCACCCCAGGCCAGACACCGTAAGCAAGCCCCCGCCCGAAGTCACCGAAAGGCTCCAGGGCCTTGGCGAGCGCCGCCGAAGCCATCTTCGCCCGCCGCTTCCGCTCCCAGCAGCAGCCACCTTAGTTAGCCAGCACTACCAGCCCCGCCCCCTCGTGCCTCCTCTTGCCTTCCGCCGCGCTTCACGCTTATTGGATGCGAAGCTGTTGCTCTGGCCCGCCCCAAGCTTTCATTGGTTGCTCAATCCGGAGTTCACTGGAAGAAGGGCAAGGAGGAGGAGTGCGAGGGTCAGGTTTCTTTCCTTCCCTTCCTGTCCTTCTTCCGCCAGGCTAGTGCCCTGGCAGGTGATACTGAGACGCGTTATTCTGGCCTCGCTAGTGATGGGCCTGGGGTGTCACAAGGGCGGCTCTCCCTGCCTCTTTCCACAGTGTGTTTGCTCTGTCAAGTCGTCAGGGTTTTTCTTCCACCCCACCTTAAGGCTAATGAAACTGTTAATAAACCTTGCAGAGATGTTGGTTGTAGCTGTGTTGGTCTAAGGACATAGCCAGGCAAGGTGCTTTGAGTAGATGTGATATCCTTTATTAGATTTAGTAGGTCTAATAAAAGGCATGGCATCTACCCAAAGTACCTTCATAACACTTAAACTTGTTAAAGCCTGAAAGTGTCCTCTCTACAAGGCACTGAATCAAATTGCCCAGAGTTAGCAGATGTCACACTCTGTAGGATACAGCTGGAGTGTTGTTGTAGTTGTGATGGGATCGTCTGAAAAGCAAAGATTGATTTGATTTGATTTTATTCTGGTGATATTTTTTATTTGACCAACTGTATAGCTGGGAAAGATGTTGAACAAGTTTCCCAACATCAATCACCCTTCCTCATGTCTCAGGTTCAAGGAAGGGCACTTCATTCCCCAAATCTTGTCCAACAGCTCTCCCAACTATCCAGTTGATCCAGTAAAAAGGTACCACAAAAAAATCTGTGCCACTTTGTATGGTATCATTGAACCCCATCCTGCAGACCAGCTTTTTCACATGGCCACAGTGTGGCACTGGGGAGTGCTGGCACTGCACTGTGATGACATGATGCAGCACAGTCATTCAGCAATGTTTTTCCAAATCAGGACAGGTGGCAACTCTAGTTTTCACCCATAGATTTTCATTTAAAAATATATACTCTGACATGACATTTTTCTCCGTACAAGTTTTATAACATTCCATTATGTTTTATTTTAACATTCCAATAAAATGTTATTTTATTATTATATAATTAAGAGGTCCCTTCCAGCCCCTAACATCTATGAATTAGTTACAAGACTATTCATATTGAAAATAATCTTACTGAGCAATATAACATAACAACTTGTGGCAGCGCTGATTGATCTGCACTCCATGATTTCACATTCAACCAAATGAAAATTTTCCTCCAAAAGGGATGTGTTATTGTGTGCCATTAAGGACCTGTTTATTGTTGTCAGTAAGAAGCACCATATGTTGATGTGTCACTATCCTGTGTAGTCACGGCCTCTCCCTTCCCAATTCAATAATTATTTATGTATATGCGACTGCATAGTACAGATCTTTATTATATTATGTTTGGCAAAATATCCTGCATCAGGCAAGTCAGACTTGCCTTCAGTAGCAGGGGACTGGGAAGGTCCCATTAGTTTTGTGTGCCTTAACTCGGTGACTCATGTACACACTGTTCTGTGCTCATCACCATAGTACCTACCTTCTAGTAGTGCATTAAGTGACATGACTAACATGTCGAATGTTGCTTGTTCTTTCCCTCTCCAGACAGAGAAATATGTTCAGTGGAATGTTTCATTTTCTTTTCTTCTTTTTTTAATATACGTGTTGCTATATATTGATGCTACGGAAAGGAAGGTCAAAATATTTGAGATGCAGGAGTGGCTTAGGTATAGTTGATGCTGCCTTGGAGAAGGGTAATGGACCTCTCGATATCCCTTTCATCCTATTTTCTATGATTCTGCATAATGCACCTGGCATTTGGAGGTAAAAGTTGAGAGGCTTGTAATACTCCTAGTTCCTGAGGGAGTTCATGTCACAGCCTCAAAATGGCCCCCAACAAAGGTCTACTTTCCATGTAGATGTGGCCATATTCTCTTATACCTTAGTGTAAAAAGTGTTAATGTGTCAGAGGAGCTGTCAATCCCAAAATTCAACTGCAAACTTTAGGTCACTTTTTAAATATCCTGGGCCTTAAAAATAAGGGCTAAATTATTGAATTTTGTTCAGTATTTTATGGGCAGCCAATGTACAAGGTGGAGAACAAGTCTGATGAGCTCACAGTAATGCAGGTTGCTGCACAATTCTGTACTAGCTGGAGATTCCTATACACAGAAAGTCTTCATACCCACACGTTGCATTGCTGTAGTCCAGGAAAGAGGTAACAAAGATGTAAATAAATACAGCCAAGATCACAGGGTGGAATGGAATTTCCTAGCCAGCTGGAGATGACAGAAAGCATCATTTGTGAATATTGCTATGAGAGAGCAATTGTGCATTTCAAAATCTTGAATGTATGATCTTCATAATGTCTCTGTGAAAAAGGAAAGCATAAGAATTCCCATTTTACTGGATGGACACTGAGACACAGAAAGGTTTATGCATCCAGTGTTACACCTGATATTTGTGGTAGAACAGGAGATTAACTGGGTGTCAGACATCCTAGATTGGCATGCAAAGTACTGGCCCATGCTTTTTGCAGAAGTCCAAGTGTACTAATCAGGGTATGAATTAAGGGGGACCTTGGGGTGGCTGAGCCGCCCCATAAGAGATGAGAGCCCTGCTGTAAGATTTGAAAATCATAACCTGGGGGGCGGTCTCTGATCCAATTGCTTCTTCATTTAGGTGGACTTGTTAATCAATGAACCAGTTTAATTTTTTTTTGCAGACCCCCCAGGAGTCAAAGTGTAATTCAAACCCTGCTCCTAATCTATGTACTGAACTAATTTCTTTCAGGGAAAGCAGATTGTGCCTCACCTGGAGTATTGTGTCCAGTCTTCAAGAAAGATGCGGACAGTTTAGAAAGAGTCCAGTGCAGAGCAACAAAAATGATTAGGGGCTGGGAGGTAAGACTTATAAGGAAAGAGTGAAAGAACTAGGATTATTTACCCTGGAGAAGAGAAAACTGAGGTGGGATTTGATAAATCTTCAAATACCTGAAGGGGGATTATACAGAGATGAAGGATATGGGTTTTTCTCTGTGGTCATAGGGAGTAGGACTAGGAAAAAAGGCCTCAAGCTGCAGCAGAGGAAATTTAAGGTGGGGATCAGGAAGAATTTTCTGACTAAGAGAGTGGCACTAGAGCAGGCTACCTAGAGAAGTTATTCTTGGAAACTTTCAGAAGCAGATTAGACAGACACTTGCCTGGGATGTTTTACTCAGGGATAATTCTGCCTTGAGCTAAATTACTTCATAAGGTTCCTTACAGCCCTACTTTCCAGCAATCCTATAGCTTCAAAATCCTTTCCTCTATCCATCAGCCATGTCAGCCTTGCTCAGGTTTAGCTTCAGGAAGCTGTTTTTCACCTGTCAGAATCTTGTCCAAGTAGTGTGCCATATTGATGCTAGTAATATTCATGTGGTAGAGGACAGGTACAACCACATCACCTGAATATTATGTACTTGAGTTCAAGTTGTTGGACCAATTCGCCTGATGGCATCGTATTGTTACTAAAAGGGATTGGAGAAAAAAAATGATCCTCGGTTTCAACAAGTGAAGTCTAGTAGAAGTGCAGTTTCCTATTACCATGAACCATTTTAGTGCAGGGGTTGCCCACCTCCAGCCCCAAGGCTGAATCCACTCCACAAAGAGGCTGGCTTTGGTTTGAAATCTGACTCAGCCTGCAATGGTATGCAGGATTAGGCAGCATGCAGCTACAGCAAGTCACCAGTCTCCTCTACAGCACCCTCCGCAGCAATCCTCCCTGCTGTTCTCTTGTGTTCACACTTAATCTTATTAAAGTAAGGCCATGTATCTTCTAAGAGGGAAGTGCAGGCAGCTTTAGTTGGGGGTCAGAGGCTTGCTGTCTATGGTAGGGAGTCAAATCACACTTTCCAGTCTGGAGACCTGCTGACCTGCTTTAGCACATTACTCTGGACTTAACTCTCATAGGTAAGATGACTCTCATCATTTATGATGTTGAATGATGCAGGGAAGTTCATGAGTATCAGGATGGATGCGACAAGAGATCACTTTTTAGTACCAGTAAAGCAGTTTCAGTTCTGTCTCTTGGCCTGAACACAGATTCTTCTGGCTTGGGATATATGTTTCAATTACAGGAGCCAGAGTGTTTTTTGGGCTAGCTTCCTGAACTTGCTCATGAAGTTTTGAAAATATATGCACTAGCTACAGGGGGCCTCAGGGCTGGTGAGACTACTGCATGTATTTGTCAGCAATCCCTCAATTTGAGGATGATCTCTACTATGGCTCATCGATCAAGACCATTGGCTTATGGTCTTGAGGTGACCTAATAGTCCAATCCTTGAGCCACAGACCCACTGTGTGTATTAAGAAAGGCAAATTCCCTCTCAGAATAAGATAACAGCTATTTCATGCAGGGATGGTACCTGCTGCTGCTTTCTCTTTCACAAGATAGGAGATGTGGGCCAGATTTAGTAACCCTGGGTTTAGTGTGTCCAAAATTCATTGATAAGCATTGAATTCTAGGAATTGGATTGTTGGTTGATGGGTTTAGGTACAGTGGGTCCTTGCTTTTGAAGCTACTTGAATGTGTGTGATCCTTTCAGCAAAGTAGGATGGTAATTTTCTGCAGTACCTGGCCATTAAGCACCGGGAAGCTGGCAGGAAGGATCAGCTTAGACTTAGAGGAATTTATTCCTCCTGTCTAAAGTACCACTCACTTCAGAAAAATCAAAAATCACAACATGGACTTCAACACTTGAGACTGGCCACCAAATAACTAAATATTTTATAAGTCAACTAACGTTTTGTTTTACTTTTTAATTTTCTTCCAACCTTTTTGGGGGTGTATAGGGTAACATAATGTTGAAGTATAAACCTTTAATCAATACACAAACATACATCTCTTCCTGACTGCTCAAATGAAGATTTCCCTCACCACCTACTCACCACTACAATAGGGGAATGGGTCATCCATTTCCTACTACTAGCTGGAGAAAGAGCCAAGATGCTTTCTGACTTCCCATATTCTCTTCCTTGATCTTCCTCCCAAATGTGTCTTGCCTCATATTCTCTTGACTTTCCGTACTGTCACCATCTACATAAACCAAACATTAAGAATGGTGACAGTGGTTTAGAAAACACAGTATTTATTTCCATGCACATCTAAAAATAGCACAGTTAACTCATTGTTTAAAGTCTTATACTACAACTTGAATAATCTTTAAGCTAAGAGAGCTTATTAGGGAAATATCTTCGTTAGGGGATTTCTCCCAGAAGCTTGTTGGCCTGTTCAAGATGAATCATAATCAATACACTCTAAATCAGTGATTCTTAACTGGCGTTCCATGGCACCCTAGGGTGCCTTGAGATGCTTTCAAGGGAGCCATGCAATGTTAGCATTGTTGGGGGTGCAAACATGATTCACAAGATAAACCCAGAGCTCTCAACTAAGAATCTACAGTGTTAATAGCTTTGACCTACTGTGGTCTTTCTAAGTTCTCTGCAACAGAAGAATTGCTCTATTATTTTTCTGTAGTCAAAAAAATCGAGTGAAAGGTAAGAACTGTCATTCTCCTAGGGGTGTCTTGAGCTGAACAATGGGTTCAAGCCAAACAAGGGGTGCCTGGAGTATAAAAAGATGGAGAACCACTACTCTTAAGAGTAATCCCAGTACTGCTGGAAATGCTTTAAAATGAAAGGCAAGCAAGTGTAGCTGTTGAATCCAGGACCCTACAGTTTTACTTTGGCTCCCATTCCTCTCTCACCTCCAGCTTAGAGGTTTCTCCTCTGTACAGATCTCAGCAACTTTCTCTGATTTCCCTTGCTCTTGACCCATTGCCAAGGGGCTTCTGCCATGGAGGGAGACACACATCATACGCAGAGATGAGGGCACAGCAGGTCCCCCACATCACCCAATTTTGTCCCCCATATGCTGTTTTTATGGCTTAGCACCTGGGGGACTTCAGAGGGATGGTGATACACATCACCCCAGCGAAGTGTGACTGCCTAAGGGAAAAGCTGCAGCAGCAAACTGACATTGAGGGCAGCCAGGGACAAACCACTGAGCCAGAAGAAATGAAAAGACCTGAGGTTATAGGCCAAGATGAGGTCCAGAGCTTGCAATAGGCACAGGGAGTTTTAACTGGGAGACATGTATCAGGCACATGGCACCCTGCACTCACAGACACTGGCTTTGAGCTGTCTAACCCTAAATCCTCTTCCCATCCCCATTTGCCCATTTTCCAGAGCTCGCCTTCCAGTCCAAGAAGAGTGGCAGTGTCATGAATTCCATAGGTGATTCACATCCCCACAGTGTTATGGCTGGGTAGCGCTGTTGGAGGATCTTACACAGAAATCTAAGAAATAAACAAAATTTGATTTTACTTCACAGTTACTAGGCGCAAGTCAGGTGAGACTAAGATAAAGACACTGAGCCCCCTGCCCACTTGCTGTATGCTTCACTGCCTCTTCCAGAGGTAAGTGAGGGCTCTATGCCAGAACCCTGCCACCACCACTGGCATCTGGCAAGGCAAGTCCCTGGGGCTTTCACCCTCCTACAGATCCCTCCAGAGAGGGGTCCAGGTGTGTTTGCCAGCCTGCTTGAGTGCCCTTAGAGTCCTCTGACCACTCTAGGTTCTCTAGTCTGCAGCCAGGACCTGCCAGGGTCAGAATAACAGCCCCACATTCAAGGATGCCATACAATCTCTTCTTCATTGCCCCATGTTGCTGGCAATGGAATACCCAGCTTGCTGGCTTTGAGCAGGACATTGTGTGTCTCATTCCTTAGAATGGCAACATCGGAAAGGACTAGGGAGTGGTCACAGATAAAGAGGTGGTAGCTCTGCTCCACAACCTGTCTCTGCAAGGAGCAGAGATCCATGCCGGGGTCTCCTCCCCACTGCTGCCCACTCCATGCAGCTCTGGATCTCTTTTCCCTACGGAGCCAGGTTGTGTGGCAGGGACTAGTAGCCTTGCTCACCGCTCTGCGCTGCTTCCCTGCCTCACAACGTGGCGTGACAGGGATTAGAGATCCATGCGGGGGTCTCTTCACCTGCACAGAGGGCAGCGGCCCTCCCCTTCCTCTGGACAAACCACCCACAGCCTGTCCTGCTTCTTGCTGGGGCCCCTACCCCCAGCCCCAAGCCCCGCCCAGCTGGGTAGGGCTGTGTGAAGCTTGCAGCCTGTTTGAAACAGATTCAGCCAAAATGAAACATGACAGTAATCTGGGAGACCAAAATGAATCACTGGCCTCCAAAAGGGCCAAATCCAAAACCGAACTGAAACACAGCTGTTTTGCACAGCCCTACTAGATACCACGTGTACAGGCCCAGTAACAGACACTAGCACAGAATACTACTGAGATTCCTGTCTTGCTCCACAACACAGTGAGTGCAGTAGTTCAACAGGCATCTATGCACATACCACTGACTCCCAGTGCAACTAGACCATCTCTTGCTGGGGGAGGGATCCTTGGGGAGCCACAAATGCTAACTGCAGGACAGGTGCCCTTCTCACCTCTAGGATGTACTCACCACTTACCAATCCCATCTAGCAATAGACTCAAAAGTCTCTGGCTCAGTAGACTCATGAGTCTCTGGCTCAGTAGTTCACAGGGGTACGTAGGATGGAAGGGCCATGAATGATCCCCCACTTTCCCCTACCAAGATGTGAAAAAGGAGGCGAGGAGCCTCCCTTCTGGACTCTCCAGCCCTGGGGACTACCAAGGAGTGGAGGACAATGTCCATTCTCTGAGCAAGTACCTTGACTTTGTGCAGATCCTTGTGGGAGCTTGGCTGCCCGGGACCCTCCCTTCATGTAGATACAATAAACTGACTCTGGGCCGCTTCTCTGCAAACCAGGCCGTAGGTACCCTCTCCCTCAACACCACAGGTGTTACTGAAACCAGCCTTATTGGAGATTCCAAATGTTTCCCACCCTGCATACCTGGTGTGAAAGGTGCTTCGCCAGACATCACTAGTGTGCTGTGCCAAGGGCTACCCGAACATCTCCTGGATCAGCCTAGCCCGCACTGTCCTTCCACGCTGTTTCTCCACACGGTGTCTGAGAGCCCTTCTCCGGCACGCTTGTCTGACTTGTCTGAGGGGTGCGATGCCTTCTGTCTCCTCATCAGTCTCTTCTAATTCCTCCAGGCTTGTGTACCCAGAGGTCCCCAGTTCACGGCTGCTGTCCTCTGCCGCCTCCTCCAGGTCTGTTTCATTCTCCTCATCCACATCCAACCCCTCAGGCAGAGGAATCCCACGTCGTATGGCTATGTTGTGCAAAACACAACATGCCACAAAAATCCTATTGACCTTCTCAGGGCTGTACTGTAATGTGCCACCAGATGCATGGAGACATTGCCAGCGCATTTTGAGCAGGCTTACAGCTCTCTCCACAACTGACCTGGTACGTTTATGGGCATGGTTGTATTGCAGCTCAGCATCACCCTCGGGATGCGCCAGTGGAGTGAGGAGCCATGGCTGGAGGGGGTAGCTGTGATCACCTATGCAAAGACAACAGAGTGATAACAACTAAGATTGGGGCCTAGGCTGTCCCCCAAGAGGCACAGTTTCTCATGCAAGCCATTCTACCAAATGCTCTAGCAGGTGAGAAAGGTTGGTTGCGGGGCCAAGATGGGCACAGTGGGGGATAGAGAGATGGAACTCCTTACCTAGCAGCCACCCAGGTGTGAACTCTCCGCGGCGGAATCGCCTGAGGAGAGCTGACTGGGACCACACGGAGGAGTCATGGCTGGAGCCAGGGAACCTGGCCAGGACATCGGTGAATTCAAGGCGGGCGCTGCTGACCACCATCATATTCATGGCATACGTGCGGTGCCTGTTCACAAACGTGTGGGAGTCTTGCGCAGGTTTCTTGATGTTCACGTATGTGCCATCCACAGCACCCAGGACTTGGGGGATGTTTGCGATCTCAAGGAAGTCCCGCATGGTTTGTCCTTGGGTGCTGGGGTCCGTGGGGAAGGTGATGTAGTCTGGGGTATGCGGGATAAGGGCCTCCAGGAACTGGCCCAGAACCCTAGAGGCTGTGGACTGGCCAACACCTGTGGTCTGAGCAGCAAACCTCTGGAAAGAGCCGGAGGCCAGAATAGCAAGGGCAGTACTGACCTTGTCTGGGACTGAGAGTGCAAAGTTGGTATTCTGAGATGCTCCCAGGCTGCCCCGCAGCAGATCACACAAATGATACATAGCATCTGCTGTGAGTCGGTACCGCTGGATGCAGACCCGGTCACTGAGCCCCTCAAAGGTCTGGTGTGGTTGGTATACCCGAGCCTGGGCCTGTTGCCGGGCCCGGGCTCGGGCACGAGGCTGGGGCCGGGCTGGACCCAAGACCAGAGCCTGGGCTGTGGCCTGGGGATGAGCTGGACCCAGGGCCTGAGCCAAAGGCTGGGTGCGAGCAGGACCCAGGCCCTGGGCCTGGGTCTGAGGCTGTGGGCGAGCTGGACCCTGGGTCCGGGCCTGAAGCTGCGGGTGAGCTGGACCCTGGGTCCGGGCCTGAAGCTGCTGGTGAAAAGGACCCAGGGTCTGTGCGTGGGGGTGGGACTGAGAGCGGGGCTGGGGCAGGGACCGAGCCGGACCCAAGGCCAGAGCCTGAGTCCGGGGCTCCCCCTGGGCAGCCCGTCGCCGCCGAATGGCCAACACCATGGGGTGAAGGAGCATGTTCTTGTCTGTTCTCTGGCCAAACCACAGTTTGCACCCCACTCCTAAGTGCACTTCCCAGCCAGCCACAGCCTACTCAGGACTTCCCTCCCAACCTTCTCTGCCTATGGGCACCCTGTTTCCAGGCTGTCTACCCCAGCTGTGCCTAGCCTGCCTCCGTACCCCACTACGACACCATCTCTTCCCCTCTAGTCTCTGCCTGTCCTGTACCCAACTCTCCACTCTGCAGGGTCCCCCTCACTGGCCTGCCTCACACTCGCACCGCGGGACACCTACCCCTTCTGGGCAGCTTGGGGGTGTCCTGGCTGTGAAGCTGGGCAGCAGGCTGGGCAGCACCTGCTGCAGGCTGCTCCGTCCAGCTGGCCTTGCTAGTGGCACTGCGGCCGCTCTTTTTTTACCTGGGCTGGGGGCAGAGTCACCCTGGGGCACGGGCGGGTGCAGCGCACCTACGGGGAGGACTCGCTGGCGACAGCTGGGGGTGCCCCAGCTCCCTGGTAGCTGGGCAGTGCAGGCTCCACTCAGTTCTGTAAAAAAAAAAGGGGAGGGGGGAGGAAAGGGTTGTAGTGCTGTCAGGCACGTGGCAGGTACAGAATCAGGCCCAGGTTGATCTGGAAGGGAAGTGGGGACAGGATCAGGCAAGGTTGATCTGGGGGGGAAGGGATCAGGCTGATCTGGGGGGGAAGGAATAGGATAAGATAGGATCAGACTGATCGGGAGGAAGTGGGGGACAGGATTAGGTCCAGGCTGATCTGGGAGGGAAGCAGGGGGCAGGATCAGGCTACTTTGGGATCGGATCGGATCAGGCCCAGGCTGATCTGGGGGGAAAGTCAGGCCCGGGTGGCGGGCACAGGACAGGGGTGGGTGTGTATGTGTGTGTGTGGGGGGGG
>NW_017729032.1:96712122-96716422 GCF_001723915.1 Gavialis gangeticus
CGGCCGTCGGCCCGCCCCCTGCCCCCGGGAGAGTCCATGTGCTGTGGGATGTGGGGGGGAGTCGCTGCGCTCCCACCCCCAGCCCACCTGCCCAGGGCTGCTCCCGCACCCACCAAAACAGAGTCCCCAGTCGCGGCTCCGGAGAGGGTGGGGTGAAGGCAGGAGGCGGTTGGGAATAGGGAATCCCCGCCCCTCCCTACCCCCGCACGTCGTGGTGCGGTCCTGGGTCGCGGGGCGGCGCGCAGTGGCCGCGCGCAGCAGCGAGCGCAGCATGGAGCCGCATCGGTGGCTGCCGCTGGAGGCCAACCCCGACGTGCGTCACCACCGGGGCCGCGCGCTGGGAGGGGGGCGGTGACGTCGCGGGGGACCCCGGGGGGGAGAGGGGGGCCATGGCTGAGGCTGAGACGGTATCGCTCTGTGTTTCTTGCAGGTCACGAACCAGGTGAGGACCCGCGCCCCCCCGCCCGCCGCTGCAGGTAACGGGGCGCCGCCGGGGGCTGCTTCGGCCGGAGCGCGGGACTCAGGTTGGGCCCGGCCGCCTCCCTGCGCCGTCGGGCTGTGCCGGAGCCTGGGCGGGCGCTGCTCGTCTTCAGCAGTTGCTGCGTCCGCTCCGGGCGCTCCCACGCCTCTGGGCTCTGCTGGACGCAGCCCGGCTGGGCGGGGTGAACACCCAGCCCGGCTGCGGTGGGGAGTGGCAGTGAGCAAGGTGGTCCTGCGCTGCTTCCCCCCCGGGGCTGGGCAGGGAGGGGGAAGCTGCTGCCCCAGGTGAGTCCAGCTCTTCCCAGGCTGGCTGGGATGAGCAAAAGCAGCTCTGCTGGTTGTGGCCCCCCTTTCTGCTCCATGGCAGGGTGCTGTTACACCTCCCTTAGAGGTGTTTGAGGTTGGCTGCAGCCAAGGCTGAGCTACAGCTCCTGCTAGGACTTAAAGCTGGAGATCCCTGGTTACTGGGGCTTGCCCCTCTGCTTAGGGTTGCATCAGTTTCTCTCTGCAGAGTCAGGAAGGAGTTTTGCCCCATGGTCAGATTGGAACAGGCTGGGGGGTTTCTGCTTTCCTCTGCAACTGCCCAAAGCCTCCAGAGTGAACATTGTCAGTGCTTCACAGAAGCTGGACACTGACTGTTTTGGTTCCTGGGCTTTACCTGTGGCAGGATAGGGTGCTAGCTATGGGTTGTCAGGGTTGACAGCCATTGGATAAGTAGAGTTTAGCTTATGGTGTGTAGAGGATGGCTTGGCTGGGGTCTTAAGCTGCCTTTGAGGAGGTTCGATGTGAATTAGGTGGCTCAGGTGTATAGTCCTGCTCTAAATTCACTGTAGGGGTGGCTGCAGCCACCACTACCAGCTCCCAGCCTCCTTTCCCCTCCCCTCCGCTCCCTGTCACTGTTGCAGGTGCCCCAGGAGCCTTGGGAAGCATTTTATGTCCCTAAAGCAGGTGAAAATCTCCCCTCCCTTCTCCTGGGTGCTAGAGACCTGTCCCATTCCTTGCCTGCTGCCTTTCCTGCTGTCCAGAGGTGGTGATGCTCCAGCGCTGCTTGTGCCCCACCCCATTCAGGCTGCGTAGGAGCTGGGGATGGGGAGTGGCAGTGGGAATAGGCAAGGAGTTTCTCCTTCCTGTGCCTGCTTCCCTGCCGGGGGACCAGGCAGGGAGGGGGAAACTACTCTCCCACTATGCTAATGCCTCTGTCCCTAGCCCCAGTTGAGCCTACCCCCTGCCTAGCTGGCTGGGAAGGGCAAAAGCAGCTCTGGAGCTTCTGCCCCTGGGACAAAAGGGAGAGGAGGAGTGACAAGTGATGGGTGGGGATGGGGCAGGGATAGGCCAGGGAAAGGGGCAAGGGATTTTCACCTGCTTCAGGGCTTTAGAAGAATCCTTGGAAGCTCCCACTCTGTGCCTCAATCCAGAAAGGGGGTTGGGGGTGCAGCCACATCATTGTATCCTCTCTGGGTCCACCCCTGAGGATCACTTTTTTTAAGAACTAGTGGGTTGTTAATACTAAATTATTCTGTGAAATATATTGCCTGCCCTCAAGATGATTGTGTTGGAACTCTTAACAGGCTTTCCTCCTTTGCATGGGGGTCTGGTTCAGAGATTACCCTATAGTCTCATGTAAAACATGCACCCCTCCTCAAAATCAGGACCCAAATTGGGGTGTCTCTATTATTAATAAGGGAAGCTGACTTTCTGCTTTGATTCCTGCTCCAGTGCAGCAGCAGTAGTGTTACTGCTCGGGTAGCTGGTGGAGGCAGTTGACTTAACGCCTCACTTAATGTCTTTGGCTGAGCAGGAAAGGGAAAGTGAATCAGCTGAAGAGTAGGCCTGTCCCTGCTCTATGCAGAAAGGGGTATGATGTGGCAGTCATCAGGGAGAAGGGGAAGTTATGTTACTACAATGCCCAACAGGCTTTATGCAGCCATAACTTTGACACTTTTATTTTACCTTTCAAAATCAAGGTGCGTATTGTTTTACTGGATGTGTGTATATGAGACAATATGGTAATCAGTCATGAGGTGAATTCTTCAGAGTATGTAGGACAGGGAAGGTAATTACCAGATCATTTTCTCAGCTTTTGGTTTTGCTAACTTGAATAATGCAGCAGTTCTCATGCAAACACTTCCAGTGAAGTGCAAGAGCCTAATTAAAAATAGTTTTTCAGCTGAAGTGTATGTGTTTTCAGTTGAAAAAGTATGTGTATAAATGCCCGTAGTGTGCCTGAATACATTCTGGTACAGTTTGCACCGGAGTTTATTGCTCGTCGGCACAGTGTTTACAAGTGAATCCAGGACCTCAGCACATTAAGCTGGGGTAGCTTTGCCCCAGCTGGTAGGAGGTCCAGGGGGTCAGCCTGTCAGCCCAGGGCTGCTCTGCTCTGGCTCAATGTGCTGCAGCTGGCTGGGGCACAAGGGTCCTATAGTGCAGGGTTAGCTAGCAAGCAGCATCCATGCTGTAGCACCTTCGTGACCCAGTCAGACCTGCTCACCGTTTACATGTGCATTGTCACGTGTGAACAGTAATGCTTTGCTGAAGAGCTAATTGGTAAACTTTGCAGTAAAGCACATATGTAGATGCCTCCACTGAGCTTTAATTGGCCATTAAATAAAACTGAGGGAAAGCTGATTTCCTTTTCTAAATATCAGAACTATGCTAGGTTGTGTTGACTTGCTTGCTTGCTTGATGGGGGGAGTAAAATTTAACCATTTTTCTGTAAAACGTCTTTCACGTAAGCAATGGGAATATCTCTAAACTTGACCTTCCTTCAAGGAGATTCAACATGAGTTTCAAATAGCTAAGCTATATAGTTTTGTTCTAAACTCAGTTATGGGATTTTTGTTTGTTATAAGCAGGGTAGATCTAATCTACAAGCATATGTACTTTTTACTTGAAAAGGACTTTTTGTTAAAGTTTATTTTAAAATGTTCCTTGAAGTGTATTATAAATCTGAAACACAAGCCTGTATTCTGTGATGTAAATTCAAAAGCTTTCAGAAAATGTTACAGAACATGTCAGAATCATGGAAAATTGAAGTTGGAAGGGACCTCAGGAGACCATCTAGTTTAACCCCTGCTCAAAGCAGGACCATCACCAACTAGATCATTCCAGCCAGGGCTTTGTCAAGCCAGGACTTAAAAACCTCCAAGCATGGAGATTCCACTATCTCTCTAGGTAACCTGTTCCAATGCTTTACCAACCTCCTTGTGAGAGAATTTTCCCTAATATCCAACCTAAACCTCTCTTGCTTCAACTTGAGACCATTGCTCCTTGTTATGTCATCTGCCACCACTGAGAACAGTCTGGCTCCATCCTCTTTGGAACCTCCCTTCAGGTGCTTGAAGGCTGCTGTCAAATGCCCTCTGTCTTCTCTTTTACAAACTAAATGAGCCCAGTTCCCTCAGCCTCTTCTCAGAAGTCATGTGCTGCAGCTCCCTAACCATTTTCATTGCCTTCCGCTGGAATCTCTCCAACTTTTCCACATCCTTTGTATAGTGGAGGCCCCAAACTGAATACAGTACTGGACACAGACGAGCTTTTGAATGTACCACTTGTTCTGAAAATGCAGAAAATATCGTGGTTGTAGACTGCGGGATTTTGGCTTTATCTTATAGAATTTACACACAACAATTTCAGACTTTCTCCCTATGAGCAGGTTTCTGTGCGATTTTTAGGCTGGGATGGAGAAAGTAGTACAGCTACTTAGTAGCGCTAGGACCTTCCTGTTCCACATCCCATTTGTAATCTTGTTCTTTACACTCTGAATTGATTTAACACAAGAGAGCAGATGGTAAGAAAATGTTTTTTTTTTTTTTTTTTT
>NW_017729032.1:96716498-96722098 GCF_001723915.1 Gavialis gangeticus
TTTTTTTTTTTTTTTTTTTTATTTTGAAGCTTTCTGAAATTAGAAATGAGTCACTTGATATCTTCAGTGTTATACTTCACAGGGATGATTCAGCATGGCCTGTCACAGGGCTTATGGTGCTGGACATATCAGAAGTCTTTGATGCAGTGGATCATAAAATACTGCTAACCCACTTAACGTGATGTCACAAGATTACATTGCCCAATGCTACTGTAGCTCCGCATGTTCCAGCAAGGTGCTTTGTACTTAACTATAAATAGTATTCTAATGACACTTATCTGTGTGTCTGATTTTTCACTGATGCAACCACTGCCACTACTAAGAAGTTAGTGTTTACAAGAATTTTTTTTTTTGTCATGAAGAGCAGCAGGTTCTAGTTGAAGCAAGGCAATGTTCAGATTATATTGATTAGAAAAGTTCAGATGAAGTTCTTATTCAGAAGAATTATGTGAGATGCTGCCACTCTATTAAGGCTTATGGCCCCATTCATCACTGTGGCATGAGTTTCTTGTTTTGGTCGTCCAAGATTAATGAGGAACAGGATAGTCTCATTACTTAAAAGTACTTTCTTTGCCAGAAAGCAGCAGGTGAAACTGCCCTTTTCTTTTGGATACATTGAGGCTACAGTACTTTAATTCAGTGTATCTGAAGGTGAATGTGCAGGTTATGTATAAACTCCACCCAGTACAGACTGCATCTTCTTAGTTTCAGACATTCATCTGCATGTGTTCATTTTTTTCTGATCCCTTTCCAGTGCAGGTTTGAGGTTTCTGATCCTAATTTTCAAAGCAACTAATGAGTGAAGCCCCATCTGTTTTAAAGGACCAAGTTTCAATCTCTGAATTCTTCGGACAGCCAAAGAGTTGGGTACAAAGCATTTTTGGTCAAGAGAATCCAGCAATGGAATGGATTTCCAGAGGAGATCTGGTATATCCAGCTTCTGAAGATCTTAGGAAATGATGAAAAACCTTCAAATCTTAAATACATTTATCTTTGGAACACACATTTAAAATGGGGAAAATATTGCTTGTTCTACATTCACAGCTGGAAAATGTAAGGAATAAAAGGTGCTGCCCCAAAGGAACTTTGGTATGAAAAGATTTATCGTTACCATGCCTACTTCTAGGACCTTGACGCTGAGGATGAATTCATAATCCAAAGATAAGTGTCTGACTTCCCTATAAAATGCATGGTTTCACAACAGCCAGCAGATTGATTTGGATGGTATGTCGTCCAATGGAAAAATGCCAGAGGGGGTTTATCTGAAATCCTACCTGTCTTCAGGTAGGCAGCTGTGAGAGACTGGGATTCAGAGTCCCAAATTCCCTTGTACACATAAGAACCAAGGTTATTCCCCTGTGTATAAAAGATTGGCCACTTTTGCATCAAATGATGTGAACCAGAAGAGGAAGTTTCATAGTTTTAATGACCACATTTTATAAAAGCAGAGTGGTAACATTAGCCAAAGGTCTAACCTACATCTCCCCCCTCCCCTAGAGAGTACCTTAGCCAACAGCCTTGTGTATAGGCAAAATTGAAGCTGTGTCCTGATCAGCTAAGACTGCAAGGTTGATGGAGCTGGAAAGGGTGATCAAGAGGACGCATAAATATGGAGTCCATTGATGACTACATTTTATTTTATCTGCTTCTAGATCGTCTTGATACTTGAAGGCACTAAGCTCTAGGTACTTCACATCTAGCAGACAAAGATGGAACATGTTCCATTGGTTCCAAGTTGAAGGAAGCCAGATCCAGTCTGAAAATATAGTATATTTAACTATGGCATGTTTTTAACAGTGAAGTTTAGAGAGTCCTTGAAACAACTTATGAAGAGTCTGGTCAGATCGAGTAGCATGGGAATCCTCACAGGCCAGATCTTGATCTGCTTCTGGCACTGGGGTGGGCAGTGTCAGGGACCCATGGGAGTTAACACAGCTGTCATTAGCTCTTGCTGCCACCAGTGCATCCTCAATGGGGCTCTGTTCTCTGAAATTCAGTGGTAGGTCCTATCCCAAATCCCAGGCTTTTCAGGAGCCTTGCGTGTGAGATGGCAGTTCTGTGGACTGTATGTTTGAAACCCCTGGCCTAGATCATTGGGGAAAGATGGTAAGAAATAGCTATGTATTAACTTCATGCCATAACCTTCGTCTCAGCCACAGTGATGATTCCACGATTCAGAACAGAACAGCCTCAGGGCTGCTGTAAATTGTGTTCACTGAAAAAGTTGCTGAAACTATCTAGAGATTAGGGAGATCTTGCAGCTCTCCAACCCACCAGTACACTGGGATGGGAGAAGGGTAAGGAATTAATCTGCTGTCCTTGTGTTCCTTAAATTCCCACAGTATGAAGTAATCATTTTCAGTTAGTTGCTGAAAAAAGATTTCCACGTAGAATCATAGAAGTAGGGTCGGAAGGGACCTTGTAGATCTTCAAGTCTGACCCCCGCCTGGGCGGGAGAAAAGACTGGATTCAAATGAGTCCAGCCAGGTAGTCATCAAGCCTCTTCTTAAAGATCCCCCACATGCTTTGCTTTGTTTCACAAAACAAGCGGAAAGAAGACTGGGATCCGATCTGATGTAGCTTGCCTCTGCATGCTCACTGTTAGTTTTGAATGTCTGACAGATTCCAGAAGTAGCTCTTCATGAAGAAACAAAGAGCTCCTAACTTTTTTTTTTTAGAGCTAGTAATACTGTTTCTGACAGTGGTGAAGCTGGTACAACTGGAAGTGGAAGTATTCTGTTGTGAAACTCTTTTGAATTGCTGATGCAAGTGGGAGGTTGGTAGTTTTCTCAGTTCTTCTCTATTGCACATTTCAACATTCTTTAAATAGTAAATGGAGTATGCTCCTAATGAATATTTTTATGAATTCTCTCTGAAATGTTGTGTGAAACTATCAAATGCTCTGATTATTCTGAATTCTTTAAAAGAGATAAAAAAACACTCCAGACTATGGGCCTTGCTGACTTTTTATGGTGGACTTAAAATTATGTGGTTGGTGAAGAAGCATAATACATAATATCACGACTGATGGGGAGTGCTAATCTAGGGAACTCGGACGATTTTGGTGACAAGGGGCACATCTACATGAGACTTTTATTGCAGAGCTGCTAATTAGCTCCGCAGTAAAGTTTTAGTGTCTACACATCTGGCCATGTTAGGCCACAGGAAATGAATTAACTCTGCCGTAAGTCAGTACTTGTAAACACAAATACTGTTCTATGGCAGTGTTCTTTAGTGCACAGCAACACACTTGTAGATGATGACAGGGCTGGCTGAAGCATGAGCATACTTCAGTGTGGAGGTTGTCTGCTGACTAGCCCCACACTGGCTAGCCCCACACTGAAGCACCTTTGTGCCCTAGCCAGCCCCTATGCAGTGCTCTGAGCCAGGTTGGAGCAGCCCCTGGTTGGCAGGCTGACCCCCTGGGTTCCCTGCCAGCTAGGGCTACTCCAGCCCAGATCAGTGTATTGCAGTCCTGGGTGCTTGTGCAAACTCAGCACCCAAGAGCAATGAATGCTGGTGTGATATGTGCTGGAGTTTATTGCATTGCATTAATTGCATGTGTAGATATACCCAGAGTGGTTAATGTTGGTGCTTTGCCTACTGTCATTGCTTGCATGATCAGTGGAGTTGAACCAGTGGTACTTAAAGTGGGAAAGTTAGTATAAGCAAGGGCACAAAACTAGATGATGCTTTAATGCTACTGGAGTAGTCTGGAGTTATAATGCTACTGTAGTGGCTGGGTTACAGTTGACCTTAGTAAAATGTAGATCTAATGATTTTAGTGCCCAACTTTAGAGAGTTTTTAGGGAATCTCCATCTGGACTTCAAAACAAAAATTAGTAGCTTTTTAAAAATAAGGCTTTAGCCAAGTATCTACTCTTAGGATATTTGTGTTTTTTCAAAGGAAGCTGGGCAGCTTCACCAATAGACATTAATCACAAGTATGAATTGTTAATTTTACTTGGATGTTCCTGAAGTTGAAGAAACACTTGTATCTTAAAATGACTGCTTACCTTTACTTCATCTGTATTATTTTTAAGTACATGTAATAATGTGCTACGAGTAATGACTTATGAAGACTGAATTGGCTACTTGTGCCTGTTGTAGAAGAAGCTGATAAAGGAAGATTGCTTGTTTATTGAACAGGAAAGTAAAGCAACCGCTTACAGGCAACTGAGTCAGCCTGCCAAATGTACAGAGAAGTACTTGATGCTTTTCAGTATGGAGTTGTAGAGCCAAATTGCTTGAGTATTCTTTGAATACCAATATACTGCATCATTGTACCAAAAAGCAGCAGTTTCTACTCTAAAAGTTTATAACATAAGAGCATATGTTGCTTACTGTGTGTAGCAGGTCTGAGACCCAGGGGGTGGACGTGATGCACCTTGCTCAGCTCTGACTCTAGTATTGCTCTCCCTCAATTTGCTCGTCCCCCACACCTTGATCTTGTTAAAGGCTGAATAAAATAGGCTGCCTGTGGGCCTTAGTAAGCCTCAGTCCTACCAAATCTCCAATGGGGTTCCATTGCTAGTCTCAGCTATTTCCTCAGGCTCAGACAGGCTCTCTCAACTTGACCATGTCTCTGCAAGGCACCTGTAGCCTTAAGGGCTAATTGCGTGGCTGCGTACATCCCCCACACTGTGCCCCAAGCCTTGCAGGTGGCATTCTCATAGACATTCTTGTTGTCATATGCTTACTGTCACGTGACCTTCCTCCGGACCCTCAGACCACTCGATGTCCTGCACAGCCCCATGTCTCCAGTCCCCTCAGTCCCTTACTCAGCCCCTCCTTATGCTGCTGGACTCCTTGACCCCTTGATTGACTTCCCTTTCGGCTGTGAGACCTGGTCCCTCCTTTGGCTCCTCTTGGCCCTCAGAGCTCTTGGCCCCTCTTTGGGCCTCGGGACCCTGCTTGTCCCACTACACAACTCTCGGCCACTCACTGGGCTGCTGGACCCTGCCGATCCCATTCAGTCCTTCTGGGCTGCTGGCTCTCTCTAGGTGAGCCTTGCTTGCCCTTCCAGGGCTCCAGGCTAAACTGCTCTTATAACTTAACAGTGAGCACCTGCCCTCTGACAGGTATTCAAGCCTCCTCTAAGGCTTAATGTAAACCAGGGCTACCTGCCAGTATAATCAAGCCCTGCTATGCCCCAGGTACCTTCCTTTATTCCCTGTGTTGAAGAGTGTCTTTCTTCCTGAACTCTGGACCCGTGCTGCTTTACTACCAGGAGCTTCTTACTTCATGGCTTCCAGGGGTGGACTTCCTGGCCAGCTCAGGTGGCTGTAAAGCTCCAGCTTAGCCTGCTGCCAGTCAGGTGAGTCCTTAATTCTACCCTTTGCCACCTGCTAGTGGCCTCTTTGTCTTCCTACACTGTGACTTTCCATTAAAAACAATGGCTTCGTTTATGTGCAGGTGGTTTGTTCCAGTTCAGTTCTTAGTGGATAACTGACTGCACCTCAAGCTGCTATCTTTGATTGGTATCTGAGATTTGCCAATAAAGAACCCAATAAAGCATGCCTATTCCCTCAGCTGTAATTTGAATGCAGTGTTCAGACAACTTACCAAGTTACTGAGTCAAAACTGTTACCGCTCTTGAT
>NW_017729032.1:96727098-96730275 GCF_001723915.1 Gavialis gangeticus
TTACCAAGTTACTGAGTCAAAACTGTTACCGCTCTTGATTGCATAACAACTCTTCTCTCTGTTTCTCTTCTTCCTCCTTAACATGTAAGATATATGGGACCTTCTGTATGCATAGCTAAAAATCTTGAGTGTGCCTGTCATACACATGTTCAAATGATCTCTGGATCAATTCTGGGTTTGCTTTCCTGGAAAAAAGCTTACCTGAAGAGCATTGTTCAGATGTTCCATGAGAGACTGCAGCACTGACAGGGTAATCAGGGGGCTCCTGCGTACACATCTCAGTGTGCTCTGCAGGCTCCTCAATCTGCCTGAAGGCACATGAAAACAGAGTTCACAGGTCAACCTTGATTATTTGACCCAACCTGCATCTTGTTTCAGACCTGGAGCACAGCATGGGGATTGAAGTATTCAGGGGGGCATGCTCTGCTCCCTGCTCAGCTGGAAGAATACAGCCCAGACTGAGTGACACTGTCTCCCCAGGGAGGGGGTGAAGTAGACCAAAATCAAAGCATGCTGGCACATTGAAGGACTGTGCTGCAGCTTCTCTCAGAAGGCTTGATTTTGTGGGAGAAACCTTCCCAGGAATAATTTAACCTTGGTTTTTCTTGGGATCCTATGACCCCAGCTGACTTCCTGCTCCTGGGTTAGGGGACTGGACTTGATGATCTTCTGAGGTCCCTTCCAGCCCTAATGTCTATGTCTCTTGTTTTTATTTTTATTCTGGAGCAGCTATTTTTACTCTGGAGGAAAAATCCTGAAAGTGTACAATCATGGTTTCTAGTGGGAAGTAGCAACTCTCCTAATAGAAATTAAATGTCTGTATGTGACCATGATACATGTAATCTTTTTCTGCTTGTATGTATTCAGATATTTCTGTGAAGATCACTTTTAACCTGTGATTTTGATCGTGTTCATTTCTTTTGAGTTTCTCACCTGGCTTCCCCTTCTGTATCGCATTAGTAATAAACCACTTGTCTCATTTTCAAGGTCTTTGTGGCTGTCATCTCTCACTTATTATGAAGTGACCAAGATGCTAGTCTCCTTCTGCCACTTGCTAAATTTTCTAAGAAACACCTTTGTCATGTCTTCCTTCCTGGTTGGGAAGTATTCTCACTTAACATCCATAAAGCTACCTTGCCTCAAAGTTCTATTTTGTCCTTGTATATTCGATGCCAAAAAAACCCTTAAGCTGCTGGTGTGCTATGACCACTGCCTGTCATGGCAATATTGCCTGTATTGTTTCTTTGTTTCCTTGTACTCCCATCTCGCATCTCCTACTTAGGTGATAAGTTATTTGAGGTAGAGATCAAGCTGTTCTGTATCTACACTGTGCCAAAAGGCATGAGATCCTGGTCCTTTAATAAGGGTCCTTGGTATTAAGATAATGGAAATAATAAAACCTTCTTTTGCTGTTAAATTGGCTCCTCTTTTACTCTTGCCTTTCTGGTTTTTGCACTGGTATGGACCTTGAGTGAAAGAGATGGTATTTCCCTAGGCTTCTACTCACACTTCTATCTTTGACTTGGGTTTCTTCCAAGCAGTTATCTCCTGTGTGTATTACTATTAATGGTCTAGTGTTCCCAAATACAAAAATGGGCTTCTCTTCTTAGTTTTCCTGCTGTCCAGGGAATTCTGAGTGATGTCAGAGAAAACTGACCAGTGTCCCTTTTTTAATGCTCATCAACTGCATGAGAGCACTGAAACTCTTCTGTATTCATATAGAATGTATTTGTTCAGGTCACTAAGTGAAGAGTATCTCCAGAACTTGAAGGGTTAGAAACACAAGGTAAAATTCTGTAGCTTTTCCTTTGTGTATAGGCCACCGGAACTTTACATTTGCCCTTTTTAATCCCATTTTACTAAAAGTTAATGTTAAAGTCCTAGTACTAATTTGGGTGAAATTTAAAGGGTGGTGTAGAACCAAAAGCTTAATTTATGGCATTGTCAGTATCTTCTGCCATAAATACTTCTTGTTTTAGAAATAAAATCTTACTCAAGTGACTAGAGGGACTTGTTGTGAGTAAAGCATAGTGTTCTTGGGCACCATATTTTTGCCTTTATGAATATCTGAAAGTATTTTTTTTCTCCTCCAGATTTGTGGTGATGATAATAGTACATATTGCTAGATACTGTGAGTGGATGAAAGTGTTCAAAAATTGTCTTTTTGGGAAGGAAGCAACTATATTAGGATACTCCAGGATCAAACTTTCAAAGCTCCAAGAGATAAGTTAACTTTGTCAGCTGCATTTGCTTATTTCTTCAAATGTCTTTGTGGGTATATACATTAAGAATTCAGTTCACAAAGTCAGCATTATGTACTTAAATTTATTTTTTCTTGAGTTCTTATACCTCCCTTCAAACTCTGAATCTGGCCATCCTCAATTATGCTTGATTTTGCATGTTGTACTGTAAGGTGGCACAGGTGCAGAAAATGTTTAAAAAGACTGTGAGTTTTCCAAAACCATAACTGTAAATTATAGTTTGTCACTTTACTAATTAAAGTACACTTTGGTTGTTACCTAGCGTTCCTGTGAAGAACACTTGTAAAGCCTCCCCAGTGTAATTTTTCCTCACTTCTCACGATACAGTCTGTTTCATTCCTCCATGTCCTTTGTAGAAACTATTTCATTTTGTATCGTTAAAGACTAACAAGACTGACCTTTTGTTTTCCTGTGCTGAAAGACTTCTACTCTGCCTGTTTCCCATTGTTAGTTTTAAATCAGTATTTGAATGGATAGTCTACTTAATTTTCCATCTTATGGTACTGTTTGTAGACATACCAGACAACCTCCTTGAGGTTGTAAATGGGGATAAATTTGCGTAAGATTACATGCCTCTGAAGTAAATCTGTATTAATGTAACAACTGGGGAAAGGGTGACAGGAAGGCAGAAATGGATAAGTATTGCCTTCTAGAGTATTTCTCCTCTTCCCCCACTTTGTTCACTAGCTCATGTCATTACAAAATACTTCTGCTGTAAAGAAACAAGTGCTTTAACTTTCAAGAAGAAGCTCTTGAAAAATGCCTGTGTTTTGAGAGGGGGATGCTAGCGAGTTAATCTTTTTCTTTTAGGTAGCAGTACTGTGTGCCTTATCACACTTGAGTTCTGTAGCTTTTGCTTTGGAGCTTCCCCCCCCCCCCCAGGTGAATTCACAGCTCTTTCAGCTGGGGAAGGAGG
>NW_017729032.1:96730362-96736109 GCF_001723915.1 Gavialis gangeticus
TAGCTTTTGCTTTGGAGCTTCCCCCCCCCCCCCAGGTGAATTCACAGCTCTTTCAGCTGGGGAAGGAGGAGGAGTACTAGCTGTTTTGCACTGGTGAGGGAGGGTGGGGAAATAGTATATGCAGTAGCTTATTAATATTCTTCATCATTCCTTATCTTGTATGAATCCCAGTCAGCTGGATGGGATTCTTATGTAGGCTAGGGGTTTTCTAAACATAATAGGAAGGTATGAAATGAGTAACCTACATGGAAAATCCATAAAGTAGTCAAGTCCTAAGTTTGCTAACATAAACTACTTTTAGACGGTAGAAAATGTGGTCCCAGATATGATATAAAGTATTTATGATAGGATATAAACTAATTGTGATATGCTGTTCTTAGAATCTATGGAAGAACAGCATCAGTATGTCTTTGTATCTGTAATCTCTGAACTGACCAATCAAATTTGCAGGAGCATTTCTGATGGTGACTTTAGTCAAGTGCAGTAAAAATGAAGAAGCTTCAAAAATCTTTTAGAGAGTGCAGCTTTTAACTCCACCATTGAAGCAGAGGAACAGATGGCTGTGTAAATGAAGAGCAACTTCAGTGAGAAAAACATTATTTAGAAAGAGTCATCTTAGAACATGGGTTTTCAACTGGAGAGTCAGAATCCCTGTCAAAGAGAATTACAGTGTGCCACCCTCTCTCTCTTAGTGGCTAGATGATAGTAATAGAGGATCCAAACCCCCTTTTTTTGGTGTAACATAGGGAAAGTTGTTACAGGAACATAAGTGATCTAGAATCTAATGAACAACTTGAAAGAAACCAGCTGAGAACTATATAGTCCATGTCACTTAAAACATCCCTCTTCTTGCCAAAGAACATCCATGGTGTATACTCCAGTAATTCTCAACCAGGGTGCCACTCAATATTAGCAGTTAGGTGTGCAAATACCTGCATGTGATTCTGCAGATACACCCAGAGATTTGAAATGGAAATCTATAGTGTCAAAAGTATTCTGACCTGCTGTGGTCTTTCTGAGTTCTTTGCAATGGAAGAAATGCTCCATTTTTCCTTATGCAGCTGAGTGAAAGGTAAAAGCTGGCATTTTCTGAGTGTCATTAAGTTGAGAACAGCTGATGTACTCACTGTAAAGTGCTCAAACTTCGATTTAATCTATTAACAGGGTCCTGAACATTATACATTTCTCAAATTAAGTCTGAGGCTATGTTTAATATAGGACATGGTATACTTCTGAGAAATACTTGGTGGGGGCAAAATGCATTTTGTAAATGCATGCATATAATTTTAATCAGTTAAAACTGTTCATGCCTTGGAGGGGCACAGCTTAAGTTTTTGGGATTTCTTTCACAAAAGCACGTCTTGCAAAATTGTTGATGTGAAAACCTTGGACAAGCTACAGACAGATTTCCACTTTTTCCTCTTCCTGCAGCTGCTTAAATATATTTACAATTGTTTATGGTCTCTTTATTTTATCTTCATTAGCATTGTACTTACCCAGTTTGTTCATTAAAATCAAAACACATTTACTTCCCTTTATTGCCCTTCTACTTTGATCTGCACACAATGAAAATTGCTATCACAGTATATTTATTTCCTACATAACATATAATGAGACTAAAAGGTTAATTTATAACATAATCATCTTAATGCTATGCATTTTTCTTTCACAGTTTCTGAAACAGTTAGGTATACATCCTGACTGGCAGTTTGTAGACGTGTATGGTATGGAGCCAGAACTTCTTAGCATGGTGCCAAGACCAGTCTGTGCAGTATTACTTCTCTTCCCAATAACAGAAAAGGTAAATACTTATTAATATTCAGTAATTCAAAGTCATTGGATCAGTCAGTGTCTTATCATAACAAATGTGAAAGCCATAATTCTGAACCTTATTGATATAGTTAAAGCAAAATGAAACTTGAAACTTGTTCAGGGCTATGCAAAAAGGTTTCATGCTTTTTTCAAAAAGGAAAAAAAGCTTGTTAATACTGTTGTAAATATGCATTTAAGAAATCTGATTCACATCTTTCACTAGTAGGGAACAGGATTTTAAGAGTCACATTAATAGAACTGTTGTTACTATCAAGCTATGCTACACTTGGGGCAATGCACAAAAATATAAGATGGGATGTGGGAAGTATGAAATTAGCAGATAGCCACAGGTGACATTATTTTTTGAATTTGTAATATTGTGCTGCAAACCAAACTGTATCCTTTTCCGAGGCCACTAACTTCAACGTAGCTTTCTTTTCTTTTTTGAAAGAGATGGGTTTCTTGAGTGGTTTAGGGCAGTGACTCTCAACTGGGATGCTGTGGAGACTTCCTTAGGAGTGCTATGGCATGGGCACCCCTGCCATAGCCAGGTAGAAGCGCCCTGCTTGCTTCATGCAGAGCCAAATCAGGAAGGGCTATGAGGCACATGCTTTCTTGCCTCACGTAAGGATCCTCCAGTAAAACAAAAGGCAAATGAGTTGTCTCATGCCACAGCCTTTCCTGGTCGAACCCTAAACAGCATCTTTTGGGAGCAGAGGTGTGTAGGGCCAGGTGGACCTCTGTTTCTGAGAGGAGTTTGGGGAGGACAGGCAAAACAGTGGTTCTTAACTGGGGTGCCACCAAATTCAGAAAAGCTGGGTAGGGGTGCCCTGACTCCATAAGCTGTACTAGAAAATATTAGTTGGGGGTCTAGGAGGTGCAGAGTATGCCTGCCTAACCCCACCCCTCCCTCCTGCAGGGCCGTTCCAGGGCCAGGGTGCCCTGGTGCTGTATGTGTGGCAGCAGAGGAACACGTGGTGGGGGGGCACTGGGTGTGGCACTGGGGAAGTGGTGGTGCTGGAGCTGCTGTCGCTGGCCCAGTTTACGGGACCTAAGCCATATTATCTTGGCCTTCAACCCCCTATGCCTGACTCCAAAAAAAGGTGATAACCACTTCGCTAGGGAGGAGAAAATTAGGTCCCTTTCTCCAGCTAAATGTTACATCTTTCTCAGCACCAATAGCTTGCATTCAGGTCTGCATATTAGCTATTCACCATTAGAGGTGCACCAATACATCAGTCCGACATTGAATTGGCACCAATTTAAAGAAAATTGATTGCATCGGAAATTAGCCTGATTTGGCCAATAAACGTCCATGCATGCATGCAGCCGCAGCATAGCCCGCAGGTAGCATGGCAGCTTGGAGAGCTAGGTGCAGCTGATAAGTCTGTTGTGGTGGAAGATAAGGGGAGTATGATGGGGCATAGGGAGCTGATAAATGCCCTCTGTGGTGAGAGAGGGAGTGGGGCTGGGGCAGGCGTTGCCTGTGTGGGGCAGGGCGTGGGATGGGGCTATGGCTCATCTGGGCAGCATGGGGGTGGGGTGGTTCCCACCCCTGCATGCAGCCTGGGAGGGCATGGTGGGGTGTGCGCTCCTGGATCTGTGGGGGAGGGAGAGGGTGTGGTGGGCTGGGGCTAGGGCAGTGCTGGGCTCTTCCCAGCATGTTGGGGGACAGGGGCTGAGCCAAGCTGCGCTTGGGGTGGGCAGTGGCAGCACTGGGAGGGGGCTATGGTAAAATTTAGTGTGCCACCCCCCATAGCTCTCCTCCCAGCACGCTACAACCCACCCTGAGCACAGTATGGCCTAGCCCCTCCCACCCTGCCCCACCCCACACAGATCCGGGGACACATGTGCCCCCCAGCCCCATGTGCCCTCCACGCTGTGGTGGGAGCCACCCCTGCCCCAGCTTCACTCCCTCCCTCACCGCAGGGGCCTTGATGTGGCCTCCCACACCCCTTTCTTCCCCTCTTCCTGTCCACCACAATAGACTTACAAGCTGCACGCAGCTGTACCAGAAATCAAGTCGGTATTGGCTGATATGCTTCCTTATTGGCACCTTAAATCTCTTCTGGTGTACCCCTACTCAGCATGTGTGTTAGACAATTTTGAAATATTCAACATTAACTTTTAAAAGTTCCTTAAATCTGTAGAATTCAAGATATTGCATGCATGTTATGCAACTGCATGTTTGAGGAGATATTTGCACTTAGAAAAAGTTATACACATCTTGATTGCGTGAAAGGTGGCTACTTTATGCCTGCTGTATAAAAATCCTCCCATAAAATTATAGACAATGTTTTAATGGAGCTGTAACAGTTCAGATTGGAGGGAAAACTTTTTGTTGACCTCTGCTGTTTCATCTCTGTCAAAACTCCCTGTGGTGGATACTTTCCAGACAGCTGTATTTGGGTCCCTTTGTGCAGCTAGATCAGGGGTGGGCAGACTGCGGCCTGGGGGCCAGATGCGGCCCGCAGGTCGTTGTATCCGGCCCACGGAGCCCCTAAAAAATTTAGAAAATTAATGTTAATCTGCTCTGGGCTGTCTGTCATGCGGCTCTCGATGGCTTCCTGAAACTCAATAAGTGGTACTCTGCCCAAAATAATTGCCCACCCCTGAGCTAGATGGACCCTTTGCTTTTGGTCTGGATTGACGCAAGTCTTCAGTTTTTGGAGACTAATTAGAGTCTTCTAGGAGATCTGGGACTTCCCCTTCTCAGTAGCCCTTCTCTTTTGGGTTCATAAATCACTGTCTTCTGCAGCCAGTTTCTTTTCTTCTCTGACAAAGGTCTGCTTTTTATGAAAGCATGTTGCTTTGCTCCTTTTTTCCTGTCCCAGCTTACTTAGCCTTTATAAACCCCCCTGCTCTTTCAACTTCATTCTCTTGTTTGGTAACTTTTCCATTTTTCTCTTTCTCTTCCCAGCCGATAAGCTTAGTCAAACTGTTTTTTCAGCACAGGCACCCTGCTTCTCATTGTTTTTTCTGGAGCCCAGATGTTAATCCTAATGACTTTTAGTCAGCAGTCTCTCCTAAGTGGATGGTATATATTTCAGGAAGTTGTAGTTGCATGCCGACTTGCTACACACTGAGGCATTCAATGATGCAATCATTTAATAAAATTTAATGAGAATATTATACATAGGCATGTCTTTTTTGTCACAGTACGGTACAGCTTCCCTTGCCCAGGCATTTTAAATAACTGGAGATAAGGGAGAAAAAGGAGAGGAAAATTTGAGACTGAACTTAGTTTTGTAACATTCATCTTTCACTCAAAAAGTGATAAGATTTGCCCTTTGAGGAAGATGTTTGGACAGGAACTCTAAAAAGTACTTTTTAGATTACTTGAATTATGAGCAGGATTATTCATATAAAACTCTGAGATCATAACCACATACTTTTGTCAGTGCTGTTTTTTCTTTTTAGTGTTATTTGGGATGTTTCAGTAATACTTAACATATTTATAGAATGAGGCAGTGGTCTAAACTGGATATTCAAAGGGTCTTTGTGTTGTTCCAAGTGAACCTTTCTCATTTAAAATTAATGTATTGCAAAAGGTTCTTTGGCTATTATTTGGCTTATTTGGAGTCTCAAGGAGACAATAGCTAGAAAAACAGCCATGGTCACTTTCCCAAAATAAGGGACAGCGCACACAAAAAAGCAAGGATCAAGTAAGGTCTTCTCTAAAGTAAAATGTGAAGTGAGGCTAGATTACTACTTGTTGAACTGATGAATATAAAGGCACACTGCGTTTACTACTCAGTGAGGTGGAAAATGTCTCTTAGGCTGCTTGCAGGCATTAAACAAACAAAAATCACATTTTAAACTCCACCTGCCCCAAGCTAAACCCAGTGCATGCCCAGAAGAGGCAGCGTGTTAGGTGGACCTAGCTCGTCCAACATCTGTATAGATCAAGTGCTTCTGCAGGGGGTTTTTTTGCT
>NW_017729032.1:96741109-96744075 GCF_001723915.1 Gavialis gangeticus
CATGCATCAGGGCAGTAAACACTTGTATCCTCTGACCACCTTTACCTCCTTCCACCAGAGGACCCTGCCATACCTTCTCCTCTTCTTTTGAAGCTCTCATTTTAAACTCACAACCTCGCACCTGTTCCATTTTGCATCCCATGCCATTTAGGCCTAAACTAGGAATTTTTGCTGCTTTTATCTAATAGCTGATTGAATCGGCTTTGGCAAAGGGTGCCAAAAAGCACCACTGAAGCGCCCAGTCTATACAGATGCTGTGGAGCCTGGTCGAAGTAATGTGCTGCTACTTCCGGTAAAGTGCGTTTTTGTTTAGTTTCGATTTTTAATGTCTACAAGCAGCCAAAATTCCTAGTTTAGGCCTAAATGGCATGGGATGCAAAATGGAACAGGTGCGAGGTTGTGAGTTTAAAATGAGAGCTTCAAAAGAAGAGGAGAAGGTATGGCAGGGTCCTCTGGTGGAAGGAGGTAAAGGTGGTCAGAGGATACAAGTGTTTACTGCCCTGATGCATGATTTATTGAGTGCAAGAAAAATAACAGCACAGTCAGAATGTATCAGTTAGTCAAGTACTTTTCAAATAAGTTATCTTGGATAAGTGGCTGCTTACAGCTAGTTTGATTATCCACAGACTTGCCAAGCCACTACATTGGGACACAAGTCCTAGGAATACTATCTTTTAGATATTGTTGTTTTCATTCTAGAAAATACTTTTCATTTTAATTTTTCATTGTTTTAGAAAACTAGTGCCTAGGTATCTAGAGAACCCACATACCTGTATCCACTTGAAACGTATATAAAACTTTTTTTTTTTTCCCTTGAGTTGCTCTGTTTTTCCTTAAGCTTCCTGTTGCTCTCAGATCCTTTCTCTTTTCATCAAGAATTGGACATGTGGAAGTACCAAATGGTTCAGTCGCCAGACTCTTGCTGATGTCCAAGTAAGCCTCTGGTGATGAATATAAATGTGTCCCCTTGTTGTCTTAAGTAGTGCTGCATTGTCTCTGTTTTGGAAAGTTTGGGATGCTCATAGGGTGGCCATTCGTCTGGTTTTATAGAGGACAACCCAGTTTTCTGCTACTCTGTCCTGTTGATATGAAACTGGATGCCTTTATGTCTTCTGTTTGTCTCCATAGACTTCCACTAGTTTGACAAAAGTGTCTGATTTTGTATCAATGGGACAGGAGAGAACAGCAGAAAACTAGGCTGTCCTCTTTAAAACCAGATGAATGGCCACTGCAGGTGCTCATTACAGAGCAGGCACAACTGAGGAATGGGAATTGTGTACCTGAAAGCTTGGCTGAGGCATCTTCCAGCCATATCATTGTTCAAGTAAAATATATTGCCAAACAAATCTATCTTCTTGTATATTTTTTTGGAGATTCATAGCTGTAACAACACAACTCGTATAGAGCAGGCATTCTCTCCCACCTGACAACTTAGTTGGTTGTATTTATAACACTCCTAACTGCAACTGATGCTTGCAATCAGTAAAATTCACAGTGTGTCGTTAAAAATGTGATTAGCTCAGCCATCTAGTCCAGGACACAGTTCCTCTGAAACTAAAAACAATTTTAGCGAAGCTTTTAATCTTTTTTAATGGCTTTGGGACATCCTTAAAATGCCTACCGTGCCAATTTTTAGACAGCTGTATTATCTGGCGTGGTTATTAGCTAAGATCTCTAAGCATTTATTTATTACAGCCTTTTGTTTTATGCTGCTTAAAGAAAAAGTTAAAGGAGGGGGGCTTTGTAGTTCAGGAGAACAGCATTCCACGGGGAGATAAGAGAATGGAATGTTTTAGAATGACCAAACCACTGCCCGGTGCTTTCAAGTTTGCTGTTTTGACTGATAAAAATCAGTCGTCAGCAACATATTGAGAGGGTGGAGAGATTTTAAACTCAGGACATTGCTTCATCTTATTGTCTGTATTGTCTAAAAACCCTGTTTTCTTAGTTTGTTTTAGTTGTAGGCAGCTTTGTGGGGATTTGTTTGGTGATATCAGTTTGTAAAGAGTACAGTGCCTTATTAAACCTGTCTGCAGCAGAATAAAGCACACAAACTATACTCAGTGGGGAAATACATAGTAGTATAATGAAATAAGACCCAAACCTACAACTGTTGTGCCCTTTCAAAGCAAAGTATAGTTCTGTTCCCAAAGGGTGTTTCACTCCATCAAAAACAGAGGACCCAAACTGAACCCATTTTGCTTCACTTCTGCTCCTCCAATGGTCTCTCTTTGCCTGAAGGAAAGGGGGGTGTTTATAATCTTTGATTTTTCCCAAGAAGCTTAGTGACAATAGTTGACAAATCACATATGCTTGGAACAATGGTAGTGAGGATCAATGTTTTTGGAAGGTGTGCCACAAATTTAAGCCCTGTATTATGCCTGAGTGCCACTCAAATCCTGTGCCACTGTGTGGCATGTGCCAAAAATGCCATGGGGAAGAAGCAGATTGGGGAAGAAGCAGCAGCGGATAAGGCAGGTGAGCACGGACTTAATTTGTGGCATGCCTGCCAAAAGGGTTACCCTCTTCCCCCCCCACCCACCAAATTAATATATAGGATAATCAAATTGCCTTGCGAATCTGATATTATAAGGCCAATTTGCAAAGGTCATCCATATAATTCAAAAACAGTATTTTTTTTTTTTTTTTTTTTTTATGAAAAACATAGTGCTGTAAAAGCTCCAGTATGGTTCCATTATTTATTATTTACCAGAGTCCAGTTTGCTTGGCAGATGCTGACATTGTTATCTTCCTTCTCTAAATATATTTTGCTGACTTGAAGAGACATGGAGAACTGTAGTGGAAAGAAGTGCTCACTTCAAAAGAAAAGCTGACCATTTTAATTTTCTGAACATATTTTACATGGTACTAAATGATACAGCCAGATAAGTGCTTTAAAATACTTGGGAGAGGGAGTGAAATGCTGAGTGGATTTTTTATTATTATTATTTTTATTTTTTTTTTTT
>NW_017729032.1:96749075-96749979 GCF_001723915.1 Gavialis gangeticus
AGGGGATTTTTTTTTTTTTTTTTTTTTTTTTTTTTTTTTTTTTTGGCTGGTCATAAGCAGGGATCTAGGTTTTCCATTTGCCACAGAAAAACACAGGGAACCATGGGTTTCCCCTTGCAGGCTGGCGGAGTTTGAGTCTGCAAGGGGCTGCTTGGAGCTGGGGGAGCAGGAGGAGGGCAATCAAAGACAGGAGGCACCATGTGGATGTGCGCATGCATACATGCACATGGCAGGCAGGCAGTGTGGTGAACAGCTCTCACAGCTTTCTGCAGGTAAGTCTTTTTGGGGAGAGGGGAGGGAAAATCAGTCAGCAGCTCACACCGAGCCCCGTGGTGATGGGGTGGGACTGGGGCAGGGTTATTGGTTGGGGGTGCTGGTCAGCAGGGGCAGTACTTAGGGTCCGGGGCCAGGGCAGAAATGCGCAACCATGGTGCTTGACCAAGGAGTGGGATGGAGCCATAGGTGGCTCATCTGTGGGGGCTGGCTTCCTGGTTCTGTGCACACTCCTGAGGAGGGGTCAGGTGCCACAGGCAATGTGTCAGAAACACGGGTGGGCATGTGCTCCCCCAAAAAAAAATTTGTGCGCCTACAGCAGGGCTGCAGTTTGGCCAGACCAATACAAGCAGGAGCTGCCTCCCTGGTCCAGTGGGCAGAACCCAGCACAAGAGGACAGAGCAGGATAGTGAGACCTGCTGCTGCTGCTGCTGCTGCTGCTGCTGGGATCCCCAGGCCAGGCATGCCATCCCCACCTCCTCTGCTGCCAGCCACTTGCATGCCAGGCCGTGACTACCCTGAAGGGGAGGTGGGGTGAGGGGTAGTGGGGGCAGCTTGAGGGGAGAGGCAGCAGGGCCATGGTGGTGGGATAAAGCTGGTGGCGGGAGGAGGTAAGGAGAGCATGCCCCCC
>NW_017729032.1:96754979-96765413 GCF_001723915.1 Gavialis gangeticus
GGGGGGGGAAGGGGAGCCATCCCCCCCCCCCCCCGCCGTCGCCGCCATGCACTATTCTCATGCAGCTGGTGCAGGGGTCTCATCAGTGGCAGCAGCAAGGCTCTGTCACCCGCTCTGCCTTTTTGTGGTCCAGTGGGTATGACCTGGTACAGAAGTGGCTCCTGCCCATGCTGGTCTGGCCAGGCTGTAGCCCCTTGCCCCACTGTGGACACACACATCTGGAGGGGGCAGGCATGTGCCCACCCACGCCTTCTACTGATACATTGCCTATAGTGTCGACTGGTCAGGTACACCCACCCGCTGCCCTCCATACTAGAGGGCAGGGGGTAGCGGGTCGGGAGTGAGGGGCACCAGTAGGGTGAGGGGAGGAAGGGCTGCAGTTCAGGAGTGAGGGGCACCGGTGGGGTTGAGGGTTGCAGTTGGGAATGAGGGGCAGCAGCCAGGCCATGGGGTTGTGGGTCAGGACTAAGGGGCACTGGGAGGGCTGTGGCTTGGGAGTGAAAGCATCAGCATATCAGGGCTGCTTAGTGCCACAAAGCAGCAGAGGGACAGCTGCAGCTGGACCCACATCCTGGTGAGCAAAGGGGACAGGGAGAACTCTGATTTTTCTACGATTAAAAAAAAAAAATTATATACCAAAATATATAGGTATTTAGAATTTATTTTATTAAAATGATTAAAGCACTGTTAGGCTTCCAAATTGCTTTGAAATTGTAAATATATCGATAAAACACTGTGTTCAGTTGATACCTACAGATATAGTGGTGTTTCATTTTAATCACAGAAAAACATAGATTTTGCATTTTTTTTAAATCGAGAATTTTGGATTTTTAAATGGAGAAAACCAGAATCCTCGGTCATAAGATAATGATTGAACACCCTAATTCTACAGAGCTTGTTCAAGTGAATAATCTTACAGATCACATAACTAAGGATCGGAGGACTTTCTTACTCATTTGTTTCAAATTGCTATTGAAATTTAATGGAGCACAGGACATTTGAAGGTTTAGTATCTCCTGATTTTTTACATGCAGAATATTTGGATTTATTTTTTTTAGTATGAAACTTTCAGAACAGAAGAAGAGGAGAGAATAAAAACTGAGGGGCAAGATGTGAAATCATCAGTGTACTTCATGAAGCAAACAATCAGCAATGCCTGTGGAACAATTGGGCTTATTCATGCTATTGCAAACAACAAAGAAAAAATGAACTTTGGTAAATCTTTTCTTTGTTAACATCATTTTGTTTTTACGTAGGATGTCAGTATCTCGGTATTAAAGACTTAAGAGAATAATGGCTAATTTCTACTTTTCATGATGATGCAGCAGCACAGTTTTTTGTGCAAGTTGATAGTCATTGAGAATGTTGGTAATTTTAGTAATTCATAGGACACCAAGACCTTACAGTTAATGAATAAGACGTAACCTACCAATATAAGGTGGCAGGTAATGTTTTGATGTTTCTTACCATAATGAGAGTCTGGTGACTTCTTCTAATACACTGCATACAGTCAACTTTTGGCGTTGTGTTCTTATTTTTCTGGCTGGACATAAATTCACTGTATACTTTGTGATTTCTACTTTTTTTAAAATAGAATGCTAAATATTAGCCAAGTCAGCTATGAAACATTTTCTCCTTTTGTTGTAATTGTCTGAGTTTAGTGAAGATAGGAGAATAAAGAGATTTCTTCATTCACTTTCTATTTTTATTTTATTGTTTCAAGAATCTGATTCTTCATTGAAAAAGTTTCTGGAAGATTCATTATTAATGACTCCTGAAGAGAGAGCCAAATATCTAGAAACCTATGAGGTTAGCATCTTTCTCCTCTTTTTATACAGTAGAAATGTTTATATGAGTAGTTCTGCATTCGATCTTCTTTCAACAAAACACTTCAGGCTGTGACCAGTCTTGGTTACCATAGTTGAACTGCTCATGCTTAAAGATAAGCATTTGCTGAAGTGCTTTGTCAAAGTAATTTATGAATGATTTATTATGAATGACATTTGCTTTTAACAGGCAATTTTGTAATCCCACTACTTATTGTGTAAAAGACTTAATACTGTGTTAGGTGATGCTATTTCATAAGTTAAAATAGTAATTCCTTTTTAGGTATCCCCTAACAGAGAATATGAAATAAAGTTACTTAAATTGGAGTCCCTTTTGGTTGGCTAACTTCTAGTCAATTCTTCTAACACAGGGCTGTCCAACTCGTAAGCAGCTGGGGACTGCATGCCCTGCCATCCACACCAGCATGGGTTTCAGGGCAAGCCACAGGCCTTCTGTTCTGGATGCTCCCCAGCTGCAGTGTGCGCCTGCGTGGCCCTGGCAAGGGGCAGATGGAAGCCCCAGGGCCACAACTTTAACCCCTTGTGGGTCACATGTGGCCTACAGCCACCAGTTGAACTGCTGTGTTCTACCAGATGCAATAAAAAATAAATAAAAATCTTGTGTGTATAGCACAGCATTTACTACTGTGTTACAAAGTTGACAGTTGAGAATATGAACTGACTCTTACAAAGACTTATTATTTAAAATAACATGTTTTGTGTATGGTTTAGTGAAAACATATGTTTTAATTTTCAGGCTATTCGTGTCACTCATGAATCCAGTGCTCATGAAGGTCAGACTGAGGTATTCAGTTTTATAACTTTATTTTACTAACTATACTTCTAACGTAATATTTGTTTGAAATAATTATTAGATTTATACCTGGTTGAAAATGAGTATTTCTTCAGTACTGATATTTTCAGTTGTTAGTCACGTTACGGTGCAAAAGCGTGAAGCTTTGCAAGTTTTTTCTATTTTTTTGTATTTTCCCCTTTATCTAGTCTTTTGGGGTTAATTAAATCTTATCTTCAAGCTTTTTTCTTTCTGTTCATGAGTCTTGGTATCTGATTCTTGAGATTCTTGCATCAAAGATTTGGAACTTGTAGGAAGAAATGCCAATACCATGCACACCTCAATGTAATCACAAGAGGTAACGCTTCCAAGTGACACACAACTAACTGATCCATTCGCTTCATAAACAAAATACATATGGCTCATCCTAACTGCGCAGGTGGTTTTGACCTATATGTATATATGTGACTAAACTACTTCAGGAAAACAAAAAATCACATTGCAGTACCTCATGTATGTGGTGAACTATGTCCTGTTTCAGATAAATACTCATAGATATGAGAGACTTCATTTTACATTAGGATTTCAAAATGATCAAATCATTTCTAAGTTCATCACAGGTGTGCTTTTTCTTAAATACTGAAATATATTCTTATGCATGTAAATGCAGGCTTTCTAGTCTTTGACAAATTCTGGTTATCTTCTATAATATGCATTCCCCTGGTTATGAATGTCTGCATGAAACCTGGAAGCCAGAAGCCAGTGTATCATTGGTAGCACTTTCATTGATATAAATGGACTTCAGTCTTGGGCTAAATTAGAATGATAAAGGAAAGGTGGATAAGCGATCAAAGTAACTGACTGGTTATCTTTAAGACAAAAAGTCAAACAAGAAAGATGCTTCTCCAATCTACCTCGACTCCACCAGTTTAAGCATTTGACACATTCAAAATGAAGTTTGGTATACAAGCCAAGAAAGGAAGATGAGATTATTGTGGCTTTTGTGTCAAAGTAGAAGAAAGCAAGACAAGCTTGCCTGAAGAGAGCAGGGAGTTCCCAGGTTGCTGCCACTAACTACAGGTTTATCGTAACTCTTTCAGACACAAAATAAAAGGACTTTTCAAAAAGAAATTATTTTCCTGTGGATATTGTAATTTCCTCTTTTGGAATCTTCTCTCATTCTTCTCTTTCTTACCTTCTTGCTGTGAATCAATCCAGAGACTTTATCATCACACAGGGAAAAATCATGTAGTTTCATCATATATCTTTCTTAGTGTCTACCTGAGGAATTGGGTCTTCCTTCAGAGGTTCCAGTTTAAAACATTCAATCCCATTTCTTAATTGGTTTAGCTAGGGTAGAACTACTGGGGACTACCTGTCTTAATTCCCTAACAGGTCTATAGCCTGTGAGCCTTCCCCTCAAACCCTGGAAAAGAGAGATTCCCCAGGTTTTCTGTCATCTTGTACTCAAGGTGAGGGGTTTTTAGTAAACACTTTTTATTGGACCAGTTGTATAGCTGAGAGAGATGTTAGACAAGCTTATGGGCATGAAGTGCATGTGTAACATCTCTCCCAACTCTACAGTTCATCCAATAAAATATATTGTCAAAAAACTCTTCTTCTCTCACTTCATGGACCATCATGGCTACAACAGTATTGCAGGCCTACTCCTTTGTATACTTAGGAATCTACCCAGGAAGTGGACTTTGAGAAATTGTCTTACTTGTCAAGATCTTTGTGAAACTTGGAAGTAAATACGTAGGTTATGGCTTCTAGAAGTGTCCCAAGTATTCAGGTAGGGTCCTTCAAGGAGTTCACTCAGCTCAACTGTGTGGTGGTTACATTTTGAGAGAGAGAGATTAAGCAATAAGTAATTTCCACTTTGTCTTAAAGGGAACTATCATTCTTTATAACATGCTTTGAACTTAGAAAGTTTCTCATACGTGTAATAGTGTCTGAGCACTTCTCCAGTGTCAGCTGTGGAATCTGGATTTTCTGCAGTTAGGTCATGAGCTTTAAAGTCATCCTGAAAGGTGACTTGACACTGTCATTATATACAGTGTAACTTTTAAAAGAATTTCTTAGTCCTCCTCTACATCCATTATATTCTCAGGGTTGCTTCCCTGGGACCAGGTTTGTGGTGTCTGCTGAAGCTACAAAGCTACATTGAAAGCTTGTATCACTGCATGCCACAAAGGTAGTGTCTACCAATCTCTTCTCTAATTTTATCTTTAATGGTTATCTACTGTCCTGGAAAAAGTGTGTTAAGCTTTTGGGACAGAATACAGTACCCTTTAGATAAAGTGGTCCTGCAGGCAGAACTCCCCCTCATCCTTTCTGTGAGTGTTTGAGACAGCCCTTCACATTGGAAGGCCTTAAAAGAACTTTCAGTATGTGGTTGGGGAGAAGAAAACCTAAAAGTCTCCTGTATATGAATGATTGATTTGGCTTTTGTGTTTTATTTATCCCAGCACTCTCTCTCTGAGGCAGTTATTGTTCCATTGGTAGTTGAATTGCATGAGTCCTAACAGGTGGTCCACTCCACAACAGCATATTCATTGGTTCATACAAAATCTCTAAACCTTTAATCTCAACATTAAGGCAGACTAACTTCCCAAAGATATGTGATGCCAGTCTATTGATTAAGGTCATATGAAGTTGCTGTCAAGATTTTTGTATTGGCACGTGTTGGTTGGAAATTAGAAATAGGTGTTCAGTATCTGGAGGCAAAAAGAAAGCCTCACGGAGTGTCACTGACAGCATAAATGGTAATATAAATGTAGCTTTCTATTATATAAAAGTTGCATGAAATGCAAAAGGCTTTTTTCCCCTTAATTTATTTTCAAGGTCATGAGTTGGTGTGACAGGATGGAACCTTGACTTCTTCTGAACAAAGTATTTATTTTTAAATTGTTACTACTGATAATCCAGTTAAATGACTTCACAGTTTCTTTAGTTTGTACGAAGTCTACCAAGCAGAAATACCCAGCTTTGGTAGTAGAATCAGCATAGCGTGTTACAGGCACTGTGCAGCTCCCCTGCTTTTAGCATCCAACATAGATCAAAGCCCTTTATTGTGCTTTCTAGACCACCTCCTGAGTTTAATTTGGTATATACACTGTCACTAAGGTATACTAGTGAATTAATTTACTGTTGCTTTTGATTTCTATTTCTCTTTCAAGTGACAATGTTTTAAAATCACAGAATGTGCTCTGCTTGCTGGTGCAATCACAAGAATATACTATTATAATTTTGAATTTTAAGTAGTTATAGATTAATTTTTATTTTATTTTATTAAAATACTTATATTAATCAGTTTGTAGGTAGTGTTTCCACCTATTAGAATCAGTAGCAAATAATCAGATTTTTTTTCAGCACAATGTATAAACTTTATGAAGTGCTCTTGGAAAAAAAAATCCTTATTAATTTAAGTTGGACAGGCTTATTGGACTGATCCTGTTTAAAGAACAACATGGCACTCCTTCCAAATTAGTAACTACCTAGAAAAGGCAGAGTTGCAAATGTCAGAATGTATGGAGATGTTTTTGATGTTGTGCGCTCAGAATTTAGGTAAGGCATGGTAGGATGACGAACAGTTCTCTATAGATTGATATTAGAAGTCAGGGTGCAGCTCACTTCAATGAGGACCTTAAAGCATACCAGCAATGCCAGCTTCTGCCCATTTGGCTATTTCAGACAAAACTTTGTTTCATAACAGGATTGTAAAGCTTCTAGCGGTGCATACAAAATGTTTGTGGGCAAAATGCAGGTTGAATTAGCAGTTCATGGTGATTACTTATTCCAGGTTGTGTCTTCCTCATACAGCGATTTGACCAGAACTCCTATTTTGGAAACACTGGATTTTTTTTCTCATGTGTACCCAGGTTTGGATCTAGGGGTGGTGATGGTGTGTGGTGGGGGGCGTGGAGCAGGTACACCCGGGGTATACCCAACGGTTGCAGTGGTGCAGTTGAGCATCCCCCCCCCCGGGTCTGATTTTGGCCTCTCCCAGACTTTAAAACCAACTGCTTGGGGCGGGCATTTCTATTCAGGCAGTGTTGAGAAAGTTGACTTCGTGGGTCATTATCATTTCCCTGATTCCTGCTAATCGCTGTCTATTCCACAGATGTTAATGACCCTCTCTCCTTTTTAATGGTCCAGATGTTCCACTATTCAAAATATCCTTTCTTCTGCAATTTTGCTCTTTGTTAGCCATTTGTAGAAATGTCTGTCTTCTGTTTCACAGCCCTCCAGGCTGTTTTTAGCTCTAGCTAAAAACCTTAACTCCGGTATGGTGTAGAAATTAACAGAGGTCTAAAAATGACTGATAGTGAAGTGTTGGAGGCACTGTCCAGATGCTCAAGAAAGCTAGGTTTGTTTTATGAATAAGAGACATAAAATAAAGTAATAACTACAGGACTTAATGATGTGGTATCTTTTGAATATTTTTGCCTGTTTTGTTGTGTTTTTTAACTTGATATATAATCTAGCAAAATTGTAATGGTTTACTTTGATCTTAAACTGAATAATATATTGCAAGCCCCCTAGGCCTTGCATATTAGTAAAGCTTCTAGTTTCTCTAACTGGAAAAAACTGTCATGTTGTGTGTTGATACACCACATCATCTGCACCCCCCACCTTTTCAAAATCCTAGATCTGCACATGGATGTACCCAAAGAGTAAATATACCATAAAGTAAATTACATCTCTTTAAAATAAATTTACAAGATAAATTAGATTGTGCTGTCAAATGGTAAAACTGAAGTTGTTCTACAAAGGTGAATTTCACAATGCTTCTGATGAGACTTGCAATCTAGACCTCTCCTCCTAACATCTGCTCATCCCCCTGGCGTTCTCCCACACAAAATAGAGAACTTGATTTTTCTCATAAACAACAATTATAGCAGCATCCACTTTGAACATAGTTTACATATGGAAAAATAGGAAGACCCTGCTGCTCCTGGATAGAGAAATGGGACCTATGCCTTCATTATTTCAGGAGTAATAGCTTGCTGACAAACTTCCAGGGATATCCCTACTTGGAATTTTAGGATGAAATTTCCTCATCTTCCTTTGTGGATCTGTTAAAGGGAAGCACTTATAAATTCTAAAAACATTTTTACTTTGTCCTTTCTCTACTGAATGATTTTTCTGTTTATGCCCAGGTGAGTTTTTTTGCTATCAGCTAGATGCTAGAGAGATTCATATGGAAAGAAAGTACTAGAGATCAGATATCTAGCCCATGACACATGTTACACTTACGTTGCAAGTGCCATGTCAGTCGCACCATAAATTGTGATAAAGACTTCTAACGTGATTAGTACCTATGCCTCCCTATCTTGGTTGCCTCTTTTGATACTTCCCCGTATTGAATAATGTAAAATATACAAACCAAAATTACAGATAGGCAGAATACTTTCTCTGGCTTTTAAAAAAGGCGCATCAAAAAGTGGATACTGAGAAATACCTTGGTAGCAGCAACTTATTTTTACCAGACAAAGGGAAATAATGGTTTTCCAAGATTACAATTTAGACATTTGCTGGGTAGCCAGTCTTTTGAATTCAGACCTAGAGAAAATAAGTCTCTTGTAGCTGTTTTTTATTAATAAAGCAGCTTTTATTACAGTTTTTGAGAGGACAAAGGGAGAAAACATGCACCATATGTCTGTTAAACAAATAAACCACTAAACCTTGTTTAAAATCTGTCACCATGCTACAAAAAATAACTTTTCAAAGTAATGAATAACATCCAGGCTGATTCTTGAAATAACTTCACTAGAATAGCTATGCTTTGGTAGTAATTTAGTGGTTATTCCTAAAACATGTGTAATATAAATAAAACCAGAGTGGAATGCTCCGGCACTCAATTTTTAAGCTCTCAGACTGATATATCTAATAGATGGAAATCTTTGTAGAATACTAAATTTTTAAAATAACCAAATGGAGCCCTCTCACCGCTGCAACTACAAAACAGAACTATTGTAAAGTGAAGTTGATTTTTAGCACAATAAGTGTGGTCTAAAAGACAAAACTGTTGTCATACCCTTGTTTAAACAATAGACCAGTCACTAGACATCATGACAGGAGTGAATGGAGAGTCACTACTGTCTGGGGGACTGGTCATGGGCCTTGGTGTAAAGAGTTTTAGAATGCCTCCTTTTATGTACTACCAAGCTCCTGACCTTGAGCAAGCGATTTTTCTGCTGCTTCTCCCCTCCACCCTTTGCAGTGTTTCTGAGCCTGGGGTATCTGGCGCATGTTAAATTTATGATTCAGTTACCACGTTAATTGCACCACAAGTAGAGTGCTACAAGTTCAGTTGTTTTATGCTGCCATAAAGTGGCAAGCCAGCCACAAAGATGTTCCACAAAATGTGTGGAACTTCTTTGCAGCTCATTTGTATGGTGCACCATAAGTTTAACATGTAACATGCCTCCATCTTGTAATGTTGTATAGGCATTGAAATAGAGGTTGATATTGGGACTGGGACAGCCCCAGTCCTGAGGCTGAAAATGGGCTCCTCGGGGAGTGGGTTGCTAGGTTCCCCAGTGTGGGGAGGAGTGGTGAAGGGCTCTCCCTACTGGGAACCCGGCAACCACCATGCTTGACAGACTTTCAGGATAAGGCACTTGAAAATGCCACATCCAAGGGAGATGCAGGGCACTAAGTTTCACATACAACTTATAGATTTCCCAGGGCACTGGGACCCTGGAATCAAGGAACCACTCCCCAGGCCCACAGTCCTGGTGTCCCAGGTCATTTAAAAACTATGCATCTTTGTTGAACCCTGGGGATCTCTTTGAAATATATTTTAATTGCAGATTTGGAGTTTATTCAACACTTGAAAAATTTTGAGCAATTTAGAGTGATTTACCAAAAGTTTCCATTTTAATTTCTAATATTTTAGGTTTTAGCAGAAAATTATGAAGACTATCATTAGCTCTTTTTTTAATTTTTAGAATTCTTGAAAATTTCTATTAAGCAGTACATAATTTTGAAAAAGTCTATTTGCTATGGAAGACTGAAGGAAACAAGTTAGATAAATGTGCATGCATATTTTTCAAAACATGGTATTATAGATGCAAAACCAATTTGTTTTTTGCTGTATACCCCTTCCAAATGTTGGTGTTTTCATATGCTTCCACTTTCTGTCTACCAAGTAAAAACTTCAGCTACAGGAACCTACATTCAGCTAAAAGATGAGACATCTGTACTAAGTGATCCAGGACACCACAGTTGCTGTATAGGAAACAGTGGCCTCCCCATTTTGTGGCAGTGCAGCTTAGACTCTGTACACACATTCGGATCATCCAGAACAACTCTCCCAGGTTTGTTTTCCTGAGAGAAAAACTGACCTGTATAGGAGTTCAAACAGAGAAGCAAATAGTGTTTTTACACGAGCTCCAGGGGTAGGAGTGGAGGGAGCGCTTTAATTGAAATGGCTCCGAGAGCTGATTTAATTAAAGCGCCTATGGCATCTCATGTATCAGTGTCCTCACACTTCAGAAGGGCAGCAGGGACACTTTAAAGCTCATTAAGCAAGCTTTAGTTAAATGTCGCTGCTGCCATTTTGAAGCACAGTGATTCTGATGCATGAGATGCAGAGGCTGGGTTGAACGCACTAATTAGCACACTCCAGGAGACTATTACTCAAGTCTTCTCTGACCTGCTGTAGTTACAGTGCGTCAGAGCAGCCTCTGGGCATGTCTATAGGCACCCAAAGTGCCTGCAGGATGGATGCTGGGCTAAAGCAGCCCAGAGAGCTTTGCAGGCTCTTTTTTTTTTTTTTTTTTTTTTTTTTTTTTTTTTTTTTTT
>NW_017729032.1:96765514-96773955 GCF_001723915.1 Gavialis gangeticus
TTTTTTTTTTTTTTTTTTTTTTTTTTTTTTTTTTTTTTTTATAGTGAATGTAGGCAGGGATTGTCAGGGAAAGTGGGAGCAGGGTTTGTGCTATGCAGTTCTCCAGCCATCCCCTCCCCTGTGCCGTGTTGGAGCCCAGCTAATGCTGGTTAGGATATGCTTGTATGCTTCCTGGCACCCAAGTGCTGCAGTGTGATTCAGGCAGGGAACAAACCAGGAGCAGAACGCACCCTCTAGGTGCTTCAGTGTTGGGCTTCTCCAGTCCGAAGCACTCGCAGGGCACATTCTGCTCCCTGCTTGGTTGGGACTGATGCAGCTCTCCCTCCCCTGTGGGACAGGGAGGGAGAAGCAGCAAAGCACATTGGCTGCCTGTACAGAATCTGTCACCTGTGAGAGATTCTTCAGGGAGACGCTTCATTCTGGTTGTTCCCAAGATACTTTTCTCTGAGTGGCCATATTACTTTGGAAGAAAAATTACACTCTTCTGTACCTTTGTGGTTTCTCTTACGAGAGCAGGGATTCTCCTTGGACAAACTGAGCATATGTCCAAGCCTTTAGATAATCCCATTGATCCTTATCCAGAAAACTCTGGCAATAGTGTATCTAGTCTTTAAACAAAATAGACCACTGTTTTTAACTACTCTTAAATTGACAGGATGGATCTCGAATTCAGACAGTTTAGGTATACATGTGAATACATGTCTGAAGTGCTATTGTGATTCAGGAATGTAACGATCAGAATTTTTAGAGACTGAAGTTAAAGCCGCTCTATTTACTGGGTTCCAACTGGGCTGCTTCCTTAACTGAAACCATAACTGCAAACCTTTGATTGCAAAGTTGTTTAGCGTGCCCTGAGAACAGCAGTGTTGCCTGCAATGTAGTATGCTCAGATTTTAATCATGATAGCAGTAGTTAACATTGGAAATGGCAAGCTAAAAATAATAGTTAAACAAATCAGCTACTGTAAAACTCAGGGTTTCAAAGGTCTTTGGTTTGTGTGGCTGTTATGATTTACTGGTTGAGAGGACATGAAGGAGCTTTCAGTTGCTTTGTCTTCCCAGCTCCCATGGAATGTATGGACACTGTATTTGGATGTAGCCCACATTTCTGTAGGACTCTCCTTTCTCTTTCTCCTCTCCCCCCACAGCTGTTCATGTTATCACCTTTATCTTTCCCAAGGTTTCAGTTATATTTATCTCCACTCCAAATATTGGTCATAATTATGATTTTTTTTTAAATTGTTAATACTGAATAACTGGTCTTATATAGGATACAAAATTATGTTTAGTTGTAACGTATTATGATCAAAGATTAATTTTCAGACATACATAAATGTTTCACTTACACTTCTAGTGAAAAAAATTGTGTAGACATCCTGTCTATCCAATTGTTTAAAACACCTGACTTCAACAGCTGATATATTCAAAATTCAGTTACTTTCATAGATGTTAGGTTTTGGAAGGGATCTTACAGATCATCGGGTTCAGCCCCCTGCACTTGGACAGGAAAGACTGCTGGGTTCAAACGATGCTTTTTGAAGATTGCCAGGGTGGGTGACTGCCACTTTGATTTATCATTTTGCACTGTCTTGCATATTGGAATATATGAGAGAGATGCAACTGCTCCAAGCATGTGAGGAATGAAATAACTATTTACAGTTATAATACAGAATATGCTGATGTCCCGAGTTTCTAGGTAGATTCTTATTCATGAAACTCGTACATTCATAAAGAAATGCTGTTTCTGGTTCTTAGAATGAAGCAGAACTATAGAGGTTATTTAGACTCATAAGCCAAGAAGTGCTTAATGCTATCTGGGATAGAGAATAGCATTGAGTTGTGCCGTCAAAGAGTTGCCTCCTTTAGAAACTAATGAAGTGATACTATTTTTGGACAACCTGTCATTTAAATAAGAAGATGTATATTGGGCAGGCCATAGTGGATTTTAATTTTTTTTTCGGAAGTACACTTTTTGGAAAAGAATCGGGTGTTTGAGAACCTGATGAATTCAGGTAGTCCTGCATCCCTTAAGGCTATTATATATATTGATCCCCCAAACTGGTCACTGTAGCTTTCTGGTGTGGCTTCCTACAGGTCATCAGTCATATTTTCAGTAGGATTCCAGACTGAAATAGCTTTGAGACCAGAATAACAATAAAACCAGTAAATTAAACATGAAAAGGTATTTAGGATTCTAATTAGGTATTTCTCACATTCTAGGTCCTACAAAAAAATTTCACTTACCAGTTGCAAGAACACTAATTTCAGTCAAAAATTAGACTGGCCTCTCTAAAATACTATATGCACATTGATAGACTATCTTTTGGATGGCAGAAAATGATGGGTTTTATAACTGCTGTTCTTAAGTATCAACTGGTGACATTTCCTTCTGCTACTGCAAAAAGCACTTCAGCCAGCAGATGGCGAACTGATTATTTTAGAAACACTCACTATTCCAAGCATTATTGGGGAATGACATGCTCATGGAGCTCTCTGTTGGTGGAGAGGTTAATTAAAAGTAATCTGAAAGCCCAAATTAAAGTAACTACTTAGGAAAGCTTGAAGTGGTGTATAAATACTGAAACTAGCATATTTCACATAGTTTAAAAAAAAACCTAAAGTTTTAAAAAAAACTATAGGAAATGGATAAAAATGTTTGAAACTTTAGTTTTTTAAATTAACTGACAAACTGTATTACCTATTTAAAGATACCATCTGGGCAGGAGCCACAGCTATATTACCTGTTTAAAGATCATTTTGCTGACTGTTTCTTTAATGACATTCACTGGAAAGCTTGTGTAAAGATACTAAAATGTGGTAGTTGTAAAATCTGTTGTGATAGAACCTCATAGTGGGTGCATCTACACGAGACACAACATCAGTGTAGCTCATCGCTATGGCAACGTAGCGTTGGTGGGCATGAACCATGATGCTGACGCTAGTGCACAGTAATTCATTAGTGCTGTGCAGTAGGGTCGGAAATGACCCATGCAACGCTGGAACTATGCAGTTGGGCTTGTGTAGACATGCCCAGTATCTACTGTTGAGTGTTATGAGTGTCTGTTATCTTAAGTAGTGTTCAAAAACAAAATGAATATTATAATTTTGTCATCTGGATACTTATGCAGGTGCACACTGTATGTGTACAGTGCTCAGTTCCTTCAGGTTGAACATTCAAACTCCTTTATCTGACAAGTTGAAGAGTTGAAAGGCACGGTTCAGAAATTGATCAGCCCAGCACAATGATTAAAACAAGGGACATTTGTCATTTTGGTATGCTATTCAGATAGTATTTGTGTAGTGACTGAAAAAATAGCAAAAAAGGGCCTTGTGCAGTGGATGTGTACATAACTTTTGTAGATGTGAAAACTGCATTACAAATGGACTCATCTGAGGCCTGAATATCAGTAGCAATGCTAAAGCTAGAATTTGGTGGGTTTTTATCTTTAGTCCATTAGATCACGCTGTCATTTTTTAACCAGCGTCTTGTAGTTTGAGTGAATACCATAGTATCAAGGTTTCCTTCAGAAAGTTCTCCTTCTGAGTTGAGGATTACACAGCATTTATCACTTAAATTAGTATCTGAGTAAATTTTCCTCTTTGGAATATAATTCTTATTCTTGTATACTTTGAGGGAACTTAATGTAAAACTTGTTGACACGTGGTGGTATCATGCTAGTGCCATTAAAGGACTTGGTTTCTAGCCTTCATAGTGGAATCCAGAAGCCTGAGTTAGGTAGGCTTCCAGTACAGTACCTGGGGAGAATTAGGCGCACCTGAATATACAGATCAGCAGCCAACAGAAAGCATTGAGCTCAGTGATATATCTGAACTTATAACCTTTCCAGAGTTTAGGTACCTTTCTGGGCTTACCAGCAAGTATCTTTACCCATAAAGGATCTGAGTCCTGGAACTCTCTTCATAGAACAGATGTTTACAGCTGTTTTCCAAAAGTATTTAGCTGAGCAGTGTTTTCTTTTAAAACATGTCTGTCAGAGTGAGTGCCACCCACTTGTATATGATATCCTAGAGGCTAGAATAAATACTTTATTAGGAAGTGAAAGACCTCACCTTTAAGCTACCCTCAGCCTTGGGGATCATGATGGGGAACATAAAGGAGCAAGTTCTTCATTCTGGGTTGTAGGTGAACGTGCAGAAGTCCAGCCTGACTTGTTTCTGAAATCTAATCTCCTGCAAGATCAATTCCAGTCTTATCCTCATGGTTGAGGGTTGTTCCATACAACACTAAACGCTTGCTTTTACATTGCTCAGCTATCTGACCTGCATCTCTGGTGATATGTACCAGATTCCACTTCAGATGACTATAGTCCTGACTGCAAACAATCTGTTCTTCAGGAAAGCATCCTCTAAGTAAGAGAATGTTGCTCTTCTTGTTCAGTCCTACCTGACCTTTTGTGAAGTGCCCAGTCCAGTGCGTGCGTAGGACTTCCTTTCCTCTCATCACACCTGTTGGTGACTAAACTGGGAAGCTCCATGATCTCAAAGTGCAGAGTGTCTGGACAGCAGAGGAGAAGTGACTCTAGATCTGTCTGCTGGAATTCAGTATGGAGACCATGTGAAGCTTTCATCTGACATGCACATGGGCATCATGTACATATCATGATGGATCACACAACTCTAGTATCAAGAAATGGTGGTGAATGATCATTCTCCCCAGCCAGTCCTCTCCCCTTTTATGGAGGGAAACAATCAGCTGGTGGCTCTACTATCAAATAGCTTGTACTCCCAGCTCCTATGTCTCCAGATCATTGGAGTGGACATCACAATATATTCATATCCCTATATCACAAGTGAGAGTAAGGGACTCTGTTTTTCAGTTAGTCTTCCTGAGTCAAGTTGTCCAAAACTAAATTTGCATGTATGAGATGTTAACAGGAAGCATACCAGTCCTGCTCTATAAACCTTTACCTGAGCTCCTTCTTCAAGAGTGTTTTTTTTTCTTTATCTCCTGCAGTCAGGAATCATTCTGTGCAACTTCTCACTCACATTACTTACCTTGCAGAGCACCCACAGAATTAGACAAGGTGGGACCTTGCTCCTGCTGGCCCCTGTGTGGTTGAAATGGTTTTCAGGTGCCAAGACATTCTGATGTCATAGAGGGAACCCCAGGGCTGTGTTCCTAGTCATAGACCATTTACCCAAGACCACACTCTGCATACAGCTTGGATGCTATATAACTTTATAGGAATAGAGTAGAAATTTTCCTCATGGGTCAGAGACGTTCTTAGTGATAGCAGAAAGTTTGAATGAGTCCTACTAGTTCTGCAAGTTAATTATGCACTGTGTTTAAAAAAAAAAAAAAAAAAAGTACTATTCTACAGTTTTTTGAGTTGCATCCATTGCATCCCATACTCTTTTCTTTTCTGAGATCATTACACTGCAATATTGCAGTGGCAAGGGAACTGAGTAGAAATGAACACTGCCTTCTATCCCTTTGCACAGAGCATGAGTGAGAACAGGGCCATGGCATGCTCTACATATACTGCCAAGGAAAAGTGTCTCTGAACTTGAATGAATGAGGTGCATGCATAACCACACTGAAGATGTGGATCTGGACAACACATATTGAACTTTAGTTAATGCTAACTTCCTTTCTTCTTTGAATTCTCATGGGCTGATGGTCTTTCACTTCTTGGGCAAAAATTAGGCTAGTTTAAAAAGGGGCACACCATGGATATCTGTATTTTAAAAGAAAGTGGCAGCTATGAGTGCACTTTTTTGAGGAGCCTAGTCCTGTTGGTCTTAATTAGATTAGGGCTGTCCAACTTCTGAATGACACCCTGGCCTCTTGGGCTGATACTGTGCAGGTTGCACATAGCACTGTGTGACTTGGGGCCCTCCCTCCCTAATAACCACATTGTGGTGGTGGTACGCCCAACTTGAACTATGCCACTGCCCCCACACCCAACATACTGTGCTACATATTCCCCCCCCCACCCCCTGCCCTTGCTGCACATATCTCTGTGCTATAGAAGGTCCCCAAGCCATGGACTCCCTCAGCCCCACAGGCTGTGCCCCCTCACTTAGTCCCAAAGGGCTGGAGCCAGCGGCAGAAGCTGAAGAAGGAAGGGGGAGGCTGGTGGTGGCAGCAGCAGGAGTACAATGGAAGGAGCAGCATGCAGACTAACCTGTAGGCCACCAGTTGAACAATGCTGCATTAGACCATCTCAGAACTTCTTGATTAAGTCCCTACAGAATTAAATGGAGAAGAATGTCGAGTTTTTGGATCCTGATGGGTTTAGGTGATGTGATGCTTGAGGCAGGATTATTCCTATCCTCACCATCCTATAAAAGTCCTTGTCTAAGCATGCGTGGGTTTGTACATACACTTTTAATCTTTCTGGAAGCTGAAGAAATTGGTGCAACTTCATGATCAACTTGTCTCTCTGGAGTAGTCTCTTGTGGGGTGGGGGAAAGGCAGGGAGGCGAAGAGGAGTTGGATTATAGGGAAGTGAATGGATCAGAAGATAATATTTGGAAGCTAAAAATAAAATTGGACCTTTTAAGCTGTTTCAATTGTAACTCGCTTATCAAGGGATTTATCATCATTGTTATTAGAAGTCTTTCAATTAAGTGGTGATCTTTCTGAAGTAAGTGCTCTGTTTCACAGAGTTGTTTTGTGTTATTCAAGACTGGTGAAATTCTGTGGCCTGTGTAATTGAGGAGGGGTCTGATTTAAAGGATTTAAGTCCATTTTGTGTTAAAATCAAGGAAATGTGCTTGACTGAAATACTACTACTTTTTTTTTAATTACAAAGAAATTTCAAGGAAATTAAGAAATAAAGAATGCTATGGAGAGCAGTATATGAAAGCATCCTGACCTTCCTGAAAATGTTGCATGCATTTTTCAAAAGACTTTATCAGCCTCCATTCTTTTAAGCAAACTTTAAATCTGGATTTCTTTATGGATTGACATTTGCCATTCACAATAATCATATTGTTTAGGGAAAAAGTACTCATTAGATAACTTATCAACAGGATTTCTCCAACCTAATTCCTTACCTCCACAGTTTTTAAAACTTCTGTTTACTATATTATTTTTCAGGCAAACCATTATTGTATTTACAAATTCATGCGATAAAAGTATAACTCCTATTAAAATAAGCAAGAGTTGCAAAACGTTTTATAGCTTGCCTTGGCGTTCCAGTGTGGAGGGAGACTATTCAGGTCTGTCTTTCTAAACCAGTAGATACTCAGATCTCTTGTCATGTAAATTGTTCCAGTTGTCAGATTCCTATATTCATATGGAGGTTGTGCAAGGACCTGGAGGAGTCCTCATTAATAGATTTTTTTTTTTTTTTTTTAGGAGTATAGTAGTTAGTTGGGACATACTACTGTATATAGGTTTGAGTTTTATATGCTATGTAGATGTAAAATGTCATTCCATCTTACCAGCTTTTTGTGTCAGTCCCTTTTTGCTGTGTAGATCTCAGAAATCAAGGTATCAGTTATAAATGAAGTATCACAGTAATAATCACCTTTGATGCTTCTCTGAGCCCGCACACTTGCTGCTGGTGTGCTCCGGCCTCCATTTGTCTGTCTGGCTACTTGTTCTTCTTTTCGGTAGAGTTGTTGAGGTCTACTATGGCCTGATGGAAAAACCCATTAAAATTGTAAGCATTACATTGGACTGTAAGGGCAGGTAAAAGTTATTGGGGAAAGCCCACATTCCTACCTGTGGTGGGCTGTTTGCCCTTCACACTTGCCCCTGAAGGAGTAGTAGGGGCAGTCGCTCAGTAAGGGCAGCAGTGGGAACAGTCACAAGAAGCTTATTGATCCTTTGTCGCAAACTGGGCTGGCTTTACTATTGAGATGCCCTTCAGTTCCACACTCCTCTGTTTTTTTTTCTTAGTGGATAAACAGCAGAATAGTAAAGATTTACCCCTTGAGTAATGTTTTATCTCATTAAACCTTAGACCAGGGGTGGGCAAAAGTCTGGCCTGTGGGCCAGATTGGGCCTGTGGCAGAGTTCTTTTCCCAGCAGCCCCTGTGGCAGCAGCTCCTTCTGGCTATCGCCGCGTGACCCAGACCTGCTGTGCGGGCAACCCCGGCCCACCTACCCCACACCCACCGCTGGAAGCAGGACCCATATGGGCAGGGCACACAGCTAGGATGGGGCAATGGCTAGGAACAATCTAGGTGGGTGGAGCTGGGGAGCCCCCAAGATCTTGAGGGGGCCAGGGCTGGGACACGGCTGTGATCTGCTGCCTGCATACCCCTGCAGTAAGTGCAGATTCCACGGATGGGCGTGCAGGGAGTGGATCACAGATCTGCCTCAGCCCCACGCTGTCACTGCCCCAAGATCCCAGTCCCAGAACAGCTCTCTGCCCAGCTGTGTGCCCTGGCTGTGTGGTTCCTGCCCAGATGGTCTCCATGAGCTGCTGGGAATTGGAGTCCGTCCGCTGGCCGGATCCACCATTT
>NW_017729032.1:96778955-96788358 GCF_001723915.1 Gavialis gangeticus
ATGTTCATCTTGGAGTCAATAATGACTCCAAGATCCCTTTCCAGCTGTGTGCCCTGGCTGTGTGGTTCCTGCCCAGATGGTCTCCATGAGCTGCTGGGAATTGGAGTCCGTCCGCTGGCCGGATCCACCATTTTGCCCTCCCCTGTCTTAGACTGTCTGTCTCGGTACAGGTTTTGTCGTACCATTCAAGGAAGCTTGCCAGCTTGTAAGGCATATGGTTTGTATAGTCTACATAAAATTATATGGCTTGCATAAAATTAGAGGTCCCCTCTTCAAAAAGGCATGCCCAGAGTTCCCAGTTGCTCTGATAATGACCTTTACCATAGACGGTCTATAAAGTAAATAAAACAGCAATAAGATTTTTATACAAGCATAGCAACAACAACAAAAAATCAAAGAAGGATCTCACTTTGCATCTCTTGCTAAAGTATAGCACCTTTTTCTTTGTACAGAAAACGCTGGTGTTTTCCTGACTTTTTTGCAAATGGCTTTTATGCTTGCAGTACCACTTACCATAGCTTCTGCCAGCTAGAGGACTAAATCACCTATTCTTGCAGACATTTTTTTTTAAGTGCTTTACTGGAAGAAAGGGAGTTTTACTTCAACCCAGCTCTGCAGGGTCTGTAAAGATCGTTTGCTTCAGCAGGGCTTTTTGGCTCTTAACTAAAACTGATTCAATCAGCTATTATAAAAGTGCAAAAAAAACCCCACTAAAGCACCTGATCTTTACAGCCATTGGGCAATCTGGGTTGTAGTACCGTGCTGCCTCTTCTGGGCATGCCCAGGGCTTGGCACAGAAATGTACCAAGTTTAAAGCAAAGTTTTGTTTGTTGGGTTTTTTACATCTGCAAATACCCCTAAAGCTTAGGGATTTTTAGATGAAAAGGCTTCTCTCAAACCACCCCTTACATACATAAACTTATCTACTCATCTGTATTCTATTCAGTTTTTAGGGAGCATGTGTATGTTATTATGCAAATAACTCCTTCCTCCCAGATGTGTATCTGTCTTTCAAGCCAGGATCACCTGATTTACAATTATACAGTCTGTAAGACATTTAGGCTGCTTGCAGACCAGAAAAAACAAACAAACAAAACCCGCTTAACCAGAAGCAGCAATGCATTACTTTGACCCTGCTCTGCAGCGTCTGCATAGATCGGGTGCTTCAGTGGGGCTTTTTGGGGCTTTTATCTAAAACTGATTCAATCAGCTATTAGATAGATGTGCCAAAAAAGCCCCACTAAAGTGCCCAATCTGTACAGGTGCAGGGCGAGCCAGGTCCACCTAATGTGCTGCCTCTTTGGGCATATGCTGGGCTCGGTGCTGGAGCACATGGAGTTTTAAGTAAAGCACCAGAGTTTGGAGGTTTTTTTAAATGTCTGCAAGCAGCCTTAGGGATTTTTACCTCTTTCCAGACAGACTGCCAATCCAGTTTCCTTTGCTATCAGTTATTCAGTGAAGCCTCCTTCTTAATGAAAAATAGTTTCCAATGGTGAAACTAGAACTTTATTACTCTAGTGGAGTGTATTGAAAATACACTTATTGCTGAATTTAACATACACCTTCTGTTATACCTGCATGTATCTCAATATGGAGTTAGAGCTGGCTGACTGGTCTCAGCATAACTAAATGGGGAATAATTCATTGAGCGGTGTGGTTCTAGTGGATTCCTGCATGGTTCTTATCCTTGTGCTAGTCAATATTTTTATCAGTGACCCAGAAAAAAATCCATTACTAATAAAGTTTACAGAGGACCCAAAGACCAAGGGAGTGGTAAACAATGAAGACAGACAGGGATAGCTTGTTAAGCTGGGTGCCAAACAGAATTCTCCTTTTAATTAAATGTAGGCTTTAAAAGTAGGAACAAAGAATGGAGATGAAAGAATAAATGGTGATTCTGGGAAGCAGTTATGCTGCAAAAAACTTTCAGGGTGTTCATGTGGTAGATGATCAGCTGACCAGGAGTTTCCAGTGCCTTCCTATGGCTAAAAACTAATGGGATTTTTGGATATATAAACTGAAAGTAGAAAGGTTATATTACCGTTGTGCTTGGTAGTAGTGTTGTGACCATTGGTGTAACACTGTCTGCATTTCTGGTGTCAATTCAGGGACAATGCTGAGGAACTGGAGAGGATTCATATAATCATGAGAGAGAGGAAAAAGTTGGAGAGGCTCCTTCTTCATTGAGAGCCTCTTTCTTATCCTGTGCTATTACCTCTGTAATGTTTCCCTTTGGCCTTTTTCCCCTGCTTTCTTCCCCCTCCCTCCTCTACTTTACTATTTGTTTCTCCTTTCTACCTATTTATATTTTCACTACTTCCTCTCACACTTTAAGCTTCTCATTCCTGTTTTCGTGATCTTCAACTATTTTCTTTTTCACTGACAGCCTCTTTTCTACCTTGTCTTCTATCACTGTGATGTCTCCCTTACCCATTTTTTCCCCTGCTCTCTTCCCCCTCCCCTCTATGCTCTACCTTTTTGTCTTTTTAACTTCTACCTATTTACATTCTCACTGACACCTGGCCACACTTAGCTTCTCTCTCTTATTGGAGTCTCAGAACAGCAGAGACTCCCTATGCCTGAGGAAGGGTGACTATACCCGAAAGCTTGCTAAGAACTTGTTTCCAACTACTCAGTTTGTCTAATAAAAGATAACACATCTACTCAAAGAACCTTGCCTTGCTTGACGTAAGCATCTAAATCAAGAATTGAACTCTGGTAGTGAGTTCTTCAGTATAGCTGACAAAAGAATATCAAGAACTAGTGGCAGAAAGTTGAAGCCAGACAAATTCATGCTATAAATAAGGTGCAGTATTTTAACAATTGGGGTAGTTAACTGGTGGTGTGAGTGATCAATGGCTGTGATGAATCACTGGCTTTAAAAAAAAAAAAAAAAATCAAATTTGGATGTTTTTCTAAATGGTATATTCAGGTAAGATTGTATGTAGTTAAGTTTTCTGTTCTCTGTTACACAAAAGGTCAGACCAGCTGAACATAAGGGTCTCTTCCAGTCTGTTAATTCTGAGTCATTTCTTCTAATAGCAACTATTTGAATGGTTTAACTTGCTACTCCTGCTTCCAAGGATATAGAAGAGAATGGAGTAGAGCCTTAATCTTAGTGGCAATGCTGCTGGTGACCAAGTAGTTCAAAAGAATAAGTGAAACGCTTATTTGCTACCTACACTTTGCTACAGTGAACTTTCAATTTGTATTACACTCTCTTTAAATTAGAAATATACCAGTCTGAAAACCCTGCGTTGTATTGTGGTATTGATTTAATTTGTTTTATATCACAGAGCTATACCACATTCTTTTCTTAAATTGCATGAAAAACTCATGGAATGCAAGGGTGAGGACAATACTTTTGTGTGTGTATATTTAACTTGTCTTGGAAGAAGTAACTATGACTTAAGTCACCTACTTCCTTTCTAATATCTTACGCAACTATTGCACTTGACATTATTTTATAAATGTGAATAATTTCACTGGTTTTTTTACAGATTTTAATATCACACCAGTTGGGAATTCCTTCAGATTTGGACCAAGTCCATATTTATTTCCATTCTTTGTCATATTGTTCAAATCCATCCACTCTTAAGCACTACTTATGTAACATCTTTGTTGCCTGTTAAAGTGCAGTATCCAATACAGGGGGAATGGGTGACTTTGCAGCTTCCTTTTTGTTGTCTGCTACAGTAATTCGGCTAAGTGTGTTCTTTTTTAATGTTTATGTAGTCGTCTTCGTCTTTGCCGTCCTCACCATCATCCTCATCGCAGCCTCCGTTTAGCCCCTGCAGAACGAAGGCTACACCTTTGTGTCGCTCTGCATCCCTCTCCTGGGTCAAACGTAATCATGTAGGTCCTGCAAAGGCTACCAGTCCATCAATCCGTCTTCGTCGCTGGCGGCCCTTGATACACCATCCATCTGTTGGGCTTCATTCTGTTGTAAGTGTAGTCCATCTTCAGTCTTTCCTCCTCCTGACATGATTGGCCCTTTGTCATGTAATGTCAGCCTTCAAGGAGCTCTTTTTATTGGGCCTTTTTAGACTGCTTAGGATTTCTTTCCCCAAAGAACAGGAAGCATAAATCAGTTCATGCTTTGCTCTCCTGTTTTTCCACTTAGTTTTTTCCATAGGCCTCATCCAACTTCTTCACTTCATCTTTATTGTCTTTCAGTTGAGTCTGCTAAATCCACTTCCTAGTAGCTTATAATTCTTTGCCATATAATATCATTTTTCCATGTTTTTATTAGACACAATTTTAGTCTTATCCTGAACTCATTTTCCTTAAGTTCTGAGTCTTCTTTCGTGGTCTTGGGTATTTCAGCAATAAGGAAATGTCTCCTATAGTTCAAAAGTGGCTTAGGTATTTCATATCTTATTCCTTTCTGTCATTTTCTAAAGCTTGTTCTGTGGTTGATGGTGAAGATTTTCTATTAGACCATGGCTGCTCAGCAAAAACATGCTCCATCTTTCTTTTTTTCTCTTCAGTCACTATGCTTAAATATTCATGCACTAATTGTTCAATACTTACTTATTTTAGTAGGCAGTTTAAGTTGTGGTATCACAGATCCCTTCTAAAGTACGAAATAGAAATGGAATGCTAAAGTGAACTTTCATAAAATCTACTACTTTGAGGAGAGTCTGTAGTTTCCAACGTGTGAAAAAGACATCTTGAGAGAGAGATGGGCCCTGTTACTTATAACTGGGATAACTTTATTTTTTAAGATTTATTGTCAGTTACATGAAATGCAAATTCAGTGCTACAAATTTATGTGAATTTTGAGTAAACTGAAATAAATCTGACCTACAGACCACTTGAATACTCCGCCAGAATAGACAGATCTTCCCTGATGTGGAATCTTTCTTGATTTTTAATGGAAAGTGCCACTTCAGTTCCCAGGTACTTCTGTCTTTTTAGAGTTTTGTCGTCATTATTGGTATATATCTCTTTCCCTGGCACCTGTCAATTTGTATAGAAAAATTACTCTCTGCATATAAGGCAGTGTTTGAGAACTTCATTTAACTTCCTAGTTCTATACTCAGGGCTTTACCTGGTTTGTAACATGTAACTTGAGACTTGAGAACTGTGGCGTTTTCCATCAAACAAATTAAGAGAAAAGTGGTTATGTTGTCCTTGATGTTTTCACTAGTACGAATTAATTTTTGGTCTTTGCTCATCTCAATATTTGACTGGGAATATTTTTGGGATTTTTAAGATTAATTTTAAAATTTTAGAAGAGGATTTTCCATAATGGTATATATGAACTGATGGAATATCTAATTCTTTGCCAAAACGGTAGAATGGGAACTAGTAGAGTTTGGGAGCTGTTGCTTTAAAACACCAGTATAAAAGTTGATTGTAGTGAATATGAAAAGGTTGGAATCAAGGATACGGTTATAGGAAATTCTTGCAAGGTATACTAGTATGCTATGCTGTGAACATAAGTTTTTAGTAGTCTGTCTGCTGTGTAATCCGGGAGTCCAGTTACATCTTGCTTGCTTAAAACATCAAAAAAAAGCACCCTGTCATGCATTTTTATTGAAATTCTCCAATTATAATTTTACTCGGGCCCCCTCCTACATGTTACACTTAAGGTGTGATTAGCCAGGTAAATATACCTGAAGTTGAGACCCAGCTACATGTTCAACCAATTCATGACATGAAAAAACAAGCAATAAGCTATGAAGTTATTCTGCAAAAAAAGTGTAATAACTTGTTCTAATTATCCCGTTAATTACACCCTTGTTCTAATTACCTCATCAACTGAGGGGCTCCCAGCCATAAGGGAGCACCACCTGCTTCCAGCCCCACAGCTGACAAGGCTCCCAGTGGTGGCAGAGTTGTCAGCTGTGGGGCTTGCATCAACAGCAGTGTTCCCCCATACGGCCCCTGCTGTGAACCTCGTAGCCCACGTTGGTGGGCTCGCAGCAGCAGCAGCATGAGAAACACTGCCTTTGCTGCAAGTCCCACACCTCACGAGTCTTGCAGCAGGGACAGCACTGAGCCCCACAGCCAGCAATGCTCACAGCAGGGGCATTGTTCTCCGTGCTACCCCTGCTGCAAGTCCCACAGCCCACACCAGCTGTGGGGCTCACAGCAGGGGCAGTGTGGGGAACACTCTCAATAAAGCTTCATGGGGATATAATCATGCCTCCTGCTATGCACATGTGGCCTGGCAGGAGGCACAATTTTGTGGATTGTGCATTAGATCCCATTGCAGCTTCACCTGCACATGTAAAGGGTACCTCAGAAAATTTAGGTTGGAGACCTTTGAGTTGGTCATTCCTGACCAAACAAAATTTAACTTGAAATCATGATTTCAACCAATTGCTCATTAACTGCCACTAAGTTCTGTATCTTCTTCATTTTTTTGCGGTGGACTTTTTGCTCTCCATGTAACAGATTAAAATTATCCTACCTCATGCAGGCATGTAAACTATTTGTGAAAGGTTTGTTACTTGTCTGCCATGGTGGTTTTTCTTTTTACCTAGCACTTAAGTTGTAATATGGTAATTCTGCTTACCGTTGATTTTTTTTTTTTCTAGTGAGATGGTTTTTGTTGATTAAAAGAAGCAGTTAGACTGTGTTATTTGGTTTCCTTCTAAACTGATAAATTTGCATAGATAAACGAAGGTTTTCACTTAACTCTTTTGCTTTTATGCTTTCACCCCAGTGCATTACTTGTTCAAAGGAAATTGTTTCAAGTGGTAGTCCTCGACCTCCTCATGTCACTTGCTTACATTTAATTTTATGCTTCAGTCTTAAGACTAGTGCATGCTTGTGTTTTCCCCATTGGGAGAGTCAACCCTTTAACTGCTGTGCCAAAATATAGTTTCAAATTTTGGCCCAGCACTTTTCTGAATAGTCATTACATTTGCTTGTGAGCCCAGTACTTGCAGGCTGTGAAATGTGGTCATGGGCAGATGTAGGATTTTGAGAAGTGGGTGAGCAGATGGTGTGGCACATCATCCTAGTTAACATAATACATATTTTTTTCTCCAGTTAAAGAGAAAACAACAGGTGCTTTAATAGGGGCTAGGAATATATTATTCTGTTTAAGATCAAAGCAAAAATGCATGTAACTAGTGAAATGTGTGCTAATTTAGATGTTATATAAGTATTAAAAACGCAACAAACTAAGCAAAAATAGTGAAAATAGTCAAAAGTATTGTATTATGATGATTAAATGTACATCTCTCATTCAGATTCATCGAACACAATCTAGCCTTCTTGAGCATCTCAGCAGTGCCTCCAATACTTGACTGTCAGTCATTTCTACACCTGAGTTAATAGTGCCACACTTGACTTAAGGTTTTTAGCTATGGAACAGGAAAGAAACATTACCAGGAATAGCTAACAGACAGCAAAATTACAGAAGAAAAGATGGTATGAATAATAGAACACCAAGACAATTAAAAAGGAGAGAGTCACCAACACCTGTGGAGTGGGGAGAAATTAGTAGGAATCAGGGATATGATAGTAAGCACTGAAGTCAATTGAATAGAGCTGCCCAGGCAATTGGATTTAAAGTTCAGGTGCAGCAGGGATCAAAGGGTGGTGAAGTTGCACCACTGCAACCCTCCAGATCTGTCCTGGACATGGTAGAGTCTATCTAGTCAGATTTTCTGACTGGTGTCCTGTGTTCCAGTCCTGGACTCAGGTTCTTACCTAACATCACTTTCTGGAAGATGGGGTGCTGCTATTCCACAATCCTTAGCCCTGAATCGGTGTTTGAGGGCTCCCAGTCATTTATATGCCCTACACCTAGGCTTTGGGCCTCTTCCTAATGCTTTAAGGACAAGGGCAGGAGAGAAAGAAACATGGGTTTAGCAAAGAAATGTCTTCAATAATATAGACACATGCAAGTTAGTTACTTGAGCATAATATGTCTTGGCATACCTTCTCCTCCCTTGGTCTTGCCAATTCCATGGCTTGATGTCTCTCAATATTTCAGGCTGGGCAGAGTCCATTTGCTCCCTCTGTTGTGTAAGATTTTACATGTGACAATGGTTGACACTACATATGGAAAAAAACCTTGCTCTTACATGGGGGTCTGTCCTCTGTGTCATCTACTCAGCTTATAAACTCCACACCCTTGGGTTACATTTGCCACAAGTTAGAAAATCCATTGTCCCATAAACCCACAAGCAAGTAATTGAGCCAAAAATGATGGTGCTGGCTTAGCCAGGTGTCAGAATCTTTCTGAGCATGGTCCTGTCTGGAATACAGCACAATGAACTTGGTCTGTGAATAGCCTAAATATTTGTTCAACACAATGCAAAATGGAAATTATAGTTTGACAGACGCGCTGCATTCTCCTTTCTTTCCTTCACTTCAAAACTCACTAACTGCCATGGCCATCATCTTAAATTCCTTCATCTACATTCATCTCACTTGGGTCCTTTTCACTTTCTTGAAAATCCAACTTCACTGTTCATAATCTTTTTTTTTATAGTAGAGTGTTGGTTTTGCACCTGCTCTGCTTGGTCATCCAGAGCTTTGTTTTTTACACCCTCCGTTGTCAGCTTATCTGTTTTTAACTTGCATGATCAGTACACTTGGTACTAACTACCTTCTTCATGTGACCATCCCATTTGAGCGGTTATCCATTTGTTCTTTTATTGTAACAGCTCAAAGTCTTTCTGCTAACTTAGTTACACTGTCTCCAGTCTACTTGTTCTCACTGTTTTAACATACCAGCTTCCTTCTAGTTACTGCGACCTGTAAACAGGGGTCATCTTTAATTCTCCATAGCCAGGCAAGTTCTAAATTCAAGATTGAGCTTTTTCTTCCCGTACTTAGACTTTCTATTTTCCTGTCTTGCTGTAGTCTCTTTCCATGTGGGATTTGACGTTCAATGTTGCATTATCAAATTAATGCAGTGTGCAGGACCATATCCTAGCCCTTCACTTGCATGAAATTCAAGGTTCTTATTATTCAAGGATACGCATCATGCTCACTTCCTGCTTTTTTAACCAGGGTCTCTTATCTCACTTCAACAGGGAGGAAAACCTTGATGCTCTTCTTCCAACTTTTCCACACTGTCTCTTCAACTCTTTCAAGAGAAAGCACCATACAATAATTCTTAGAGAAAATAACGTGAAATTTGTTACGTCATATTGTATCCCTTCTGCCCAGCCCTTTGTAGGTTTGTTGTCATTGTTTGTAAGCTGTTTGCAATGTGGGGGAAAAAAGCCAAGAATTTTTTTTTTCAAATAATAGTAAACTTTGTAAAAAATGTAGTTTTGAGGTGACTGAAATAATTAATGTGTTTGCATCAAATTCATCAAAGAATTTAACAAAAAAGGAAATACGGAAAAGTAAATGTTGGGTTATGGTACCTCTGGGATGTTTCTGTTTTTTCAAAACACTTTTATTTTAAATAGACAAAAAAAAAAAA
>NW_017729032.1:96793358-96797650 GCF_001723915.1 Gavialis gangeticus
AAAAGTAAATGTTGGGTTATGGTACCTCTGGGATGTTTCTGTTTTTTCAAAACACTTTTATTTTAAATAGAAAAAAAAAAAAAAAAGTAAAATGAGTTAATCTGAACAAAAACAGTGCTCTTTTACTCGAAGCACATTATTTGCTTAAGATTTTTTTTCTTTCTGGTTGATATGAAACAATTTTTTTTCTGTGTCTGTATTTCAAGTATTGTGGGTTCTACTCTAAGCTGCAATTGGATAGATATGTATTATGTCATACATCTCGCTGCTTGTTTTATATATTAATGAATAATTTACAACAGATTAGGAAGAATTTAGTACGTGTCATCAAGAAAATATTTTTTCTTAAAATAAACTTATCTTAAAAGTGAAAAAGGAGAAATAGCTTCTCTTAGTGGAACCATTCCATTATCCATGAAGTTAGTCATCAGCAGCGTTGAAGCCTTTAAATTTACAGCACAAATTTCTGTTACTTTGAGCTACTTTAAGGGACTGGCCACTAGAGGGGGATAAAATATGAATTTTTCAACGGGTTTTGTAGCTATTTATTAAACATTGAAAGTGGAAATCCACATTCTCAGTAAGTGAGCTCTTGTTTAAACATTTTACCCTATAACATCCTTCTTACTTCTCTCATTTCATTATACATATCTAGTTGTTTTCTCATCTTCCTCCATGTTGCCTGGGTACCGGCAGGTGAAAAATCTGAGTGTACCAGAATGTGTCTGTTCCCAGTTTCTGTACATGACTTTACAGTGGTACTAGTAGCAATGTGAATTGGTTATCAGGATGTCCTGCTTAGCTTTGTAGCCCAGTAATGATGTCAGTTGCACTGGACATGCTCCTATAGGACCAGTTTGTTCCATACAATCTCTTTAGAGATTTTTAGTTGCCAAACTCTTAACACCAGGCACGATGCTTTTTCAGGAGCCGAAATCTTGGTCAAATGTGTGGCTTTTTCACTGGAATGGCTCCGATAGAAGGCAGTCTCCCATTGCAGATTTGAAGCCCTCTAATCTAGTGGTGCTCCAGCATGTGGGCAAGATCTTGCCTGCAGAGCTGCCATCTGATTCTTGGGAGCTCCTCCCTGGGTCTGGAAACTTCATAGATTTCATAGACATTAGGGCTGGAAGGGACCTCAGAAGATCATCAAGTCCAGCCCCCTGCCCCAGGGGCAGGAAGTCAGTTGGGGTCAAAGGATCCCAGCAAGATAAACATCCAGTTGACTCTTAAAGGAATCCAGAGTAGGTGCTTGTACACCTCTGGCAGCAGCCTGTTCCAGGTCTTGGGGGCTTGGACTATAAAGAAGTTCTTCCTTATGTCTAGCCTGAAATGGTATTGGAGAAGTTTGTGACCATTTGACCTTGTCATCCCATGGGGCACTCTGGTGAGAAGGCATTCATTCCCCCAGTTCCTGATGTACACCCCTTATATACTTGTAGGCAGCCACCAGGTCCCCCCTGAGCCTGCGCTTTTCCAGGATGAAGAGTCCTGTAGCTCTCAGTCTCTCATCGTAGAGTGGCAGTGGGGGAGCAGTGGTAGGATACAACCTCGACAGCAGGGGAGTGGGGAATTGTTGCAGCCACAGCTCTCCTGCTGCCATATTTCTGGACCTTTGGAGAGCCCTGGGCTGGATGATGAGGCCCCTGCACATGCTGGATTGCCTCGCTCTAGTCTAAAGTGTATAGTTGCTTGAGTTTGACATTACATAGTTGTAAGGAGCAAAACTTATTTTGGCTGACGTATTGGAAATGACAGTGCTGTGGTTTTTGTTGGGTTTTTTTGACAAAAAAATTGTTATCCTGAGCCAGACACCTGGCATGTAAAACTTCGGTGTAAAATATTTAGTTTGGCAGTGTCCTAAGGAACTGAAAACAGTTTTATTGTGGAAGACATGAAGCAGACTTAACTGTGTAGTCTTTCTGAAATTGTGATGGACACTTGGCAGAGTTTTGTATGTACTCCTTGGTTATCTAGACATTCGTGATGGATCCAGAGCTAGGACAGTCAGGAGAGCTGGTTAGGAAACAGTCAGCACATCCTAAGTCTCTTGAAGATTTTAGTCTAAATCAGGGGAGAAAGTAAACAAGCTTAAACTCATAATTCTCCAAAATGTTGCTGTTATCTGCTAGTTTGGGCCCAGGCACAACGCATTCCAGTTTTTATGAGAGTTCTTATGTGCCACATCATGTGCCTAATTAGCTGCATTCTTTTTGATTGTTTGGGGGATGAGGAGGTCTGAATTCTGATCTTAACTACTTATCGTGGCTTTGAGCGAGTTATCCAGCTGCAGGCTTTCTCAAGTTTGGAAATGGAGGTATCCAGAATTAGGGACCACTTCAGAAAATATTTGCTTAGCGTAGGTTGTTTTCCAGTATGTAAAGTGGGTATGACACTTCCTTTTCCAAAATGTTTTGACTGTTACCAGCAATCTAGACATTCAGTAACATGAGGAAGAGTCTGCAGACCTGCTGCTCATTAGGTATAACATTATATGCCTTTGCCCTCTGAGAGGTAGGGGCAGTTAAACTCCTCTTGGTTTTTGAGTGGCATTAAGGTTTCTCTTCTGTTCCCAAAAAGGCAGGAATGGTAGAAAATAGGTCCTCTCAGTCTATTCAAGTATTGGAGATGTCTGAAATGAGTGGTTTAGATTTTCTGATCTTTTGCTATACAGAGAATCTTTTTGATTCTTAGCAATTCCTCCCCTTAAGGGGATAGTTCTTTGCATTCTTAATTTTTTTATCTATATGTTGGATAGTTTCTTCCTCTTAGACCTATTATTTCAGGCTATTTGGAGAATCAAGTATATATCTCTCTGAGGCTGGTTGTAACAATGCCCTCTAATTCTTCAATTTCCTGGTCCAGGCACGTATCTCATTTAAGTCTGGACACTACCTTACAACAAAATGTGGACCAGTTTCTGTTGCAGTGACCCATCAAGGGGACACTGCAAGGCGGAAGACAGACGGCTAGTTCTAAATGTGTAACCCCATAAAGGGTGTTGATGAGGAGGGAGTTTCCGTCTCTGGTTGTATGAGTGAAGTTTACCTGAAGCTGTTACTGATGAATAGAAAAAACAGTTCTTATTTAAATCTGAAAAAGAATCTTATGATTCATACAGGAGCACTTTTTTTCATTTGTCATTTGTAGGGGTTTATGCTTCCCTCCCACTTCACATTTTTTGTCTGCGTTGATTATACCTACTCACGCTATCTTTTCTTCCACAGTTTCCCGACTGAACTGAGAAACAGTCAAAATAGGCATTTTGTTTCTTCTCCAGGCTGGCTTCAAGCTTGAGAACACTGCTGTATTGGTTTGCTCTAGCATTTCTTCCAGGACTGGAAAAATTGTTTAGGGATGCACCGCTAAAGATTTTCTTGGCTGATACTGACTTATTAACAGTCATATTGGCCAATACCTATCCAATAACTAATTTGGTTGCATGTAATGCTGGAGGCTGCTGGAAAGCACCAAAAAAAAAAGTTTCAGTACTTCAAAATGTACTAACACAGGGGTTGTCCCCTGCGGCTGTGCATACCCCGGGGGTAGTTGGGAAGGCCCAAGGGGGTATGTGGCGGTGATGTGGAGAAGTGAGGGTACTTGGGAAGTGGCAGTGCAGAGGGCAGGGCTGCCACTGCCACCCATCACTGCGTTGCCACTGCATGACATTTTCCCCACGCCCAAGTATCCCCACTTCTCCGTGCCACCAGCTTCACGTCCAGCTGGCTGGGGGGGAGAGGCGTGTTGCTGGTGGCCAGCTGGACGTGAAGCCAGTGGTGCGAAGTGGGGGGTACCTGGAAGCAGGGGGCGGGGCTGCTGCCTCCATCCATCACTCGATGCCACTGCTGCTGGGCATTGCACGCTGCTTTCCCGTACTCAAGTATCCCCGCTTCTCTGCGCCACTGGCTTCGCTTCCGGCCAGCCAACAGCCTTCCCCAGTGCACGGCAGTGGCATGGGGAGCTTGTATGCAGCAGCCACTTCTGCTGCCATCTATGCATTCATTGCCACCGCCACGTGCCACAGTTTGCATGCGAAGCTGGTGGCATAGAGAAGTGGGGGTATTTGAGCGCAGGCAAGTGGGGTGGGGCCACTGCTGCCATCCATCACCCTGCCACTGCCAAGTGCTGCTTTCCTGCACCCAAGTATCCCCGCTTCTCCGTGCCACTGGCTTTGCATGTGGCCAGCCATCAGTGTCAGTCCAGCCATATACGTGGCGGCAGCACTGAGTATATAGGTGGCCGCTGCGTGCGAGTTTCCTGCACCACCACCACGTGCCGGGGGGGGGGGGGGG
>NW_017729032.1:96797775-96808971 GCF_001723915.1 Gavialis gangeticus
GGGGGGGGGGGGGGTGTTGCTGATGGCTGGCCAGTCGGCTGGCCGGCTGCAAAGCTGGTGGCACAGAGAAGTGGGGATACTTGGGTGCGGGAAAGCAGTGCCCAGCGGCAACAAGGAGTGTATAGATGGTGGTGGCAGCCATGTGTGAGCTTCCCGCCCTACCAGTTCCGCATCTGGCTGGCTGTCAGCCACCCCCACCCCCTGCTCTGCATCCAGAAGCGGTACCCACCAGAAGAGGTACCCTGCTTTAAAAAGTCAGAAAGACTATATCACTGCTACCCCTGCATCTAAGGATTTGGTGACCTGGTTGTAGAAGGCCACCAGGTTGGTCTGACAGGACCTGCCTCTAATAAACCTGTGTTGATTGCCCTAAGCATAACCTCCTCTGCTTGCCCCTCATGGATATGTGCCAGAATAATTCTCTCAAAAAGCTTACCCAGAATCGAGGTAAGACTGGCTGGCCTGTGGTTTCCCAGGTCCTTCTTCCCATTTTTGAAGATGGGAACCACATTGGCCCTCTTCCAGTCCTCTGGCACCACACCAGAGCACCACGAGTGCTCGTAAAGCTGTGCCAGGGGTCCCACAATGACCTCAGCTTTTATCAGTGCTGATCTGATATGCAGTCAGTATATCAGTGCACCTATAATTGTGTTTCTTTAAATAAAAGCTGAAATCTTTAAGTGCAGCATGTCAGAGAGAAATTCTGTGGTTATGGAATATACCAGTCATGACTATTAGGAAAGGTGTTGCTGTTTACATTAATATTCTTTTTTTTTTTTTTAAATTTAATGGTAGATGAGGCATTGTGTTTCTTGAAAGACAAGGATTCTCTGTAGCAATATAACCTTACACTAATTTTCAGATGCTTTATTCAGATCATTCTTAATATATAAATTTTTAACTTGTATATTTGCATGAAGACTCTCTTGATTTTTATGTTTGTTTCAAAAATTTAGTTTCATTCTTGCTATTCTGTAGACTTACTCATGGTCTAAAATGTACTCCTCTGCCAAGCCATTCTTTGTGTAGGTCACATGTTAACTAAAATAGAGATGCCTGACAGTAGTACTGTGCTGATGGTTGTGGTGTTTTTTGTTTGTGTTACAGGCACCAAGTTTAGATGAAAAAGTAGATCTTCACTTTATTGCATTAGTGAATGTAGGCGGCCATCTGTATGAATTGGGTAAGAACACTTTCTTTCATGTTTCTCTTGAAACAGATGCAAGTGGTAATCTTGTAATCTGTAATAACATTAGAATGTGAAATTACAATAAGTAATACGATATTGGTTTAAAATGGACTCAGGTTTGTCTTTCTGGCAAATAAGTAAACTCATCCTGTTAATTTTTTTTAAGAAAAGTGTTTATTTGATATGAAGATATCATTAAATTACCGCTGTACTTTACAAGACCAGGAATCAAAATGCCAATGCTGTAAGATATTTTCTTAATTGAGAAAAAAACTTAAAATTATGATATTACTGAGAAAAACACTTGGTTTTTTGGTTTGGTTTTTTTAACTTCAGTTAAAGGGGTTTTTTCCTGGTTTCTTGGAATAAGCGACTGAATTATTTCTCTGACTATCTGTTGCATAATACAAGATAGATGTAGCTTAAAGCCATGATACTAATACTATCAGCCAAAATGAGAATTATTCACAAAACAAGTACAAGTAGCATACCAGGAATTATTAATGTGACATTCAGTTATGGCAGACTGGCTTTATTTTAAAGTACCTTTTTCTGCATAGTATTCTGAATAGCAATAAAACATAATTTTGATCTGATTATTAGCTTCTGCATTTGAAATATTCTGGCAATTTTGCTGCAGATGCAGCCGTACAAAGTTCTGCCGGGATTCTTTAATACTCTTAGTTTAATACTTGTTGCTGGGCAACCAGCCTTTCATTTCAGACGCTTCAAAAAGCTAGTTTGAAGCAGTGACTTGAAACCAGCTCTTAGTTGGAAATGGAGTAGAATAAAGACTCCATATCATTCCCAGTATAGTGCATTCCCCACCACTTAAAATGCCTATGACTAATAGAGGTAGCTATTTAGGCCCCTGGCAGATGTTTATTTAAATGCACGATGGGATTTGAGGAATTTTATCCCAGATTCCAAAAACTGTGTGTCCTGCCATGCCAAACTTCCAAGATGTAGCCTAGGAGGACATGTGATTTTTGGGGATCTGGCATAAAGATTTCTCTGGTCCTATCCAGACTTTTAAAGTCTTGGTTGGCAGCCTAGTACCAGATAACTGTTTGCTAGTGCTGGGCTGCCAAGCACAGCTTTAAACTTGCTAGCAAGGAGCCTAGGATTGCTAGCTCCCTGTCACCCTCCCAGACCTTTAAAAGCCATGCCCAACAGATGAGCATTGGGAACTGGTCCTAGATATTGGGCTGCCCAGTATGACTTCTATACTTGCTGGCATGCAAGGAGCCCAGCATCTGAGACTGCCTTCTCAGTTTTGGGCTCCCAGTGGGAAATTTAAATGAATTTGCAGGCAGCCCTGCATCAGAGATTAGCTCCTGAGCCCAGTGCTCTGAGCACCTTTCAACATGCCATATGTATAAATTGAAAGTGCAATACAAACCAGTGACAAAGATGGTTTACATTGCATCATGCTTTAATTTGAATATGTGGCATGTTACAATTTATCACGTTTAACATGTTAATCACACAATAAAATAACACCTGCCAGGGATTTTATTTCTGGCAAATATCCCAAGCAATTTACTACCCCTGTAGATCTTAGTTATAAAGTCATCACTTACCCAGTTTTAAGAGTGCCAGCTATTTCCTAGTAAATTTGTTTTGCTTGTCTGGTTCACTGCTGATACCAGTTGTAGTTCTACGATTTGACTTGCATGTAGCAGTTAGCACAACCCACCAGCCATAAATATCATTGAATTTACTTTATTATTGTATAATGCCATATACCACTGCAATTAATAAAATATTGAAAATGAACACCTAATTTAACAGTATTTTTAAACTGCACAGATTAGAGTCTACATATATCAAGGACACTTGAGATGGACTATTATTAAATAGCATGTCTCATTCATGAGAGAGAATTTCTAAACTGTTTCATAGTGGGGTAAAAACTATAGAATGCAATTACCATATCTACTCAGTTCTGAGTAAATTAACATGGGGAAAAGCCCCTCATCTTAGAATTGAGTACGAGGACGCTGGGGAACAGGTGCTGCAGTGCCTTGGGTTTCAGCCCCTACCTGGAGTTGGGGCTGCAGCTGCTGCTGGTGCTGCATCCTCCTGCCCACTTCTGCTTGCTGTCATCTCCTACCTTCAGCCTCTTTCTCCCCCTTTCAGCCTCTGTTCCCTTACCTTCCCCACTCTTCCCTTCTTCCCCCCCTTATCTTTGCTCTGTACTGCAAGCTGTGTCCATACTGTAGCCTAGAGCACTGAGCACAACCCCAGCTCGGCCTGTGCAACTGCTACAGGGTCAGACTGGGGCTAGGGAAAAGTACTGTGTCATCAGTTTTTGCCTGCTCTGACCAGCCTGTGGACCTTGGCAGGCAGAAAGCTGGGGGGAGAACCACAAGATCGTGAATGCTTGTGCTTTTGCCACGGAAAACCATGTTGTTTATATACAACTGAAATACAAATGTTGTGCCAGAATGAACTTAAAAATTCAGTAGTTTGCAAAATACAGTGGCATTCAGTTCTGTTTCTTGGAATGTGTTTTTTCTTTATCTTCATTCCTGCAGTATAAAAGAAGATGGTCATTAAAGTAAAAATAACGGTTTTAATAATACATTTCAGAAGTGTAATTTTAGGGATTTTTAGGTCAGTTGTAGTTTAGAAGTGCTGCCAAGCTTAGTGAAATTATGGTATATTAATACTTAAAAGAGAATTTGGCCTGGCAAGATCATTTGGCCCCTGGCAGAAATGAGAGAAAATTTCATGTTTTGGTATATGTTTCAACATCGAAGTTCTTCAAAAGTAAGTTGATATATTTATAGAGTAACAAGTAAAAATATTTGAGAAGTACTAAACGTAAAGGGTATTATTATGTAGTCAGTGAAAAATTAAACTTCTTTATAGTTGCCTTTTTAGATCATTTCTCATATAGGGCTAGGTTAGTATTGCACACTTGTCTAAGTTAAATTGTTAGTATTACTTTTATCATGTCATGTGACTTGTATCTTTTAATTGAGGGTAATATTTAAGTTATTTTGCCTTTGATCCCTTCAGAATTGGTGGGTCTAAATCTCTCTTCAGGGCTCCTAGAGGAATACTATTTTAACTTGTCACAGATAGTTTCAGATCTCTTGTTCTCTCTTACTAAGTGCCTTGGATATCATCTACATTTTTCAGGCGTATATGTACACATGCGCACGCTTTGTCATTTTACTAATTGTTTGTAATACTGTATTTTTGTTGAAGCCAACATAATAGGAAAAGTATTAAGGTGCATTACCATCTAATCTAAGCAAACTAATTGTGTTAACATATGCCTACTGAGAAGTGATTATTTTAAATGTTCAAGTGTACATTCTGGAAAAAATGACAAGCTTTTCAATCTTCGGTTTGCAATCTCCTGTAATCTCTCATGTTTCAACAGATGGACGCAAACCATTTCCAATAAACCATGGGCAGACAAGTGATGACAACTTTTTAGAGGTATGAATACAACCCACCCAGCATAAGTTTAGTGCATTTAGATCATTATCTACTTGTGTATGATCATATGAAGGGAGGCAGAGAAAACAACCTGTACTCAGAACTGAGATGGGTGTTCATGAACTCCCATACAAATGCTGCTCTGTATGAGAGAGCATCTTCCTATGGTTGCTTGACCAGGAACACTAAGTGACTATTACACCAGCAGCTCAAGCTGCATTTTTTATCCCTTATTGTTATTTTCCTATACCACTGTTGCTTGCAGGCTATGTGCAAGGAATGGGGAGTTGGTCTTTGAGAACTTTTGAGCAAACACTTAATATTCTTCCCTCCTTTCTCTCATTTCTTTTATAGTTAATTGCTATGCTGGACCGTGGTTACTCTTCCAGCACTTTCTCCTTTTGCCCTTCTCACCAGCACCAAAAACACCTGTTTTTATTCCCTGTGGCTGTTTTTTTTTTTTTTCTCTTCATCATGTTAGCTTATGGCTGCCTCTGTCAGAAGCTGTTTTATTTGAAAAGGGAATCCAAAAAGAATACATTTAACCTGGAAAATAAACTCCTCTGTCATCCGCCCCCCGCCTTCCCAATAGGAAGGTATTGTCTGGGAGGGGGAGAGCTAGGGCCATGCATTGGGGTTTGACCTTTATGTTGGTCAGTCTAGGTTAGTTTTAGGGAAGGAAAAGGCTGGAGAGACACAACCTGTCTCTTTAAGAAGTAACTACTGATGATATAAAACGACATGAAATCTGTGCCTGATAAAGGGAAAAGAAAATACTGCTAACTTGTTCAGATTCTTCATTCAAGTTTTGTAGTAAATATCAAGAGCTGTATTGTGCCCTGTGCCAAAATGCAAGAGTTATTTGAAGTCCTCCTTTTGTGCAATAAATACAGCTGGTAATATTGCTTAGATTGCTCAATTATATTAATAGACAAAATGTAAGTTTCTAATTACAATAGTGTTAATAAAAATGGATAGTTCTGTAGAAGTTCATCTAGAATACTGTGTACAATAACATGAATTTAAGAATCATAAAGTTAACTACTACACTGTTTATTCTCTGAATTCATTTACTTGGGAACGGGTAATAGTATCCTGCATGAAATTAGAACAGAAATTATTTCCAAATCAGTTTGATACACTGATAAGGTTTGTGTAAAAAATGGAAGAATCCTATATGGAGATAGCTTGTATAAAATGGATGAGGTGCCAATTTTCCTTTTTTCATACAATGAGAAATAGCATAATTCCATGTTGTTTGTTTATTTTTTAAATAGGATGCAGTAGAAGTTTGCAAGAAGTTCATGGAACGGGATCCAGAAGAATTAAGATTTAACGCAATTGCTCTGTCAGCAGTTTAAATTATCCTAATTGGAAAAACTTGTCATTAATGTATTGTAAGAAAATAACTCTTGCCATATGTTAATAATACAAATTTTGATACTTTCCTAACATGTTGACAAACTGTACCACATGTGGAATAAACTTTGAATTTATCCTTTATTGTCTTACTTAGTTTCGGCTGCAATTGTAGATGGGTACTCTCACTGCCCCCACACAGGTGTGTGCACACATGTACATTCTCTGAGCATATATTCATGCATAAGACTTTCATCTCTGGGTTGTTTTGGAATAACTTCCTATGAGATTTCATCTTAGACAATCACCTAAAATGAATCATTAGCTAAGTTTTATTGTGAGGAAAATAAGCTGAATATCTATAAACTAATGCTGGTAGAACTAAGGCTATATCTTAGAATCTTGCATTGGATATTTGGGCTGACATGGTGATGTATGGTATTTCTCTAAAGTGAAAGGGGTGATGGAAAAATAATAGTTAACTATCTCTATTTCTGTGCAACAAGTCCAAAAATGTATTGTACATTTGTAGAAAGAATCATAATATTCATGATTTTCCTTTCAGAATCGTTGCTGGCTTGTACATTTATCATCCAAGTAGATATTACTTAATGCTGTGTGAAATGCTTGTTTTTTCCTATTGCACGGGGTGTTTGTTACTTCTAACTTCCTTCAACAGTTTTACTCTTCAAGTGAATTCCAGTGATAGTGATCTCATGGTTTAGGATAGTTTTGAAAACTGTTTTCTTTTGTATAAGCTGAGTTTCTGCAGTTGTATCCAAATGGTGCTTGGAGATGTAGCTAATCAGCTTTGCTTCCAAAACAGAACTGCTGGCAAAGTAAACTAATCCTTCAGTGGTGTCCCAGCAGGTATATGCTTTCTCTCCTTTAATTGTAGCTGCAGGTACTGTGAGTGGATTGCTCCAGGAGAAATCTTTCTAGCTACATCCTCTTTCGTCACAGAAAGAAACAGGCCTGGGAATCTGTCTTATCACTTACCACCATCTTTTCTCTCTTAAATAAAAAGTCAGAATGTCTGTCTAAAGATGCCACCTGGAGAGCTGTTAGAACAAGTGACAACTATTACACATGAGCTAGTTGGAGGGGGAAAGGAAAAAAATCAAGATGTTAATGAACTTCCTTTTTTCCCACCTGTTTGGGGTAGAGGGTGCACTTTATCAGTGGAACACAATATAAGGTTGAAAAAACCAACACTGAAGAAAGTTTTCTTTGTATCTGTACATGGATAGAACATTGCAATAATCACCAGCAGAGTTGAAAGTGCTCCAATTTCATTAAGAGGAATTTATTAAGCAGGACAAGCTGTGCTGTCTTTGCATTAATATCAAAGGATCAAATAGAAATCACTAAGATTATAAGTGGCATACTATATTTTGTTAATTCAAAAATAGGATAATTTTACAAGGGATGATGGTTTTATCACTGTAAACAGAAAAGAAAGGGGATAATCTCTAAATGTTTTAGTAATAACGCATAGTTTAACTAGCAATGTTTTCTTAGAGCTATGTGACTTATGTGTTTAAGCTTGCATGCCTTAATGAGCAGCTTATATAGGTACATCAGCTGCCTAATGAAGCTTCACCAATGATAATTAACTGGTGTAGAAATAGTTTAGAGACTAATTTGTTTTTCAGTTCCAGTGAAAAAGTCTGACTGCTGATTGTGTTCTAAATGTAAGAATACTGGGTTTATTTTGGAAAACTGGCAGTTGGGAATGCCTTCAAATTTAAAACACTTTTAAATATGTCTTCACCAGTCTGAGAAGACAGACTCATTTTATTAACTTGGCCAAGTAAAACAACTTTCCACTAATTTGTATCACTTAAAATAGTAATTTCTAGTATACCTTTAACAAAAATAGTCCATGTTTGTGAAAGCAGTCAAAAGTTAGAAAATGCCAGAAGTAAGGTTATACTAAAGATTTAAGAGTATACTTAAGCAATCTGAGGAGGGACAAAATTGATTGACTAGACCAGTGGTCTCCAAACTTTTTTGATTGCGCACCCCTATCAGTAAAAAATGTTTGAGCACGCACCCCCAATATATGTATATTTATGTAAATATAAATAAATAAAAGTTCTAATATTTTCTACCTGCACCCCAATGGATCGTCTTGCGCACCCCCTGGGGTGTGTGCACCCCACTTAAGAGGCCACTGGACTAGACTACCATAATACTTGTGCACGATGGGGTCAGAGATATGGTGATATTGGCAACCTTATTTATGAATATGAACCAGCATCTGATGAAGTGAGCTTCAGCTCTCAAAAGCTTGTGCTATTTTGGTAGATAGGGAAGGTAGAGGAGATTTGCATCTTACAGACTATCTATCTTCTACTTGACCTTAGACTAACATAGCTGTTTCACCTACCTTAAAATGGTTGCCCAACTTGCCACTGCCAAACTTTTAAGAGCTTATTTCTGCAATCCTACAGTTCATTTAATGCAAGGATTTTATTTTTTTTAACATAAAATTTGGAAATAAATTTAGTTTCATTTTGAAAAATTAGGAATATACATGGAATCATATTGACCCCTTACAAGATTTGTCAGCAGGGTTGATATTTTTAGTTATGCTGCAGTTTTATCATATGAGCTAATGGAGTAATAGTTAATGACCTTCTAGCACTCTTCTGTGAATCTGCCACAAGTGTGGGATGGGGAGACCCACACATTACCAGTAGTTTCATAGGAATGTGCTGACAAAGGAATGGTGAAATTTGGAAATAATGTCTTCAAAACTAGTTGCTTCTGGAATGTGCCTGTGGTTTTTCTTTTCTGTTCTGGTCATCTTCCCCCTTTCCTCTCTCTAGCAAACATAAGTTTTCTGTCCTCGCTTTATGGATCACATTCCTATCTTCCATAGGTTGTCTGAGGGTCAGCAGGGATAGCACTAAGAGCACTGGAAAGACAGTCTCCCAGCTCTTGTTCTGTCAGGCTTCCACAGAGTGCCAGTTACCTTAAATCACACTTTCTGGGAAAGTCCTTCACCATCCCTGTAATTCCAGATTAAAGCATCCCCTGGCCTTGCAATTTGTCATGCAACAATGTTGAACCTTTTTTTTTTTTTTTTTTTTAAGTAGTTTTCATTTGTAAGCAGGTATGTGCCATGGATATTTTATATTTATAGAACTGTACATTGTGTCGTAAACAGTTGCCTGTAAAAACGATGTGAAATCTATCTTTATGACTGACAGTATTGTACTAAGTATTTAATACAGTTATATATCGAAGAAATGACAAAAGCCTTTGTTTAACTCCATCCTGGGAAGGCTTAGCCTTGGGGTGGAATATAGTATTTTACAATGATTACTGCTATTCTTGCCAATAATGAATATCAGAGACTGTGATTCTTCTGTTATTGTCTACTGTTGTTATATCAATAGAAGAGAACATTATACTATTCAAACTGGTTACTTTGCTGTCAGAAATATGATCTGTGTGGATGGAAGCTAACTTAATATCCTTTCAAAATGACGTGCATTAAAAATTCAGTCTGTTTGCACTTTATATATGAAATCAGTGAAAACCATGACAATGCAGACAACTTTTACCAGCATGTTTTTATGACAAATATTCCCACATGATTTAAAATGGTGAAAAACCACAAATGATTCCTGCCAAATAATAAACCTAACTGCCTTAAATGGAGTAAAACAAGCCTACCCAGAAGATAGCATGGACATTCAGTAAACTATTTGATTTGCTAATGCAGCATAATATTTTATGTGAACTGTTCAGTAGATTGCTGCATTAGCAATTAGAGTGAAACCTCTCAATCAGTGGTGGGAGAGAGGATGCAGTAATATAACAAGGAGTAATGCAATCTTCTTTCAATGTGGAGACATACTGTGCAAAAAGCCAGGCATTTAGAATACAGTTTAAGACTGTCTTAATCCTAAGAGAAGCTTACGTCCATTACTGTATGTGCCTTCAGACCTCCTTCCTCTCCCATATTTATCACTGTTGGAAGTGATGAAGTTCAAATATTAGATCAGTATGTCCAGTGAAGTGTGCAAATGCAAGACTTGTGGGATGCCATTTTCATTATCTTTTACCCTGCTTATGCCCAACACACAAAGTTCTGCATTGATCTTGGAGGAAATAAAACTGCTCAGTCTTCTTGAAGCCAGTGGATGGGGAAATGGTTAGTGGCTGAGCTGTTATCTGACTATGGAGCACAGATTAGCCACACTTGACCAAGATTAGAGACTTAATATGAGAAACTTGGGAATCTAGGACTGCTACCATCTTATTTCCGATAGGTCACAACACTGAATACATTGCAAACTTTTACTGTATGGAGTCAGTGGTAACTTTCAAGTTTAAATGCTTTGGATTTAGGGGCTCCATGTTTGCAACGCTTTCTCTTTGCCTCGCTTTTTTGATATTACTCCACATATGTGTTGTAAATAGAGAAGAAAAGTGTCTGGATAAATGAGGCAACAGCATGTACATGAAATTTCCCCTTAGAAAGCCCATAGTCTGCATGTAGAAAAGCTGAAGTTTCTTCAGACTACCAGAGGCTTTATTCTGTGAAACAGTATTGCACACTGAGATTGTAGCAGCTTCATCCCTTTAATGCTCACTGTTGGTAGCTTAAAATGGGTTTTTAACCTCGTACTCGGATGGAGCTACCTACAAACAGCTCAACATAGTGCAAGCAGACCCTGAGCTATTTGTTTTCCTTTTACAATTTCCTACAACTATAGTTAATGACTCCACAGGCTGAAGCAACTTCTGGCTAGTTCTTTCTCTGGTCCTTTCTACGGTAGGTGAGCTAAATGACATCACTTCACATAATTGATTCGTCCATGTTGCTCTGGTTCTATCAGTTACCTGTGCTAAAGTTTTGTTTCATGAGTAATCTTTTTCCTGTTAGTTTATTGCAAGTGCAATAAACCTCTTGCACCATCTAAGATTCCTGCATGTCTAAACTGTTTCTGCAGTGTCTTATTAACGTATTATGATTGGAACAGGGCTGCTTTATGCCTCATAAAATGGTAATCCAGTTCTGTGGTGAAGGGCTAGATACTCTTTCAGAGAGGCTGATAAGCAGAGATCCTGGTTTTCTCTGATTTTAAAATAATCCTCATTTTTGGCTATAAAAGTCACCCAAAATCCACGTTTTTCCATGATTAAAATGAAACACCCCGTGTGTGTGTGTGTGT
>NW_017729032.1:96809136-96809930 GCF_001723915.1 Gavialis gangeticus
TGTGGGTGTGTGTGTGTGTGTGTGTGTGTGTGTGTGTGTGTGTGTGTGTGTGTGTGTGTGTGTGTGTGTGTGTGTGTATTGGCATTTCATTTTAATCACAGGAAAATGTGGATTTTGGGTTACTTTTTATAAGCTGAAAAATGGGGATATTTTTATCAGAGAACCAGGATTTCTGTTGATAAGGAGAGTATATCAAGGGGAGGGGTCTGTTTTGCCAATGGAGAACAAGCACATGTGATATGAAGGGTAGCTTCAGTTGCAAGAATGTAAGACTACCTTATTAACAGAAAATTTGGAATATAAAATCCGTCTGAACAAATGAACAACACGGTGGCCAAACATGTTCATAAGTAATCTGAGCAATAAAAGACCAATGAAAAGGTTGTTAGATGTATACACTTTCAAAGGAGACTACTAACTTCTTGAGTGTTCACTACCGGTCACCTAGAAAGGGGGCTGATTTCTACAGGATAGCTATTTACCATTCTGAGAAGAGAGACCCATTTTGAGGCTTCTCAGATTGTGTATTACAACATGACTCTAAAACTTCTCCAAAACGTTTACATTTGACACTGATATCTTAAAATCTGATAACAGCTAGGGCAACATGGCACAGCATGGAAATGAATAGAAAGTAAACAGAACAAAAGTAAGGTGCCAACAACTGTCAGCCAAAAATATTGTTATCAGTAATGACTAGTAAAGAATGAGGTGAGCCATTGTAAGCAAATGGAGGACCCTTCTGGATGTAGACAAAATAGAAATTTCTCTTAAAAAAAAAAAAAAAAAAAAAA
>NW_017729032.1:96810290-96812592 GCF_001723915.1 Gavialis gangeticus
TTTAAAAAAAAAAAAAAAAAAAAAAAGCCATGTACCCACCCAGGACAGACCTTTCTAGTAAGGACCCTGAACTACTAACCTTACTTAAATGGGAAAAATGTATAGACATCAACATTTTGTTTATCAGTGCCTTATTTTTCCATTAGAGCTCCAATCTTAATGTCTTTTATGTCACCGTGTAACCCCATGAGAAATGTTTCCTGCATGTTTAAAATGCTGATCTAGTTAATATGCATGTATCAAACACTCTAGAGAGAGGGGCATATTGCATTTATAATTATGATCTAATTTACTTTCACTACAATTGGTCCACAGCCAAGCTAATATAATTATGAGGTAAAAAAGTTTTAAGAAACAGAACTTATCTACTATGAAATCCAAGATGCAACAAATGGATAGCTACTGTGCTTTTCCAGCATAAGCAAGCAGGCATACTAGCTTCTTTAACACACCAATGATTAAAAATCCAGGAGAATAAATTTCAGCAAGGGTGTTTGGAATTTCACTGTCTTCTGCAATGATAATCTGGTGCATCCATTATTCCATTCACTTAAGTATGCTGCAAAAATGTTCTAAGAAGACGTTGTCTTTAGGTCAGGAACTATCAGCCAATCTGTTGTTTGTTAATGATTTAAAAGGAGTGGGGTGTGCTTAAATCGTTATCGTTTGGGCTTGATTTACATGATGCAGTCAAATGTTGCTGGACTTGCATTTTAGAAGCTTCTGGGGGAAAGATATAGGAAATACAAAGAGCATTCAAATTTAAATGTTGCTTATAGGAAAACTAGAAAGAAAAAAAAGTTATTGAAAACCACCAGAATGAGCATGTCTGTCTACCATTAAGATGAAGAAATAATGCATTTAAGGCCTCTTCTGGACATTATTTCTGTAGTTCTACAAAGTTTTTTAATGCTACAAAAAATGAAGAGCTATAGGTGGCCAGCACGTTCTAAACCCCATGGCTGGAGCACAACAGTTGTCACAAAGATGGTCTTAATCCAAGAGGCGATAAGGGGCTGTCCTATTCCTGTCCCAACTTCAAAGGGCATGTGGCTAGTCCAGCACCAGCGAGCAGTTCTCTGGTGCTGGACTGCCTGCACACACTTTACAGGTCTTAGCACCTGGGCAAGTACCCAAAAAAGTCCTGGTTAGGTGGTAAGGTTTTTGCCCCCGGCAGCATTAGGGATAGGATAAAACAGGCCTCCCTGAAAAATGGTCTAAGTGGACTGTAAGAGAGCCAGCCTCCCTTGCAGTGAGGGGTGGGGGGGAGGGCACAGCACTTGGGGACATCAGAGGTTCTAAATACTATGTCAGATGTTCAAATTAACCTGAGATGGGTACCTGCTACAAAGAAGTTCCACTTTTTAACAAGTAACATCTCTGAGATGGGTGTGCCATTTTTGCCACATGAGAAATTGCTTGAGTATTTGGCATGTTACTATTTTATAGATTTTTAGGGTTGGAAGGGACCTCAGTAGATCGAGTCAGACCTCCAAATTATTTATTTGACCTAACATTTGCCAGGGGCCTATAAGTCACAAAACTCTACGAGCAATGTTTTGTCTCCTAAGGGTAACTTAAAGATGTGCAACTTGGTTGTTTTCTGATGGGCATAGGACTCAGGAAAACGCTGCTATTTATGAATAGCATCCCGATGAGTACATGAGCTGAGGGGACAACTGGATTTGCATGTTGCCTTGCTGAAAAGGGAACAGCTTGGCTTGATGGAGTTGTTATTGCATGTGCTTGCTTGTTCCTCCAGCTAGAGATGAGAAATCAACATGCCTGCCTGCCATAGAAGGTGAGGAAAGCTGCAAACTGCTTGGTTAGGGGTAATCCCAGGTAAATCTGCTGTCTGAAGTTACCATAGAGACCAGGGAACAGCACTGTACAGTCAAACCACAGAAGTCACAAGCTGATACTCCACTGAGAGGGGTTTATTTCCCAGATTGAGGCTTGAATCTAGGAGACAGTGGGTACCTCTACACACAATGTTTACTATGAAGTTGGCCAGTTAGCTCTGCAGTAAAGTGTCAGTATTTACACATGCGCTCGTATTAACTCAGCCGTAGGATAGTACTGATTAACACAAGTATTATTCTATAGTGGGCTTATTTACCATTGCACGTGTAGATGGTGCTGGCTGAGGAATGAGGGTGCTACATCACAGAGCTGCGTGCTGCTTACCCCTGGACAAGCACCCTTATGTTGCAGCCCACCCCTCTGCAGCATGTTGAGCTGGGGGGAGTAGATTGGGGCTGGCAGCCTGACCCCTTGCCCCCCCCCCCCCCCCCCCCCCCCC
>NW_017729032.1:96812864-96824287 GCF_001723915.1 Gavialis gangeticus
CCCCCCCCCCCCCCCCCCCCCCCCCAGTGCCTTGCCAACTGTAGCTGCCCCAGCCGGGTGCAAAGTGATGTGGTCCTAGATGCATGTGTATAAATGCAGCATCTGGGAACAATAAACTCCAGTGTGTAATGTATTAATATGGACATGTAGATGTGCCCAGTGAGAAGCAAGAGGACAGATGGGAGGGAAAGGGGCAGGAAACATGGGGGCCAAATGGAATAATGGTTGTTATCATAAGTCAGGGTAGATGAGCAAAATAAGATATTTTAGAGAGCATCAGCTTTTGGGAACTGGGCCTCAGATCCATCCCCCACCCCCAGCTGCCTAACTTCAGGCCAACAAGCTGGCTCCCTTGCGCATTACCTTTTGCAATTCCAGAAGGAAGGCAGTGACCGGAGCCTCCAGCAGGGGTTCCTTTAGGCCAGCAGCGTTTCTCAACCCATGAGTCGCAACCCAAATGTGGCTTGCAAGAATATGTGAAAGGGTCGTGAACAAACTTTACAAATGGATTCTCCTTGAAAGGAGAAAAACATGGGAAGCCATGGCTTTTCCCTGGCATGTTGGCCAAGTTCCAGCCTGTGAGGGGCTGCTTGGGGCCCTACATGCCCCCCACACGCTGGGGGCAGCAAGTCGGGAGTGAGGGGCACTGGGCCGGGCCTGGCCATTGATGCTTACAAACAGTACAAAAAAGGTTGAGAGCCACTGCTTTAGGTGAGGGCTGCGGCCATAGGTGACTGGTAGGGAAGGCACGTGCCCCCCCCCCCGTAGGGCCATCTCTGCTGCCGGTGCTCGCCAGCTCCGTCCCCGCCACCGATGCTGCCGGTGGCGTCGGCGGGTGCCCTGCCCGCCCCAAGGGTTATTCTCAAATCTTACATGGGGGCTGTCATCTCTCGTGGGGGGCCCAGGGCCCTGAGCTCCCCGGGGCAAGGCCAGAAGAGCCCCCCGCGGGCGGGCAAGGCGGCGCTGCCCAGGTGCAGGGGCGGGGACTGCGCCTACCTGCCGCCAGGCGGGGCCGGGGCAGGTGGGCCGGGAGGGGAGCAGTCGACGGGGCGGGTTCGGAGACAGGAGCGGGCGGAGGCGGAGGCGGGCCCGGAGGGTAGTTGGTAGCAGCGGCTTCTTCAAATTCTTGTGGTTTCTGAGCCTCGGCGGCTCTGGGGAGGGAGCGAGAGAGGAGGGAGCGGTCGGCAGTGCTGAAAAGCCCCTGCGCCTCCTGTCTTCGCCTGCGCCGGCCGCGGCTGAGCTCTGTGTCTTGTCCACCCCCCAGTTTCCTGCCATGGAGAGCGGCGAGGAGCCGGCGGGCGGCTGCGAGGAGGCGTTTGCTGAAGCCCAACGCTGGGTGGAGGTGAGAGCCCCAGCATCGCTCCTAGCTTCGGGTCTCCGTCCTGCTCTGCCCGCCCGCCCTGCTTCGGGGGGCAGTCCCCAGCCCCTCCGGGCAGGCCTGAAGTCGCCCCCTGCCTTTCTCCTCCTTTCCAGCCCCTGCCAAGCGCCTGCCTCGGCGGGTCTGCTCCGCACACTTGCCCTCCCCATGGGGTAGCCGCCTCCTGTGCTTAGGAGGGGGCATTCGAAGTTGCCCCGCTGCTCGGAGTGTCTCCCCTCAAACTAATGAATTTGAATTCTCCCAGCGCTGCTTGCACCCTTTTGCCCGCCCCCCGGCTCCAGCTTGGACTCCAGGTGCCCCCCCCCAACTCCAGGAAGCCAAGATGACTGTGATTTCAAGCTCACCCTGTTGCTTCTTTTCTTAGGGCCTTGCTGCACTTTCCGCAGTGAGCAGCACAAGCGTTGATTGTTGGTAGTAGGGTTCAGATTAGGGGGGCACTTGGGAGGGGGCTCTGAGCTGCCCCACAAGAGACAAGAGTCCCCTCATAAGATTTCAAAATCATGACCCCGGGGAAGGGAAGGTCTCCAATTTTCGTAGGGCGTTGTGATGGGCAGCCCAATTTTTATTTATTTATTTATTTTTTTACAGACACCACCCCCCCGTGTCAAAATGTGATTTTAAACCCTGGGTGGAGCTAGTTTGGAGCAGTCACACCCTTAGTCTAGAAACCTTCCCAGACTGCCCCCACACCTGCACAGCTCTGACTTGCTGCCACAGGCCTGGTGAGCAGGGGCAAGGCGGAGGAAGGTGTGTGAGTTGCCACCGTGGGGCTGGTGAGCCAGGACAGGCTTCTGTCTCTGGGCAGGGGTCTGAGAGATCCTGGAGGACTTCAACTTGGGAGGCACAGCTATGAGGAGTGGCTGCACCTAAATGGAACAGGAGCTGAGTAGCGCAGAGCAGGGATAATCCTGCCCTGGAGTGATGTAACTTCAAACTGCATAATGAGTGCTTTAAAACCACTTTAAAAGCTGTGTTAATGTGTGGCCAGTCCAGGGGTTAAAAGCTCCAAGAGCTGCCCAAAATTATTGTGTAACAGGGGTCATTCAAAGCTGCACAACTGCTTTAAGTGTCTCCCTCCAAATTAAAGGCTCCAGAGGGTTAATTTTCCAATCACTGCTTATACTCTCTTACCATTCCACAGACTATTTCCTTGGTCCAGCTCGGATCCAAGGTGTTTTCTTTTTTCTCCTCTGAAAGACTCCAAGAAGCTGAGAACTATAATTTCAAGCTCTGCCTGTTGCTTCTTTTCTTAAATTTTAGTTAATCTATAAATAACAACCTGCTCTGTTTGCCTAGCTTCTATGCAGACTGATGCCTCATGGCCTGCCTATGTGTTACTGCACAGACTGAGATTGGCAATACATGGATGAGGAGGGTTTGTTTAGCAGGTGTCATGGAAGGTGCACATTATGCATGTCTTGCACACAAGTAATGTTTGATTAGTTGTTGAACTAGATGACCTCCTGAGGTCCCTTCCAACCCTAATTTTCTATGATTACCATGAATATTAGTGTTAGAGTGATGCTGTAGTGCTGATAGTCCAGGAATTGTCCTAGAGGCAAGGATTTTTGTGTTCGACAAGCTTTGGAATGAAGCGTGAAGCTTTCAAGTTTTCATATTGACTAACTTGCTAATGTGTGAAATAGTCAAGTCGCATGAAATACATTTAAAAACTAATACTTAAAAACATGAGAGATTTAAGGCTTTGACTCCATTTTCAATAGTTGCATGCTATTAAAGATTAATTTCTCCTCTATATGTAATAATTTAAAGATGTCAAATATTTTAAGATTATGTACATCACACATTAAACCTGGTAAATTGCCACACATGCTCTTTAACGTTTTTGCTTTTCAAATCATAAATTGTCAAGAAAACATATTTAATTTTTCCCTTTACTAAATTGTTAAGACTTGAGTTCAGGGTTCTCTGTTTCTTTTGCAAACCATGCTCCTGTGCAAGGAGTACTCAGGGCTGTGGACTAAGAACCCAGTAAGTACGTGAAGAGGAACTGTTGTTTTCATCCAGTTTGCACATATTATATTCATTTCAGGGCTTAAAAGACTTCGTTTCCCCTTTAAGTTATTTTCAATTTAGTGAAGTTTTCACTAGATAGCATTACATCATTTTCTTGAAAACACATTTGCAAACCTATTTTTAAAATGTCTTGTTTTTTCTTCCATTTACCATTGGCTGGCTGTACAACTCAAACAAAAGGTCTTCTCTTCTCCTGCCAGTAACACATAGGGAGAAGTAGTACTAAAACTATGTAAACGTAAAGTATTCATTGCTTTCTGTATAGTAGAAAAACAGACCTTTAAACTTTCTTTATATACCTCCTAATTTGTCTGATGTAATGTGCCAGTATTTTGACTGTGAATTACAAATGTCTTGCCAAGTTCTTCAAATTTAAAAATCTTATGCACAAAGATAACGATTTTTATTTTAAACAAAATAAAGTTCCAATACCCAAATTATATCCTGGCTTAAAATAAACACTCTCACCTGAGGCCAAAATATATAAACATATTGCTTTTAAAACAAATATTTGAATTTTAATAGTAGTGCATCTTTCTTTTGGTTTCCTGGCTTTAATAACCACTAGTTTCAAAAAAGTAACAGTCACTTGGTATTTAATTTTGGTAATATCAGTCTCTTTTTCTCTTAAATGTTAGCCCTGTTTAGTTTCCATATCAGAGAAAATGAAGACACTAATGTCTGCATTTGGTTAGGTTGAAGTTTTTTACAGGAAAAAAATGGCCAAGTCTGCAAAATTTAGTAAAAAAGGGCATTACAAACGTATTTAAAATTGCCATATGGATGTCAGTTGCCATTGGATCCTACTGAGTGGTCAGTACTTCTGCATATCAGGTTTCTTCTAAATATGGACATAAGGGTCTAAACTTAGGCAGTTCTGAAAAATCTTGCCAACGTCGGCTAACACTGGAGAAAGATGAAAGTATCGAAACATTAACTTGTATACTTTCAAATAAATGTATAATAAAGGGGGCGGGGGAGAAACTGTTTGTAAACTACAGCTAGTTGCCTTTTGTGAGAAGGTCTATGTTGGTTGAGATCTAAGTACTTCTATTTTTGGTTTCATCTTTTTTAGATGTTAGCCTCATTCCTTGCTTCATCCTAAATTTGCCAGTGGTAGTTGCACTAAGGGGAAGGGAAACTATGAAACCATGTTGAGATTACAAACATTTATTTTCTGCTTTTAGGTATATCTAAGACCTGATGCAGCGTTTCATGAGAATGAGTTACTGCTCATATACTCACTAACACAGTGGTTAAAGTGTGGAGACAGTTCAGCCATCTTCAGTACTTAGCTTGGGGATGTGTGAGACCTAGAGGTCTCTTCCCACTGCCTATTGAGTGGAGTTTGATCAGGGACTCCATTGTGAAGGGAAACCTTTCCTGAAGTCAGTTTTGTTGTAACTGGTATGCTTCCTCCCTATCCTCCCCCTGCCCCGCACAGGCTTGTTTGAAAGTAAATCTGAGCAGACACTTAAAAAAAACATTATAAACAGTACATTTGCTGAGAATGCCAACCTTGTTTTGTAAATGACATTTTAGCAAGTGCTATTTCCAGTGAGTTCCAGACTCTAAAGGAGAGATTTCAGACATAGCCCATGGGCTGGATCTGACATGCTGACCTGGGTTGTCTAGCCCACGGACTTCTGCCCTAGCTCTGGCTGTGCTGTGGTGGGAGTGTTTTCCCCTACCAGCAGCCATCACCCATGAAAAAGTAGTGCAAAGCAGCCCTGCTACTGTGGCCAGAGCCCTAGTTCTGTGCTTTCCAAGATCAGGGTGATTCTGGTCTGGGGAAGACCAGGAGAGCAGCCTGCTCATTCCTCCTGATCCTGCAGGGAGTGTAGCATATGGGGAAAGACTCCTTGTACCTGCCTAGACTGGACTATGGAACCTGGGGATCAGGCTCTTCTGCTCTGTTTGTGTTTTCCTAGAGCTAAGTGGAGGAAGCACTGGGGCAAAGCCCTCAGCCCCTTCCCCAAGCCTGGCAATTCCCAGCTTGGAAATTGTGTGATTACCTAAGAGGAGCTTGTGTCTCTTCTCACCCTTCCCCTCCTGGATCTGAGTGGGAGGGGAGAGAAGCAGCAAGTCAAAGTGCCTTGCATGGAGCAGCTGCTGCTTCTCTCTGCTGCTGGTTTCAGGGAGTAGAGCAGAGGGAGAAGTAGGCAACACCCTGCCAGCCTCTCAGTCCTGGTACTCCACTGTGAGAAGCTGGCAGGGGGGTCACAGGAATGTACCCTGCACTAGGCTCTAGGTGCTGGGGAGCTGAGAAGATGGAGTAGTGGGCCAGAGCTGCTGCCTGCTCAGCACACCTGGAACTCCTGTGTGAGGAGCAGCCACTTGGCTCTGCTACCCCAGGAAAAGCCTCCCTAAACCTGGCACCCCACTGGTTGGCTTCTCCTTGTCCCCCAGCTGTTCAGCTATGTGGCAGAGGTGGCAAATGAAACTGGGAGGGGTTCCCGGCACTCAGTACCCCATGCCAAGATGGGGGAGCAGTGCAGTAAAGCTGCTCACACTGGGAAAGAGGCAGGGAGCAGGTAGCACCTGTTCTTTCCTTCCCCCTCCCCTCTTGATCTATGGGATAGGCAGGATCAGCTGCCCCTTATGCTTTCTCCAGAGTGGTGACTCCAATCTGGAGAAGGCTAGGGAGCTTTTCCTCAAGCCAACTTCTCCTGGTCCCTGGAGGAGTTGAATCAGCCTGTGCCCCTGCAGAGTCTTTTTCTTGCACACAAATGCTGTATCCTTTCACATGTGCACACATACAGTGTCCCTGTAGGGTCACAGAGCTGGCTGCTGTCACGAGAAGCCTTAGCACTTGTGGCTGAGCTTCCGCCTATGGCAGGGGCGGGCAAAATATGGCCCGCGGGCCAGATGCAGCCTGCCAGGCCATTTTCTCCGGCCAGTGGAGCCCCTAAAATATTCCCCTGGCTACCTGTCATGCAGCCCTCAATGGCTTACCAAAACTCAGTAAGGCACCCTCCACCCAAAATAATTGCCTGCCCCTGGCCTGTGCCTCGTGGGCATCTGAAAAGGTGGGAATTTGGCCCTCCAACAGAATTCAGTTTGATGCCTCTGCTCTGAAGTGTTTCTTTGCTTGTCACAGAATTTTTAATTTCCAGAGTTGAAGGCTTAGTGCTGTATTACTTACTTTGCAGAAGAGTATAGGTGCTTATGAGCAAAAATGGAAACCATTTTCAAACATGCTTCTGCTGGCCAGTTTCTAAACCAAGCCTGAATAAAAGTCCTTTACAGACATTTCATAGCTGAGACTTCTGGAATCCCATGGCCCTGACAGTAACAGAAATTGCCAGTCAAGATTATACAGAGAGCAGTGGTTTTTCAACCTCTGGTCTGCAGACCCCTGCCTGGGGGTCTGCAGGCTGTCTAAGGGGTCCGCAAAAGATGACAATGATCAGACAAAAGTATGTGAATACCCATGTTTACAATTCAAAGGAGTCTGTACTTGCATTCAACATTTCCAAAGGGGTTTGCACTTCCATTCAAAATATTTAGGGGTCTGCAAATGAAAAAAGTTTAAAACCACCAATGTCAAGTGTGATTTATTTTATTTTTTTCCTTCATTTGTCACTTCAGTGGGGTAAGATGATGTCTAGTCAGAATCTAACATCTGTTGTTGAAGTGGCATACAAAATCTTCAAAATATTCTTGGTTTGTGGGGCAGCTATTACTAACCATGGTACTGTAGAAAATGTATGACAGAGCTTGAAATAGGACTGTTCCTGACGCCCACTTCTGTGTGTTAACCACAAACCATTCTTCTTGCCTTTTGAATGGGAAGCAATGCCTCAAAACATGAGAGCAGACTATGTATCTCTCTCTCTCTCTCCATTCTACCTGAAAACCATTCCTAGTGAATTTTAGTGTGTTTGAGGGGAGGCTGGCAGAGATATACTTACCTTCTTAGAGGATATGCCCCTCAGAGAGTCTAAAGAGAATGAGTAGCAGACATATTATGTTTAGAGAGAGCCATCTTGCTTGTATGGTTTTGATTTTTAAGTTTCATGTTTTAAGCAAGCTCAAATCTCCAGGTAAATTTCAGCCGTTTTAAATTATTTCCTAAAATAACTTGCAGTCTAACCAACCAAGTCTTGTAAGGGTCTAGTTGGAGGATCCTTGGGCCAATAGTGTTTAATTTTAGAATAGTAACTCTTTAGCTTCCAGTAAACCATACAGGTCTTGCTGGGATTTTGAGTTTGTTACAAGAAGTTGTTGGAGTGAAGTTATCTGGCCTGTAGGTGTCTCAAATGTAGCAACTCTGAGAGACCCACTTAAATGAAAAATGTGTTAGACATCTAATGTTGCAAAGTGTCAAGCAATCTTTTGTGGCCTTCCTAACTTAACCAATGGATCTAGAGGTCATAAATTTCACAACATGGTAATTTTTATAAAGTGTTTTTGATAACTGTCATCAAGGACATCAGACTTGTAATCCTAGCCAAGATATCAGTTGTCGAATTATTATTTTTCTTAACTTTTACAGGAGTGCTGCAGTGTAGCAAGAGAGAATTTCTTTTGTTGGCACTATTTAATAATGAAAGACAGATGGTTTACTGCTAGAGATTCTGGTCTGAAGATGAAGCTTCTTTGTATTTGTCAGATAACCCAAAAGAAACGTAGCGTTTGGTTGGAAGTTAAAGATCCCATTACCATTCATAACTTGCCCTGTCCAGTTAATGGAAACAGAATAAAATAGACTTTAATGAAGTGCTGTGGGATGTTGAGTGTTTGTTGGCTACTTTATTGGCTGTTGAGCTGTTGCATATTCTGCACTTTTCAGAGTTCAAACTTTCCTCTGCGATTTAGAAAACCACTAGTATATTTAAGTGCTGTCAAAGAAATTATGGCAGAGGCTTTTTTGGAAATAAATTTCTAATAAAAATCCTATGTATTTTGCTTGAGAGTTACTGGCAGGAAGAGTCATCCTGAAGAGAGAATTTCTTCTGTAGAAGAGACTGAGTTACTAAAATAACCCTCTGACTTGGGCACATTGTATAATGACTGAATCCAATGAAGTGGTTGTTTAACATGTGGTCACCAAATGCTTCTTTATGGAACATGTTTTAAAGTCTGCATGTCTATTGTATATTTTCATGGTTTCTGCCAATACAGCCAAGATGTCTAGCTGGGGTGTATTTCCTGTATTTGCATAGCAATCTTTCTTTGCAGATTCTTTTCAAACATGGAAATAATAACTACAGTTTTGTTCAACATTAGGCACAAATAAGCATGGAGATGGTGCTAGCTAACAAGAAGAGTATGGACTAGTTATTATGTTGTCTGATCATACTGAGTTGGTGGTTCTCAACCCCCATTAGACTCTGGCACCCTGGGAAAATGCCAGCTCCTAGTTTTCACTCATTTGTTAATTTCTGAAAAATAACAGAGCAGCTCTTATGTTGCAAAGCATTTGGAAAGACTACAGCAAGTTACAATGCTTTTGACACTGTGGATTCCTATCGGAAGCCTCTGGGTTTATTTTGCGGATCACATGTAGGTGTCTGCACACCTAACAGTGCTAATATTTCATACCACCCAGTGGCACTCTTAAAAGAACCTTATGGCACCCTCTCTGAGAACCTCTATACTAAGTTGTGCAACAGTAGCAAAGATATTTTGCTTGATTACAAATCAACATATGCCCAAATTGTGTATGAAGAACCAATCAATCTCCTAAACATTTTCAGAATGAAAACCACACAAATGAAAAGCAAACTGTATTTGTTATTTTGCTTGGACTGTATCTAATATTGAGCAGTCCTATAAACCTGTAAAATCTGGGTGGGCTTGTTCCTGGAGAACTTCCTTATGGTTTTAGTGCCAGAGTCTTGGCTAGGTTCTTAATGTCTGCATAAGGGATATATTTAAGCCTCCATTAAGTGAAAGCATCAGTTCTCTCTTTCTCTCTCTCTCTGTTCTTGGCAATGGGCCCTTGAGTAAAGCTGAAGTTATCTAATTAATGCATAAACATGAACGAGTTTTGCAACATACACACATCAAAGTAAGTAGTAATAGAAGTGAAAATTTAAAAATAATCTCTAACTTGCCACAAACTATGAAAATGATTTGTCTTCATAGAGCAAAGATGTTAAGAATACAGAGGTGTTTATACAGAAGTGTGGTAGGGGGAACAGCAAGATGAGTTGGTTTTGGGTATCAAAAGTGTGATTTGTAACATAAAATGTTAATGCTTTTCTCAGAAATTTGGATAACTCTTGATGCTTCATACTGTTCTGTAAAGTGTGTATATATAATCTTTTAGCTGAGTTTGCAGTGTGGCATATTTCCTTTTGTGTAATGCCTGCCTTTGTAACTTCTGGTATTATTCTCAAATCTTATGCAATGTTGGGGTAGTACTTTTGAAAGTGCATGTTAAGCTGTTGTATGCGTCTAAATGCAGGTCTTCTGCACTTGGTATATGTAACATTGTTTAGTAGTCTATAGACAATACTGATATTTAGATTTTTCTTTCCATTTTTCCCCGCTATGAAGTCATCTACTTGTGACTACCACCTATAGTCAGTCAGGGAGTTGCTAATACTTTGTTTTGCTCTGTCCTTGAACTGGGACTTGAACCCTTAATCAGCTTTATTGGGTCACTACTATTTTCTTTATATAGCACAAGAGTGAACAGGCATATATTGGCTTTTTTTCTTCATTAAACTTCTTTTGCTAAATGTCTTTTATCTATCAGGCACTTTTATTTATCCACAGAGTTAAAGTTTTTAATGAGCATTTGGGTGTACTATATTTTGTCTGTGACCTTGTTGAGCTTCAGAAAACACTTGGTTTTTATTGTGTTATAGAAACCAGACACATTCCAGCTGTTCCTTGTACCCACCACTCCCTTCCTTTAAACTTCCTTGTAGCAGTAATCTACCAGGGAGCAGGAGTAAAACATAAAAGTGAGATATATAATTGTGTAAAAGAGATTTGTTAAAGCCTATAAACGGGGGAAATACTTTATGTAACGTATTGTTATGGAAGACCTACAGCCCTCTTCATAATCTTATGCTACAAACTCTTCTGCATATCTATGTAAATATACCTTATACTGTTTACATCATCAGATCTGGTTTAGGAGCTGCTTCTGCATGTTGTCATTTTAAAAAAATATCTATATAAAAGTTGACTGATAAATTGACTTGCCCAATATTTTTTGGTCTCTTGATGTTTCAATCCTATAAGGAGTAGTGAATTTAGGTATTTACTGATGGTACTATAAGTTTTGAATACAAAGAAAAATCCATAAATTTTAATATCAGTGACAGTAAATTTGGCTTTTGGCACTTGGTTGTAAAAATCATATTTTTAGGAAATTGAGTTAAAACTTTTTTTTTTTTAAACTTTCACTATTTCTCACCTCGATCCTGGGTAAGCTTTTTGAGAGAGTTATCCTGGCGCATGTCCGTGAGGGGCCAACAGGGGAGATTATGCTTAGGGGCAACCAACACGGGTTCATTAGAGGCAGGTCCTGTCAGACCAACCTGGTGGCCTTCTACAACCAGGTCACAAAATCCTTAGATGCAGGGGTAGCAATGGACATAGTCTTTCTGGACTTTTGGAAGGCCTTTGACACTGTCTCTCACCCTGTTCTCATTAAGAAACTGGGGGACTCTGGTGTCGACACCTACACGGTCAAATGGGTCGCCAGCTGGCTGGAGGGCCGCACCCAGAAAGTGGTGGTGGATGGGTCATTTTCAGTCTGGAGGGATGTGGGCAGTGGGGTTTCACAGGGCTCGGTCCTTGGGCCCGCACTGGTCAATATCTTCATCAGTGACTTGGAGGAGGAGGTAAAAAACACCCTCTTCAAATTTGCTGATGACACTAAGATGTGGGGGGATGGGGGCACGCTAGAAGGGAGGAATAAGCTACAATCAGACCTGGACAGGCTACAGGGGTGGGTGGATGAGAATAGCGTGGGATTCAACACTGACAAGTGCAAGGTGATGCACCTGGGTAGGAAGAACCAGCAGCATCCCTACAGGCTGGG
>NW_017729032.1:96829287-96842703 GCF_001723915.1 Gavialis gangeticus
CAAGCTGGCAGAGGGTAAATTTAGATTAGACATCATGAGGCACTACTTCACGATCAGGGTGGCTAGGATCTGGAACCAACTTCCAGGCGAAGTGGTGTTGGCTCCTACCTTGGGGGTCTTTAAGACAAGGCTAGACAAACACCTTGCTGGGGCCGTTTGACCCCAGCATTCTTTCCTGCCATGGCAGGGGTCGGACTTGATGACCTGCTCAGGTCCCTTCCCACCCTACAATCTATGAAACTATTCGTCTTTTGTGTACAGTATGAATCGCCATGTGTTGTCTGATAAGGATACAAACTCTTTGATACACTCTTGCAGCAGCCACTGATATGGTCTGAACCTTTTTGCTGGAGACAATTGTTACCTTGAAACCTCAATTCAAAATATATCTGGCATACAGATTTAAGCAAATATTTTTAAGTGAGGGGGGAGTCTTTAAGGTTACTGGTGTATGAAACAAATGAAGATTAATACATGCCGACTTCTAAATATCACTGAAGCTTTGTAAAATATTCAAGGTATTACTAATCTAAAGTGTTCAAGGGTGTCTCATACTATGGTCTCAGCAGTGGTAAAAACAACTCCTAAATCTGCTGGATTCCCTCTGGGTTGTCTCCTAAATACCTTCTACCTAGGGTAATTAGCAGGGATCCTGGTTTTCTCTCCCCGCACCCATATTAGGTTTAAAGAAAAGTAACGCCAAATATATATCAGTGGTGTTTTATTTTAATGATGGAAAAATGTGAGTTTGGGGTTACTTTTTAAACTGAAAATTGGGGATTTTTTTTAAAATAGCAGAAAACCAGGATCCCCTGGTAACTGGGTCCTCTGGTCAGTGATTCTGAACAGAATATTCTGAGTGCTCAGTTAGAATCATGAGTCTCATTGTTCTCTCTTCATTGTACAGGCTAGCAATGAGACTGACTCAAAATAATTAGATGAAGTTTGCTTGTATTATTGAGACCAATGCATTTAATTTGTGTAAGTAAACTTCTATTCAAAATGGTAATTGTCAGAACTGGCTAGAAAATGTTTCTGCCTATGGTTCTCTCCTGTGGTGGCAAAGTTAAAATGGAGAAAAAAAAAACTTTCTCCTTGGCAACCAGAAAGTTTTGGGTTTCCATTTTTCCAGTTAAAAAATCAATTTTGCTGTGAAAACAGACAATTTCTCTTTTTAAAAAAATGTTGAAAAGCTAGATTTCCTTAGATGAAAATATTAATCTATTATAGAATTCCTTATTATAGTAAAATGGAGCACATCAGAAAGTTTCTTTTAATTTCACTGGGAAGGTAGGAAGCTCAGAAATGTCCATTTATGCTGTATCAGTATTTCTCGCCCTTTTTAGACTTGAGGTGCCTCTTCTTAGACTTGAAGCATGCTTTAGAAAATTCTAGCTCCTAGTTTTTACTTGTTCTTTGACTACAGAAAAATAATAAAGCAATTATTCTGTTGCAACAAAATCAGAAAGACCACAAAAGGTCAGAATGTTTTTAACATTATGGATTCGTATTTGAAAACTTTTGGTTTTATCCTGTGCATCGCGTTTGCACACCTAACAGTGCTAACCTTGTGAGGCACCCCATGGAGCCCTTGAAAGGATTTTAAGGCGCTCCATGGTGCTGCTGCAGCCTAGCTGAGATTCACGGTGCTACACTTGTGGAAGCAGAGCTTTTACTCATGAGCTTTTACTCATTTGGGATCCCAAAACCAGTAAAACAATTAGTTATGAAAGGTACTAACAGCTCTTCCTGCTGCTGTCATGATACCACAGGTATTTGAAGCAACAATATAGGAGCAGGGGATGAAGCAAGTCCTTTAAAGGAACTATGTACTTAACCAGCATGGTAACATTTTGGATTGGAGCCATAGCTTTCAGTGTTGGAAAAAGATGCAGATTTGAAATCTGGCAGGAGAGACAATTTAATGGCATAAATTTTGTTGCCTTTTGATCGAGATGGGAGGTGGGTGAGTAATAGCAGTTGTGTAGATTCCTTGTGGCAATTCATTTGAGTGGGTTCTCATGCTTTGTAGGGGGAGCTGAGTAGAAGAGGGTTACTTTATCATGTGTGGCAAATAGCATCTGGAGGCATTTAGGTTGAAGACTACTCTGCCACGTCTGGGAGAAGGGGAAGGGTGGCAAATGAAATGGGTTGAAAGAAGCAGATTTTGGCCCCTAGCATCACCTTTGCTTATTTAAGTAGTTGTCCTGCTTATTTTGCATGGCACAGTGAGATGTTTCTAAAGGCAGTTGAGCCAAAAATATTTATGGCATAGTATTGCTGCACTGAAGTCATGGTTGGTGGCAAAACTGCTGTATTCTGAGTGTCCTTGGTCAGAAATAGCATTAAATGTAACCTCTGTGCATGTATGTCTCTGGCTTGATCTTTTTTTTTTTTTTTTTTTTTTTTTTTTTTTTTTTTTTTTTTTTTTTTAAATAATTCCTGCAGGGCCCAAATAGTGTATGGTAGGTACCTTTTAAATTTAAACTTGCGGAGAGGGCTGCCAGCTCAGTGCTGGGACTTATGGTCAGGTTGGCTGCTGGTCAGGAAGGTTAATTTGGCAGAAATTTTTTAGATGGAATGATGGGCTCATTGATCTACATATAAGTTAGCTTTGCCACAGAGTTTCTGTCTTCCCTCAGAACAAGTTTGCACATGTGAAACTATACCAGAAGCATCTTTTCATCTGCAAAGTTAAATAGCACAGTGCTTACTTGAAGCTACGTAAAGAGCCAAGAGGAAGTGTGGGGCAGGGAAGTAAGAACAGGAGAAAAACAAGACAAATTTGGCAAAACAGAGTTTTTATCTGGGCAGGGGTGAGCGTGTGTGCACCTCTTTCTAGTCTTAAAATAAGCCTTTGGTATTTCCCTGATTTTTATAATTGGTATAAAGTAAAACCTCTACTGTGTTATGCCTGGAAACGTGATCCTGTGGCCTTCATAATGTCTGGTTAGCCTAGTCACGCAGAGGTCCTGGAACCATGATGATAGTATGTGATCAGTATAACAGAATACCACTGGCTGCTGAAGAGGTTACAGATGTTTCCCCTTCTGCTGCTGATATAAACACTAGCTCTCTTTTACTAGAGTAAAAAATGATCACATTTCAACTTCTCAAATATTTGGGGAGTTTTTTCTTTTGCCTCTTGAGACATGGATGCTCCCCATCTAGGAGCTCAATACAGGCAGTCCTTGGACTTAGGACACAACTGGTTCCTGAAAACCACATCTTAAGTCGAAACGTTGTAACTCGGAACCAATTTTCTCATAAGAAACAAGGTTATAAGTGGGGGATTGGTTTCTGAACCAAGACCCAATACCCTATTTTCACCAAAAATAACCCAGAATGTTATGCTCAATTATAGAAGAGTAACATAGCTACATTAATATAGTTATATTGTAAATAGCAATCATTGATTTGGAAGGACTTCTTTGAGGTGACTTTGGACTTTTTGAAAGGCTCTCGGTTGGACTTTCTGAAGGGTTCTTAGCTGGAGTTTTCTCAGAAGTCTTGGCTGCAGGTTCTTCTGGAGTCTTGTCTGCTTTTTTTTTTTTTTTTTTTAAAGGAAATGTCCGAGGATGCTTGGACAGATGTTCTTCAGGGAGAGGAGCGATGCAGCGAACTTGTTTGCTGGTGTGGCATTGCATCAGAACAAGTGTTGTAAGTCAAAACTGGTGTCATAAAGTTGAAACGGTGTCAATTTATAAATGTTGTAAGTGCAAAACGTTGTAATTCGAAACATTGCAAGTTGAGGACTGCCTGGCTATAGTTGGATGTACCTTGTGCATACATTCAGCCTAGTAAGTGTTTAGACTTATCCCTTTGGCTTTGGCATTTCTACTTCATTTCTGCAGAAGGCAGCTCAGGAGTAGCACCTTAGACTGACTGGTTCAGAGAGGCCTATGCTTTTGCAGGTGAGTCTGCTTCATCAGAAGTTATAAATGGACTGACAAAGTAGGCTGTCACCTATGGAAAATTTTACCTTTCTGAATCAGTTAATGTCTAATGTACTATCCTGCCCTCTTTGTAATTTCAGACTAATGTGGCTAACTATGCCTCTCTACCACATTTAAAATATGATTATTTGGACACAAGTCCAGATATTTAAGCATTTTTTTCCTTTGAGATGAGCTGATGGAAAGCATTATGTAAGGATGATTTTTATCGTGTGGCAGTTAGTACAAAAAAGTAATTGAGGCCCCTTGAGTCCTTGGGTATGTCTCTACTGCTGGCTGCTATTTATTATAAAGAGACTTGAGCAAGCTCAAATATTGGAATCAGTCTAGCTTTGGTAGCCCTGAGTTCTGTATGGGATAATTCAGACCGTGTACAGCAGCGGTCACCAACTAGGTAGATCCCGGAGCCTTTTGGAGTTGAACCAAGGCTGGGGTGGGGGACTGAGTGCTTGCATGGATGCATGCACACACCCCAGCCCAGCAGTCAGTCTGTGGGGAAGGGGATGGCTAGATCGAGGCCTCCACGGTGAGGGACAGTGCTACAGAGGCAGAAGCAGGGGTAAGTTGAGTGGGGCCCTGGCTGGGTGGGACTTAACCTGCTGGGGAGGCGCGCCCCCAAATAATTTTTTCTCCCTCTGCCTCGATCTGCTCCCTCCCCTTCCCTCCCCACAGACTTGCCTGCTGGGTGGGTGGGGGGCACATGGTAGATCTCGGAGTGCTTTTAAATGCCAAAGGTAATCTATTTAGAAAGGTTGGAGACCACTGATATACAGGTATACTGCACTATACAGAGCAGCATAAATGTACCCTTTGAGACATTTTGCTTTTGAGAGTTAACTTCAACTATATAGGAAAATACCATTGCTCTTCTTTCTATCCAAAGTCTGGCTTAATGGATTTTTTTCTTTTACTTTGGTTGGATTCTCAAAATCTGTAACTGTTAACATTAGGATAAAAGGTAATTGATACAATAGATGCATTTTTATTAACCCTGAGCAATAATACAGAGCTTCCTCCACTTTTTGCAAAAGTGTGATAGTCTTCTTCTTTAAGACTGGATATTTTTAATCATGAAACAGAATATCTTTGCCATTTGGTGATTGAATCCTTTCTTATTCTGAAGTGTATTTCTAAGTCACTTTCGTTGCCCCTTTCTTTTCTATAGCATGTGGTAGGTGTGATGCAAAGGAAATAAGAATTCTGAGTAAATGTCACTCGGATCAAATTACCTTCTCCTTGTTTTAAAATGGTATGAAATCATGATGTGAAAGAGAAAAAGGGAATGCAAGTGAAAAGGTGAGCAAGCAGAACTTTTGTTATGAGACAGCCAGCCATCATCATGACCTTATAGCATTTGAATATAGAATTATAGGGTGTTTCCCTAAACATAAGCCTAATAATCAGATATCATTTACTACTGCAAACTATCAATGTGAAACACTTGCAATCTCAGTTGATCTGTTACTATTTTGAAATTCATTTATGCCCATAAGCATTGGGGCTTTTGTGAATTAGTTTAATGAATCATCACTGTTTTAGTATAGGTATTATGGGCTTAGTGCCATTCAGTCTTCTGCCAGGAAAATCTGGTTTTAATCTTGGATTCTTCCACTGTGAATTACCACCCACTCCGAGCATTGTTTTGGGAAGTTGTTATTAGAAAGTATGAGTCTTAAGTGAGAACTAATTTTTTGATAATTTCCTGGATATTGTTTGCCAGGACACTTTCTACCTTACAGTGCATTTGGCTAGAAGCCATAGCAACAATTCTCAATGATCATTTAAACATAATACTTTGTGGTAGTTCATTTTGCATTATATGGATTTGACACATTCTGTGGAATATTTATACTGTGCCACTGCTGTATATTAAATTTTTTGGCTTCAATGGCTTGTCGTCACTGCAGCAGGCTTATGTTGGTTAATGTCACAATGACCATCAGTAATTTTTAAGGAAAGTTCTTTTATTAGCCATGGAAAACTCGAGTAACTTTGTTTTAATTTAACTAAGTTTTAAATTCAAAAGCTGCCAGTTTGAACTTGCGAAAATATCTGAAATGGTTGCTAGTTTAGTCAAATGGCTCTCCGGTTGTCATAAAAGCTTTTTAATGCTTATTGCTTTCCAAAAACCAATTGTTTCTATTCTGTCTAGAGTCAAGTAGTGTCTGCTGATAACGCTGCTTATGCAGGCACTGCTTGGTGTGGTCTTTCAGTATTTATAAATTTGGAAACTGCTATAAAGAATAGAAAACACTAGTTATTAATTTTCTTTCTGATTTATTCCACTATTGTAATCCAGTTACTCAATCATAGTTAGGATGGCAATACTGCATGGTTATGGTTTTCAAACTTTTTGTTTTTACTCTTGATGTTGTTTAAACACCACATTGTGTTGACACTGGTTTCTTTTAAAAAATGAGTGACTAATTCCTATTTACGCTAAGTAGCTTTCCCTAGATATCTGCAGATTTAATTTTATACTAGACATATTTTAACCCAAAACAATTGGCTTTTTTCCATCCTGCCAGTCAAGCGTAATTGGAAGAGACTGTGGTTCTGCTGAACAGCCTAAGAATTAGCAATATGTGTATATTACAACTGGCCTTAACATGCAAGTATTTTAGCACTGACTCCAGGAATGTCTAATTCCTTTTGCTATTAGGTGGAAAAAACAGTTAATTGATTTCACTTCAGTCTGCAGGAAATATACTATGTGGGAATCTGATGACCTGTTCTCTTATTAAAGTAGTGTTTGGAGGTAATAAAAGTTCTATTTTCCTGAGATTTTCCATGTTACAACATTGTTTCCTTTTAAACATTATTTGTCATCTTTGTGTGAATTGACTATTGGCTGTGGCTTGGACGTGAAAACTGATTATGTCATTTAAAAAAAAATGGTTTGGGTTAACTGCTTCTGGGTTGGTTTGTGTTTGTTTTTGTACTGGTGGTTCTTTAAACCTTATGGTTAGCTAATTACTTATTAAAATACTTAAGATTCCCATTCCTGTTGATGTGTGACTTCTGACATGTATGAGACCAGATTTGCAAAGATATCTGGTTGCCTGGCACTAACAGAAATTAAGTAGAGCTAGATGTCTAAATACTTTTAATTAGTGAAATTACTGTTGAATTCACCCTCATTTAGTGGAGAAAAAACAGACACTTAAGGCAGCACAGTTGCTTCCATTGTTTTATTTGATACTTTGCTTAAGTGGTGCTTGTTTTGTGCATGCGTCTTGTAGTAGCAGTAGGACATGTTTAAACATCTGTCTGTTCATGTGTGCTCATTAGAGTTAAGGAATCACTGACTTGAGGTGAAAGGGGACAGTGGGCTTCCCTCCCGTGATGTTTCTGACTGTCTGCGTACTTAGCTTTTGCTTCAGTTGATGTTTGATTCATGTAGAAAAGGATGTGTTCTCAACCAGAACTAGAAATGTTTGTTACTGAAATGAAACTGTTCAGGCTACAGAATCTGAATTGGCCCTGGTGAGTACATAAATTACCCTGGAAAATGCAGCATTTGAGGCCACAGACAAGTGTGTTTCTGTAGCACATGCAGCAGCACATTGTAGTGCTGAAGATAGATAGCACTGTGAGGGGTGTCCACACATTCAGAACCTTCCAGCTGGAGTACTACAAAGTTGCTGAAAACTGTGTTCTCTAGCCAGAAGGTAACAACAGGTTACTCCTGTTTTCCCCACCTCCTGACCCATGGAAACCTTACATTTTATACAACTAGTGAAATATCAACAAACCTGCTCTTTAGGCTTCAGAATCATGATTGCTTATTCTTGCTTTCTCACGCATTTGAGTGACTATCAAATATCAGCTCTTTACTCTTAAATAGCCAAGACCATATTTTCAGGTGGCATAAAGCACCAGTTTCACATGTTTCTTAATTTAGCTATTGAATTTGTGATACAATTCAGGTTCAAATTAAAAGAAGTGAACAGCTGGAATGGCCAACATTTCCTGACTAGTGGGATTTGAAACAAATTAATTGCCTAGCCTTCTAATATCTTGTAGCATTTGTTTCCTGGGGGATTATGATGCATCAGGTTTTAAATTAGATACTGGTCCCCAATTTAGCTGCCCTCCTCTTCTAGCTGCGGTCCAGAACTGAATAAAACACCCCTTGAACTTCAGGTTAGGGTGTTTTCAATCTATCTTTGATAGATTGTTCAAAGTGAAAAATGGAAGTCCCAGGAGCTGTTTTGAATTCAGAACTAAAAATCTTGGAATACTTAATGTATATTTTCATGACAGTGAATAGCTTGCAACATAAACAATTCAGTGCCAGATCTTAACTTTTGTATGATTGGTATGGCTTTTCTTCCCTAGAAATTTATCTCAACTGGGGAGCTTCGTGACCTTTTCAGGCATCAAAGTTCCTGGAGCCTGCAGTTATTGGGCTATTAAGTTCTTGTAACTTCTCATACAGCTTAGCCTGATGATCATTGTTTGTCACTCAAACTTTTGTTTGACTCCATATATTATTAGGGGAATGTGTTATAGGTACAAAGAGGAGTCCGGTGTTACATGCCACTGCGTTCTTTTAATGAAAGATGCCCATTGTTAAACATAGGTATCTTTTGATAAGAAAAATATGAAATAATAGATCTAACTTATTTTTCTGCTTGCTCTTAAGGAGCAAATTTTGTGATTTGTGATTATGATTCATATGACCTTTCCTACCAAGAAGGTAGAAAGAAATGTGAATAGTTTAAAATCTATATGGAAGTTAATGCTAATATATTGGGAATCAATATTAATACATTCAGATTTTCCTAATTCCTCCTGGTTAGTTATAGGTTCTGAGTTTTGGCAGTGGAATGCAAAAAGTAGTTTAAATTAAATGCTAATAGTTAGTCAGATGAAATGGGCTTAGATGGGCTTTACTTTGTTTCAGTGCCTTGGAGCTAATCATTTACAAATTGCTTTGCTAAGGGGCATGGATTAATGGCATTCCAGCATCTTAAAATAACCCTCACTATGTCATAATAGAAAAATGTACATTTTGAAGTGAAGGTGCTATAAATGTTAACAAATGTATTATTTATGAAAAATGTGACCAAGACATAAAGGGAAATTAAGAGTATAGGTTAAATTATGTCTCATTTGAGGTCAAATGGTTATATTGTTAATTATTTTCTATTAGCTGTGGTTCCTTGATATGGTTAGTGACAAATTTGTCCCAGTTCATTTTGTTTTATTTGTTTTATTTCACCTGAACCGTAAGTTTTGGGTTTTGTTTGTTGTTGTTGTTGTTGTTTTTACCGGAAGTAAAATATATTAGCAGCGAGGAAAAATGTTAGTATCACAAGTTTAATCATAACATCTTTTATGAGCCTACAAAATGCTTATTAATTAATCCTGTGTCACTTTTTTCACAGTTTTCAGAGTTGATTAAAATAACCTTTCTCTATTTGTAATGCATTTTAGCTTTATGAAATCTAAGATTTAGGGAATGTAGTTCTAAACTCTTCCCAAGCATATTCTTTAAGACAGGCTTTCTTTTTTTAAAGGTTCTACCTCAGAAGTCCTGTTAAAGGTAAGTTTCACTATAAATGTATTGTACATTTTATTTATGATGGCTAGCTTGGTTGTGGAAACTTTATTGTAGACTTCTTGCATGCATCAATACAATGGGTTAGCAAACTTTAACCATTAGTCTGCAGTTTCCCTGTATGAATAAGTTCTTGAATTGTTCAGAGTAAACTAATTTTTAGTTTAATTGTTTTATTGACCTGGAGCCTGTCTTTGGACACTTGATTTTTTGGCATGCTTTTATATGACACATGCTCTGAATTGCTAAGACCTTTTCAGGGATTGACAGTGGCTTCTTCACTAATCAATGCAGCCTAATTCTGCATCACACCACATCTATTGTTATTGTTCTATGACTTGGATCACAATTCTTGGATTAGAAATTTTAACCAAGATGGTCATTATAGTGTCCCTTGGCTTTGCATTCATTTAATTCCAGTCTTCAAATCTATTTCAGTCCTTGCTGACTTGTGTGTTAGATTGAGATAGATATTTAAATTGCTGTACCATATTTGACAGTACAAAACACTACTATTAGCCTAGAAGAGTAGTTGTAATAAATTGGATGTTCATTTCTCTATGTGCGCTATGCTGTGGTCATTCCTGAATAGATTTTAGGACACCATTTAGGCCCACAAATGTCAGTTACCCTTCCAGATCTATTTTATAGTATGAAGATTAAAATCCATCAAAATTAGATATGAAGCTAGATAATCAGACCAAGGCTTTGTCTATCCTAGTGATTCTTGACCAAGGTATCTTGAAATCCTTTTCAGGGTGCCACACAATGTTAGCACTTGTAGTTGTGCAAACATGATTAAAAAATAAACCCAGAATTTCAAATAAGAAGTCATGGTGTTAAAAACACTCTACCCTGTTGTGGTCTTTCTGAATTCTTTGTAACAGAAGAATTGCTCTATTTTTCTGAAGTAAAAAAAGGAGTGAAAGCTAAGAGCTGACATTTTCTGAATGATGCCTTGACTCTAATGACTCCAGTGATTGAGAACCACGGGTCTAGTGTAAGGTGAAAGGCAAGTTGCTAAAACATACTTGCATATTTGAAAAGCCTAGTGTAGACTAACGCACACTAATTTGGTCAATTTCAGGCTCTTGCCCTTTTTGGAACTTAATTCCAAGATCAGAAAGTAAACCTCTGAAAGAAGACACTTTGCTGAATTGTGAGCTATTTACTGAATTTCAGATTGCTAATTTGAAATACTTTTGGGGTGAGCAAGAATTTTCAGCTTTACCAACCTGTTGTGTTGAAGTATACACTGACTTGCTTATGTTATGCTTTTCAAGTGGGTGTTTTTGAGCCAGTAGGACTTTGTTTTTGATGTGATAAGGTGACTGGGTAGAGAACAGTGGACAATAATATACCTTGACTTTAGCAAGGCTTTTAACACTTTCTTCCATGACATTCTCATTAACAAGCTATGGAAATACAGACTAGGCAAAGGGTAATGTGGATACACAACTGGTTGGATCATCGTGCTCAAGGAATAACCCTCAGTGTCTAGTTGGGTGGAGGAATGAACTGGGGTTTCCCAAGGAGCTGTCCTGGGTCTGGTTTTGTTCAATATCTTCATTAATGACCTGGACAATGGGGTAAGTGTACATTTAACAAATTTGTGGATGACACCAAGTTGGGTGGAGTTTCAGACACTGAAGGATAGGGCTAGAATCCAGAATGACCTAGGTAAACCAGAGAAGTGGTCTGCAATCAACCAGATGAAGTTCAAACATGACGAGTGCAAAGTCCTGTACATGGGATGGTATAATTGCATGCACAAATACAGATGGGAAAAGTATTGGCTAGGCTGCAGTATGTCAGAAGACCTGGGGTAATGATAGACTGAATGTGAGTCGAGAATGTTCTCTTAATGCAAAAGAGCCAACAGCATACTGGTTGCACAAACGGAAGTGTTAATGGCAATTAAGGGAAATGATTCTTTCGCTTTATTCAGCACTGGTGAGGCCCAACCTAGAGTACTATGTCTAGATTGGGTCTCACACTGAAGAAGAATGCAGATGGATTGGAAAGAGTCCATCAGAGTGACAAAATTTTAATAAGAGGCCCAGGAAGCAAGACTTATGAGAGAGACTGAAAGAAATAGAGTAATTTAGTCTGGAGAAGAGAAGACTAAAGGGGCGGGGGAGTTGATAATGGTCATCAAATAGCTGAAGGGAAATTATAGAGACAATGGAGGTGGGCTTTTTTTTTTTTTGCCTGTAGGGATCAGGGCTAGGAGCAATCATTTCAAGATGCAGCATAAGAAATTTAGGGTGGGGACTAGAAAGAACTTTCTGACTATATGAGCATGGCCAAGCTTTGGAACAGGCTACCTGCAGAAGTTGTAGAATCTCCATCCCCAGAAATTTTCAAGAGCAGGTTAGACAGACGCTTGCCTGTTATGGTTTAGTCAAGAATGATTCTGCCTTGAGCAGGGGGCTGGACCAGATAACCTTCCAGGCCTGCTTCTGTGATCCTATGCAATACCTGTAAAGCCTTATGTAGACAATTTCTTGAAGAACTAGCTCTTAATTCTAGCTTTTGAGCTTTGTGTTATGGGTTTGTCTAAGATCTTATGCCAGGCTACTCATGAGGGTTCTCATAATTCAGCCTCCACAAAGTCTCAGTCTAATTTTTTTTTATTTCTATATAATGGAAACGTCAAATAAGTCTGTCCTGTTTGAAGTACCTTAACGTAATAACACCATAATATCTTGCATACAACATACCCCCGAATAAGATGCATACCTTGTCTGACGGTATGAATTAAAAAAAGATTTTTTTTTTCTTCAAATACAGGTAAGTAGAAATGTAACAGGGGCCCCAAATCCCCATTATTATTCCAGGGTGGAGGCTGCAGAGGAGCAGGCTGCAGAGCTGTAAGCCTACTAATTAGGTGCAGGCTGTAGAGCCAGACCAGAAGGAGTGGAGCAGAGCAGGAAGGAGGAACTGCTGTGCTTCATTAGCAAAGAAGAGCCTAGTGACCAGAAGGGGTGGAGTCAGACAGGGGATGTAAACAGAGCTTTGAAGCTGAAGCACCTGAAAGCTCTCACTGGTATTCTGAGGGCAGCCTCCTAAATTCATAATAATTACCAACAAAAGCCATAGCATGGAAGAGCGAGGGAGGTGGCCAAGGGAGAGGCCAGAGCGCCTAAAACAAGGGTGGGAAAAATATGGCCTGTAAGCTGCATCCAGTCCACCAGGCCATTCAGTCCAGCTCACAGGGCCCCTAAAAAATTTAGTAAATTTAATATTTATCTGCCCCTGGCTGCCTGTCAAAGATGACAAGAGCCAGGGGCAGTAGGACCCAGGGGGAGCTGGCAGCAGAACTAAACAGCTGCCGCAGCAAGTCTGGCCCAGCTCTGCCCCCCTCCAATCTCCCCCACCCTGAGCCCCAGCTGGAAGCCTCTGCATAGCAGGGGCTTCTGGAGGCTTCTGGCCTGGGGCTGTTCCTGCCTCCCTGCACCGAGGGAAATGCAGATAAGAAGGCAGGGGAGGGCTGCAGGTGATTGTCCCAGTCCTCAGAGCTGGCTGGGCTGGATCCTGAGGTCTCAGCGCTGCAGCCCGGAACTGCATGGTGCCAGTGGGTGGGAGAGCAGGGAAATGGCTGCAGCAGGCAGGGGAAAGGGGCAGTGATAGCTGAGTGAGCACGGGGCCCATGCCAGTGTCCTGGAGCCAGCACTAGCAAGGCCCTGAGTGGAACGGCAGGAGCATGGGGCTGGGTTGCCAGGGGCTCTGTGGAGCCAGGCCAGCTTCCTCCTCTCTCTGAGCAGTGTAGCCTGGACTCTGCAATCCTGCTGCTCCATTCTGTGCTCCTCCAGTGCTGGCCTTGGTGCACTGGCACAAGCCCTGCACTCGTACCGGGCTGTTGCTGCACTTTGCGTGCCTGCTCACTCCCCC
>NW_017729032.1:96847703-96855891 GCF_001723915.1 Gavialis gangeticus
CCCCCCCCCCCCCCCCGCTGTGTTCTAGCATTACATGGTTCCCAGCTGCTCCTGTGGTTCGGGGCAGCAGCTGGGACATGGTGCCGGATGGGTGTGGGGTGGTGGGAGGAGCGGCAGGAGAAGGGCAGCAGTGGCAGATAGGGGTGCAAGTGCAGCGAGCAGGAGCATGGGGCCCGTGTCAGTGCCCCAGGGCAAGGAGTGGCAAGAGTGCAGGGCCCAGGCTTGTAGGATTCCTTGCGGGGGCCCTGCCTGCTGTGGGGGTGGGGAGGGGCAGGCTGTGGGCAAACCCTCCCCCTCCATGCAAGTCACAACCCTTCCCAGCTGCCCTCTCCCACACACTCACAGCCCCTCACAAAACCCGATACCCATCCACACTTATCCATCCCCCCCACACAAACCCTTATCTGCACCCTCCCACAATATTCAAGAGTAAGACTTTTTATTTTAAGCTATTATACTATCACCTCTATGTACACTACACAAGCACATGAAAATCAGGACAAAAATATTTTTTGAAATGAAATTAATGAATGTTGTAGTACATGTTTGATTTTTAGAATATAATTGGGTATTTTTCTGGTTCAGAGATGGCAAAACCCCTTGCTGAAAGGAGTACTCTTGGGGGCAAGGGGAGGGACTTCCAGTGGCAAAGGTCAGAGGTTAGGGGGTGGGACTTCCAGTCCCAAGATGATGATTGGGGGTGGGGCACCTGTCAAGGGGCAGGGCTACCCATGTGGCCCTTGATGGCTTGCCAAAACTTGGTAAGCAGTCCTCTGCCCGAAATAATAATTACCTGCCCCTGGCCTAACAGGTCTCAGTGGGCTGATGGAAAACACTGCAGGGAAACTGAGGCCTATTACAAGAAATAAACTGAGTGGCAGCTTCTGGGGGTGGGAGGGGTGTTGGAGTGTGCCGGGGAGAGGAGTGTGTCCAGAATCGGCTCTTAGGAATCCTCATACGCTTATTGTCCTGCCCCTTCTACAACACATGCAGCTTTACTATCCCTTTCCCTGGTAATAGTGGAAAGTGCTATTACTATATTTTATCTGCTTCTAATGCATCCCCAGTTTTCAGAAGCTAATTTTTTTGTGGAAGAGTCTGTTGTATGTGAGAAAATGTTAGTGCTACACACTCATACCCACACGTGGTTGCACCTGGTTGAGAGCTATTTAATAAATTCAAGTATTCCTTTTGTTTGAAATAACTTCCTTTCTTGTCATATCTTTGAGTTCCAGAAACTTTTTAAAAGAAGCATGTCACAGTGTAGATTCTTTCTTCCTGTTCTTGGGAAAATGTAGGCCTGGAAGGGACCTTTGAAGTCATGGGGTCCAGTCCAGGTTTGCTTTTCCTCAAAAAGGTGCAATTATGGGATTATATAGGGAAGTTGATTTTGTTTCATTATTTCACTACCTCATTAATTCATGAACTAGGTACTTTACCAAGCCAGGACAACCCACTGTCATGGAGCAAATATATTTCCCACCCCCAGCTCCTATTAGCTATGTTCATTATGTGATCTCTTCAGAGAGATAGAATATGCAAACATTTTCTATGGGAAAAAAAAAACATATCTCAGTATCTTGGGGTAAATTTAAAACAGTGCTTGATGCTGGTCATGGGAGACCTAAGATAAACTATGAGAATTAAAAATAAGGGTGATACGGATCTTGTGCGTCATATTGCTAGCAGATCCCTGAAGAATTTAATCTTTATGTATCTAGTTACCTTTGACCTCTTCTAAAGCATTAGGTGTTGGTTATATGTTTTAAGAGCCTCTTAGTATGTAACTATCACTCCCCTATGTAGCTTCCCCTGTAACATTAGTATAGCAGATGGTCTGTGCTTTTCCTCTAGGTTAGCCTTGCAGTTTTAAGGAGGAAGTTGTCCTGGTAATCCAGTTCTTTTTAGATGATGGCATTATAAATGCCACTTACACTAACTATTCAAAGGCAGTAATTGTCTTGATCCACATAATTACATGTAATTGTCTGTGTTGGGAATGTATGTATGTATGTAATTTTTTTCTTTTTAAGGATATACAGCTTTTGTACAAGCTCCAGGCTTATAAACTCAGCTTGATTTATTTTTCAGTGTGCCTCCTAGAATAAATCCATCTTTACAGAGTTAAACAGAGGGGTTGGGGTTTGTTTTTGTTTAGGGGAGGGAGGGGAGGTTGCCAATTTTATTGTGTGGGGGTTTTTTGGGGTTTTTTTCCTAAGCGATGTCCTAGGACAGGGCTGTCCAACTTCTAAGTGGCTTAGGATCACAGACCCTACAGGCCATGCAGGCTGCACCAGAGCAAGCCACAGGTCCTCAGTGTGCCACCTCACAGGGGTGACTCCTGTTGCACTGCATGCACGGGTCCTCTGGCCTCATCCAGAGCTCCACAGCCATGGGGGTCCTCCACTGCACCACAAAGCAGGTGCCCTGAGCCATGGATTCCCTCGTCACCCCTGGGCCTCGTGGCTGGAAGTGGAAGCCAGAGGTGGGAGAGGGAGCCCAGAAATTCTGCCTGTTCCTGTAGCCAGAGCAATGTGGGGAGTGGCACCTGGGTGGGAGGCCAGGGGCTTAAAGTAACCCTTTAGGGGCCATATGTTGCCCACAGGCTACTAATTTGGATAGCTCTGCCCTGAGAGAAGCACACCAGAACATAAAGGAAACTTTAATTTGTTGTCTGGAACCAAAATCTTCAGCAGCTTTAGCAAGAACACAACCTCAAATTCTTAACTCTCAGGGCAGAAACCAATGTTACCTTGGTGCCACCATAAAAGTTGTTATGGCAGCATAAAGGTCAAGCAGACAGACATCCATATCTCTTATCATGCCACACATGCCCAAAATTTGTGGAGCTTTATTGCAGCAGATGTCTGTTACATTTCATAGACATTAGGGTGGAAGGGACCTCATGAGATCATCAGGTCCAGCCCCCTGCCCAAAGGGCAGGAAGTCAGCTGGGGTCAGATGACCCCATTAAGGTGCATCCAGGCACTTCTTGAATGTATCCAGAGTAGGTGCTTGCACCACTTCTGGGGGAGTCTATTCCAGACTCTGGAGACTTGGACAGTAAAGTTTTTTTCCTTATGTCCAGTTTAAAATGGTCTTCCAGCAGTATGTGACTGTTAGATCTTGTCTTCCCTTAGGGTGTCCTGGTGAACAGATGTTCTCCCAGTTCCTGATGCACACCCCTGATATACTTATAGGCTGCCACCAAGTCACCCCTGAGCTTTCTCTTCTCCAGGCTGAAGAGTCCCATGCCTCTCCGCTTCTCATAAGTCCTGTTCTCTTGATCTCTAATCATGTGCACAGCTCTCCTCTGGATTCCCTCAAGCTTCTCCATGTCCTTTCTAAAGTGTGGAGCCCAGAATTGGATGCAGTACTCCAGCTGCAGCCTCCCCAAGGCCGAGTAAAGCAGGAGGATGACTTCTTGGGTCTTGCTTGAGATGCATCGGTAGATGCAAGCCAGAGTTTTACTTGCTTTTCCAGCTGCGGCATTGCATTAGTGGCTCGTGTTCATCCTGAATTATGTCTCTTTCAGTTGTGGTGCTAGTGAGTATAGCCCAGCCAAGCTTATAAGTATGACGTGGGTTTTTTTTCTCCCAAGGTGTAGCATCTTGAATTTCTCAGTCTTGAATGTCATCAGGTTTTAATCCGCCCTGTCCTGGTCAGCCTGAATCCGTAGCCTATCCTCTAGCATGACTGCACTTCCCCATAATTTGGTGTCATCTGCGAACTTGGCCAGCTCACTTCTGACAACTGAGTCCAGATCATTTATGAATAACTTAAAAAGTACTGGTCAGAGTACTGAACCCTGGGGGATGCCACTGGTCGCCATGCGCCATGCTGACTCAGTTCTATCGACTGTCACTTTCTGGGTCTGACCACAGAGCCAGTTCCCCAGCCATCAGACCATAAGGCTGTTGAGGCTTCAGTTCCCTAATTTTATCATGAAGGCATCATGAGACACCAGGTCAAAGGCTTTTTTGAAATCCAAGTATATGACATTTAACCTCTTCTCCCTTTTCAGGTGGTGCATCACCTGGTCATAGAAGGAAATGAGGTTGGTCAGGCAAGACCTACCCGCAACAAAGGCATGTTGACTATCTCTCAGAATGTTTCATTCCATTAGCCTGTTGTTGATGGATTCTTTGATAATTTTTTCCAAGATCTTTCTAGGGTTTGAAATCAAACTGATTGGCCTGTAGTTCTCTGAATCTTCCGTCCTTGCTTTCTTGAAGATACTACCACATTGGTACTGTTCCAGTCTTCTGGAACCTCTCCATTGGACCCCTGCTGAACCAAATGAGGAAGCTGACAACTGACACCCAGGAAAAAAAGCTAATTTCCTTAACAGTTACTTTGCATCGGTTTTCAGCCAGCCCAAAGGGGATCACCCTGCCTGACAGGATGCAGGATTATGAGGGTAAGGGAGATCATACGCCAAAATTGGTGAAGATCTTGTGAAGGAACACCTTGAGAGGCTGGCCGTCCATAAGTCAGCTGGCCCAGATGGAATGCACCCAAAAGTGCTAAAAGAGTTGGCTGACATCAAAATACAACCAATGATGAGGATATTTTGGAACTTGTGAGATTTAATGTGCACCTTGTTCAGTTTGTGGAGCTGCAAAGAGGTTTGCAGCATCACAAACCACACGTGCCCGCATGTATGGATTCAGCCGTGAGGTTCAGCAAGGACAAGTGTAAAGTCCTGCACTTTGCATGGAACAATCCCATGCACTGGTACAGGCTGGGGGCTGCCTGGCTGGGCAGCAGTTCTGCAGAAAAGGACGTGGGGGTTACAGTGGACAATAAGCTGAATATAAATCAACAGTGTACCTTTGTTGCCAAGAAGGCTAATGGTATATGAGGTTGAATTATTAGGAGTGTTGCCAGCAGATCAAGGGAAGTGACCATTCCCCTCTATACAGCACTGGTGAGGCCACATCTGCAGTACTGTGTCCAGTTCCCCCCCTCCCCAATACAGAAAGGATGTGGACAAACTGGAGAGAGTCTGGCAGAGGGAAATGAGCATGGTTAGTGGGCTGGTGCACATGAATTTTGAGGAGAGGCTGAGGAAACTGATCTTATTTAGCCTGGAGAAGAGAAGACTGACAGGGGCATCAAACAGGGTAAACAATTTGCTGACGGTTTGCTGGGAGCAAGAAGAGGAAGGGGAAGGGAAAGAGAAGCCAGACAGCAGATCCTGCCCACGGAAGCTAAGCTATTTAGAGCCGCTTGTGCCTTTGGCTTGCTAAGTGTTTGTCTGGTGGATTTCTGTGTGTTTTGGGTGTGTGCTCTGAGAAGCTAGGGGTGTTGCTAGCTTAGTGATTGCTGTCTTTGCCTGAGAAGCCCTAACAAAGGGGTGGAGCCAGTCCAGGCCCAGCAGGGTATAAAGAGAGACTCCCCAGGTGATCAGGGAGCCAGGGAACAGGGGCAGCAAACAGGGTAAGCAGTTTGCAGGCAGTTATCAGGACAGATTTCTCCCCCCACCCCTTTGAGAGCAGAGACTTTCAGCTTGGTGTGAGGAAGCAGGGAAAAAGGAACCCTTTGGGGCCAAGGAGCAGTAAACAGGCCAGCTTCCAGGCAAGTTCACTAGGGAAAATGTGCTTGGAGGAGGGGCAGTAAGAGAGGGGCCTACTAAGAGATCCAGAAAAATGACTGGAAGATGTTGCAATGCCAGAGCCACTGCCACTGCTTGCACCTGTGAGGCTTCTGTCCAGGCAGGCCTGCTCACCATCAAAGTTTCTGCCCAGTTCCAAGTTTGACGCTGTGGGAACTGTAGTTTGCAGGCACCCCACCTAGCCATTACCAGAGGGAATCTGCAATGTCAGCAGTGCCTTCTGGTGGTATTTCTCAGGCAAGAGAGCTATGGGAAGAGATGGCAAGGCTCCAAAGCATCTGCCATGAGCAGTTCATCGATTTAGATGCTGGAAGAAACCTCCAGGACTGTGGAGGAAGAACTGCTAGAGGCAGTGCTAGAGAAAAGAGGTCATGGACTCCCAATAAGGTTCAAGCTGAAAACTTGATAACTTTGGCAGCAAGCAGAAATCTTCAGACATGGAGGCCTAGCAACAGAGGGGCAGGAGCATGTTCCATTGGTGGAGGACGACAGGTTAGGCCTCCCCAAGGCAAGAAGGATTGAGACAAGCACCACCAAGAAGAAATGACAGGTGGTGCTGGTTGGAGACTCCCTTCTGTGGGGGACAGAGGGAACCATCTGCCATCCTGAGCTGTTGTCTAGGAAAGTCTGCTGCTTGGTTGGAGCTTGGATCAAGATGTCATGGAAAGATTACCAAGACTCATCTGGCCCTCTGACTGTACCTCATGCTGCTCAGCCATGTGGGCACTAATGATACTGCCAGGAGAGACCCTGAACAGATCAAAAGTGACTACATCTGCACAATACCTTGTCGTGCAGGTGGTGTCACCTGCAGGGCTTTGGCTTCTTTAACCATGGGATGATGTTTTAAGAAGGATTGCTGAGAAGAGATGGGATCCACCTGACAAGGAGAGGGAAGAGCATCTTCGCAGACAGGTTTGCTAACCTAGTGAGGAGGGCTTTAAATTAGGTTTGCTGGGGGGATGGTGACAAAAGCCCTGAGTTAAGTGGGAAGTGGGTGACCTGGAGGAAGAACAAGCAGGAGGGGGCAAAAAGCAAGGTGTTCTCATTCATCTTGAGAAAGCAGGGCAATTGACCAGTTACCTTAGGTGCTTGTACGTGAATGTACGGAGCCTGGGAAACTAACAGAAGACTTGGAAGTCCTCACACAGTCCCAGAACTATGATGTGATTGGAAGAACAGAGACTTGGTGGGAACTCACATGAGTGGAGCAGTGCCATAGATGGGTAGAAACTGTTCAGGAAGGACAGACAGGGGAGAAGAGGAGGAGTTGTGCTGTATGATTGCTCAGAGCTCTGGCATGAAACTGCAGACAAGCACGTCAAAGGTCTCTGGGTTAGGGTCAAAGGGGAGAGCAACAAGGGTGATTGTCATGGTGGGGGCTCGCTTTAGTCCACCAGATCAGGAGGAAGTGGTAGATTAGGCTTTCTTCAAACAGCTAGTGGAAGTTTCCCAATCACAGACCCTGGTTCTCATGGGGGACTTCAATCACCGTGACATCTCCTGGGAGAGCAATACAACTGTACACAGGCAATCCAGGAAGTTTTTGGAAAGTATTGGGGACAACTTCCTGGTCCAAGTGCTGGATAGGCCAACTAGGGGCCACATCTTTCTTGACCTGCTGCTCAAAAACGGGGATTAATTGGTGTGAAACGCAGTAGTGGTTGGCAACTTGGGCAGCAGAGACCAAGAGATGATTGAGTTGAGGATCCTGAGGAAAGGAAGGATGGAGAGCAGCAGAGTGAGGATCCGGGACTTCAGAAAAGCAGACTTTGGCTTGCTCAGGGAACGGATGGGCAGGATCCCCTGAAGGCCAGTTTAAGTAGGGGGAAAGTTGTTCAGGATTGCTGCTTGTATTTTAAAGGAGCTTTACTGAGAGTGCAGGAATAAACCATCCCAATGTGCAGGAAGACTAGCACATATGGCAGAAGACCAGCTTGGCTTATCAGGGAGCTCTTCAGTAAACTAAATTACAAAAAAGGAAGTTTTATAAGAGGTGGAAACTTGTACAAACCACTAGGGAGGAGTATAAAAATATTGCTGTAGCATGTGGGATGAAGTCAGGAAGACCAAGGTGCAATTGGAGTTGCAGCTAGCAAGGGATGTGAAGGGTAACAAGAAAGGTTTCTACAAGTATGTCAGTAACAAGGAGGAGGTCAGGAAAAGTATGGGTCCCTTACTAAATAGGGGAGGCAGCCTTGTGACCAGGATGCAGAAAAGGCTGAACTGCTCAATGCGTTTTTCACCTTGGTCTGCACAGGTCAGCTCCCAGACTTCTGCACCTGGTAGCACAGTTTGGGGAGGAGGTGAGCAGCCCTCAGTGGGGAAAAGAAAAGGTTAGGGACTATTTAAAAAAGCTGGATGCGTACAAATCCATGGAGCTGGATGTGATGCACCTGAAAGTGCTGTGAGAGTTGGCTGATGCGATTGTAGAGTCATTGGCCATCATCTTTGAAAACTCATGGTCATCAGGAGAAGTCGCAGATGAGTGGAGAAGGGCAAATATAGTATCCATATTTAAGAAAGGGGAAAAAGAGGATCCAAGGAACTACAGACCAGTCAGCCTCACCT
>NW_017729032.1:96855902-96858787 GCF_001723915.1 Gavialis gangeticus
AGACTTCAACTGCGCATGTCAGGTACAGAACTTTTGTGTGGGCAGCATATACTTAGGATTTTTCCGAGACACAGATCCTCAAGGAATCTATTTGGAAACCCTTGAAAGAACAAGATGATTAGGAACAGTCAGCCAAGAGCAAGTTATGCTGATTGCCTTCCATGATGAAATGACTGGCTCTGTAGATGTGAGGAGACTGGTGGGTCTGCCACAACATTCTTGCAGGCAAGCTAAAGAAGTACAGGCTGGATGAATGGACTGCAAGATGGATAGAAAACTGGCTGGAGCATCAGCCTCCAAGAGTAGTAATCAATGGCTCAATGTCTAGTTAGCATCCAGTATCAAGTAGAATGTCCTGAAGTCATTTCTGGGGCCAGTTTTGTTCAATGTCTTCATCAACAACCTAGAAAATGGCATAGAGTGCACCCTCAGCAACTGTGCAGATGACACCAAGCTGGGGGAGTAGTAGATGCACTGGAGCGTAGGGCTGGGATTCAAAGTGACCTAGACAAATTGGAGAATTGGGCCAAAAGAAATCTCATGAGGTTCAACAAGGACAAATGCAAAGTTCTGCACTTAGGACGGAACAATCCCATGCACCAGTATAGGTTGAGGACAAACTTGCTGGGCAACTGCTCTGCAGAAAAGGACTGGGAGGTTACAGTGGACAACAAGCTGAATGAACCAACAATGTGCCCTTCTTGCCAAGAAGATTAATGGCATACTGGGCTGTATGGGTAGGAGTGTTGCCAGCAGGACAAAGGAACCGATTATTTCCCTCTGTTCAGCAGTGGTGGCCACATCTGGAGTACTGTGTTCAGTTTTAGGACCCCCCACTACAGAAAGGATGTGGACAAATTGGAGAGAGTCCAGTGAAGGGTGACAAAAGTGGTGAGGGGGCTGGGGAATGTGACTTATGAGGAGAGGCTGAGGGAACTAGGCTTATTCAGCATCTATACACGTACACTTTTGTGCCTGAACGTGCGGGAGGTCCAGCGCATCGAAGCAGACTCTATTTTAATTAAGTCCACTTTGCACGTGAGGTGATGCACACAGTGCTGCGTCAGTTGCAGTTGTATAAGAGGCAAAATGCATGTCAGCATGAAAAAAGTGGTGGTGGTGTGCTTTTGAACAAAAACACCTTCTATGCATTTTAATTAAAAAGCAGACCACCACCGTTTTCTCTGCCCTGATGTGCATTTCACCACTTATACACCTGGAAGTAACAGTGCCAGGTGCTTTTCAAAGCACCCTGTGCTATGGCACTTGCATGTGTAAAAATGTCCATTTAGTCTAGTGAAGAGAAGAATGAGAGGAGATTTAATAGCAGCCTTCATCTACCTGAAGGGTGGCTTCAAAGCGGATGGAGCTAGACTGCTCTCAGTAGTGGCAGATGACAGAAAAAGGAGCAACAGTTTCACATTGCAGCAAGGGAAGTTTAGGTTAGATATTAAGAAGAATTTTCTCACTAGGAGGATAGTAAAGCACTGGAACAGGTTACCCAGAGTGGTGGTGAGAGCTCCGTCCTTGGAGTTGTTTTAAGATCCAGCGATTCGCTTTCATGTCTTTCCTGATTTAATGTATTGCCTTTTATGCTTTTCCTAATATCAACAATTACTGTTTTAGGGCTGTTGAGATGCCTATTTTGTTTAATAGCTATCAATGGACCTGTCATCCATGAATTTCTCTAAACCCTTTCTGAAGCTAGTTATGCCATTTGTCTCTGCAGCTTCCTTTGGCAGTAGATTTCACAAGTTAACTGTGATTGTAGCCAAAAAGAAATAAAGTACTTCCTCTTGTTCTGTTTTAAAACTGGCTCCTGTTTATTTTAGTAGGTGTCCTCTAATTTTATATTTTGGACTTTGTTGAATAATAGCTTCTTCCTCCTTCTCTATCCCCAGAGTGGGCAATTATTTGGGCTGGAGGGCCACTTAATGAGTTTTGGTGACCTGACAAGGGCCGCCTCCATCTTTCTCTCTGTCTCTCCAGAACCTGGATGGAGCTGTAGTTAGCCAGGAGCCCCAATGCTCAGCTGTGGACCCAGACAGGGATTTCCACTGCTGAGGCAGGTGGTGGCATCAGCTGTGGGTGCAGTCAGCAGGTTCCAGAGGCCCAACACAGAACCTGCCATCAGTGTCCACAGCTAACGCTGCTGCCAGCCTGGCGTGGCAGAAGTCCCTGCTGTGGGTCCACAGCTGACATTGCCAGCAGGTTCCAGGTCAGGCTCTGGGCAGGAGCATCTGCCATGCTGGGAGGGCAGCAGTGTCATGTGTGCACACTGCCAGCAGGTTCTACATCCGGGCTCCTGAAACTCTGGCAGCATCCACAGCTGATGCCACTGCCCATTTGCTGTGGCAGTAGCGCATGCCTGTTTCCACAGCTAATGCTGCTGTAACAAGAGCTGGTGCTGCTGGGCAAAAGCAGTCTTGCCTGCCCACCTTGCACAGGAGAAACAGCCATGCCTGCGTTCCTGGTACTACGTGGTGGCCAGAGCCAGTGGCTGCCTGTGGGCCCAATCCAATGAGTTGCAGGACAGCTGCCTGCAGGCTGGATCAAATCTGATGACAGGCCAGGTGCGGCCCGCAGGCCATATTTTGCTCACCCCTGCCCTATTCACATCCTTCATAATTTCCCTCCCTAAGTCTTCTCTTTTCCAAACTGAAGCCTCCTTGCTTTTTCTCTCATGGTATGGCAGCTGCTTCGTATCCCAGATGATCTTCTGTTATCCTCCTCTGTACCTTTTCTAATTCCACTCCATCCTTTCTGAGACGTAGAGACTAGCACTTCACATAGTAGTCCAAGATATGGGACTTGATTGATGGGGTGGCTTCATCGTGGAAGACCGTGTCCAATGGTGTACCCTGGGGATCAGTGCTTAGGCCAGT
>NW_017729032.1:96863787-96867105 GCF_001723915.1 Gavialis gangeticus
CACATAGTAGTCCAAGATATGGGACTTGATTGATGGGGTGGCTTCATCGTGGAAGACCGTGTCCAATGGTGTACCCTGGGGATCAGTGCTTAGGCCAGTGCTTTTTAATATCTTTATTAATGACTTGGATGAGGGAGTGAAAAGTGGAATGATTAAGTTTGTGGATGATACCAAACTGTGGAGACAAGCGGGCATATCAGAGGACAGGTCAAGGATTCAAGATGACCTTGACAGGCTAGTCCTATGAGCTAAACAAAACCAGATGAGGTTCAACAGGGACAAATGCTGGGTCCTTCATCTGGGTAGGAAGAACCCTCACCATATCTATATGATGGGTGGTGGTCCACTGGCTGGCACTGCATCTGAAAGGGACCTAGTGGTGACAATCGACCAGAAGATGAATATGTGCCACCAGTGTGACAACATCGCCAACAGAGCAAATAGTGCTCTGGCGTGCATCAGCAGATGTGTTGCCAGCAGATCCAGAGAAATGCTTCTCCCGCTCTATTCAGCACTAATGACGCCACAACTGGAGTACCGCATGCAGTTCTGAGCACCACACTTCAAGAAGGATGTGGAAAAGCTCAAAAGGGTGCAGAGAAGGGCCACCTGCACGATCAAGGGCTTGGGGGACAGGCTCTGTGAGGGGAGACTTCGGGATCTGGGTTTGTTCAGTGTGAGCAAAAGAAGGCTGAGAGGTAACTTGATAGCCGCCTACAAATATGTCAAGGGAGAACACCAGGACCTAGGTGAACAACTTTTCAGAAAAGCCCCTCCCCCCGGGAAGACACGGACCAATGGACATAAGCTAGTCAAGGAAAAGTTTTGGCTGGACATTAGGAAAAACTTCTTTTCTGTATGGGTAACTAGAATCTGAAACACACTTCCAGCAGAGATGGTGCAGTCGCCATCTCTGGCTGTCTTGTTTGAGCCCAATTACCTCCTGCCCATGGCAGGGGACTGGACTTGATGATCTTCTGGGTCTCTTCCAGTTCTTCTTTCTATGATTCTATATGGGTGCATCAGGAATTTATAAAATGATATAATGATGTTTTCCACTTTATTTTTAATTTCTTTCTTAACGATGCCCAATGCTTTATTGGGTCTTTTTGGTTGCTGCTTGAGTACTGAGCTAATATTTTTAGAAGACAGTCCACAATCTGCCAGTCCTCTGGCACAGAGTCTGTTTGTAAAGATGGGTTGCGCACTACTGTCAACAGTTCTGCAATATCACTTTTGAATTCCTTTAGAACACTCTTGGTTGAATACCATCTGGTTCCAGTGACTTATTAAAGTTTAATTTATTGATTTGTTCTAAACCCTCCCCTATTGTGTGATCTAACTCTTTGGATCTGTCTCCTAGGAGGAACTGAGTCAGTGTGGGAATCTCCTTGATATCTTCTGCTATAAAGACCTACAGAAAAAAACATTTGGCTTGTTTGCCATAGCCCTATCTCTGAATGTACCTCTTATACCTTGGTCATCTAGGCTAAGCACAGACAAAGCCCAAGGTAGAATTGATCAACATGTTGTGGGTTTCTATAAGCTATGAAAAATGGCTCAGGGAGGAACAGAATGCATGTTCTGCCATTGGTGGGGGCAGGACACAGGGATGCCTGCATTGGCCCAGGCTAGGAGGTTGGGAGCATTCACATGTGCCTCCCATGGTACCAGACAGGCATAAAAGTAGGCCAGCTCAGCCAATAAGCAGCCTAAGCCTGATTGGCTGCTCGGCACACCTCCCACGGCTGCCTGTGATGGTAGGGATGGGAATGGGAGGGAGGTGGAGGCCCCTGTCCCAGCCAGAAGTGCTGGAGGATGGGGGGCAGCATGCCTTGGGGAGCTTTCTCCCCTCCCCTGCTGATTGGCTTGGGCAGGGGAGTGAAGCCCAGCACCCTGCCTGCTTTTAAGGGTGTGGGGGGCAAATGGAAGCCCCCACTCCAGCCTTACCACCCAGCCAGAACCCCTAGGGTAGCTTTCTCCCCTCCCTCACTGACTGGCACATCTGGGGCCAGGGAAGCTCTTGGGGGGAAGGGTGGAGGGGCAGAGACCCCAGACCTGGCCTCCCCTGACTTGGCCAGAACTGCTGGGGGGGTGCTGTTGGGGGGCTTTTCCCCACACCCTCTTTTCCTCCCCTCTCAGAGGGGAAACAGTGGAGTCCTCTGGTCCCGGCCTCAGCCCCTGGCCCCTGCAACCCAGCCAGTATCCTGTCTCCCCTAGCAATTCTGGCTGGGTCAGGAGTGGGGTGGGGGTTTCTGCTTCTGCCCCACCCCTAACAGCTGGCAGATGTCAGGGCTGCATTCCCCAACCCCAGCCAAGCCAGTCAGTGGGGAGAGAAGGGACCCCCCCCCCCAGTGGTTCTGACTGGGGCAGGGGGATGGGGACAGGGGCTTCTGTTTTCTCTCCCACCTGCCCTTTCCTCCTCACCTGTAACAGCTGGTAGGGATCAGGCTGCGTTCCCCAGCTGTGGCTGAGCCAGTCAGCAGGGAAGGAGAGAGAGGCCCCCCAGTTCTGGAAAGTTTTGGGGGGGAAGCAAGTGCAGGCAGAGCAGGTGGTGGCCTCCACAGACATCTCCTCCCCTCTACCCCCCTCCTTCCCCAAGAGCCCAGCTGCCAGACGCAGGCAGGACAGACTGGGAGCAGAAGCTTTGCTGCCTCAGCTCTGTGATGGCCCCAGACTATTCTGTTTCAGCCAGAGCAGACAAGGGGGGCAGCCTGTGAGGGGTTGGGGCGGGGGGGCTAGTGGGCTGCCAGAGGACAGGGAACTAAGGTGACTTGCTATGGGATCTGGCACAGAAGATTCAATAGATTGGTTTAACCTAAATCAGTGAAGTCTGATACTGCATCCATCCAGGTCTATCTTGAACTGGTTTCAGGCATTTTGAAACCAGTCTATGTACACTGAATCTCTGGTCTGTTACAAGTTTAAACTGGTTTCCTAAAGATGCTGAAGTTTTCTCACGCACATGCACACATGCATGCAACAGACATTACACAGCTTCTGCCCGCACAGCTCTGTCTGGTGTCCATAGAGACCCCAGCAGCACAGGGCTGTGATAGTGTGGGGTCGCAGAGCTGGGGTCTGCCCCAGCCTGGCCCTGCTCCATGCTGTCACAGCCCCTGACTGCAGGGGGGGTGGGAGGATATATCCTTGGAGCCTGGACAGAGCCATGCAGGGAGGTGCCTTGGGTCTGGAGCCAGGGCTAAGATATTGGGATGATGACAACACAGGCCTGCTCCTTGTACACCCCTGCCTGCAGAACTCATGCTTATCCCAGGAGCATGTGGATAGTGGATCATGGCTCTGCTCTAGACCTGG
>NW_017729032.1:96872105-96874127 GCF_001723915.1 Gavialis gangeticus
CAGGCATTCCTGGACACCCTTGGTGAGCCAGGGGGTCTTTCGGGCACTCTTGCCCCCCTTGCTCCTTGTTGGGATGGACACCTCTTGGGCCCTGGCCCCACACTGTCACTGCCCCAGGATCTCAGGGTTTCCCCAACCCTGCCTTCCCATCTTGCTCCGAATCAGAGCCCCATCCCTGCTGCCCAGCCATGCAGCAGGTGCGGGGTGGACTGGCTGGGGTGCCTGGGCAGCAGGGCAGAAGGAGCTGCTGCTACAGGGGCTGCTGGGGAATGGAGTCTGCTGCCAGCCTGATCCAGCCTGCATGCTAGACTTTGCCCACTTCTGTTTTATACATAGGAAATCATAACATTTATAAGTCTTCCATGTAGAATGTAATTATGGGGGTCATCTTAAATTCAGGATAGTCTTGGATTCAAGTAAATATAGTATATTTAGAAGCAAAGAATATAAAGAAATAGACTGTGTTTGTGCTTACCTTTTGATGGTACTGAGCATAGGTACAAGAGCAGCAGGATTATCCTACAAGGACTGCTGTAACTTGTGTTTGCAGGAGATGTTTTTAGCTTGTCTTGTGCCACAACAGGAGCACCCTGCTATCCCAGTAAAAATCCCCAACACCCAGTAATCTGAGGAAGACATCCCCTCCTCCCTCCCACTACCCCAACACCCATAGCAACAGGAGAGCTTGTTCAAGGATAACTGCAGTGTCTGCTCTAGCTTATGAAAAGAAATAAACTCCATCGTTGGGCTGTGTATGAAAAGGAGTTAAATACTGCTGTTAACACCATAGAATACCACTTGAAAATGTAGACAGATTCTTAGCATAGAGTTGGTGTGTATGTAACAGTTAAGACTGACTTGTGCTTTTTGGGGTAAATGAAAGGGGAGAAAAGTGCTCCAAGAATGTATTCATAGTGAAGGCTAGTCTTAGCCAACCTCAGGAAAAAAAATGGTTTGCATCTGCACCTGGCACAGGGGAGTGTTACCTAGACATTTGCTGTGGATAATCTTTTCCTCAGCTTTTGCTCAGAGGGAAGCCTGAAACCTTTTGGATATCATATAGATTGTAGACGCAATCTTATTTGGCTGTATGCTCAACACTGGTGATGGGGAAGCAAAAACAAATGTACCAGGGATCCTAATATCATTCTCATCCTAATATCACTTCTCATAATGGTCCAGTATCTTCATCAAGCTAAGGAGTACCGGAGATTGGTTTCTTCCAGACCTCATCAATGTGAGGGGGCATGAGGAATTCCTTGTCATGAAAGAGTATTCTCAAATTTGAGCTAGAAGGACAGCAGCTTGTCTTCTAAACACGATAGTGTGCTGAACTGCCACAGGACAGTTTTATTAAATATGACTCTTTTGACATGGGTGTTCATAGGTCTGATTTTTGGATCAACCTCCATTATGCAGATAAATATGCAAGACGTTTTAAAAATGCTCATGGCTTACCTATTCTTGTGTTTACTGGCATAATAAAAAACTAGGCGACTGTGGCATTGATGCCTACACAGTCAGATGGACTGGAGATTGGCTGAAGGGTTGTACTCAGAGGATGGTGGTGGACGGGTCATATTCGACCTGGGGGGAAGTGGGCAGCGGAGTGCCCCAGGGCTCGGTCCTGGGACCTGCGCTGTTCAATTTCTTCATCAGCAATTTGGATGACGGGGTGAAGTGCACCCTGTTTAAATTCGCTGATGATACCAAAATTTGGGGTGAGGTGATCATGCTAGTAGGGAGGGAAAGACTGCACCAAGACCTGGATAGGTTGCAGGGGTGGGCTAACAAAAACAGGATATGTTTCAATACTGACAAGTGCAGGGTGCTGCACTTGGGCAGTAGTAACCAGAAGCACACTTATAAGATGGGAAACTCCTTTCTTGAAAGCACAGAGGCAGAAAGAGATCTTGGAGTCATTACTGACTCCAAGATGAACGTGGGCTGACAATGCGAGGTCACGGCTGGCAGGGCTAACCAGACCTTGTCGTGCATCCACAGGTGCATCTCAAGTAGGGC
>NW_017729032.1:96879127-96905660 GCF_001723915.1 Gavialis gangeticus
GGGGAGACACTGTTTCCCCTAGCGCCCCCTGGCATGACAAGGAACAATGGACACACATTATTAGAGAGTAGGTTTAGATTAGACATCCTCAAGAACTACTTCACAGTTAGGGTGGCTAGGAGCTGGAACCAACTTCCAAGGGAAGTGGTGCTGGCTTCTACCGTGGGATCTTTAAGAGGCTTAATGACTACCTGGCTGGACTCATTTGAGTCCAGTCTTTTCTCCCGCCCAGGCGGGGGGTCGGACCTGAAGATCTACAAGGTCCCTTCCAACCCTACTTCTATGATTCTATGAATTTATACCAGCAAGCCCTCCTAATAAAAACGCATCTTATACTGACACGACTTCTTTTGCTGGAATAGTTTAAAAACCAGGTCCTTTTTGAAGCTGTACTGGCAGAAACACTCTTCCCCTTTCCTTCCATAACTGTTTACACTATAACTGTGCCAGGTAAGGGTTATGTGATTTATTTGCACATTCCTAGCAGACGTAGCTAGGCTGACCAAATTTAAGTGTAGACCAAGCCTAATGTGGAATGTTCTTCAGAAAAGAAGCTGTGGTATTTTGGCTGATATTTGTTAGACTCGCACACTAAAAGAACCTTAGTTTCGTTAAGACCGTAAGCAGATTTGCAAATTAATCATTAGACTTCCAAATACTTTATTGCTCATGGATCTCTTAATATTTTTAAACACAATCTTGAAATTGATAGAGAGGAAAAAAACTACTATTGATATTTTTTGGTGTTTCTGCAATTCAGTAAACAAACTAAAAATTAGTATTATTATTCAGTCAACCGTGTTTAAATGTAATGTTAATAATCTATTTTATTTTACTTCAAAACTCAGCCATTCAAGTTCATTCTGAGAAAAATAGGAATACTGTTTTATGGTTTCTGAAATATCAGAAGAAGGAAGACTACCTTGCTTTGTAGTGACTCTAAAAGTTATGGAAGTGCATAGTATTGTTTAAGCAGTACATTGAATAAAAAATTGCATGGTCAAAATAAATTCCATTTCATAACAGCAGAGGTCAGAATCTGGCAGGAGATTCACAGGATCAGTTTCAAACAGAAACTAAACAATGCCCATCACTGAGAGGAAGGCTGCTCCTTATGTACCCAGTATGAATTTTTTAAAACTTATTTCAAGAAGAAATAGTACAACACATTTGTCTCATTACTGAGTGTGTAACTGCTTTTACAAAGTTAATGAAGTATCTGTCAAGAACTAACTGAAAGTGCATCAGCATAGGGAGAGGGAAACACATGTACCCATGTCTTCCTTTCATTAACTTTCCATCTTTGCATAATTTAATTTATATGAATATTTAACGCTGTCTTCAGATCATATGGTAAAGGACTTCTGCCAAGTCTTAATGCAGATATGCCATTTAATGATGTCTAATACCTTGTCCCAATTCTTCACAAAATATCTGAAAGGAGGAAAAAGCTTTATTGATGTTAAAACTCTAACTACAGTATTGTGCTTTATACCTGCTTGCTGTAGGCCCGTCTTCTTGAAACCATATATCTTCTTTTATTTTTATTCTTTCTAATGAAGTCCAAGTTCTGTCATCCTCCAGGACAAGGATTGCAAATACTACCTACATAAGGGCCAGAAACTTCAGCTCAATTGAAGACCTACTGGATTACTCAGACCTTAGTTATTCAGCTTCTTAAACAATTAGGTGCTAATGATGTCATTGCAAAATTGTTCGGGCATGTAAAATTGTAGTAAACATTTACTTCTCTCGCTCTCTTCTGTCTCTCTTCTCTCATTCTCTTCTCCCCTTCCTCCCCACCTCTTTATAGTAGTAGGGATTGAGAGTCTGGTTTCTAAAAAGGTATTTAAAATGCTATTAAAGTTTACATTATAGACTGAAAATATCTAATAGTCAGACACTGCAAAACAGGAGTCTCAAACTGGCTTTTGAACTGCTTATTTTAGGAGGATTTTTCAGAAGTGTTTAAGGAACCCAAGCCTTACTGACTCCGTAAGAGGTGAAGTCACTTAGGCGCCATTGGAAAATCCCTGTAAATTCCTAGGCTGAGTTACCAGTTCTTTGAAAACTTTGGCCAGTACATATGTGGGCATTTTTTTACTGTTGTTATCATTGTCTTTCAGTTTAAAAAGAACAGTTGTCAAGAAATGTCTTATCCTAATATTTGTTCAGTGCTATAGCTGGTTAAATAGATGAAAAATAATTAAGTGTTTTAGATGGCTTTTGTATTTTATGGAAAATTCATCTTCCTTTGAGAATGAAGTTGAATTTTAATAATTTTAATTGTAAGGTCATTGATGCATCATTATATTTATTTTAATGAAAATGATCAAGAGTTTAATTTGTCTGTAATTTTTGTCACTGGGGGTCAGTCTTGTTCAGGAAATAGTGTACTAAAATTTTGGAAATAAGTAGTTATAATTATTGTAAATTCTAGTTACAGAACTTAAAGTAACTTTAAACTGTGCATTGACATGAAGCACAAGGTTTTGACAACACCATGTACTTGGGAAGCAATTGTACAATAGTTCCACATCCTGTTGTGTTTGTTGCATTGAATCCCAAAATTGAGATTTAACTCCTGATAAATATTGAATGACAAGGATTCCTTTGAAGTGTTTAATGATTTCTCATCTCCTGCGTTTTGTCTATAGAAGCACCATACGTGCATAATATTACTTGGAGAAACTGCATTGTTACACTATATATTTTTCTGATGTAGTTTAATTTTATAAATATTTCAAGCTTATGCTACTCAGGGGAAGATAAAAGAGCTAGCTTCACTGAGGGGTGAATGCAAAGGGCGAAGGGTAACTTCATATTCAAAAGCATACTCTGTTGGTGTTTTTTTTTCCCCCTCTCTGAATTGGTGGCTGAAAATGACATAAATACTCTAGCAACTTTGTCCTATGGAATACCAAACCTCTTAGGTTCCCAGCTGGTGAAGTGTGAGAGTGTTTTTCCAGTACAGATAAAAGCTGGTAGGGAGCTGGAGCTTCTTATTTCCCTTGCTCGCTTTTAACCCCTGCAACCTAGCAGTGACAATGTCTGAGAGCTCTTTAAAATAAGAACATAAAAGAAGTTCTCCAGATGCCAGCATTTAAATAAATTCAACATCTTTGCTCCAACAGTGTTATTGACCTTGCTTCATGGAGCGGCCAAACATCTTCAGACATGATACTAACATTATGCTGGGACACCATGCTCTCGCTGACTCCCAGGCAAGAGACAATAGAGTTACCTTAGCATTATGCAGTAGCTGTTCTAATTGGCTTTGCAGAGAAGCCGGAATTACTAGCTTAGGCCCAGCACCTTATATGAATATGGCTATTCAGCTTTCTTATCTGGAGCTAAAGTGTGCAAAGCTGACTTGAGTGTTTTGCAGCTTTTCTGATAAGAGGACTATGAAAGAGGTAGGATGGTGGGCATCAGGACTGCATGAAGCTGCAGGTGTGTTATGGAAACCATGTGCGAGCAGGGTGTAGAGTGGGAGATAAAGGAAGTGGTTTGTGGGCCTGTACTGAGATCTGGATTTGATTTGTGAGCCTGGGACTGGAGGGTAGGTCATTGATGACTTTATGCAGATCAGTGGTCACCAACCAGTCAATCTCAATAGACTGTCAGAAGCTCCACAATTGGGAGCAGTAGGACTTACGAGCTGCCAATCCCTTCCCTAGACCTGCCGTGCCCCCTGACACTGGATGAATGGGGTCAGAGCCTGGGTGTCTTGTCCAGGTGCACGGGGGGTGGCAGGGTGGGGGTGCAGGAAGCAGATTCTGGGAGCAGATGCAGGGTTGGAGTTGTTATGGAGCTCCTCTTGCTGGAACAGTTGAGGCAGTGGCAGATAGGGAGGGGGTTTGCCCCGAGCAGGAAGGAGAAAGGAGGGAAATTCTCACCTTAAAGTCTATTGCTAATATCTGCCTGTTAGGGGGTAGTATGGGGGTGGGCAGGCACCGTAGATCCTGTGGTGCCCTTTACTTACCAAAAGGGATCTTCACCATAAAAAGGTTGGAGACCACTGATGTAGATGTAGGCCCTGGTGTGTATAATTATGTGCATGGTCCTGTGGCCCACCTATATTTTAACCCCATGGGCACAGGCTCCAGAAAGGCAGGAAGAACCACTCACTATTCTCAGCCTGAGGAAAGTGAGGCTAAGTATGACAGTCAAAAAGCCCAAGTCTGAATCAATTCAGTCTTTGCCGGCTAGTCTGAGTTACAGCAATTTTTGAACTAAAAAACAACTGGACATTTATCTCTTGATTCAGGAAATGCAGCCATATGCCTGCAGTGGCTCAGGCCAGAAGCTGGGGGACACTAGAGCACGGCTGTCTGGCATGTAGCCAGCATGGGCTGTGTGTTCACTTCTTCTTGCTGCCCCTGAGGTTTCTGGGATTTACAGTCCAGAATCACAGTACCAGGACTCTGCAGGGTTGCCGATCACTTCCTCTTCCTGCTTCCAGGTGCCTCTGGGATTTGTAGATCACAGTTGCAGTGAGTTTGAGCAGGGGAAAGGGGTATTTAACCCCTCTCCCAGGCACCAGAACCCAGCCTGAGTTTGCTGGGGGAGGAGCAGGGGGCATTGAGTCAGTTAGGGAACAGAGGGACAGGGCCAGTTCTGCTCTCTGGAGCAGACAGCACAGCCCAACCTAGGGCTGCAAAGGATGCTGGGGGACTATGACTTAACTTGAACCAGGAAGGGGCTTGGGGCAGAAGTTTCGTAAACCGGTTTGACTCAAATCAGTGAAGTCTGCTACTACGTTCAACCAGGTTTATCTTAAACCAGTTTCAGTCATTTTAAAACTTGCTTATGTTCACTGAGCTTCTGTTCTGTTATGATTTTAAATCAGTTTTCTGATCACTTTAAACCGGTTTATGTGTAACTTCTGTCCCCAGCCTGAGGGTGCACAGAGCAGTGGTGGTCTTATGCTGTGCTTGGTACTGCAGGACTGTTTGGGATTGGGAGGGACAGCCTGTAATGCCTTTATAACAGTGAAAGGGCTTGATAGGAATACTAATTCCTTCACTGAGTAGTCCCAGATGATAACTCAAAAATCATGTCAGTAGTTCACTTGGGATACAGGCTTCCACACTCCCCTGTATTAAAGAAAAAAGAGTTTCTGTCTTTACTTTAATCAAAGATAGAGAATGTTGTTTGCTAGGTACTAAGAGGAAGGCCTTCTAGATGGTGTTCTCTCTCTGGTGCTTTTTTCTTAAATTTCTAGATGCCTTCACCCTGAAAGCAGATGTTCATGTCTCTTAACTGTTCTTGTATTTATATAATATAATTAAGAGCTAGATGAATTGTACACATGTGCTAATAGAATTTTTTTTCATGAAATACCTGGTACTCACTGCTGTCAGACAAGATACTGAGCTTGATGGACAGCCAATATGGTAGTTCCTTTGTTTCTATATAAATGTAATGCATATGGTTTGCCTATGCCTGTTTCAAGTCTGACATAATATCTAGAGCTTTGTTCAAAAGTAAGTGTTATATGGGTCAATGTCCAATAAAATGCAATGTGCACAAATTTGCATTGCACGGAAGTAACTTGATGTCTTGCACAGAATGGCCGTCAAAATTGTAATTAGTATAAGGGAATCTATAAACAGGTCTCTTGCCACCTGAACACAGGAGAGAAGGTCGACGTTATACACCTAGACCTCCAAAAGGCTTTTGATCTAGTATCCCACAATATCCTTATGGAAAAATTAGAAGATTGTGGGCTTAACTGCTCAGCAGTTCACCAGGTGGAAAACTGGCTGCATGGTAGGACCCAGAGTTCTCATGAACAGATCTGTGTTGTCCGGGTGACAAGTGGCCAGTGGTGTCCCTATGGAGTCTGCTTGGATTGGTGTTTTTCAGCATATTAATTACTTGGATGTAGGGGTGAAAACCTCACTGGCCAGTTTGCAAACGACACCAAGTTATGGGGAAGCATGGTTGTGCCAGAAGACAGGTTGCAGATCCAGGCATACCTAGATGGGGTGGAGGGTTGGGCGGACCAGAACCAAATGAAGTTCAACACTTGTAAGTATAAGGTGCTCCATCTGGGGGCAAACAATCCCCAATGCCTACAGGCTCGGTGGCAACAATTTGACTTGCACCACAGCTGGAAGGGACCTAGGGGTAGTGATCGACCAACAGATGAACATGATCTGGCAGTGCAATGCTGTGGCCAGCAGGGCAAACAACATGCTGGCATTCATTAACCACTGCATCTCATGCAAAACTAAGGAAGTGATACTCCCACTGTACTTTGCACTAGTGAGACCTCCGCTGGAGTACCACGTCCAGTTCTGGGCACTGCACTTCAACAAGGATGTGGAAAAGCTTGAGAGGGTCCAGAGAAGAGCCACCCCTATAATCAGGGACTTGCAAGACAAGCCATACGAGGAGAAGCTGAGGGACTTGGACCTCTTCAGCCTACAGAAGAGAAGGCTGAGAGGAGACTTGGTAAAAGCTTACCGCTACATCAGGGGCCACATCAACAACTCAGAGAACAGCTGTTCACCGTGGCACCCCTAGGGAAGACCAGTAGCAATGGATGCAAACTCCTGGAAGGCTGCGTCAGGCTCAGTTCCAGGAAAAACTCCTTCACAGTCAGGGTGTTCAGACTGTAGAATAAACTCCCTCCAGTGGTGGTGCAGTCACCTACCCTGGAAATCTTCAAAAGGAGACTGGACAGTCGCCTCGCTGGGGTCACTTGACCCCAGTTGTCTTTTCCTGCCTAGTGCAGGGGGACTGGACTCGATCTACAAGTTCCCTTCCAGCCCCTAACAGTCTATGAATCTATAAGAACATAAGACATTTTTTTGATTTAAGCAATGACTTCATGTTTAAGATATTTGCCAGCCTTGTTTGTTATGATGGATAAAGTATAGGGTGTCTTCACCTCCTCTGCTAAGGTGTAAATAAAACGATAAGGATCTTTGTTCAGAAAAAATAATTTATTTACCAAGTTAAGCCTCATAGATTGGAACAACAACATAAACATTTTTCTCTATACATATTTTAATGCACTGAGTCTGTGTTTATGCTTTGTCTGCGTTGCTAGGCAGAACTTCAGATGTTCTTGAAGTCTGTACATTCCAAGAGGTATGAAACCATTGTTACTTTAAAATAATGCTTCAGGCATCTTGCCTTAAAATGTAAGAGAACTACAGATTTACACAGGGCAGAAATCTTATGCAGCTAATTCTATGGATTAGAGTTAATGTTTTCTTAAATTCAATGCTTCAGATTTCCTTATACCTCTCAACAGACCAAAGTAAACTAAAAATGCAAAATATTCCAAACATTTTCATCTACTTTGTAGCCAAAAGGTGTATCTACAAATGAAATGCCTCTAAATGAGTAGGATTGGATAAATATTCTCATAGCCATCAGCTATGTTGCAACAGTCAGCATAACCTAATGCACAACATTTTTGCTTTCCTGACCTTTAATACTTTTTTGTGCTTGCACTAATTTAAGTCAAACGTCCCTAATACTCTTCTGCCTATGGGCTGGTGTACTGCCAGCAAACTGCCAATTTGTTTTTTTTTGTGAGAATTTGTTTTTGGGTTTAATACCCAGATAGGCAATATTTAGACACCCTTTGATAAGTGTTTTCTACTTGCAAATAAAAAAGTCTTAGTTCTTTTTCCCTTTTGAGTCTCGTCCTCTGAGACAAATATGATATATAAAAAATTGCTCCCCCTCCATATTATCAGATGGGAATCATGTACATTGGGACCCTTGTTTTTTGAAAGAATATCAGTAAAAACAAGTCACTAATAAATGGTTTCCCTAATCATAGGACAGACTAGCTGCTTTTGATTAGTAATCTAAACTCTGTTTGTGGGCAACTAATATGTATTTAGCATAAGAGCCAAATCTATCTTGGGTTCTTCTAAACACACCCTAGCAAGGAGGCAAAAGTTCTGTCAAACCAGTTTCAGCTCATCTCAAAAACAATTACTGCAACAGTGAAGCAATAAAATGGTAGCTAAAAGAAAGCTTTGCATTGGAAGAGACCAGAGTTATACTGAATATTACAGACATTGAGAGAAAGGTGGGAGGCCTGGGTATGTTATGGTTGCTTCCCTGTATGGATCAGAGTTTCCTTGTCTGACTGTCTTAAACTCAGATGAAACTGGTAGGATGTTGTGATCCTACCCCCTTGATTTAGTAAATTTATTCAGGAAAAAACAGGTTACTAATAACAAAAAATGAAAATTTGTCAGGAGAAATCTGTTTGAAAAATGGTTGGCTGCTTCTACCAGATAGCTGACAAAAAGGGTTTTCTTGTTTTTTGGTTTTTTAAAAAAAACCTTCCCAATGTTGTTGAGGTCAAGATTTAATTGGAAGTAGGGGCGGGGGTAGAGGAGAAGAGGAACCTGATACACTAAGGCTAGGGACAGAAGTTATATAAACCAGTTTAAGTGATGAGAAATTGGTTTAAACCTGTAACGGAACAGAAGTTCAGTGCACATAAACCAGTTTCAAAATGGCTGAAACTGATTTAAGATAAACCTGGTTGAATGTAATATCAGACTTAACTGATTTGGGCCAAAATGGTTTATGAAACCTCTGTCCCAGGCCCCTTCCTGATTCAAGTTAAGTCACAGTCCCCCAGCATCCCAGCATGCTTTTCAGCCCTGGGGTGGGCTGTGCTGTCTGTCCAGCAGAGAAGGGTTGGGGGGAGGAGGAGGCGAAAGCAGGGACCACCTCTGCCAGGCAAACCCAGGCTGAGGTTTGAGGGCGGGGGGAGGGCGTTAAACACCCCTTCCCTTGCTCAAACCTAGTGCTGGCTGAGACTGTGGACTACAAATCCCAGAGGCACCTGGAGGCAGGAAGAGAAAGTGATGAGCAACCCTGCAGAGGCCTGCTGCTGTAGGTCTAGACTGCGTATCCCAGAGATGTTGGGGGCACCAAGGAGAAGACGTGAACACAGCCCATTCTAGCTACGTGCCAGAGAGCCATGGTCTAGTGCCCCCCCCCAGCTTCTGGCCTGAGCCACTGCAGGCATGTGGCTGCATTTCCTGAATCAAAAGTAAATGTGTGTTCAGTTGTTTCTAAACGTACTCTCTGCAGTTTAAACCAACCTACAAAGAGTAGATCGATTCAGCCTTGGGCTTTTGACTGTATTTAGCCTAAAAAAATCCTGTTGAAATGCATCCCTAAACCTATCCTGGGAAGTGTTATGCAGCCTGTGTACTGGGTGTTTTAAAGCAAGTCAGAATATGCTTGGACTATTTTCACTAAGCCCTGTGGTTGCTCACTTAACAATGGGTTGTTTCATTCTCACATGATTACTACCTATTTCTTTATATGAGGGGTTTTTTTTTATTTAGTAACAGCCTATGAACAGCAAATGTCAAAGATTTTGGGATTAGTAAAGCTATCCACAGCCCTTGCTGGGATAAAGCAGGAGAACAGTCAGCCTAGAAATCCTAATAGTATGTTTATACCCAGCAAGGAGCTACAAAAGAGAACTGTGTATTGCACATGCCATGGGGTTCTTTCTTTCCTTTTAGTCCCTATTTGACCAGTGGCTAGCCAGAATTCAGCACTGTAAATTATTCCAGTTTGGAGGTAAAATTGTCGATGAAGGGCAAAACCCTGTTCAATGGGAAGGAGAAACCTAGGAAATTAAGTATGTTGGAAGAGGGTTGCAGAGCTGGAGGGTGATGGTGGTCAGGAAATTGGAAGCTGCTTCCACTTCTGACAGCCTGGTGCACTGTATGATACTTTAACAGAGATGGATTCCACCTCAGTTGACAGATTAAAACATTGTTCCCGACACTAGCTCCACATGTTTGTACCATAAAGGCAGTTTGTATTGCTGTTTAACAGCAAGGGAAAAAATGTGATAGACTCCCTGTAGAGATTCCTTGCTGTCCCTGAATGGGGAGGCAGAGCTTTTACTTATAGTTGGTTGCCTGTAGTGCTTCATTAAGTTGTTTTTACTTTGTTACAAGAAATACATGGACAAATACAGTGCTTGGGAAAGAGCAGTGAGAATGATCACAGAGCTGGAGAGATTCATTTGAGATATTACTATAGGTAACTTCAGTTCCCTTTGCTAACAGATGTCTAAGAGGTAGAGAGGATAAGTTTTTACAAATGTATGAAATGGATGAAGAGTGAGGGTGAAATCCAGTTTGCAAATGAAGTTGATGGAAGTTTTGTTGTTGCTTCGATGAGGATTTTTCCATACTACAAAGAGAGAGGGATTTAAGGGGATAGAAGATAATAGTATTAGAGATAATGGATTAAATTTGATGCAAAATTTAAAGTAAATAAGAAAAAGGTTTTGAAATGAGTATACCCATTGGTATAACCTTCTCTGAAAATGCACAATTCAGAAGAAGATATAATTATGAGTACTGGAATGGAATCGTTTTGGCTGAGTATTATGGGGAAAATGTCTCCACAGTGAGACTGGAAACATTTTGAAGGGGAATCTGGGGATTGTAGGTAACCTGTAATGTTTATGAGAGCAAAGATGTTGGAAAAATACCAGAGAGGACAGCTCTGCTTCTCCCATATTAGTAATTCTACTAAAAATGGGAGAAGGCAAATATTTATTTGATCAAATCCAGGCAGTAGTTAAACAGTAGTAGTGAAACTAGAGGCCTTTCATTTGGAACTGGCCACCAGAATGTGCTAAATTTGACAGTTTAGTATTTGGACAGTCAGAATTCTAACTTAGCCCTTAAAAGTGTTAGTTTAGTAACAACTAATAATTACAGTTAGCCAAGTAACGTTAAAAATACCAACACTATCTTATAAGCAGCATCAGTCCATTTTTTTTTCCACACAAGAGAGCAACTAACAAGGTATTGCCATAAAGATGTTTATCACAATTTCCTATTAGTTTCTAATGTCAAGTATTTATAATTACCTGCCAATTGTTTTTGTTACTGTTTTATTTCTCAGCTTTGTCTTGTTTGTGTTTTTTTCTTTTGCATTGGACTAATTCCCCCTTTTCTTCATCCTGCTCTTAACTTTTCAGCTTTAGATTCAAGTGGTCCTTTGCTGTTGCCTTGTATATTAGTATGCAAGTTTCCAACCAGACTCTCTCTGCGGGCTGTAATTATATAACTTCTTTGCCAGTGGCAATTCCCTTTCTCTGGCAAGAGTTAAAAGAACTAATAGGAACTTGAAGTCTTTGACTAGATGCTGTGCCATGTGGCTCTCATTAGATGGTGCTGCACAGCAATGGGAGTATACTCAGTCATCTCTCTCTTGCATGCTCTCTCTCTCTCTTTAACACTTAATGTCAAGTTTATAATATATGTAAGCCATAGGATATGGGGGTCCTGAGGGTTTCACCCCTGACTTAATTCCCTTATTACATTGCTTCTGCATCTCAAGGCTGTTCCAGTGTATTACCTTTAAATTAATGTGTAGTTACATACTTATTAAAATTATTTTTTGTTATTTCAGGATCTCTCCCACATCTTAAACTTTTAATCATAATTTTAATCATATCAGGGGTCCATTTACCAGATGTTTCGATGGGTTCCCTCCTGCTTGAAGTTTTGCAGCCTCAAATAATTTTTAAAAAAATGGTAGTTTTAGAGATTGTGCCCACTGGAGCATTGCTTTTTATGCTGAGTTTCATTCATTTCACTTGCAATGTAATATTGCATGTTAGTGACAGCTTGTGGTTTATTGGGGTAGAGGGCCCAAAAGAAGAATTTTATTTTTAACTAGCACAAGCAACTTTGATTTTAGAAGCTTTTACTTGTTTCTGTGAGTCTTACTATTGTTGGGAGATTTGCAGGGTTGCGTCTTGCCCTAGGTTTTATAATTTATGAAAAGAGTGATGATGTTGGCTCTGTGATGATGTGACAGGCTCTGTGCTGGGTGGCAGCTGCCCAGAGTCCAGGCTGGCTGTGGTGTGCTGAGTGAAATGGTCTCACATGACGTGCTCTGGCATACATGCCGGAGGTTGTCAACCCCTGATGTAGACAATATTGCTAGCCTTTTGAAGTATCTTCTGTTCCCACTGTGAAACTATTTGCCCTCCACTTGTTAGTACTGCTTATGAGTTAGATAACCACATGGAATGGATTGAAAAGTGTTGGGCATAGTGGGTGGTAAAGATAGGAAATAGAGAAAATGCAGGAGATATATGTAACATAGAAGCCATAATTGTATAATACCTGTGCAGAATTTATTTTGTTTTGTTGTTTTGATCACGTCTACCCAGAATTTTATACTTCTCAATACTGCACAGGTAATATTGTCTCCATTTTTCTGGTGTTGAGAAGCTGCCCAGGACTAATGAACCATATGTAAATGACTCCGATGAGTGGGAAGAAACAACTGTATGTAAACTTGCACTTCTATGCACTTTCTTTTCTCTTGTACTGCTCTGCCTTCTACTCCTTCAAATTTAGGTTACAAGCTTTCAGGTGAGTACCTGCTGTACATGGGCTGAACTTCCAACCTATGGAACAAAGTACATTTACCAGGGATAATGATTTGAATATATGAATTATAGTATTTCCAGACCTACTATTGAAAAGACTGTTTTTGCAGAAGAATTGCTGTATACTCTAATTGAGTTCTATACTCTTCTGCAATTGTGGCTTTTCCACTTGGCATCTCTACTTCCTGCTAGTCCTTAAAGAGCTGTTGTGAATCACAAGTAAGTTGTGATTCTCCTCTGCATAAAGTGAGGGTTTACTATGCCACTGTCCATTAACATTAAAAAACTATAGCCTTGTTTGTGGTATTCCCAGAAAATCAGTTGTGTGCCTTAGTAGATTGTATTATAATTTCATTTTATTGTCATGCCATATCATACAGTTTGTAAGATATAACTGCATAAAACTTTAAATCCAAAACATTCACTTTGCCTGTAACAAGGTCTGTTATAGTTTGCAGGAATCTTATCTATTTTTGGCTTAGAGATGCCTAAATTGCATATCTGTCCATGAATTCTTGTATGCAGGAAGGTTAACAGGAATACCTAAATTGTTACAACTGAAATGCTTCATTTTCCTTTGTTTCCTCTGTGTACTTTTATTCATTTTAACAAGCAAAATGTTGCCTTTATTTTCCTTGAGATGATCAGTTTACAATATTATGTAATTATTATTATTATTATTATCATCCTGTGTTTTATCTTCTCAGCCAAAAAAAAGTATTAAAAAAAATGTGTTCAGAAGCTGTGCAAAGCTTGTCTATCAATTAACTTTTTATAAACCAAACAGACTTCAAATTATTGTACTTATTCACATATGACACATGTACCTTTTTCCAAAAATTAGCTGCCAGAAATTTGGATGCATGTCTTTAAACCAGGAGATGCGGTGAGCAGAGGGCCTGATCCTGTAGGAGCTAAACTGCCCAGCCCCTGCTCTTAAACCAAGTTGACAGTCAGGAGCATATGCTGAGTTATCTGAGGGCTCAGTTAGCTCAAGAAGAGGGGTCAATCAGTGTGGCTCCAGTAGGATTGGATCCTTGGCTGAATCACTGAAGAGGCAGGAGGCCAGCAGCCTCCTGTTGAGATACCTGAAGGCCTGATCCTGCTGGAGCTGAACTGCCTGGCCCCTGATCTCAAGCTGTACAGGCCTTCTTCTGACTCTGCAGGTACTTCTAGCTAGGGCTGGGCTCTCAGCTTATTTGGCAGATATGTCTGATTTGGGAATGTGCTGTAGTGTGTGAGAAAATACACTGCTGTTTGTTAGAATCTGTTTGAGCACCCCCTGCTGGCCAATTTAATGTGTGCTCATCTCTGCATGTATTAAACCTTTGGAGTCTGTACAGAATCAAAGCACCACCTCTGTGTTGTGGTGTACAGCCATATTCCCTGGCTGCATCCCCCCTTCAAAAGCTACAAGCCAGAGTCCACCTCTCTGCTCCCACGATTTCACTAGACTCCCAGCAGAGCTGAAGTACATCCCGTCCCAGAATCCTACAGAATGTGCGAGCAGGTAAACTTAGGCGCACATTTTATAATACAGAAATTCTTTATGCTAAGGTCCTATTAATATATAACATGAACAGGCAGAAACTGTATAATGGCAACTGGGCTTAGCTGACTCAAGATTTTGGTATGCTCCTTTCACTTTTACCTAGATACTTGTTTCATTCTATTCATCTGTAAGATATTTGATCTGAGGCAAGGCTCTTTAGTAAAAATATGCCCTGTTATGAAACACTTTTGTATTACCTGTAAACGGGTAGGTAAGGCTGTATCTAGGGTATTGAATCTTGTAAATGTTGTGGCTGATCCATAGTAAAGCTACCATTTCTGAAGATAGACATGCCATCCCAAAGAATGGCTACTAACACCTAAATGCAGCTAGGTTATATGAACAATGTGGTGCTTAATTTTTTAGCAGAAAAAAGTCCTGATAAGAAAGGTTGCACTTGCAGATGGGTTATTGTTGATCCTGAAGAAATTCATGCCCCCATGTCAGCTTCATGTTACCTTATTTGTAGTAGGAATATGGATGTGAAAATGTCAGTTTTTAACTTACTTGTACTTTTATTTTTAGGCACTGCTTTCTATTTCGAAACATTTCAAATTAAGGTTTAAAAGGATACTGCTTGTGTATGATCTTTTTCCTGAACCTGTGTGTAACCCTGTTAAAATATCTCTATTTTGTATGACAACCTCTGGGATGCTTATTTGCATACCCTCATTGGTATGGATGATCAAAGAAACTTCTGTGCTTGTTTTGGCTGTGATAACATATTTAACAGTTTGAATATAAGGGGCCAGGTGAGTCAGGCTTGTGTACACTTGCCCTGCCTTCTAAAATTGTAAAGTTTATAAGGGTACTGATACTGTAGGAGAATATAGGTTAAGTGCTGACCCCTTACTTACCTTTACCCAGACTTGTGTGGAGGTCTAAGGTGGAGGGACCCTTGGCTCAGGAGCTGAAGAGGCTTCTGAGGCTTCCACTGGGAGCTATCCCTTGGGATGGCATTGCACTGTTATCAAGTCTTTTAGAGAAGAGTACTTGTGACATACAAATCTCTAATGGGCTTGGGTTGAGGCCTGTTGCCTAGTTGTTTCTAAAAGAGCTGAAACATCTGTAGTAGTAGGTCAGGCTGAAACCTATATCAATTTTATATAAAAAGAGCAGAAATCTTTAAGCTTTCTCAAAGAGTAAAAAGTAGAGCTGTTTCCCCAAAAAAGTGGCAGTGAGGAGCAGTGACAGTAGTGCTGTCACTGCTCTCTGTCCCCCTGCAAAGTGGTGGGTACAGCTCCATGCTGATTTTTGGCAGAGCGGCAGTGACCCAAGAGTTGTGGCCAGAGATGTGATCTCCACAGGAGACCTTGAAGGAAACTCCCCCTGCCCTCCCCACACGTCTTGGACTGCGAAAAGTAGCATTTCCTGGGAAAGCGGAGTTTCAGATAGACTGTAACTGAGAAGGAGAGTGTGTTTTTGATAGTTGGGGTATATAAGAATAGGTGTATTTAACAGATATATTGTTTGATAAGGTTTTGAAGTTCTCATTTCCCTTTAATAAAACTTGTGTTTTCTAGTGGATAACAAATTGCTTGTGAATGGGGAAATTGTTCTTTTAGGACCTCTAGTAAAGATTATTTTTCCCAGGTTTCTGGGTTGGGGACTTGAGCCAAACCCCCCAAATTTGAATCTGGCCCTTGTACTTCTCTCCAGGGCCTGGCAAAGGGTTACATGTGTTAATTGGATTATGTTAAGTGACAGTGCATGAAAATATGCTAAAAATGACCTAAACAGTGAAAATGATCCACACCTTCAGTTATGTTGACTACTCATGTTTCTGGTAAACAGTATCTATGTAATCTGTATTCTCCAAATGCCTTGGTTTTTTTTTTTTTTTTTTTCTTTTGTCAGATAAAATATACATATGATTTAATTCCAAAAGCACTGAAAGTCTACTGGAGTGCAAGTCATTTTCATAGGATTGACTTCAGAAAACTCAACTGTTTTCCTAGTTATTAAGTTTATGTTGCTGCTTTTATGGGGACGATTCTAACCTTAATAAATAGTGTTCATAGTGGTAAGGCTTCTGATCTCTCTTCATATTTTCTTTTAAAATCCTAACTAAATATAACTGACGTTGAGTTATCTAGTAAGCTGCAATTCACAAATCTTAACATTACCAAGTGGTAATCTCTAGTATGTTAATATTTTACTCTACTAATGCTATACAAAACTGGTTTATTAGTAAAGCTTGTTATAATCATTTTTTAAGAGTAAATTGTTTGGATAATTTTCACTTCAGTGTAATGACTAATTTTGGTCTGAACTCCGGATCAGTCTCAAAAGCCTAATGTTTGAAGAAATAATAATAAAATACCTTTCTGATGTTGTTTTATTATGGCACTTGGGTCCTATAGTAAAAGCAAAGTGTGAATAAGTTGTGCTGCCATAATTCCATTTTTTAAATGTTATCTCTAACTAGGCACCTGCTTCCATTTATGGAGTCAATTTTTATATACAGTGAGCCACACTTCTGCACTTGACAAATAAGAATAATGAAAGTAATTGGGGCTGGTGTGTTTTGGGGGAGAGAATTGAAAAACACAGTACAACATAGAAAAATGATGTGAAACCGATTTCATACTTGTATCAGTGAGTTACTATACTAATTTGAAGCACCTTGATAAAGTTTTAGAAAACAATATAGTGGTGCATATTTGTGATTTGTTGCATATTTATAATTCTTGCTGTTTGAATTGTGTGCCTTAAAGTGGTTGGACTTGGTTTGTAACAAACAGCTTTATCTCATTTGCTCATTTAGTTAAGATGCCAAATTGTCATTTGGACTATTTTCCCGGCTCCATTTTTATTCTTGTGTTTTGAACTTCATGTAGGTCCTCTTACTACTTTTTTAAAATAAAATGCTAGTGCTTTCACCAGTCTGGGAATGAGAATAAGAACTGAGATTTGTGTATCAATTCACTTCCAAGACAAGTAAAGATTCCCTTCTTACACAATAAAAACAACTAAATGCAGTGATAATAATGTCTCTCTGGTTTGAAATCTAGGTCTGTTCATGTGAAATACCACTAATCCAGTCTGTCATCAGCTCTGTTTTTTCTTGGGTTGTTGTCCCAATGACTCTTTTGGTATGTCCCTTAAGCTGGCAGTGAGAAGTAGCTGGAAAAACTGGAAAGCATCTATGTTTATTTCTGAATCAGGTCCTAATTCTGTGTGGTTTGGTTTATTTTTTTTGTTCTGTTTTTTTTACATAGATGTATCTTGCTTTAAGTCTGTGGAGAAGCAGCATCCCTTCCCTGCAGTGCTGCAGGCCAAAAATAACTATTTCCACTAACAAAAATATGTCCAGAAAGGCAGATGGAATGGGAGTTACAATCCTTCTTCTTAAATGTGCATGGGTACTGTCATTTTGTTAATGAGGTAGTTGTTTTGGGAATCATTTGAGACATCCCTTAATTCAGGGCATTCTCTCCTTTTACTTTTCACTCAATATTAATGTGAAGAGGTCTAGGGGACAACTTGTATAGATCCATGAAAGGCTGGGATTTGTTTTTCTTTTATCACTAGGTCAGTGTGTGGAATCAAAGTACTGACACTGCATCAAGGGTTGATGTAGTCTGGAGAAACTGATACACTGTATTTACCCAAACCCAAGATGACTTGGACTTTAAGATGACCCTCCAGAAATTGGATTATATATGTGAAAAATTTGTAAATTTGTTGTTGTTTTCCATGCTGCATAGAATCAAATTGTGGGAGAGTCATTTTATACTTTTCCATACCCACTGTTGTAGGAAAAAGTGGCATGGGGCAGGCAGCTTGGTTCCCCACAACCTGCTTCCATGCCACTTAAGTCTCTTGGCACCAGCTGTTATCTCCCTGTCTCCCCAGCTCCCCATTGCTTATTCAATGAGGTGGCTTTGGCATGGAGCATGCAGTGGCTTTGGGTCTGGAATCGGACCTGGAGCCTCAGCAGTTCCCCTGTTGAATGGTGGGGAGGGGAGAGAGGACGGTGGGGAGGCAACCTTGTCTTGGATGCGAGTAAATACAGTAATAATTTCAATAGCAAGTGTCATAGATAAATGCCCTCTTTTTCCTTCCTGCTGTTTTCCTTCTAAGCAAAGCCCAAAGCTGTGTGTTTTTTGTATTTTCCTTCCCAAGGATAAGTTTTCAGACTTGAAGGCTTTGTCTTTTTACTACTGAAAATTCCTTACAAGGCCTTGATCAAGAGAGAACTCCTCCTTAAAGCTGCTGTCGCTTGTCACAACAGCGATGAATTCCATCAGGAAAAAGATTATAACCGAATACTTGCCTCCTTCCATCTATCCCTTTAATCTATTTTCTTCTTATCAGTTTTCCTAGTTGGCAATAGGCAAATGATAGATTTGACAGATGCTGTCAATGTGCTATTCTGGGTACCTACCATCCAAGAATGTCAGATTCCTTTATAAAAGCTCACAGTTGGCTCTCCAAGTTGCTTCCAATTTGTTTGCATTTTTTCTTGAGTTTCTGTAAACTATGTTTCTTTTAAAACAAACTGGAACTGTTAGTTAAGATAGAGATTCAAAATAGCAAGCTCTGTGTCATGGTAGATACAATGCACAGCCCTGGGAAAAGTGTCTTATCTAAACTTTTCCACATCATGTGAACTGTGTTAACTACTGCACAGAGTTTTAGTTGTGCTTTGAAGTTTTCTTCCCTGATCTTCCAGAATACAAAAGCTGTTGTACATTCAAAATCAAAGAAAGTAAACATTAGCAATTAGCTAGCTTTCATAAATCATCTGTATCTAATGAACTCAGTTTTAGGCATGTCAGTGGATTCATGAGCTAGTTCAGTACTAAACCTGTCTTTCTAAGTGCATTTGTGAAATGGCTGGCGTCACTGCAGAAAGAAAATGATCTTGATTACTAGTTTTAAAATGTTCTAAGTAGTGGCTTTGCTTTTTCTCTAGTGTATGTGAAACACTCTCCATAAATAACTGCTTATCAACCTCTCTGTTGTCCTTCAAAAATCTGCTTTCAAATTCTTCTGCTAGAGAGCCAAGAATGAAAATTTGACAGTGGTTAAGCAGCTGGTGAGCTGTGACCTATGCTTATTGTATTCAGTAATGGTCTTATTGCTTCTTTGCTTTCCCTCATTATGCTAAATGTGCTACCTTGTGTTTTCTATTGTAAGCTCTTAGTTTTATAGTTAGAGGGTTGAAAGGGACCTGAGCAGATCATCGAGTCCGACCCCCTCCCGTGGCAGGAAAGAGTACTGGGGTCAAATGACCCCAGCTAGGTGATTTTCTAGCCTTGTCTTAAAGACCCCCAGGGTGGGAGCCAGCACCACTTCCCTTGGAAGTTGGTTCCAGATCCTAGCTGCCCTGACAGTGAAGTAGCGCCTCCTGATGTCTAATCTGAATTTACTCTCTGCCAGCTTCTCACTGTTATTTCTAGTCACTCCTGGTAGTGCTTGGGGAAACAGGGACTCCCCCAATGCCTGCTGGTTCCCTCACTCTTCAGTGATTGTCTTTGTTATGCTTTGACAGTATATAAAATCCTTCATCATATAGGTATTAAAGAATAGTAAAAGACTTTGTAATTTGTTTTTTCCTTCCAGGAGTGCTTGTTTCAATCCATTAGGCTAACTTTGACTTGCAAGCTTGAGGATTCCAACCTCTTGTGCCAAAATCTTCTTTAGAAACTTTGGAATGGACTTCACCAAAGCAGCAAACCTTTGAAGCTGTTCCTATTTTATTTTATAGTTCAGTCTAATGCTAGAAGTTTTGTGAGCTCAGGTAGGCCCATCAAATTTCATGTAAGACGCTGATTATATATATGTATAGGATCATTATGATCATGTCGGCATATGAAAGGACCAGAAAAGTGCAGAGAGTTAAGTGGGCAGGGACTGATTGGATAGCAGCTCTTCATGTATCCACAATTCGTTTATGCTATGGTGAGTAAAAGTTGAACTTAAGAGACTTAGTTCTGTTTCATTCAAAAGTAATGCTCCGTTTTAGCCTTCATTGACCATAGCATAATTGCAAGTGTACGAAGTTACTGTGTGTTAGTTGCTGTTGTAAGTCTCTAAGTTTCTTTTACCTATCTGACATGTGATCATTTCTCCATATCCATAGACTTAATTTCCTAACTTGGGCCAAGGAGACTTGCCCAATATAAAGTAGCAGTTCTGCATCATATGTACTTCTTCAGTTGTCCAGTTTCTTGTCTCTGCTTCTGTGTCCCCACTCCCCATCTCAAAAAATTAACAAGCCCCACCCCCACCCCCAAAATAACCCCAAACCAACAAACAAAGAACACCTTCTATAGGATGGTTTGTGCTTCAAATTCCTTTGTTTCTTTGTTTAAATGTATTGTATATGTATACATTTGCAAATCAGTCCTTTAACTGAACTCGCTGAGCAAATGTTAAAGAGGACATCTATAAAATTCAGACATGTTAATTTTAAATTGTTTTACAGCAGCAATTAAATACATCTGCTTAATTGTTTTTTAATTTTTTTTTTAAACTTGCATCATATAGTCATCACTGGCTTTACTCTGGAAAAGCAGAAACTGAACTGAAAATATGTATACATCTGAAAGAAGATGCTCTTATAAACTGAAAGAGGTGGAGCTGATAAAATAAAGACGTGAATAATCTTGCAAAAATATTCTTTCTTTTTTCCTTTTAGAAACTGGTGAGTGAGGTTATCTTAAATGGTTGAAAGCATAGTCAGAATTTAATTATGCCCATTACATAAATGAATCACAGCCAGTATAACCTGTTTTTTGAGCAAGGATCAGAACACATAGTGAGTGTCAAATCTTACCCAGCTCTTAAAGATGTTGGGTCAAGCTTTTGGACAAAAATGTCCAGGAAAAATATGAACCATTAAATGTCTCATGTTTTACTGACCTTTTGATTTCACAAATAGGGTGTATTGCTATGCTATGGTACCCATTCAAAGAAGGTCTTTTTAATGCAGATTGTTAGTTTTTTCATAATTATTCATTCCTCCTTTTGATTTTTATCAGAGGTAGCCAGTATAGCTTTTCTGAACATGCACTTGAAGCATAAGAATACAATAGTATGTTTTGAATAATTTGCATACAAACTTGAGGCGCAGTCCTTGAATCTAGTACTGTTGAAGTATGCATTACAATATATAAATTAAGAGCTTACTTATGCAGTGGTTAAACTAATTAACAAAAACAAAAGATAACAAAAAAACCAAACAAGTTTTGCCACACATCTGTAAGTTCAGTTGTACCCAGCATATATAGCAGTAAGCTACTCTTCCCTCTTCTACATTTCATTAAAATTGTTTTACGCTATTTTATAGTCTATATTTTTCTGTACTGTTACTCTCTATGTGGTAATGTTACCTTTAGTGTGTCCTAGCATAATTATTAGGCCTGTGTGAATAGGGAAGTATTCAATTTTGATTCAGATTTGGCCGATTCAAAGGACAGTGATTCAATTTGGAGATTCAGATCACTGTCCTGAATCAACTCGGCCAAATGAGCTTCAGAAGATTCAGCGCTGATTCAGAGAGATTCAGTGATTTGGATTAGCCGGGGAGAGGCAGGCACAGCCAAAACAAACAAACAAAAAAAAACAAAGCCCCACACTCACCGGCTGCAGCAGTGGCAACTGGGGCCTCTGGGCACTCATGGCAGAGCCCATGCTTGCTCAGTGGGGGGGCAGCAAGGATCCCCCCCCCCCCCCCGCTTGGCACCCACACAGTAGCTGCCCCATGACACGGGTGCAGCATGGCTCGGCAGGGTGCTGAGCGCTGCCTGGGAGCTGGGGCTGTGTGCTGCCAGGATCTAGATGACAGGTGGAGCTACTGCAGCTCCCAGACAGCATGTGGCATGTTACCGAGCCACACTGCACCCATGCCATGGGGCACCTGCTGTGTGGGTGCCAAGCAGGGAGCAATCCCCACTGCCCCATGCTGCATGGGAAGATTCTGCCATGGGTGCCAGGGGCCCCAATCACCACTCCTGCAGCTGGTGAGTATGGGGCTTTTGAAAAGTGCTGGGACTAGGTTGGGGCTGGGCAAGGGATGGGGTCAGGCAGAGCAGCCACGACTCCTCCAGCTGTGCCTGCCTCTACCCTGGCAGGGGGAGCCATGGGGGCTCAGCCCTGCTGCTGCTTGCCCAGCCAGGGTGGGGGGGGGGTTGTGATGCAGGTGCAGCTCTCCGGGGGGCAGCAGGGCATAGCCCCTGCTCCCAACGCTGTCGTGCCCACATCAGCACCAGGACTGGGGGCCATGCCCTGCTGCTGCTTGCCCCCTTCTGCATGGAACAAGCTGTGCCCACATCTTGCCTCCCCTGCCCCCATCCCAGTGGGCAAGCAACAGCAGGGCAGAGCCCCCACTCCCAGTGCTTCCATGCCCGCATCCTGCAGTACTCCTGTTCCTCTTCCCAAGTAACATGCCCCCCTGCCCTGCCTGGGCAGCTCGTCCCAGCCCCAAATCCTCCCTCTCCCATGCCCCCTCTCTCCCCCTTTCCCCCCCACAACCCCAACAGACTTACCAGATGGAGGCAGCTGTCAGCTGCCTGTTTAGTCTATGGCCAAATCTCTGAATTGGCTGAAACTTTTTTCCGAAGCTTTTCCAAATCGATTTGGATGCTTTTAATTCGGAGCTCATATTTGGTCTCCCAAGTTGATTGGATTTGGAGATTCGGTCCCCAAATCAGGCTGAATCTCCTCTGAATCAAATCAGCTACCGAAGCTTTGCGCAGGCTTACTAATTATTACAATGCCAGATGACCCATGATGCATCTGAATTTCATGACATGTCTTAGAAAAGCTTGCAGTTTTACATTAAAAGCTTGAACTAGGTTGCTTTTTGTAAAACCAACACACATTGCACGGCATGATGCAGAAAACAGAGATGGCCAAACTCAATGTTAAATAGCTCACTGAAGGAGTGTTGAAGTACCTTGTTACAGTTTATCTTTTTAAAGTTGGTATCACAGAAACCTAATTGGACAGTACTGAAGTCTTATTTTAATGCCAACCTATTATTCTTATCAGCCTTCAAAATCTCAATCTGATTACTTCTGTTCTGTATATATCATCTTTAAACATAGATTGTCACAGGGACTGTACAGTGAAGAATATTAGAGATTGAAATACTTTTAATTGAAAATTGCCTCTTAATGTAAAGCTTTGAAATTTTAATAAGCCCTGAAATCTAATGCAAGCATCTACCATGTCAGATTAAATTCTGAATTATATCTAGTTGCAAGGTGGCTTATATTCTGTTGCTGTCTTGTGTCAGTCAACTTGGGTATGTCCATACAGCTTTGCCGAAGTAGAGATTAGGTTTGGTTGTACTCAGAGGTAGAAGTTTTGGGAGCCTATAGGCACAGACAGAAGTGCAACTTCCAGGTGTAACTCAAGGTGCTTCACAGGAAGTGCCGTGAATTAGACCAATCCTCCTGACCCAATAAACGTTAGCTGTTGGGTTGGGATGGTGAAAGATCCAGCTCCAATTTGGAGCCAATCCAGGGAGAAAGTCTCTGCAACCTCTTCCCCTAACTCCTCCCCCCCTCCCCCTTCCAGCTACCATTCTGTTTCAGAATAGGCAGGGGAGGGTGGGCCCACTTCACCCTCTCCCCCTCCCCCATGCAGCACTGGTTGGGAGTGCCCCCCAAACAAACTCCTTTCTGCCCCTCTGATTCTACAAGCAGCATCAGGAGCAGGGCTGGGCTGTGTCAGCTGAGCCCTGCTCCTAGTGCACCCAGACACCTGTTAATGAAGGTGCTCCTCTTTGGAACGCCTTCAGCAGAGCCCACGTGTAATGAGGGTACAGATTGTTGTGGGATCGGGCCTTTTTAAAGCGCTCTGCAGCCATGTACTTGTTTGGTCACAGCTGTAGAGCACTTCCAGGGGCCAGTTTGGGCAAATTTGTCACTTCCATCCGCACCTTTTATGAGACTTCACTTGTGAAAACTTTGATATTCATGGACTTTCAGGGTTGTGGGTAGAGAGGGAAGGAAGAGAGGGAGCTTGAGGATAGCACGTTTACACTTTGGTTGTTTATATCCTGGGCCTTTGGGATTGTTCTCCCTTTTACTCACCATTTAAATGAAAAATGATTGCATCACAAAAGATCCATGTATTCTCATCCTAAAAGCAGGTATCAATTTGGACATGTTAGGTGAAGACTCAATAGAATGACTCAAAGGTTAACTATACGCATCACCCTTTCTGTAGATATTAAATATGGGAGAAAAACCTTGTGTTTCTAGAAAAAAAAATACTTTGTCAAGTATTGTGGCTTTCGGCAAGAAAAGAGGATATATTTACAACTATAAAAAAAAAAAAATGTAAAAGCTAGAAAATATAGAATTTTTTTAGCACTTTTATTTCAATTTTATCATGCTTTGCACATGATGCAGTAGTGGATTATTTATAATATAAAATAATAGTTACTGTTCCAAATGAGCGTAATTAATGATTGATGGGCTCACACTGAAGGTGACTGGAATGTTGTTGTGTTTTTAAATAGCTAACAACTAACTAGCTAACTAGTTTATAAGAACATCTGCTCTCAGTTTTTATGAAGGATGTCATGGATTGCCTTCCAGGGGGTGCTTGCTTGAAACCCTTGAGGTCTTGTTTAGTTTCTGGGAGTACTCCTTGAAGCCAGACCAGACTTGGTTTCTGGAGTATGGGGGGAGCCTGAGCTCCTTCCCACTTACCTCTTACCTTTTAATCTTCTTTCCATGGCCCTTGACACCAGAAGTAAGCAACTGGTTCCACCCCTGAGAGGGACTTCACCTCTTCCTAGGTTGACCCAGCACAACCCATAGCTCCAAATATAACAGCAGACAATTACTTCAGTAAAGGCATTTACTGGGGCAAAGGCTGGTTATCTACAAGTTCTCTGTCCCAAGGGGGTTAAGCAATCCCTCTGTCCCCAATCCAACCTGAACAACCCTGAGCACCCCCAGAAATACTCAGTTTGTTTAAACAGAGTAATTCAAGGTTCTGCTGTGCTAAAGGTGTATCTGGTCTTATCTTGCATATAGTCAGCCCTTGCACTTAACCTCTGTATAGAGGCTAAAGAGGTAAACTGAGTCACTATTATAACAACAATTTGAGAATAGTTAACACAGAAATATCACAATAACTTATACAGTTCCTCAGAGGCATAAAGAAGAAACTAATTTCTCTGAAAGTTTAACCTTTTGTTGATTTATAATATCTTAAATGAACTCTGTGGATCAGCTCCTGGATACAAGATTCTGTATCTCTCAACAGTTTTTCTATTGTCCCTTTTTTTCAATGCAAATTAACACCTAATTATTTTCTTTGTAGGCAGTTACTGGGAAAAGTTTTGGAACCAAAAGCTTTCGAGCAGCTCTAGAAAATGGAGTCCTGTTGTGTGAGTGAGTATTGGTTTCTTTAAAGTAAAAGTTCCATAGGTCAAATATGTTTACTAATAAAGATAAATTTATATCACCTGTTCACCTGGTTTCCTTGGTTGCAAACTATTTATTGGAATAGATTATATGGATTGCTCCTTAGCCCCAGGCCACACTCAGTTTTGGAACAGTAATACTCTCAAAGTATCACTTGTTATACTTGGGTGACTCTCTAGCAAACAAACCTTATGGACAAAACATATGGGGAAGATGAACTTTTTAATGCTGTCTGCTCAACTGCCTGGACTACAGTGCTTACGGTGTAATTGGGCTTGCTCCTCAAGTATCTCATTTTATACCAAGTGAGGATGTGGCCAGAACTTTTAGTTGCCTTGGTATAAAAAATAGTGTGTATATACAAATATTCAATTGTTTTTTAAATAGCATGTGCTTTGTGAGTATGAGTATCTACTGCAAAACTGCAGGCAGTAACATGGTTTTATGAATCAAACTATGGCTCTGCATGTTTTTGTGTTGGCAAGGGGTAATGCAAATTAACCCATTTCTGGCTTCATTTCATTATTGGGATCAAAACAAGTCATGTCTGGCGTTCAACTATTTGTAGATTTTTCTGCCCTTGGCTCTCTCTAAAACATGAATTCCATTTACCTGACTTGGGTTGACTACCAGGGTGAGCTGGAAGGATAGAACATCACGGGGTTTTTCCCTTAAGAAACAAACCAACTCCCATCCCCCTCCCCCAAACCCTCACTCATTAAAGCATGATTCCAGGCCCTCTGTTAGCATCAATCTCCAATGATTTTTATAGGACAGGAGTAAATTAATCAAAATGCCACCAATACAGCAATATCTTGGTGGAGAATATTTATAAGTAGCCCTTTCTTTACACTTCAGAGTAAATGGAGAGTGGCAGTTAGCCATATTAAGCTGAAGTCATGTAGAATCAGTTAGGCTATAACTGGGACAGGCAATTATTTCGGGTGGAGGGTTGCTTAACAAGGTTTGGTGAGCTTTTGAGGTCTGCATGGGTAGCCCTGCCGCTTGATAGTTGCCTTGCCCCCGGCCACCACCTTGGGCCACAACCTTGAAAGTCCCTTTCCTTGCCCCCCAGAAATACTCCTTTGGGCGGGGGGGGGGGGGGGCCCTCTTGGGACCAAAAAAAAAAAAAAAAAAACAAACCCAAAA
>NW_017729032.1:96905966-96914462 GCF_001723915.1 Gavialis gangeticus
CTGCCATCTTGGAACCAGAAAAAAAAACAACAGATCACACACTAAAAATAAAACCTCTACTATAGCATATTTTAATTTTTATTGCAAAACTATTTGTCATGATTTGTGTTTGCGTAGTCTATATAGAGGTGATTGCATGATAATTCAAAAATAAATTATTTTTCCACCACACACAGTATAAAAGACTGTGAGGAGTGGCTGTGTGTATATGGTGGGGTATGTGGGGGCTTTGTGAGGGAGTGTGGTTATGTGTGGGGGGGCATAGGATATGTTGGGGGTTATAGGGCAGGGTGTGGGTATGTGGTATTTGTAGGGGTGGGAGGGTATGAGGACCCTCCCATGGCATAGCAGCAGGTGAGGGTGCTTGGGGCACCTGTGCCCATTGCAGATGCACAGCAGCACAGGGCCAGAGCTGCACATAGTGGTGAGGGGTGCAGCCCCTGCTGGCCCATCTCTATTGCTGGCATGTGCTACCATGCACGTGCAGCCCCCACACTCACATGGCATGGGAGGGAAGTCCCTGGCACTGAAGCTGGCTGCCTTTGGAGCTGGCTGCCTTCCCTGCCCTCTACTGCAGTGTGTGGGGCTTCCCTTCCATGCTGTGTGAATGTGAGGGCTGCAGGTGTACAGTGGGGAGTGTCAGCCATAGAGATGGCCCGGCAGGGGCTGAACCCCTGGCTGTGTTGTGCAGCACTGGCTAGAGCTGTGCACCATCAGGCGCAAGTGCCCCTGCCTGCTGCTGCCACTGTCTACCAGCTACGTACCATGGCAGGAGTGGGGAGGGGGACACACCCCCATCCTTCCCACATGCTGCCCACCTGAGCTCTGTGCTGCTCCCACCCCCCTGGGCACTGGCTTCATACTGCCACCAGCCCCACGCTCCCACCCAGCTGCAGCTCCACCCCTGCCACTTCCCTACCTGGTGCCTGGAACGAGTGGGTCCTCGGGCAGTGGCAGCGGCAGCCCTGCCTGGAAGCTGTCTGCCAGCTGGGCCAGGCTCTTCTGCCCAGAATTGTGGGAGTGAGGCGCAATACGGTATGCTGAGGGTGTGTGTATGTGGTCCCCTCGCTCCCACCCTTGTGTGGGTGGAAGGGCTGGGTGGGGTACAATTTGTTGGTAGGGGCCGTGGGCCAGATGAAAGTGCCTGGTGGGGGCTGTATTTTTGCCAGCCCCTGGTTTATCAGGTGCTACTTTGCCTTGCCTTGTACATCTGTGGGTAAATTTTATTTTGAAGTATTGAACTAAAGTGGATGCCAACATTTTGTTTATAAAGTTTCTGACCTTCATTAATGCACCTTTTATCCATGTGCTGTCCGGCTTCTGCCTCTGCGCTTGCTTATTTTTTTTTAAATTGGTTTGGGTTTGGGAGTTTTCCCTTTCCCCTCCTACCCACTTATCCCTTCTAAACTTTCTTAATGATTACTTTCACATACCACTGAAGATGAAGAGAGTTTAAACAGGAACATGAAAATAAGAATGTATAATTTCTGACGAGCCAAAAATGTTATGTAGCTGGAAATCTTGTCATATTCTTTGCTTTCATCAGATATTGAGCAGAGCATTTTACATCAGGACTCTTTAAGTATTTTATTCTATCTTAATAGTATCCTGTTAGGTCAGAATCTCTCCAAATCTCATATAGGTTTTGGTTTAATAAATGGAACATCAGGGAGAACCTTGTAAATTATAGTGGGGGAAGTGTGCAATAAAAAGAAAAACAATAAAACCCCCAGGTATAATTAAAAATCTTTAAGAGTTAACAGCCTGAACAGATAGATGTATTTTAATCCTTTGCCAGCTTTGTTGTCGTTTGGTTGGCCAAAGATTGTAAGAATAGTTTGTTTGGCAGATGGCAGCTGTCTTTTGAAATTAATCAGCTTAATTTAGCTGTAATTAATAGCCCTGTACAATCTAATGCGTCTTTAAATTTATTCTACTGAGCAGGTTGACTTGGGTGGCATACAATATTCTACGAAGGAAAAATGCTTGTCCATATTGTGCTAACTTGTTTGAGGTTTTGCTTAAGTTCTATAGATGTCTTTTTATATTATAATCTTAATCTAATATATAGAGAGTAAAAGGGGAGAAAAAAGTGGTGTTATGAACATGATCCAAAGTTTTCCAAGTGCTGTATTTTATCAGTAGTCCAGTAGAAGACAAGAATTCCAACAGTATCAGAGTTTGCAGTGCATTCTGTGGCAAGGAAAACCAATTTAAAACAGCTTGTTAAGGTAACATTCAGTGGTTTATAAACTGTAACAAGGGCCAAGGCAAAAATGATGCGTTCAGAAGCTAAATAATTCTTTTGAAAACCCACTTCAACACAATAATCAAAGCTTGTGTTTAGTGGACAATTAGAAGGATGTTGATCTTAAAACCTACAGTCCTGAAACCTTAACTCCACCAGTACTGCAGGCAGCAGTGGTATCTTGCATGCTGCCAGTCTCCACATTGTGTTTAGGATCTTAATAGCATTCATAAAATATACCCTGAGAGGTGAAGTGTCTTCTACCCTGCATTCCTCTTTAAAATCTAATTCTGCTTTAGGTATTTAGTTACTTTTATGTATCGGGGACTAAATCTCTTGGGCTAATGGAATAAAACATAGACCAGTTTTCCTCTATTCTAACCCTTACAAAAACTGGTTTCTTTTTTAATACATTATTAAATGACTTGATTTAGAGTTACACGGTAAGGAAATAAATAAAGTAAAACAGCATGGCACACTTGCAATGAATGTGAAAAATATTATTTCATATTCCAAGGGAGTAATTGGCTTGGATCACTTGAGGTCTGAGTACCTAACTTGAGCATGCAAGCAGGCCATTTACATGCATAACTTATATGTTAATAAGTGTATGTGGCTGCACACTTCATACATGAATGACAATGTATTGAAACAGTCTTACAGACTTGAATTGGATTTGTGCTTTGAACAATTATAAGTTTAAATACAGTAGTTCTAAAATTAATTTTGAGCTTGCTTGGTGAGAGCCTTTTTTTCTTACCCTGTGCCAATTATAAGGGGCCTCAGATTTGGATAGAGAACATTAAGTAACATTACTTTTTTATTAATGTGACTGGGGTTTAATAACATAGTACTTTCAATACAAACGTCTCAGTTTTTTGTAATTTGCAGAGTAAATGATGTCCTCTGAAAACATATTTCTAGGAGAAGCCTTTTAAGAATACGATTCTGAGAAACTAGAGGTGGCTGACCTACAGCATGTGTGTCTCAAATGGCATGGGTAGTCTCTGTGTGACGCCCAGCAGATCAGGGAGGGGATAGGGCAGAAAGCAGAGCAGCAGATAAGGGAAGGGGGCCAGAGTGGCATGTGTTAAGGGTACAGGGCTAATTTGTAGTACTCCTGATGAAGATTGCCCCCAACTGATTTGCAAAACCTGACCTTGCACCCACTCCCATGTTTCTTGTATCTTTTTACCCTTTTCTTCTGCCATTCTCAGCAATCCTTTGTACAGCTTCTTTCCTTCTCTCTATATTGCGTGTGATCAATTCACTTTTCATCATTGAAAATGTTGAATCTAAACATCTTATCTGTCTTTAACAGGTACAAACATAAATTAGAATTAGAGAAAATATTTTTCACAAATACACTCTTTTTATGTTTATCTTTTGAGTTGTATGTTATAACAAAACAGGAAGTCAAATTACTCTCATTTTATTTTTAGTTTGATTAACAAGATCAAACCTGGAATCATTAAGAAAATCAATCGTTTGTCTACTCCAATAGCTGGCTTGGTAAGTAACCAGTTTCGATACCTTCAGCGTGTAATCTGAAAGAAATGTTGCTCTTCACTTTGTTTTATATTTGAATATAAAAAAGTCTCTTTACTTTTCTGCAGAATAGCTACCTTCATGCTATACCATGTTTCTATGTGGTCGCTGTTGTGTTCACTGAGTAGCACAGTTCTTTGTGCATGTTTTAGCTATGTGTATGTTTTTCTTTTGATATTTGAATAAGTAAAAAAAAAAAAAAAAAAAAGTTGTGCATTCAATGATCCCTCTGCTCATTATTCAGATTACGTATTAGTTTTGTCATTTATAATTGGTTCATCTCTATATGAAAGCAGCATCAGGCTCTAATCAAACACAGAACATTGTGAATCCTAGGAAGAAATCATATGACAAAGCCAAGCCCTTTAAGAATTCTTGGGTCTCTATGGGAGGAGTGAACATAGGCATGTTAATCTATATATTGAAAAACGTAAGTGTTAGAAACAGAAGAGCAGAGTGCACTTTAACAGGTTCCACCCATTTATGTGAAGGCTTCTTTGCACGTTTTTCAGCTTGCTCACAAAAACTAGAGAAGTGTATCTGTTTCAGCTATCACATGTTGATGTTAACTGGGAAAACTAACGAACTTAAATTTATTTTATTTTTACAACAAGTCTCATTGGTTGCCAATAAGTTACTTGGCAGACTTGCAGGCAAAGAAAGATAGAATAAAACAGTCAGCAACTATGGAGTACTTTTCTCAAGATGAGTTTTATTTTAAATGAGAGCAAATAAACTCAAAATACCGAGTATTAAGGTTAGTTTTCCAGCCTTCCTCAGAGTGGAAGGGATAAATGTACTTTTCCTCTTCAGAAGCCCTTCCTGCCTATGGAGAAACTCAGTCCAAAGTCTTTTTCTGGCCTGAAGTCTATCCTGTTTATTCTGTTTCCAGAAGTAGAAAACTGTGCATCTCCTAATTTTAAAAGCTCAGAAATCACAGACAGACTTGTATTGGCTGACTTTCCATATGTTGTGAAAGCACATGTGCATCAGCTTTCTGAATACTGGCACACTTAATATTTGGTGTGCTTCAGCACCATGCAGTCATGCCATGTCCTCTCTCTTTGGGCAGGTCTACACATGCATTAAGGCGTTTTTCCTAATGCGCATTAAATTTGGTATCTCCAGTGTGAGGTACTAAACAAATGCCCATTAGGCTGCCTAAGCATCATGGTTTTTAAGTCACGCTTAATGTGCAGTAACCTATTTTACTGTGCATTAGCGTAATTGCACAGTTTTTTACATGATGCTTTAATGTGCAGTAAAATGGGTTACTACAAATTAAAGCACACGTGTAGATACGCCCTTCCTGATTGCTTCAAAATGACTACAAAAACATGCAATAAAACTGCTCTTCAGGGGCTAGAGATAAGAAACCCTGAATCCCTCTTGCCTTTGGTCTCTGGAGCTAAGTACAGTCAAAAAGCTATGTACAGTTTTAGGGAATTTTTGTTTACTTTTTGTTGTTTTTTACATTATAAAAATCTAGCTAGTAGTTGGGCACAGTGTGACTTTCTTCAGAGATGAGGAGGGTTAAGTAATCAGCTCAAGGCCATAGTGTTGGGTTAACTTCGCACATGTGCGTGCACAGTTTATAGAAAGCCTACATTTGTATTTCTACATCAAATAAGTACATGAAGCAATAGGTGTTTTCATCCTGGAGAGTGTTTGGGTGTTGTATACAGAATAATGTGCTGAATACTTTTCCCCATCAAGCATGCAAGAAAAGAATGCAAGTCAAACCATAAGTCTTGGGGAAGACAGTGTGGTTCATTCTATTACTACTTTGACTGCTTAAATGGTCCCAGAATAAGCCAGGAGTTCAAACAAGAAAACCAAAGAATAGATTTTATTTTGGGGTGGCTTCTGGTTTGAATCCTAACTACACTGTTTAATAGCTAAAGTATTTGTAAGCTTTCATTATTCTAAGATCATTTCTTAGAACTCAAGGTTTACAGGCCTATTTTTTTGTCTGTTTGCTAACACAGGAGATGGAATAGCTCATTAGTTTTTAGCTGTTATGATGTGTTTCCATCCTTCTCCATCTACTGTGTTTTATAGCGTATTCGGTTGTTACTAATTTCCAGTGAAGGCTTCAAGTAAGTACGTGTGAAAAAGGTTAAACATAATAAAAAGAAAGAACATAATTATGACAGTGGGTGAATGTGCACAATGCCATTGGCTAAAGTTTGTACACTGAGAAAAATCTTTTTTTGTGCGGGGCAGGAAGATTTGGGTTTTTGTAGGACTGATGGACCTTCTTTTTGAGGATGGAAGCCTATAATAACTGCAAATGAATTTCCCTTTTGTAATCATTATGGGCCTGTTTGGGGTTCTTTCTTTACATAGAGCATAGACTGAATGTAAATGATTAGTGCTTAAGTGCATGACTTTGTCAATGCTATGCTATTAGCAGCTTTGAAATTGCACTGAAATGCTCTGTACTTAAAGAGACATTGTTTAGAGCAGTGGTTAGCAACTTTTTGATACTGTAGCCTAGAATAACCCAACTTGGGCACAAGGTGGGTTGTTTTTCTGACCAGGCTGCTGCTGCTTTAGCTTTTCCCTGCTGCTGCTTCTCTCTGCCCACTGGCTGCAGTGCAGGCACAGCCCCTTGCCACTTAACCCTGGCAGCTGAAGCCCTCCAGCTCCTCAGACTGATGGCAACTCGGACCGAATGTTGCGGACCCCCTTGATTTCAGTGCTGTGGCATTACTAGCCCCAAACTTGACTGGCTCCCTTCATTTTCAGGGCTTCTAGTAGCAGCTCTTTCAGTGACTGTTAGAAGCCTTAAAAACAAGTGTGTGTGTGTGTGTGTGTGTGTGTGTGTGTGTGTGTGTGTGAGGGGGAGTAATCCTGTTTCATGGCTGCTAGTTCCCGTGGTTTTCAGGGCTTCTTACAGTAGCCTTTTGACAGCTTCTTCCTTTTTATTGTTTTCTTGTTCACTTACAGGAAGTTAGAGTTTGTGGCTAGGGACAGATATTCAAAAAGCCTGAGCCTAAATTGATTCAATCTTTGCAGGTTAGTCCAACCTGCCTAGGTTAAACTGATTTACAAATGCACAGACATTCCCTCTGGACTGAAGCAATGCAGGCTCATGCCTGCAGTGGCTCAGGCTAGAAGCTGGGGGTGTGCAGCTCTTCCTTCCCTTCTAGAGTGCGGAGCTGAGGAGGGGGTGTGGTCAGGTCCTGGCAGGATGCTCTGATTAGGGAGGGGTTTAAACTCCTCCCTGCCTGCACAGTTCCAGGCTCTTCCCTGTTCACTGCTCAAGGGGCAGGAGTGTTGCCAGCCCCCAGCTAGTGTTCTGAGGCAAAGGGGGCAGGGGAAGGGAGGACTACTTGTGTGCAATGCATGCATCTGTTGTTGACACTGAACTTTTCAATCTCCTTCTCCCTGCTTCTTCATATTGTCTGCAGCAAACCTGACAGGCAAGGGAGCCAGCAGGGAGCTGATAATGTAGTGTTTAGCAGCATATCAAGAAAACAAAAGCCTCTCATTAGTTCAAGCTCTTTCTTAAACAGCTTTTTCCATGGAAGGAACGGAGGGACATTACCAGCTGACCTGTTGATTAGCTCCAAAAAGCCCCAACTGTCCTGTCTGCCTTTGTCCGGTCCAAGTGAAATTGGAGAGACACACACACAGACACTTCTCAGCATTAGCTAGCATACCACATGCCTAGGGTCCATGGGGCTGGGGTCTGTGCTGTGGGAGATGGGAGAGAGAGAGGAAGGAGGGATCCCTGCTTGAGCAGCAAGTGGCAAGGGGGCAGTGGAGCAGAGGGAAGCCAGGCAGATCCTGCTGTACCTGCAGTCTCTGCCAGAGCTCTGGCTAGGGAGCAGAGGGGCAGGGTCAACCCTGTTCTGTGGAGCAGAGTACCAAGCCTAGCCCAGGGCTGCAAAGCATCTGGGATGCAGGGGGACTCTAGTTTAACTTAAACCAGTAAGGAGTCTGGGACAGGCATTGCATAAACTGGTTTGACCCAAATCAGTTAAATCTGATACTACATTGAACCAGGTTTATCTTAAACCGTTTTCAGCCATTTTGAAACTAGCTTATGTGCCCTGAACTTCTATTCTGTTACAGGTTTAAATCAGTTTCTGATTGTCATAAATCAAAAAGTCATAACTCGGAACCAATTTTCCAATAGGAACAATGTTACAAATGGGGGATTGGTTTCTTTACCATGCTCAGAACAGCTATGTCCAGCTGGTAAGTCCGTTGTGGTGGTGGGGAAGGAATCGGCATAGGGTAGCAGATCAATGCCCCACAGCAATGGAGGGAATGGGGCTGGGGCTGCCCAATCAGGGTGGGTGAATGCAGGATGCAGGTGCAGCTTGCTCTGGCCAGGCCCTGGGAGCAACGGCTGTGTGCTGCCGCCGCTCGCCCAGCCGGGGCGGTGGGTGTGGGATGGAGGTGTTTCCCTGCCTCAGACAAACAGCATCAGGACCCCCTCCAGCTGCCCTACGCCTCCCAGACAAGCCACAACTTCATCCCACCCCGCTGTGGCTGGGTGAGAGGTGGCAGGTCAAGGCAGGGGCGTATGCCCTGGATCTGTATGGGCCAGGCAACAGAGCAGGAGCTATGGAGGTGTCTGTAGCCACCCTAAAATTCCCCATAGCCCCTACCACCTGCCCGGAGTGCAGCCTGGGCTGGCCCTGACCCCAGCCACCCAACACAGATCTGGGGCAAGTGCTCCTGCC
>NW_017729032.1:96914473-96915794 GCF_001723915.1 Gavialis gangeticus
TGGACGCTAGTCCGAGCTCTATGTCCGCCTTGGCCTTCGAGCCGCCGAGCCATGCCCTGCCACTGCCACCACTCACCCAGCCCAGGGCAGGGCAGGGTGAAGCCATGGCTCATCTGGGAGGCGTGGGGAGGCTGGAGTAGCTCCCGCCACTGTGCACCACTTGTCTGAGGCAGCACAGCACCTGTGTCCCACACCCTCCCCCTGCCCTGGCTGGGCCTGCCCAGAGTGCAGCCCTGGCCCCACCCTTCCCACGCAGATCCAGGGCACACATCCCCCCTGCTGTGCCCTCCCAGATCAGTAGCACATAGCAGTGGTAGCTGACCCACCCCCTCCCCATGCCCCTCTGCCCAAGGTGAGCAGCTTGCCCCAGCCCCAATTCCAGCCCCAGCTGCAATCCCTCCCTCGCTGCGGGGGCGTTTGATCTGCCTTCCCCCCCATGCCCCTTCCCTCCTGTCCCCTGCCCTCTCCCCACCACCACAACAGACTTACCAGCTGGACGCACCTGTGTCAAGCGTTGTAAAGGCAAAATCCACATTGGAACCTCGAAACAGGGTGTCAGTTTACAAATGTCTTATGCCATTCATATGTAACTCAAAATCATAAATTGAGGACTGCCTGTAATTAATTGGATTACAGCTAAATTACAAAATGGATAGTTGACACGAAAATGCAGTGTGTGCGTTTACCCCAGAGGCAGAAAACTGCAGTTTGCTACAGTATAAGCAGGGACCTAACTAAATCTCAGTTTGATGGATTTTGCAGAATCTGCAAAAAGCAGTATGGTCCATGATTGCTGGGAAATCTGACATTGGCCATAATTTCCTGCAAAATCAACCCAAAAAAATGTAATGAGGGTAGACTGAGTGAAGGTGTCCTCAGCAAATTAGTGGCAAGGGACAGGGCTGCCATGAAATGACTACAACCTTGGCTCTGCCTGCCATGAGCAGGCTGTGAAAAACCTGTTGTCTTGCCATCACTTAGGTGGGTCCTTAAGTAAAAGCAACAGTTGGCACTGGGATTGTGCTTATTGCAGTTAAGTTAATTATGTACTCCTCCATCAGGACTGAAATAGAGATGGAGTACAGTCCATTTTACAGATGAGATCCAAAGGCACAGAGAATCAGTGATAGCTTTGGGAATTGGACATGGGTCTCCCAAATTCCCAGCCAGCTGGGCAGCTGCTTGTTTTAAATTTTCACAGCCTGTTTTCTGATTGCTTCTAGTTACAAAGCTTGGCTTCATCCTGCTCAAGCACTGGATCTCCATTTCCTAAATCTTTCTTGCAGTCTTTCTCAGGAGCTTATTTCTTATAGCATTTCTG
>NW_017729032.1:96920794-96922548 GCF_001723915.1 Gavialis gangeticus
TACAAAGCTTGGCTTCATCCTGCTCAAGCACTGGATCTCCATTTCCTAAATCTTTCTTGCAGTCTTTCTCAGGAGCTTATTTCTTATAGCATTTCTGAGCATTTTTTTTCAAAGTTCCTGCCTGAACTGTGATGTGGGGGGTGGAGGAGAGGGTGTCAACTAGCAGTTTGAATATTTTTTGCTCCAAATTCTTTCAAGGCTTTGACTTTTTTGGTGGTTGTATGCTTTGGAGCTCAAATATACTATGAAGTGAGCATGTCTAGGTAAACTATTTCATATTTTAGATGTAATTAAAGACAGGCCTTCTGAAAACTTGTATAGTAGAGAGAGTTTTTCAGTGGAGCTCAAGTAAGGCAATTTTTTACTGAAGGCCAGAAGGTGTTGTCTGATTTTAAAAATTGGTTTAAAAAATAAACTTACTGAATAAGATAAAATGGGTAACAAGCCCCAATAATATTCTGAACCTTCTCTGAAATAGACGCTGCCATGCTCTGCTTGTAGAAATAGCAAGTTGAGGTTTGTAACATTCTTTACTGAATGGATGATAGTCAAATGATTTTGTGACAGGTTAGTTCCATTTACTTAAAGGAGATGCTATTAGGGATATTTTTTAAAGCAGGATTGCCTTTTAATTTCCAAGCTTGCCTTGGTGAAAAACAGCTGACAAATGAAAACTATTTTAACATTAATCTCTGGTTTCATTATATTGCTGCTTAACAAATTTGAGTGCGTCTTGCCATAGTTAAAGTATAATCATGATGGAAAGATAAAGAAACAAATGTTTGTATGATTAAAAGCTGAAATGAAACCTGCATTCATACCACACACATGCCATGTGTGGTGTTAAGCATACTTGCAGTAAATGTTATCTGTGTCATAGAGTATGAGGAAAGAACAGTTGTGCTGAATTATTATGTCTTGTATAGGTTGGAAAGTTCTGGTCTGAAGCTTTCATGGAAGTTTCAATTGCTTTTTGAGAGGAGATTTAAGTGAATGAATAAGGAAAATGTAAACATTAAGGCCAAGTTTCTAAGGTGTGGGAGGAGGAACTGCCTTCACGATTACAACGGCTGAGGTTGATGTGGAAGGTACATGGCTTAAGGTAGAGCTAGCATAAATTGTAACAGGGTTGAAGGATGGTGCAGTTAGCCTAATTTCCAAGAGAGAGCTCAGGTGTCAAGTTTCAGAAATAACATAGCGAGGCATGAGATAATTGAAGGGACTCAAAAAACTGAGGGAGTCATTTGTCTAGTTGCTTGGACCTACAGCCACATGGTACAAAACCATTGCACTTAAGCTGAGAACTGCCCACATGTTTGAAAAATTCAGTGGATTAATAAAAATAGCATTGAGCTAGTGTGTAGCTTTTTTTTGTGCATTTTCATTTAGTATAAAATTCTAATTTAACACAGTGAAATATGTTTAAGTTCCAGCCCTCCCCTTCCCCCAACACGAGAAAAAAATAGAGCAGAAGGTAAGTTGAGTTACAAGTACTCCTAAAATTACAATATATAGTTTCATAGTCTCATAGTTTCTAGGGTCGGAAGGAACCTGAGCAGATCATCTAGTCCGACCCCCTGCCATGGCAGGAAGAGCACTGGGGTCAAACGACCCCAGTAAGGTGGTCATCCAACCTCCTCTTAAAAACCCCCAGGGTGGGAGCCTGCACCACCTCACTTGGAAGCTGGTTCCAGACCCTAGCCGCCCTGACTGTGAAGTAGCGCCTCCTGATGTCCAACTTAAACCTTCCCTCC
>NW_017729032.1:96922806-96924358 GCF_001723915.1 Gavialis gangeticus
CTGACTGGCCTGTAGTTCCCCGGGTCCTCTTTCCTCCCCTTTTTGAAGATGGGAACCACGTTGGCCCTCTTCCAGTCCTCCGGCACCTCTCCAGAGCACCACGAGTGTTCATAAAGCCGTGCCAGGGGACTTGCAATGACCCCAGCCGGTTCCTTTAGGACTCTAGGGTGAAGATCATCCGGGCCGGCTGACTTAAAAATGTGCAGCCCCTCCAGAAGCTCCCTAACTAAATCCTCACTCACCCTAGGCCCAGGTGAGCCTCCCCCGGGGCCCAGAGGGGGCCCAGCAGGGAGGTGGCAGTTCTGGTCCTTACTGAGGAAGACAGAGGCAAAGAAGTTATTAAATATGTTGGCTTTGTTGTCTGGCGTGACAACCAGATTCCCTGTCTTGTTCTGCAAGGGCCCCACATTTCCTGGGGCCTTCTTTCTACTCACTATATATTTAAAAAAGGACTTCTTGTTGTCCTTAATCCGGGAAGCCAGCCCCTGTTCCATCTCTGCCTTGGCCTTCCTAACCATCCCCCTACATCCCCGAGCAATTGTAGAATAGTTTGTCCTATTTGTGGTATTTGTAACATGTTACTGGGAAGTCGGAGATGTGAAAGCTGTGGATTTCATTACCCGTCATAAGCTTCCAGAAAATGTGCAGCTTGGCCTACAAACTTACTTTTTCCACTCTGTGCTAGGATTAGATAGGTCTCTCTTTATAGGGATCTTATTTTTAGGAAAAAAGGAAACTGGTGTATAGTTGCTGCATAAATCATATAAATCAAGGTTGGAAGGGAGCTTCGGAAGTCATCTGGTTCAACCCCCTGTTCAAAGCAGGATCATCCCCAAGTAGATCATCTGAGCCTGGGCTTTATCTATTTGGGTCTTGGAAAACCTGCAAGGATGGAGCTTCCACCACCTCCCTGGGTAACCTGTTTCAGTGTTTTACTACCCTCCTACTGAGAGAATTGCTTCCTAATATGTAACCTAAACTTCCCTTGCTGCAACTTGAGACCATTTCTCTTTGTTCTGTCATCTGCTACCACTGAGAACAGGTGAGCAACATCCTGTTTCGAACCTCCCTTCAGGTAGGTTCAAATCCCCTCTCACTCTCCTCTTCTCTAGACTAAATAAGCCCAATTCCCTCAGCTTGTCTTCATCAGTCATGTGCCCCAGCCCCTGAACCATTTTTGTTGCCCTTGGCTGGACCCTCCCCATTTTGTCCACATCCTTCTGTAGTGGGGGCCCAAAACTGAACAAAGTACTGTACCCCAGATGTGGTCTCAACAGTCCTGAATAGAGGGGAATAATCACTTCACTTCACCTACTGGCAACACACCTACCAATGCCATCCAGTTTGTCAGCTGCCTTGGCAACAAGGGCACACTGCTGGCTCATATTCAGCTTATTGTCCACGTAACCCCCAAGTCCTTTTCTACAGAGCTGCTGCCCAGCCAGTCAGCCCCCAAGCTGTACTGGTGCATGGGACGGTTTGGTCATAAGTGCAGGACTTTCCATTTTGTCCTTGTTGAACCTCATGAGATTCCTTTTGACTCAATCCTCCA
>NW_017729032.1:96924369-96934156 GCF_001723915.1 Gavialis gangeticus
TAAACTTAATGATAAATGTTTAGAAGCCTCTTTTGAGGTTTCTTTCTTAATAGCGAAAGACAAAAATCCACATACCATAAGGGAAATGCTTGTTCTTCCTGCCACAGTAAAAATGGCTGAAATAATATACGGAAAATAATATGGCGACAAACTAAAATGCATTCCTTTGTCAGCAAATACTGTCGGAAGATGCATAGAAAACATTGCTGAAGATTTGAAGAAACAAGTATTAGAACAAATTTCACAGTGTGGGAGGTTTGCTATACAGTTGGATGAAAGTACAGATGTTTCTAACATGTCTCAGCTTATGGTATTTGCTAGATTGTTTCAATAATGAAATACACAAAGTACTACTTTTTTGTGAGCCACTAAAGGAAAGATGCACCGGAGAAGATACATTCTCAACAGTAAATGACTTCTTTAATAAAAACAATGTTTTATGGAAAAACTGTGTAAGTGTAACCACTGATGGAGCGGCTGCTTTGACTGGAATAAAAAAAGGATTCCGGGGTAAGATTACAGAGATAGCACCACGTGAAATTCATTCACTGCATCATTCATAGGCAAGCTATTGCAGCAAAGAAGTTGGAGCCAGAAGCGCACAAAGTGCTACAGGATGTTATCAATGTGGTTAATTTTATAAAAGCAAGACCTTTAAATAGCAGAATCTTTACAATACTTTGTAATGAGATGGGGAGTGACCATGAAAATCCTTTGTACCACACAGAGGTTTGCTGGTTATCTCGTGGCGAAGTGCTTAAAAGAGTTGTCAAACTTAAAGATGAGTTACGCATTTTTCTTTTACAAAAAGACAAGTGTTCCAAAATTGCTGACCTTTTCTGTGATGACACACGGTTGTCAGTAGTATGCTACCTAGCAGATATTTTCAAAAAAATAAATGCACTTAATCTGTCCCTTCAAGGTAAAGGTGACGTTGTAACAATGAGAGAAAGTAACTGCTTTTTGAAAGAAACTCATGCTATAGAGAGAGCGTTTTGAAAACGGATGTTTGGAAATGTTTCCATCGTTATGTGATTTTTGTTGACAAAAACAATGCAAGTGTCACCTATAAAAACTCTCATATGTGCACAGTTAAAAAACCTGGAAACAAAATTTTCTCACCTGTTTAAAAGTCTTCCAGAGTTTCAGTGGATTTTGAACCCATTTGTTAAAAATATAAAAATGCAACACCTTCTGATTAGTTTGCAAGAACAACTGATTGACATCAGGGAAGATGGAAATTTACTAGCCAAATTTCAACAAAAACCTTTGCATAATTGGTGGATGGGACTGAAAAATGAGTATCATGATTTAGTAAGCGCAGCCAACGATGTACTTCTTCCATTTGGATCTACATATCTTTGTGAGGTATCTTTTTCATCTATGACAGCCATTAAAACCAAGTATCGAAATAAACTGAACTTAGAACCAGACCTTCGAATTGCTGTATCACAAAGTGTTAAACCAAAATTTTCAAAAATAATGAAGCATATTCAATTGCATTGATCTCACTAAAAAATATTATTACTACTAGTAATATTTTTAGTGAGAGCAAAAAGGTTTTTTGTACCGTTAATAAATAAAATTAAAAAAAAATATTTTAAAAATATTGTTTATTTCATCTTTATCTCATCCTCTTTTAATTTGTATTTTCGTATGTTTTATAATGTACATAATATATTAGTACAGTAGTACATGTATATAATTTATACATAAATATACATATATTGGGGGTGCGCGATCAAAAATTTTTTACTGATAGGGGTGCGCGATCAAAAAAGTTTGGAGACCACTGGTCTAGGTCACTCTGAATCCTAGCCCTACCCTCCAGTATATCTACTACTCCCCCCAGCTTGTAGTCATTTGCAAAGTTGCTGAAGGCGTGCTCTGTGCCATCATACAGGTCATCGATGAAGACATTGAACATAACCAGCTTCAGGACTGACCCCTGGGGCACTCCACTTGATACAGGCTGCCTACCAGATATTGATCCATTGATTACTACTCTCTGAGCTGGATGTTCCAGCCACTTTTCTATCCACTTTACAGTCCATTCATCTAGCCTGTACTGCCATAAAGGTGCATATCTGTCCTGCCTTACTACAGTTGGTGGTCATTTTTTACTGTTGCAGTTTATTGGAAAACCGTCCTCTTCCTCATTTTGTTTCTGCAGTAGAGAAACAAGAAAACACTTTTATCAATTCTAAAAACAATTTGACTTCCATTCAGTTGCATGTAGATTTGTGGTCCCCATGCTGCGATCTGCAGGTCACTGGTAGCCCGTGAGGCTTTAGAACCTGTGATCTGTGGATCACCCGAAGTTTAGGGTACACGTTTGTCTGTTTCTTTGTTGTTTTTCTAGTTTTTCAATTTGATAAGGAAATATGGTGGTTAGCAAGAAACTTTTTTTAGAGTTATCTGATTTATTATACTGGGGAATCACTGGGCTAGCCGAAGAGTTATAACAAGTTATATTCCACGGCAACATCTTAATCTAGCCATTCCTTTTCTTGTCCAGCAGGCTTATATATATTTTCTGGCTTCTACCAGAAACGTGTCCTGCGGTGGGTGAGAATTGGAGATTTTCATCCACCAACTCTAGTTTCCCTCCTTTTTTTTGTTTCACACTAGCAGTAATACAGCTGCTCAGAAATTTTCAGGTGAAAAGTTGGGTTATTTGATTTCTGTTATTTTCAAACAAAAACAACAACAACAACAAAAAAGCAAAAAAACCCACCTTTTTTGTTTTGTCTTTCTATTCTTTTCAGAAAATATGAAATGAGTAGTAAATGAAAAATCCTGTGCAAAAGCTATTGCTGTTAATTGAAAATGTAGATTAGCCCCATCTTGCTGGAGGCATAGGTGGTGCAGCTGGTTAGCAATTGGGTATCTGAGGAGCAGGTTAAACATTCCAAATGAATTGGAACTAACTAGGGCAATTCTGGTTGAGAACTGACTAGTGAGCCTGGTACCACATTGGACTAATAAACTTTGCTTTTGTTTCCTTGTCTTTCATTCCTTGCTCTTTGATAAGGGGACTATTAACACATTCAAATTTTATTGCTCTTACTGGTTCTGGAGCATTTTATTTAAGTGTTAAGCAACCTTGGTAACAAATATCAGTGTGAAAAGTTGATCCTGCCATTGACCTCTGCTTGAAACACTTCTTTACAGTTGTCCCCCAAAAATCCATCCTTCCTTCTAATAATCAAGAATCTCTTAACATTCCATTTCCTTGACTGCTGACCTAATGTCTTACGACTTTGACTTGCCCTTTTAAATTGTATGTAGTAGGAGGCAGAGTGTGTGGTTTTGAAAAATGTATATACAGACTTGCTAAAACCTATTATTATGTGTTGAAATGAGGAGCTGATTTAATCACTTTGCTGCTGCTGCTGTTTTTATTGGTATTTTTCCCAGGGCAAGACAAAAAAGATGGACCTTCATACTTCAAAAGGTACTTAGATGAGAATCAAGGGGTTCTGTTGTCATCCTCTTCTCCTAAAAGGTTATAAATTAGTAGGCTTAGCTTTCTTTTGGTAAATGAATTTACGTGTTTCTATTGCAAAACAGGTTGCCTGTCCTATGATTAACTTCAGTTCATCTAAAATAATTTTGATAACACAAGCAGGTAAAAAGGAATAGTGGACTCCACCCTCCTCAGTCAGGTTTTTCTGTTCGTGCCTCGGACCAGCTCGTTCAGAATGTGCTTTTGCAAACCTCTCTTTTCCTACTCTTCTATTAGATTCCATGTGATAGAGGTGGTGGGGCAGCTAGAAAGGTGATTACACTTTTGTTACATAACCTTTATTTATTTTTGTTGCCTTTGTACATTTTTTTTACTTGTATATGCAAAGGAGAACTATTTTTAACTTTACCCGTTCTACTCAAAAAAGTTTGTTTTTTTGTTTTCTATGAGAAACACTTATTTTCTCATATACACCAGAAAGACAATAGATGCAAATATGTGTAGTTGTAAAAAGTACTGATGTGTTTACTGTAGTAGTTCATCTCAAGTTGAAGTATGTCACCCATCTTTACATTGTTAATTTCCTTTTCTTACTGTATTTTTGCTAGAGTGAGTTACTGTTTTTTGAGACAAGACTGTAATTACCATAAATGCCACGCACACTTTTATTAAGTAGTCTTGGGGTCAGCAACCTATGAGCCATGGTGTCTTTTGGATTTGGGATTCAGTGGCAGAGGGCTCCTTCATCAGACAGTCTCCCATTGCAGGGAGGAGCACCAGCTTCAGATACTTTACCCATATTGCTGGAGAGACACGTGGCAGCAGGGTGCCCGCCAACAGTGAGGTTGGATCATTCAGTCCAGAGCTTTGCCTGCCCCTGAAATAGTAAATAGCACTTTGAATATGTCTATGCTGCCTCCTGAACAAGAATGGATGCAACATCAAAAATAAGATGCAACTGCTCAGCACTCTTCCAGTATCTGTGCATGGTGTGAGGGCACATGCACTTCGGCCTCACAAAATCATTTAGTCCACCAGTTTGTGAGCCTGGGGTCAGTGGGCAGAGTTTTTCTGATGGTGTATCCGTTCTCGTACTCTTTATTTGTTTTTATTTCAGAATGCGCCATTTTAGGTAAATTGCATTAATATCTTTGGATTCTTGAAGTACTCGTTTTTAAGGCATGGACTTTGGCTATTAGTAAACCTAATTAATACGTAGTTCAGACCTGCAAACTAGGTGTGTGTGTGAAAAATGTAACCTTGCCATTTTGTTTTCTCAGAAAAGAATGTGCAGTGGAGATGAAACACGTTTCTTTGTTCAATGATCCTGTAAAACTGCTCTAAGTGAATTGGCCCTGAAAGCATATATTAGTCTGTGAAAATAACTTTAACGCTGGGAAATGTCAAGCTATGGGATTATGAAGTGTAAACTATGCCAGCTGTTCAACTGACATCCCATGGGCCACATCCAGCCCCTGAGGGGTTAAACTTTGTACCCCATGCTTCCTATCTAGTCCGTGTTCCCTGTCTGACTTTAGCTGCTGACCCTGGGCTCCTGCTCCCTTCTGCTGCTTCCATTGTCTGATCCTGTCTGTGGGGATGGGGCAGGGCAGGCTGGAGCTGAGGGCGCTTTGGCCATAGGGCTTGTGGGGCACCCCAAGCATGCTGCATGGCATGGCAGTACCAGTGTGGTGCAGTGCAGTACAAGGCAGTGGGGGTGGGGGAGGGGCACCTGGCACTGGGGGCATGTGTAGAAGTGTATGTGTGGAAATAATGAAAGACTTTACAAAAATCTAACTAAAACTTAACACTTGTAATTCTAATGCAGTTTCCTCTTGTAAAATTCAAAGTTCTGAGTCTTGTGGCATCTGCCCTCAAACCATGTACTTGTTGGAAGCGGATAAATGAAACAGCCATTTATGTCACGTGGGCTGTGTACAGAAGTTGCTTGTTTTGCCATTTATAATGTTTTATCTCCATTATGTAACAGAAGTGTATGGCTTTTTATATTATTTTAAAAATGGGTACAGCACTTTAACCCTTGTTAAATGATGTATTTGAAGTGCTGTATTTTACAGCACTTTAGCAACCTACAGCATTTTACATAAATTCTGTATACTGGTTAAATTTCTGATCCGTGGAGAAGCCCCAGGCGGCTCCAGCATACCCCCTGCCTCCTAGTCTGGAAAGTGCAGGGAGGCTCAGAGACCCCCTCAACCAAACACTATACTTCTGTCATGTTTAAGACTGCTATAAAAAGTGCTCTAAATTACAGTGCTGTAAAACGTGCCCGGAATACTTCTGTACACACCCATGGTGTAAGTACTTGATTTAGAAGAAAGAAGGCAGTCACCTTTCATTTATCTTTTGTTAGGTATGAAAAACTATGGTAGTACAATTATTGTCTTTCACAGACAGCAACTAAGAATGTAATACTTTGCTTTTACATAGTACTTTTCATCTTCAATCTCAAAGCATTTTATGAAGAGGTCAGTATCAGTCTTATTTTACAGATAGGGAAGCTGAGACGCAAGTGAAGTCACTCAGTTGAGGTTACTCAGTAGGCTAGTGTCGGAGCCAGAATCAGATTCAGGATCTAGTTCTTCTGAATCCCAGTCTAGTTATTTATCCTAGCAGACTATGCTGCAAAAATAAAAATTCTGAGTTTAGATGGGAAATACTGAACACGTCTACATACAGTGCTATGGCGATGTAGCATCCCTGGGCAAGAACCATGACACCGCAGCTACACTGCTGTAGCAACACGATCCCCAATTCTAGCACATCGCTATGGTGATGTAGTGACTAAAACAAACCGTACGTGGTGTTACTGTGGCATCTTTTAGTACTACCCAAAAGAAGCACTAAATGATGGTGCAGTAACAGTGGTGCCATTGCAGCATGTGTGGATGCCCCCACTGTTTACCTTCAGCAAAGATAACCCCAAACTGTAATAGAACACCTTGCAAGCTGGAAGATGGATGAGGCTGTATGTAGAAGCATAACTCGGCTATCCCTCCCTTCCTCTCGCTCAAGATAAGGATATAACTATAATTAGTATACCCTTAGGACTAAACTGAAATAAAATCTGGGCTTTGACTCTCAAGTTTTTGGAAGAAATGAGGCTTCTTACTATGTAAAGGTAGGGCATGCTGCATAACATCCAGTGACTGAGCTAGGAGAATGTAGTCATTGAAATGGTGTTCACTGAGGTGTGGTGCTCTTCTGCTTGAAATAGTATGGAATGTTTCAGTCTTAATGATGAATTTCCTTTAATTGTTTTCTGTCATTACCTAAACACTTTGAAATGTAGGATCTGTGGGTAAAGGATAGGGCAAGGTAGAGTCTGTAGGGTGTTCATCATAACTGAACTGGAATTCTAGCAGAAAGAGAAGTTTCTAGGCTGGGCTCACAGTTTACAGTATTTTATGGAGGAAAATGTAGCCTAATAGATTGAATGCTAAGAAACTTCTGATTTTGGACTACTAAGTGTAGTGCCCTATCCAGGTGTCCTACTGTCACTTAGTAAATGTTGTATTTATTTACAAGCTGTACGGAGCCCAAAAAAGTGTTTTTGGAGGATATTTCATATGAGATCTCATAGTAAATGGCAACAGCAAGGGAATTATTTGGAAGTATTGACAAAATGACAACTATGGCACTGCTAATGAAACCCTAATTAAATTTACAGAGATGATTTACAATGATCTGTAAAATAACATAACTGAATAGGACAGTGATTTTTTTTTTAAGCTTAAGTGCCACACCTAACTCTATACTAAGACATCAAAAAGCCTCTTCCCCGGGAAGTGCTAGTACTTGCAAATCTCATGAAGTATGTTGCCAGGTAAACTGTAAGGAGTTTCTGTTTATCTAGCAATACAGTTAGCAGTAGTCTGCTATGTATTGTTTCTGAATGCTATTTTTATTTCCTTAACATGATGACTACCACTATATTTTTAAGAAAACTTTGGTTGTTCTACTAACCAGGGAAAAAATGACATTCATATACAATTGGTTCATATCATAAGTTAGTGACATTTTTGTGGCTTGATTTCCTTTCCTGTCTCCACTCCACTCCACACTCAGGAGTGGTATTTTGGGGTGTTGCTGCAACAGCCATTCATTGCATCTGCATGTTTTGCAGGGCACAAAAGTGCCTTTCCATCTGGCTTGTTATGGTCTTTTTATTGTAGTATTTGGACATTTTATAATTGAGGACAAAAGGAAATGAGTTACCAGGTGGCAGCTTTCCTGCAAGAATTGAATTGTATGGATACCCTATTTGGCTTTCTGTTCCAATTGAGATACTCTTAGAATGTCTGCTTCCACCACGTTGAAACACCTACAGTTGCAGCCCTTGCTATGTACCCACCTCTGACGCACTCCTTAATTGTGTAAAGGTAAAAGAATTTACAAAGATGTTGGCAGCGTCAGTGTTGCTTGCTGCATCTCCAGAATTACTGTACCCTGGTGACCACACTTTTTTTTTTTCCCTAGAACAAAAACAGTGGCATGGACGTGAGAAAATTCAAACATAACACAAGAATGTAGATGTGCCCAAATATGCATCTTCTCAGTTTCTGCTTAATGATCAGCAAAGCCTGGAATATTTTAGTTCCTGTTAGAACTGGCCCATGCAGAACAACCTATGAAAAAACAAGCTGTTCACAGAAGATGCAGTAAGCTTTTTCAAGGAAGCAGGACAGGGAGAAGATGACTTTTTTTCTTTACAAAAAAAAAAAAAGTAGACTAATCCCTTCCAATCATCAAGGGATGCTAAATGAATTGATCTCTGATAGTGACAGTACTAATAGGTGTGAACAGTTGTGTTCACTTCAAGCACTAGGTAAGAATACAGAGGGTTAGTTTTACTTGTAGTGCATTATGAACTCTCAAACTGAAAAGCCTGGATATACAAAAATGAAAAGATGACTGAAAGCTTTTCCAGCACCTTCCATGTTTCAGGGACAAGCCAAGAGTTATTTACTTATCCTGTTACTCATAAGGCTTCAGGGAAGTTTCAGCTTCATGTGGATTACTGTCATTCTGATTATATGTAGTAGGTTACTTTGGCATCACAGTTTAGCCACATTTAGTTCGTAAAATCTGTTTTCAAGAGACTGTAAGGAGCGGAAAAGAATTTTTTTTTTTTAAGTGTAACTAGAATGTCAATAATTGGTAGTAAATATAGGCCTGGTCTGAACTGGAAAATTACTTGGAATTAGGTATTCTACACAAGCTCTATGTGGATGGTTATTCTGCCCTAAATGCCTCTTAATTTAGCTTCAGCTATTTTGTGCAGGCCAAAAAGCATTATATTGACCTATAATATTGTTAGGATGGAATTAATGTCCACATGGGGAATCTGTGGAATTGTTATTTTCTTTTAAAATATGCACTCTGTCTTATTTCAGACGTTACCTTAAGCACATGCACCCTAGTTCACGGTTCGCTAATTTAAATAGAAAACTTTCTAAACCTCACCACGCTTTACATGTATAACCAGTATATACCACATCTTGTATATTCTAGTTAACTTTTGTAGTTTGATAGCTTATCCTATGACAGCATAATTTTTTCCAACATGTTGAAGAAACTGAAATATTCCCCTGTAAAAAGACAAGAAGAGTTAAGTATTAATACTCCCCTTTGAATTATTGTCACAAAACATATTGCTGTTGTGTTAATGAATATTTTGTGCATGGTTTTAAAAATATAAATATCCAAGACACGAAATTGCTGGAAATCTCATACTATTAAACAAGTTTCATGTTTTATCTTTGGAAGAATATTAACAAACTCTCCAAAAACATGTTCAAGTTGATGGAGAAAGCTAATTCTCAGAATAATCTGAGTCTACTTTTTGCCCTAAATACAAGGGAATCTTCACCTGACAAAAGCCTCCTTACCGAATTATTATTATTATTATTATTATTATTATTATTAGTATTATTATTATTAATAATAATACTAATAATAATAATAATAATAATTTGTTTGTTTGTTTTAATGTAAGGTATACTAAAGGAAGGGCATTCTTTTAGCCTCTGGCCTAGGAATGGAGGGGAGAGATCATAGTTCCCCCAACCTCTTCTATTTTTGTTACAATTAATGGGAGCAAACTTAAGGGCTAGGGATGGAAATTAAACACAAACCAGTGTAAGTGATCAGAAACTGGTTCAAATCTGTAACACAACAGAAGTTTGGTGCACATATAAACCACTTTCAAATTGGCTGAAACCAGTTTAAGGTAAACCTGGATGGATGTAGTGTCAGACTTAACTGAATTAGATTAAATAGGTTTATTGAACTTCT
>NW_017729032.1:96939156-96950832 GCF_001723915.1 Gavialis gangeticus
GATGTAGTGTCAGACTTAACTGAATTAGATTAAATAGGTTTATTGAACTTCTATCCCAGATCCCCTCCAGAGTCAAGTTAACTCGCTGTCCCCCAGCATCCTAGGTTGCTTGACACCTCCCCTGCAAATTTCCCCAAGATTCCCACTCCAGTCAAATGGGGAGGTGTGGTCTAGTGCCCCCTGTCTTCTGGTCTGGGCCACTGCAAGCATATAGTTGTATTTCCTGAGTGAATGTCTGTTCGCTTGCTTGCATTGGTTCAATCTACACAATATAACCTGTGAAGATTGAATCGATTCAGCCTCAGGCTTTTTGACTGTCTGTATTTAGCCTAGGTGTCTCTTACAACACCACCCTAAAGTATGTAATTAGTGGTGTAATTACTGAAAACAATCCAAACAGAGCTGTGATGAACACCTAGACCTAGTATCTAGTGTTATCCTTTTATGAATTTCTGACTCGGCCTTCTTTTGAGTATAAACAATGTGCAACTGGTACAGGCTGCTCTTGCAATATACAGTGTCAGATTTGTCCTAAACTAAATCTTGTATTCTGAGGTGTATGAAAAGTATAATACTGGATGTATGAAAAAAAATAAGTTTAAACGTGGTTGAATGCTTGCAAAGGTACACATCTGTAAGGAGACTGCCTCATTTAGAATGTGCAAATGGGATGGCGTATGCCTCCCAAAAGTACTTGCTTCAAATATTATAAATAACTTGTTAGGAAATAACTTTTTAAATTAGATACCAAATGCCAGTGACCATGTGTAAGTGTTTCTGCATACACTACTGATGGTATCTGTAGATTTCAGAACTGCTTTCATTTCAACCCCCACTTTCACCCCTGCAGTTTTCCAGTACTATGGGAAGTGTGAATTCTCCATGCTTGGTTTCTGCCTTTAAGATGAAATGCACAGGATATTTGCTCAAATTTTGTTCATTTGCTTTTTGCATCTTAATATCTGGGATCACTTTCAGAGGAATAAATAAAATGGCCATAATGTTAAACTTCCCTCAATGCATGGGTATGCTGCATCTAACAAGTAATACTTAGCTAGCTAACTGAGGAAGGAGACAGATGTTATGTTGAGGAACATTAACAGAAACCAAAATGGTAAATTTGCAGAGGATGGTTTAGTTAACTTATTGGCAGTGTTCCTGCAACTTCATGCATGTGGACAGATTACTATGCCTGTACTGAAGACCACTTGACTATACTAAGGTCCATGTGTGGGTGTGACTGTTATCTTCCAAATACAAAGTTGTAAAGTTAGGATCGTGGATCCTAACTGCAGTACAACCTCAGTTACTTAAGAAATGGTGTGGGTGGGGGTGGGGAAATATGCTGAATATTAGGGCTGTGCAAAACAGTACCATTCTGATTCGATTTCCATTTTGACGATTCGATGGTACTTCATTTCAAAATCACTGTTCCATTTTGTTTTGTCAGAACTGTTTTGTTGTTTCGACACTGTTTAGATGTTATAGGTTATTATAGGGAAACATAAAATGCAGCAGGCAGGCAAATCAGGGGCTTGTCTGCACCCCTGGGAGGGCTGCGGGGCCTGTACCAGAGTCCTTCAGGGGCTGTGGGCCCCGATCTGCCTGCCAGATGCGCAGCCTGCACCCAGCGCAGGGAAGATAGGTGCTGCCGCTGGCCCCAGGAGACAGCACTTGGCTTCTGTCATCTGGCAGACAGATTGGGGGCACACACCACCAGGAGGACTCTGGTACAGCCCCTGCAGCCCTCCCAGGGGTGCTGGTGAGCCCCTGATCTGCCTGCCGGATGACAGGAGGCGAGTGTTGCCGGCTAGGACCAGCTGAAGCCAGTAAGCCTGGCTTTGAAACTTGAAACATTTTGAAACCTTTCAAAAAGTTTTGAGTTCCCTGTTATTAATTGGCATTTGGAAATGGGAAGCAACACAAACTGAAGTCTCATTCAGCTGAGATGTCCAAGCTTGGTAGGGAGAGCATAGTATCATGCCCCCCTAGTTCCTTGCTTCCTGAGTGTTGTTATTGTTGAGATGAACCTGTGATATACCCTTTTTAAACAGGGGTTGGCAACATTTAGGGAGCAGCAGGCCAACATAATCCAGCTTGGGTAAAGGTGGGCCTGCCCTTCTGACTCAAGTGCCACCACTTTTTCCTGCTGCCACAGTCAAAGCCCCTCCCTCCTCCTACCCCCTTACTGAAACTGCAGAAACCACATCTCCTCAGGCCAAATTGAATTGCTCTATGGACTGGATCCATCCCAAGGACTGTAAGTTGTCAGCTCGTGTTCAGGCAAACCAGTCCTTGGGGACGGATGGTTTCTTTAAGAAATTCTGTAAGCTTGCAAAAGACATTTTTAATTCAGAAAGCCTGCTGCTTCTCTCTCTGTCTGTCTCTCTCTCTTTTCAAGTTGGTTTGTTTAATTTTTTTCCCCTTGCTTGCCATTGCCATTAAACGTCACTGGAAAGGCAGAGTGAAGACTTAAGAACCCAATGTGCATGTCAAAGGCTTGTCGTCTTTTTTTTTTTTTTTTGGTCTAAGGAGACAGGAAAAAAACGTAAACCATCCAGTCCTTTAACTAGACTGCTTTCCTTTCATGCACCGTATGCTTTTTAGAATTAAGAGACATTCCGCAACTTGTATTCCTACTAATGGTAAAAGGCTGTTTTGTCGCAACTAAATAACAGGATCTTAGTTTGTGAACTTCAGAAAAGTGATTACCTAAGGAGACCATGTGCTTCCCACTCAGTGTGACTAAACTCTGAAGAAAGGAAATGCATTTAATGTAAATGAGTTTTGACACCCTTGCCTCCCCCTAGAGGATGGTGAGAAGAAATTGGCCAAGTAAAGAGGCATAAGTGTAAACTCGGTGTCCAAACTCTTAAAGTGCAATTTATAATCGGCGCATATTCCCTTGTATGTAAAAGCTACAAGGAAAATTTGAAACCATCATCTGATAGAAAACCAAACAAAAAGCTGGCACATAAGCCCATTCTGCCTCCCTTGTGACAGACGCAGGCACAATTGCTCTGTTTAACCTAGTTTGCTTCCTCAATCTTGTATCTCATTCTCTGGCTGCTGCTTTTGTTTTGAATTTTTTTGTCACGGTTTCTTGTTTTTTTTTCCCCCTCCATTTCTGCCATTTATCATGCCAATCTTCTTTCTCTCTCTGAATTGGTACTACTTCTCTTCTGGGTTCTCTCATTCTCCATTTTTTTGTGCTCTTTCCCTTGGCCTCCATGGCATCTCCAGTTTTTATTTCCATGCCGCTCATGTTAACACCTTCCACTTAAAGGGCTTTTTCTCCACACTTGAGGTGTGGATTTCATGCCTTTCCTTTTACCAGTGTTGCTTTTTAAGTCAGGGGTGGGCAAAATGCAGCCCATGGGACCCCTAAAAAATTTTAAATATTGACATTTATCTGCACCTGGTTGCCTATCTTGTGGCCCTTGATGGCTTGCCAAAACCCGTAAGTGGCTCTCTGCCCAAAATAATTGCCCGCCCCTGTATTAAGCAGTTTTTTAACTCTTGCCATAATGACTATAGGAAGCAGCACTAACATTTAGCTATGAAAGGCTCAGCAGCAGACACAGAAAAGGTGTGTGGCTAGCAGATCCCCATGATGGCTTAGGGAGAGGTGCATCTGTCAGGGTGTGGCACCATCTGTCATTCTTGGGATTTGTAGCATTAAAGTGCCTGCTTGTGTGTGTCCAAAGCCTGGCTTATGCTTCCAGCAGCAGGTTGGGTGTCTCAGAGATGTTTTTGGGTGTGCCTTGCTTTGATATTTCAGGCAAGATAAAATATTGGCTTGTAATATTTCTATACAAGCCAGCCTTTTGTGGTGTGGTTAATCTTTATAGCTTTTGTGAGGATGAAGTCCTGTTTGGAGTTGCTTAAATGCTTTGTTGTTTCCTTTCACTTTTTTTTTTATGTAAACGGTGAGCAGTAACTGCCCTCAAAAATATACTAGAATTTTGTGGCTAATGCTTCAGTCTTAAGTTCTCTCTCCATGAAGGCACCCAATATCAGTGATGACCTGAGGGAATTTGAGGACTAAAAGGGCTCTCCTAAGTAGCTGAGTTCAGTCCCCTGCTATTTACAGGCACCTGGCTGGTATTATCCCTTTCATAAACTGGTCAGGCTCTTTCTTTAAACTAGTTAGCTGCTTTCCTTTTCCTCCCACTATTTCCTATGAGAGGGCTGTTCAAGAGCTTCACTGCTCTGGTGATTAGAATCTATATTTTCATTTCCAGCCTAAGCTTATTCATGGCCTTATTTATATTCATTTTGGTTTTGTGCCAACATTGTTCTTTAGTTTTTAATAGCCATTTTTCCTCTCTGGTGTTTAGCATGCATGTATTTATAGACATCACTCATTATTCCCTTGTTCAGCCTTCTTTTGGATAGGTTAAATAAGGTGAGCTCTTCTAAGTCCTGTCTACACAGCCTCTGTCATGTGTCCGTTCCTTCCCCACTTGCCTATGGAACTGAGGCAATGTACAGATTTTTAGAGTAGCCCTAGATCATGCATTCATAAGCACACCCATAACAGAGAGCCTAAGAGTGGTTCATTATTTTATTTTTACAATTTGACACAAATGGGTGGGTTGTTATTGCCAGAGGCAGTTCTGGGCATAGCATAGAGATGGTGTAAACAGGCCATTAGTTTCCTCCTGGACAGGCTTTTTGTTCCTCTGTCCCGGTACCTGTTTTCTGCACCATTTTAAAGACAAGGCCTTGTCAAGCTTACTTGTACTTTTTTGGCTAAAGTACCTTTTGGCTAAAATTAAGGGAGACGGCAGGAGGGAATCTGAACCCCAAGGCCTCTGGTCCCAGGGAGTCGCCTAGGATGCCTTCCTGGAGTTGGAGAATATCCAAAGCCCCAGACTGATGGGCTTGGGGGAGGGAGGATACTTGGCTGGTGGTAGAGCCTCACAGACTTGGTGATTGAGCTCTGTTCAGTCAAATTTTGCAACTTGACTATTGGGCTTTGCCCACTTTATTTGGAACTGATTTGGCCTTCAAAAAGATAGCAATAATAATAATTAAAAAAAAACTTGTACAGTGACACTGATACTTCCCTATATCTTCTGGGAATGCCTTATACATCATAGGGTATCTCTCTGTCTCTGTTTTCTTTTCCTTCTTCATAGCTACAATGTATTGGTGACTTCCAACATCACTTCCCAATTTATAGTCAAGTAATGCACATCGAGTACTATGAGATTAGTGGTGCTCACTGTTAAAATTGCAGCCTGTTTTTTATGATGGTGAGCCATATGTTGGCTGTTAGTATTCAAGGAATTGATTATGGAATTATTGTAGATATTTCTCTGACAGCAGTGGCTTGTTCATTAGCTGTAAAAACACATAGAGTACTGGGAATTATTCTAAAAGGAGTGGAAAACAAAACAATGGTATTATGGCTCTTCAGAAACCAGTAGTACTCCCACACCTTGACTACTGCTTGCAGTTTTGGTCTGCCCACCTCTAAAGGATATAGGTAGAAATGGTAAAGAAAAGGGCAACAAGGACTATCAGGAGCATGGAGAGTTTACGAATGAGGAGAGACTACATGGGAAAAGGCTTTTCCAGCTCAGTCCCCTAAACTGAAGGGAATGTCAGAGGCTTATAAAATAATGAACAGCATGGAGAAAGTAAAAAGGGATTTATCTGCTAGGGTGGATAAAAATCAATTATTTTTAAGTTAAAAAATTGTTTGTTTTTTTTACTTAAATCAGATTTTTTTTATTTAATTGTATTTTTTATTTCTGTTGAGATGCTTTTTTCAAAAACAAAACCTATATAAAGATGGTTTTAATTTGAGATCTGTTAAAGCTCAAAGTTATCATCATGGAATAGGGATTCTAACTTCTAATGACATACTATTTAAGACACTATATTCATGTAACCTTTTTAGAAAAGTTTTATAAATAGGTCACGATAGGCCACAGACTATATTAGGGGCTTAATCTTATGGGGTTCATAGAGGTTCTTCTGTAGATTAATAAAGATTAAAGAAAACTACTCTACCCAATGGGACTCAGTGCTCAGTCTAGAAGAACCCATTATGCATCTCTGTGATGCTTAGTTTCAGTTCTCAAACTAGATTAGTGTCCCCAGAGACATCCTTGTTAATAGCAGTATATGGAGATGAGAGAGAACAGACCTGATTACCTACCCATCAGCCCTATTGTCTCTCTGTAAGTTTGTGTACACAGAGTCAAGCCCTTACCTCTCTCTAAAAGTGCAAAGTTTCAAGAAAAACGAATAGAGGATTATTGGGGGTGGAGTAGATCTGGGCAAGGAGGAGGAGTCTGGAGATAAATGCAAGGAGGGATGGGCAGTAAAAACAAAAGAGAAACGTTTTGAGCAGAATGTCGCTGACATTGCAAAATCCTTCCACAACAGCCACTTTGCAGCAGCTGTTCTGAAAAAGCAGGGAGACTCAAACGAACTCTCCCACAAGATGTTCAGTGAAACTCAATAGTCAACTGTTTTCATAGTTTCTAGGGTTGGAAGGGACCTTAGCAGATCATCTAGTCCGACCCCCTGCCATGGCAGGAAAGAGTACTGGGGTCAAACGACCCCAGCAAGGTGTTCATCTAACCTCCTCTTAAAAACCTCCAGGGTAGGAGCCTGCACCACCTCTCTTGGAAGTTGGTTCCAGACCCTAGCTGCCCTGACCGTGAAATAGCACCTCCTGATGTCTAACCTAAAGAGCAATTATATTGAGAACTGGCCTAATCTGATGACAATTTGTGAACAAAATCATGACAAAATAGATGGAATTGCGATAGCCAAAGTTCTCAACATTGGCCTAAAGAGAAATATAGAACGTATCCTGACTATCCTGGAGCCTATTTCCATAGCCTTGAACAAAGGTTATATCAAACAACTAGAATGCATTTTTTGTAGAAAACAATGATTCAGTTGAAGCTTCCTGACCAGTAATTTAAATCAAGTCCACCCTGTTATTTACCAGTGAACTAAAGGATGTACAATGAAACATAGGGGCAAGGGCAGGACAGGCACTCCGCAGCTGGGGCGAAGCAGGGTATGGGATGGAGCCATGGGCAGCTCATTTAGAGGGGGCGAGGTGGGGCAGCTCCTGCTGCTGCACGTAGCCTGGGAAAGGTATGGGGGGTCATGTGCCACCCTGGATCTGTGTGTGGGGCAAAGGCGGGTTGCCACTGTGGGCTTAGGTCCAGGGGTGCACCAGCCTTTTCCCAGCAGGGGAGTCTGGGCTGGGGCTGTGCTCAGGCAGGGCAGGTGGCAGCGGTGCTGAGAGGGGGTGCTACAGGGTGGGCTACAGCCATCCTAAAATTTGCCTGGCCTGAATGCAGGCCTGGCCCAGCCCCAGCCCCCCTACCAGGAAGAGACTGGCCCTGAGCCTGCAGCAGGCAGCCTGCCCTCGCCCTGCTCACAGATCTGGGGGCCATATGCTCCCCATGCTGCCCCTGGAAGTGCAGGCAGCAGCGGAAGCTGCCCTCCCTCCCCGTGCTCCCTGGACGAGCCACCTGTAGCTCCATCCCATGCCCCACCCCACCCTGGCTGTGCAGCATCTGCTCCTGCCCCAGCCCCACTTCCTTACCATGGGGGCCTCAATCTGTTTCCTGCCCCCCCACCCCCTCCAGACACACATGCACGTGGCATTTATTGGTGATGCTATTGGAAGCATCAGCCAAAAAAAGCTGATTTGCTGATAATGCCAATTCTTCTTTTATTGGTACCTATATTATATGGACTAATAAAGGTCTACCGATACACTTTTTTTTTAAATGCAGCTTGCAATCATCTTGTGGGATTCATTGCCATAGGACAGGGGTTGTCAGCTGAGTGTACTTTCAAAGGCCCCAGGGGGTACACAGCAGTGGCACGGAGAAGCCGCTGGCACTTCTGGTTTTGCTTGTTGACCAGCCACCAGGGGACTTCCCGCTTCTCAGCTGGCCGACAGGGATACACCAACTAAAAAAGGTTGAAAACCCCAGCTCTAGGCTGTTGTAGAGGCTGATAATTTAATCAGGCCTCTTTTGCTGGGTAGTCAACATGAAAGGGCTGCAGCTCCTCAGTTAGGATCTTCATAGGCCTGTGAATTCTGCAAGCTACAGGAGGAGAGAGGCAGGGGATAGATCCGTCTGGATGCACATATACTATCTGTTTTCTGCCTTTGTAAAACACAGGATACTGGGCTAGATGAACTGGTGGTCTGCCCCAGTATGGCACTTTCCCCTTAAATGTAATATTAACCCCCAGCTTTAATGAAGTATTGTTCCATTCTGAAAAATGACTTGGTAAAAGTAGCATTATTTCCATATTTCCTTATTTAATTTGACGTCTCTGACATTTAAATGTTTACTTTTAAAGGTAAGAATGTTCTTTTCTGTTTGTTCTGCAAAACTTCAAGTGGAATCTAAGTATTCTAACAATGACTTCCATACCTGTTCAAAATGCTGCACTCAACTTAGTTACTCTTTTTGATGTTTAAGGGAGAACGGAACTGTACTTCCTTTCCTAAATCTGAATTTGCCCTGAAGTAAAAAGTAGCATAAACTTTTTTTTTTAAGCCAGAAAGCTGTGCACATGCCATATGGAATATTCTCCAAGAGCCAATCTGTAAAACTGTTATTTTTACTCGGACAGCTTTCTTACCATAACTGCTTGAAGTGATAGAGTATATAATGAAGTACATTGCTTTCTTTCAATTCTTGGCATTTTTGTATTACAACCTTATTTTCTGGCTTTCTTGTATATAGGAACACTGATCAAATCCACATATTACTTGCCCTGATCAAAAAGGGCCTTATTCTGTCTAAAGCATTGTTTGTTCTGTATATTTTTTAAAGGGGCACTGTCAGCTATGCCGTTGGTTTCGGTCATTCTCTTACTTTTCTTTAATGACACCACAACATTTCAAATAAATTAGCTTTTAAGTGACTTTTTTTTTTTTTTGTCAATTAAAAATGGCTACTTAGGATCTGGGAACTTAACATTAGTCTTCCATTTCCCAGATGAGTGAGCTGACCATCAGGCTGTTTTCCCTTGAGATGAAGGTGTTCCTGCTCTCTTTCTCTTTCCTTTTCCTTCCCACTACCTTCAGTCTTACCCTTCATGTCTTATATTTTTCCTTAATTTTCCTATCACCAAGATCTAATTTAAAGTTTTCTCTGTCCTCCTTCCTTCTCTATCCCTTTGCTTAGCGACCCAGTAATTTCTGACTCTTTTGGTTTTGGTACCTCCAGCCTACCAAGGGGTGCAAGCTTTTTTCAGGTCTTGATCATAGAAAGTTAGAGTTGGAAGGGACCTCAGGAGGTCATCTAGTCCAACCCCCTGCTCAAAGCAGGCCCAGCCCCAACTAGATCATCCCAGCCTTTGATTAACCAGGTCCTAAAAACCTCTAAGGATGGAGATTCTATACCCTCCCTGGGTAACCTGTTCTAATGGGTTTCTACCCTCCTTGTGAAAGAGTCTTTTTTTTCCCCCCCTAATATCCAATTTAAACTTCTCTTGCTGATTGTTCCTTGTTCTGTTATCTGCCACTGCTGAGAAATTATCGCCAAGCAAAAGAGCCCAGTCCCACAGAAACAGATGCCCTAGCCTGTAGCTGATAGCATACTGTCCTTACTTGTCACCTTAAAGCCCAGGTAACTGCTCATTTATTTTTGACTGCCCAGAGCCTGTTGGTATTTTTTTTCACCTTTTTCAATGGACTCCACAAGTATTTAAATAACCCCTAGTTTACAATCTTCTGTTCCTGCTCCTGTCTTCTTGTGCTGCTCCCCAAACAAAACCTCTGCAGTTTCTCTCCTTCCAGCTGTAGTACCTTTCAGGGCACTACATCTGGACTCTAATCTTTGGCCTCTCCCATCCCTTAAACATTTTCTAAACCGTTTGTTTTAGTAGTTTGCTTGACGATTCAGCCAGACCAAAGCAGTTTGTAAAATCCCTGAAGGCAAGGCAGGCACTCAGGCTTTTGATTTCTTTTAAAGTAGATAAGTCTGTAGTCCTGAATAAGCTGACAGTGTAGGTTAAGAGCCAGATTTGCCTGGATTTTTCTGTGATTGCACTGGGTGGAGGCAGAAAGCATGGGAGTCTTTTTGCACCATGCATCCTCACAAAAGGGCAGCTATAATTTGGCTGCTTGTGCAGACAACATCACAATCTGTTCAAGAGAGGATGTGTGGGTTGACATGCGATTATGGTTCTGTGTTTTCTCCAGTATTTCTCAAACTGTGCCTACCACCCCCCTACCCCCACCCCCTGCTGCCACCTCACTACATTGGAGGAACTGCCTACACCTGGAGACCTTTTACTCCTGGTTTCCATGGGTGAAATCCCTTCCTGGGCCCTTGTACCCTTCCTGGAGTGAGACTCAAGCTTTGTGAAGTATGGTATAAGAAAGCTCTCAGTTGGTATGTTAAATAACTGTATATGAACATTCTCCACAAATAAATTTGTTAAGAAATACAGGAATATTGTAAATACATGAAGACACAATAAAGACCTACAGAACTACGGTTCAGTTCTTCTACTGGAGGCAACTGACACTTTGTTGTGGCTTTTTAAATATAATTTAAATGGCTGAACTGTTTTGTGTCCAAGGAGAGCTAAAAGAAAGAGGGTTTTAAGGTAGTACTAAATTATCAAAATGGCTGTTTTACACACTGGAAACTCTGACATAGTACTTTAACTCCAGAAGCTGTGGATGACATGGCTGTACTATCTTATGAATTAAGTAACCTTATGTCCCTTCTCTTGTGACTTTGTCATGTTGAAAGGTGACAAGAGGGCACATTCTTTTGATGATAATAGCATTCCTTACTAACAAGAAAGGAATTTCTTGAAAACTGCCTATTGTTTATGAAATGGAGACCACAAGTTGTGTAATCTTTTCCTGCTGTTGTATATTTGTATATTGCCTGTGATAGTTACCTGGTCTGTAGCAGGTGCAGAGAGTACTGTACCACACCCATATTTTGCCGTTTACACTGGGGGGAAAATAAACTTAACCAAAGAAGCAGCAAATTTTTATACAGTTTGATTATTTCTGTGCCTTTCTCTCAAGAGCTTGCTCAGCAAGCAAACTCAGATTCCAGGTGCAGTATTCCACAATCATTCTGTAATCTGTAATCATAGAAACAGAATGTTCCTCCTCTTATTCCTCCATTGCCAACAGTTTCTGGGTGGGTGAATGTCAGTAGCTGAAGTTATTTTTAAAGGCAGGAGGTGAGGCTTGTCGTGCAAAGCTGGAAAGAGGGCGTTTGTTTGCAGAACAGAGCTGACATCAAAGTATAGATTGCTGCTTACTGGCTGGCCACTGCCTCATACCAGGTAATCTTTAACGTGAGTGTCAGTCACAAGATCAAAAAACCAGGGTTTGTATATATATGAAATATTACTAAAATGTATGATCTGGAAGACTTAAGTCCAATGAGTTGGACTTTGAAACTTAGCAATTCATGCTAGTCATCTTGCAGTCTGTATTCACTGCTGTTTAACTAAGCAATCACTTTTTACTTCTTTTCACAGGATAATATAAATGTTTTTTTGAAAGCTTGTGAAAGTATTGGATTGAAAGAAGCTCAGCTTTTTCATCCTGGGGATCTTCAGGATTTATCCAATCGAGTTACAGTCAAGTAAGTTTTTTTTTTTTTTTTTTTTTTTCCATTTAATATTAATGTGAGC
>NW_017729032.1:96955832-96971622 GCF_001723915.1 Gavialis gangeticus
TTTTTTTTTTTTTTTTTTTTTTTTTTCCATTTAATATTAATGTGAGCTAATATGTTTGAGTCTTTAATGTTTGGCTCAGATTTTTGCTTAGAGCTATTAACAGTGGCTTTAAAACAGTGTGGCTGTGAGGGGTGTTAGCCTTGCTGACATTGTTAGGTTAGAACTTTGTGCAAAGTCTCCTAATAAAGAACCTGGCTTGGCCATTGTAATTTAATCATTAGTGTTTAAACCTACCCTTAGCAGCTAGTTTGCTAATTGATATTTACAATGTTTTGTAGTGGTGTTCTGGTTACAGGTTAAATTTAAATGAGGGACAAATGAATGGTATGGGGTAGTAATAAGCATTAGGCTCTTTCTCTTAATCGCAAATTACTTTAAAAACATAGATATTAAATATTGTCGTGAGTCAGTGTTCAGCAAAATAATTTTAATTGATTCCTATAATTGTTGGACTAATGCTTCTCCCTGTCTTACTGTGAGTTTTGCTTGATACATCTATGACAGCAGGTTAAAGACCTAATAAGCTGCCAAGAACTTGGTAGTTTACAGGTGTTATGAAGGAGCAAATCTTTCCTTAGAATCTTCATCTTTCTTGTAGTACTAGGTGTTTTTTCTGTCTTGGAGCATAAGTTTGAGCTTAATTCATTGCCCAATAGCAATAACGAAAAAAAGGCAGTGGGCAGGGATGGAAATCCATTAACTTAAATGTAGGATTTAATGTATCTTGGTGGATATAAATACTTATATAAACAGAAATGGATTTCAGTTGGTGGAAACACTTTTGTAAAAATGAGAAAAATATTGCAAAATAAAATCTATCCAACTCTCTCATTTGGGAGGCTTCCCTTGTAAATAGCTTAGGCAGGAATATTTTGGTACCTTTTTTGTTTATGGCAAAATGAAATTTAATTCAAGATTCATGTGTCATGCTTATGGTGAAAATGTGTTTCTAAAATATATGATGTTTAACCTAATAATTTAATTGGCAGTGACTAAAATGTTTAGGCTTTTTTTTAAGAAAAAGAAAAAAGATGATTAGCATTCTTCTGGTTTTCATCTTTGGTGTACAAGGAGCTAAGCTGCTGGTCTTTAGCAAAATAAGTAGTTCCAAACTAAAACCATAGGGAGGTCAGGTAGCTAAACTGCTGTGTAAGGTAGGTTTCCCAACTTGTCTCAGTGCTGACAACAAACAGGTGTGCCTAGGTGGTACAGTGAATTCATCCATTAGATGAATCAAGAGTGAAACCTTAGCTGGCTTGAAGGACTTCTTCCAAAATCACTAGTGCCACTAGTGGCTCCTAGAGCAAGAAAGCTAAAATCTAGATCTATGGTATGGTATCGAACCCCACCACTTGCAGGGTCCCTTTTACTTGTAAAATGAAAAATACTTTTCATGAAAAAGTGATCAGCAGTTATGCACTTATACCAGCAAAAATATATAGAACGATAGAGTTGGAATGGTAATAGCTGTACACCATACCTTCACATTCTTTCAGTACTGATGTGATTATATATAATGATCAGAGTTTTTAAAATTGCTCTGAGTCTGACCAAGTTGTAAAATAGTAAATTGAATATTTTGGCACAGTTAGGACATTAATTAGAGATGGGGAGGGAGAGATTTCAGGGCAAATGTCTTACTATATTCTGCAGAGAGCTTCCACAGGAAGTCATGAGTTTGTCAAAAGACTAATGCTGTGTGCTCATTGAGCAACATTACCTAGTTTGTCTTCCTTAAACGTCTTTTAAAAATTTAGATATAGTTCATAAGTATATCTAAAATTTAGATATAGTTTTGACATATGTAGACAGAATTATTTAAAGATGCATCCAGTATTGGTTCAATGTGATGCATCAGAAACTGGATGTTGATTCAAATAGCACCTGATGTTTTAAAGGAGGATACATTTTTCTTTTGAATGTAACTTGTGCACTATTCCTTAATCTTCTTGTTTTAAATTCTGTAAAGGATTTTTTTGTGTGTTGTAAGAGGGGAAAAATGTCAAGGTATCCTCAGATTTTTGAGCAAATTTTTGTTTTCTCTACATTCACCTAAGGCTTATTTTCCATATTTAAATAAGCCTTGACAGGTTGTACAGAACAGAATTAGCATTTGCCTGAGGTAGCATGGATGTAAACATATGGGTGGAATAGCTATGTGTTGTTACTGCGTTTATTGTTAGTCTGAACAATCTAAAATAGAATAAATCACTTTTTTCAGTTGCATTAGGGTACTAGCGCTCTTATATGGATGGTACTTAATGCATGGGTGGATTACAAATATACACGTTACAAATGTTCTAATCCTCAAAGGGAATTTACAAAACACCTTTAGTAGATGAGCCTACAAATGTCATTTCATAAATCTGCATTTCAAAAATCATAGACTCAAGACAGATACTGAATTTATGACGCATTACAGCCTGCCTGACAACTGATTCACCATGTACCTGCCAGACCTGACCTCTTACATATTCCTTTTCCCCCACCTTTTCTTTTTTCCTCTCCCCTACTTTTCTGACCTTTGTCTTCCTAATTCCAGCTATCTCCTTTTTAAGAGACAGCATCTTTTCTACCTTGAATCACCACCACTAGTGTCTCCTCTACTCACCTTTGGCCTTTTTCCCGGGTTTTTCCCCCCCTCCCTCCCCTGCTTTACCTCTTTTTCTAACTTCTACCTATTTGCATTCTTACTGACATTCTGCCGCACTTAGCTTCTCTCATTCAGTGGAGTGTCAGAACAGCAGAGACTCCCTATGCCTGAAGAAGGGTGATTGCACCCACAAACTTGCTAAGAACTTTTTTTCCCAACTACTCAGTTGGTCTAATAAAAGATAGCACATCGTCTCAAGGAACCTTGCCTTACGAATGTACATAGAGGCAAGGAGTTTTGGCAATAAGCACTGCCTTTGAAAGCTTGTTTAAGTCTTTTCCAACCATGCAGTTGATCCAATAAAAGATGTCACTCACAAAAACATCCTTGCTTCTCACACCTCCTGGACCATCACAGCTATATCACTCTGATGCTACCACAAAAATACATAAATGAGTTCTCAGTTTGTATCACATCTAGGAAAAAAAAATAGTATTCAAAAGAAAAAAGAATTTTTCAAGAGGGGATTTACTCAATATTCACTTCCATTATAACTCATTTCAGATCCTGAAGGGACAATGAATGTCTCCTTTGTGATGCAACCAGTTTTTTTGGAGGATGGGCTCAAGACAGCATAAATATAGGAAGTTCTGTTTTGCTGGAAGCTATACCAAGGTATAGCAATTGTCTGTTTGCTTGCACATCTTCAGTAATGAGGTTTCAAATACCACTCTGATTTCAAGAGTTTGTCTTGTCTTGATTTTAGAAAGGCTTGAGATTACAGTATTTTGACAATATATTCAAAATCAAATTCAGATTTGATCATTGAAGAATTGTTGTGTCTTTTTCCCTGTCCCCTTTGGTAAGTTTTCAGCATAGCGAGCTTGAAAATTATTTTTCTCCAACATCTACAGGAAGTGGGAGTCTGCTCATACAGTTGAGATCAGTGGTGGGTGTAATGTGAAACTTTCTATAAATATTATTTATATCATAGAGGACAGCTAAATGGAACTCTTGATTTTTCTGGTGCTTTTCTGATTCCACGTGGCTTGATGGTATACCTACTTGTGAAAAAAGCTTGCTGAAAATTTTGTTAAAAATGGATGGTTGAAGGGATAGTGCTGGTTTAAATATACCAGTTACTGGCATTGATGTGCAAAACTGAAAAATCTTTTCATACCTTGGCAGATAAATGACTAAAAGAGCAGCAATGTTATGTGGAAAATATACTGGGGTAGATGATTTTCTGCCAGTGAAAATGGGAACAGGGATTAGTGTCTGAGATCTGTGGTTAGTTCAGACTTTCTGTAAATCTCTAGAAGTTACTGGCTGCTTGGTGTGTATAGTATAGCAATGTGTTGTGTCTATGATAACTGATCCAGATGGTACTGTCCCTCATATACCATGAATACTTTTGTGCCTTCAGTTTTTGTAACTTAGTGGCATACTTTTTTTTTTACTGTAACCTTTTCTTGTATTTTGAATGGAATGAGAGAGTGTTTCTAAACTGAGCAGCTTTATTTAAAAAAAATTGGAATAGCAGGGGATTACATCGCTAATTTATTTGATTTTAAATGTATCAGAGTCTCAGGGTAATATGAGCTCAGTGACTGAGTTGCCAGCACACTTAGCAGGAAGTCGTCAACATATTTAAATGTTAAGTTCTTTTAAAACACACCCTGTTTTTCACAGCAAAAGAAGAGTTATGGGAGGGGGGCAAAGACTGCAAGAGAATTAAGATACTATTAAAGTTCAATCGTCCTTACTCATACTCAAAATTCTAAGGTTGGACTACTCATTTTAAGTGACCTAATTTTTTCTATCAGTGTGCTGATGCAGAAGGCTGGTTCAGTAGTACTGTACAACTACTTAAAGAAGTGAAGACCTTGTATTCAAAATAGGAAAATGAATAATTCCAATCCTAGGTCATATCTGAAAACAATAAAAATGTACTAAGTCAAGAAATTGAGAGGACTTGCTGTTTAAAAAAAAATCAAATGATTGAACTCTGTAAAAACTGTCTTAAGCCCCAGTATCTTGTGCTGAAGTCATGATGTTAAATATTCTACTCTGTCTTCTGTGAAGACTGAACTGAATATGTGATTTAATTATTTCAATACTTAGTTAAAATAACTGATACAGGTCATATCTTAAAGCAGATGTTGTCACACATTATAATCAGAGATGGGCAGGTTGAATAGCAATAATTAACCAAGCTTCATTCTATGTAATGGTGACATCCTTTAAGGTGCGAGATACTTTTGGTGCTATATGCCTTCATACAGTTATTTGGGACTTAAATCATTTCAGTGCTGTATAGGATGTGACCATCCTATTTCAGTATTTCTTCTTGTATATCCTGTGCACTAAAAGAGGTGGAGACATTGTAGAGATATTGTAGAGCAGTGGTTCTCAAACTTCTTTTTCCCGCACCACTTGAGAATTGCCGAGGGTCTTGGCAGACCACATAATAAACTTTTTTTTTTGTTCTACAAATCAAAGCACATAACTCATATTTTAATATCAGTAGTCTTACCTTACAAGTACAGATATTCTCAATTGTTCTGCAGCCTTTCTGCAGAACACAGTTTAAGAACCTCTGTTGTAGAGTATTGTTTAAGATTAGCTGAAGTAGGCTTATAAATGTATTAATGGGGTGGATTAAAGTGTGAGGACAACTTCCATTCTGGCATGTCCTTGCTGTAGACTGGGTTATTGATGTTATTTTAAAAAATATTATTTGTAGGTTTAAAAACAATGAAAAAGCTTTGAACCCAGCAGTTTCAGATCTAGGGCACAGAACTCTAAATTGAGCAAAATGAGTAATCAATAACAGTATTAGGCTGTCGTCTTCATTGTGGAGCCTTGGGATCTGAGGTCTTGGGAGCTGAATTTTCTAGGAAAATTTCCATGTTTGACTTGGAAATATTTATGAAACTTGACAGCTTTTTTTAATTGCATATTAAAGTTGCTCAAGGAATAGGAAAATTAAATTAAAAGCTGAGAAGATAAAATACCTATTTGGTTTTGTGGTCATAAGCACATTATAAATTTGCACAGGTCTGTAACTTCAGCTTGCTTGTTTGTTTCCTTGTATTTTTGCTATCTTCACCTTTGTAACATTGAGCACATTTGACATATTCTAAAATTACTCTGTAAAGATAGGTCTGCCAGTATGAACAAAGTCAGATCAAATAACCTGTCAGATCAATCTGTTCACCAGGGCACCCCCTGGAATGACAAGAACAATGGCCATAAGCTACTAGAGAGGAGGCTTAGGCTGGACATTAGGAGAAAGTTCTTCACTGTCAGGGTTGCCAGAATCTGGAATGGGCTCCCAAAGGAGGTGATGTTCGCCCTATCCTTGCAGGTCTTCAAGAAGAGACTGGACAGGCACCGGCTGGGATCACATGACCCCAGGTTTGACTCTCTTCTTGCCTGCCAAGGACAGGGAGTTGGACTAGATGGCCCACTGAAGTCCCTTCCAACTCTATGAAACTGAAACCTGAAAAAACAGGTTAATAAAAAATAAATAAATGTAATTTACCTTCCCACAAAATCCCCATGGGAGTCTAACACCATAGCTATCTAACATAAAAAGATGGGTCTGTAGCATTCTGAAGTTCTTTTTAAACTCAAACTGAATGGTCAAAGGCAGGAGAGTACTTGTAGGTTGAAATACCTTCTCGCATGAGTAGCTGGGAGGGACCTTACAGATCATCAGGTCCAGGCCCCCTGCACTTGGGCAGGAAAGACTGCTGGGGTCAGATGACCCCAGCAAGATGGGCATCAAGACACTTTTTGAAGATCACCATGGTGGGTGACTCTACCACGTCTGAAGGGAACCTGTTCCAAACCCTCAATACTCAACTTGTAAAGAAGTTTTTTCTTATGTCTAGTCTGAAGTGATCTTCAATCAGTTTGTGCCCATTATTTCTATTCCTCCCCTGGGGGGCCTTGGTTGCTTCCCCATACCCTGATTTACTCCCATGATATACTTATAGGCTGCCACCAGGTCCCCTCTGAGTCTTCTCTTCTCCAGGCTGAATAGTCCTAAGTCCCTCAGCCTCACTTGCTATGACCTGGTCTCTAGGCCTCTAGAGACTAGGTCTCTAGTAATTTCTGTGTGCTGCACTTGTGAAGGTTTGTCAGAGAGATGAGCTGGCTTGTATACTTGTTTATTTAGATTTATATCCTGACGTCTCCAAAAGGATCAGAATGGCTTAAAATAAGCAGACAGTAACCACCAATAGGATCCCGCAAACAACACCTCTGAACTTGAGACCTCCGATTCTTCCCCTCCTACTGTTTCCTGACAGCAATCTCCATAGCTAAGTACAGACAGTCAAAAAGCCGGAGCCTAAGTTGATTCCATCTTTGCAGGTTAATCTAAACTGCATAGATTGAACTAATAAGTAAGTGAAGAGACATTTACTTTTTTGATTCTGGAAATGCAGTCACATGACTGCAGCGGCCCAGGTCAGAAGCCAGGGGGAGATGAAGCATGCCTTCCTGCTGAGCTGGAGCAGACAGCTTGGGCTAGCTCACCCATGCTGCAAAGCATCCTGGGATCAGCTTAGCCCTTCCCCCTCTCCAGCCCCTGCTACGAGTGAGCTGGGCTGTGAGGGAGGTGGAACTTCCAGTGAGCTGATGCTAACTCTACTCATTTGATTGCTGCAGGGGCAAAAGCCGCCACTGCTGGGGCTTTCCTTCCCTTTGTCCTGTACAGAAGAGAGATAGGAGGTCCGGTGGGCCCATTCCCTGATCCCCTTCCCATTCCACTGGGCTGACAGGTGCTGGCTGGGAGAAGAGGCTTTAGTGCCTTAACTGGCAGAGGGCCTAGCCCTGCTTCACTGGAGCAGACAGCATAACCAGGTCTGTAAAGCATTCTGGGATGCTGGGGGAATGTGAGTTAACTTGAATCGGGAAGGGATTGGGGACAGAAATTTCAATAAACCAGTTTGGCCCAAGTCAGTTAAACTGATACTACATCAGTTTGTCTTAAACTAATTTCAGCCATTTTGAAAGCCGTGTATGTGCCCTGAACTTTTGTTTAAACCAATTTTAGATCGCTTTAACCAGTTTGTGCAACTTCTGTCTCTAGCCTATAAGACTGGGGAAATGCAGGGAAATATTGGATGGCTTGCTAAAAATAGAAGTAGCAGAGGTGGGTAAAATCCTAGTCTAATAACCCACGGTCTTTTACTTAACCCACTAACATTCTATTGCTTGGTAGGACTTGAGTAACAGAATCTGGCTTTATATCTTTGTAGTAATAGGAATTTATCTTACCTATTAGGCAATACTCTTTTATCTTGCTAAATCCCTAAAAAACCATCTTAGTCTTAAAGCCAAGATATGAGGGTGCTTTCCAAAAGTAGTCATGTTAACTTGTTTTTAGGAAATCAAGCAAGGTGGAATAGGATTGTACTTATGCCCCTAGTCAGTGGAACGGAATATGACCTTTAGCTAATGCTTGTGAATATCTGATGTTTCCAGTCACTGTCGCACTTTTTCCTGCTTTACCCCTGGGGCAGCACTCGGTTTCCAGATTCTGTTTGTTTTTCTTGCTCATATTTCCTTCCGTGCCAGCGAAAGCAAAGTGAAACTGGCGCTCATGTGGTTCTGATGGTCCAATATTTAACAATGAAGTAAGCATTTTACTTCAGAGCAGCCCAAGAACAATCCTTGAGGCCTAATAACTGTTTGCAACTCAATATCTCATTGGAAGCCTTATAATATTTATGGATGTATTTCATAGTGATGTTGGTCTGAGATAAAAAGAAATATAAAACTCTTGGTTTAGAGATTATACCTTTTTATTAGACCAACTAAGAAATTGCACAAAAAAACCCCTTTCTTTGCAAGGTTTTGGGCACACGTGCCCTTCTTCAGGCTGAGACCAACACAAGCTACCAAATGCATCTCCAAAACAGGGAAGATGCCATACTTTAGCTTATTTTGGAATTATAAACTTCATTGCTAAACAAGAAAGAAAAATGTCTACACCTCCCTGCCTTTCTGCCATCTGACATCATCAGGGAAGAAAAACTGCCTTATCTGCACATGAAAGAAGAACTCGCACAATGGAACACTTGTGGACCCAGAGGAGCAGACATCCACCTTCAGCTTCCTCTGTGCAAATTAAGTTTATTTTCTACCTAAGGTGACTTTTTCCATCTTCAATTTTGCCTTAGCCTGCAGAAGGGCATGTGTGCCTGAAAGCTTGCAAAGAAAGATAATTTTTTTTTTGCAATTTTTTAGTTGGTCTAATAAAAGGTATCATCTCTAAACCAAGGGTGTTAGAGTTTTGCATTTCATAATATTTAGTGTTTTTTCTTAAGGTCCTGGCTCCTTGAGTTGTGCGTTTACGTGAGATCCTCAACATTCACTTTTTACAAAAAGTCATTTGTAGCTCTAACTGTTCCAGGATAAAACTTGAAAATATTCCTCAAGTACACTAAGTTTGAAAAGCAAATGGCAAATAGAAGAATATCAAATGTATTCTCTAAAACATTTTTTGTTAAGCTAATTTCATGATTCATATTTGAAATGTGTGCTGTTCAGTCACGAATATATGACAACAGAAGTGAGAAATGGAAACAGAAGAATAAAGACCTAACATGGGGAAGAAAGAAATGTCTGGATAGTGAGGGAAGCAGCCTTTGCAGAAGCAGTACCATTTCTTGCTGCTTTGCATGGAATTCTGGGAACTCTGTGAACACAACACATGTGGACTCTAGCAAGCAGTGAAAGGGGCCATCTGGCCTGGCAATCGATTTGAAAAGTGATAGTGGGAGTGGCTGTTGTAACCACATTGCAAGAGACTGAATCAAATGCTCAGACAATAAGAATCCTGAAATATGTGTTTACAGAGGAAAGAGCACAAGCAAATTCGTGACTAAGTGGTTCAATGAGTTAATGCTCCTTTTTGATTGGAAACTTTAAATTCAGATTCCGGTTTTATTTGGATCCCTAATGCACATATTATGGAACCACTACACAGTACACTGCTTTTGATGAAAGATCTCAGGACTGGGAAGTCCAAGGTGGTAAAATAAGTTGCATGTCATATTACTGATATATTTTGGCAGAACTTTGCTATAGCTCTCTACTCTTACTGGAACACATAGTTTAAATGTGATGTATTTAAAAGAATCACAGAATTGAACTTCTCCCCTCCCCCTCCCTGGTCCATAACTTGGCCTTGCAACAAGGGACGCTGCACCTTGCCTCTGGAAGCCTTGTTGCTTCCTTGATCCAGTTGCACATCATCAAACTGACACTCGCCCAGTCATCCTAGCTGTACACACAAACTCTGGCTGGCAGCCTGAGTCTGCACTCTCTCTGGTTTAATTCCCACTTCTTGGCTGAAGTGAAAGCTGTCCTCTCTGTGGATGCATGTGTTGCTTTGGAGGACTACCTGTGCACATGAGACCTCACTGATAGCTGCTTGCTAGACAAACCTCCTCCCATATTGCTGCCTATTACTTTAGCCATGGGAAGCTAATGAGAGAGACAGGCCCAGTAGCCTGCTATCCTTCCCCCTGACTAATAAGAAGAGTGGTGGGATCTATTTCAAGGATCCTGTCTGGGAAGGTGCTATACATGGGGGTCAATCAGAATGCATCATCCTGACACAATCTGGAGGCAGTGCCTAGGAGCAGCAACATGAGAGCAAGCCATCTTGCAGCCTGTTTTCACTCTGTACATTCTTCTGCAAGTGAATTGGCCATCTCCAGTAGCAGCTGCTGTGTGGCCCTCTAGCCATAGGCCTCTTTGCTTATCACTTAGACCCAGCAGCATCCCCTTTCTGCGAGAAGGAGGTAGAGGTGATTTTCTTCCGTGCCTTCCTAGACTGCCCCCAGCTGCAGCCACTCTTTCCTATCCTCAGTACCCTCTTTGGTTTGCTGGACCCTGACTTCCCTGAGACGGCATACATAATTTCTATCCTGTACCAGGTGGCCAAGGGGAGTGTGATCTCCTTGGCCAGTTTCCTTATGGGACAGGCCAACATGGCGACTCTGAAAAGGTGCAGATATTGGCTTTCAGGGGCTGGCTTCAAAGATGTCCTCCAACTCTTCTGCTTCCTGGTCTAGGCACTTTTCACTTCTGAATATGGACACTTCACCTTTGCAGTTTGTCATGCTGAGCCATCAAGGAGGGGGATTCAGTGTTAGTTGATATGGTGTTTTGTTACTGATGAGTGTTTCACGCTTAGCTTGTGCGTGAGCTACACATTTTGGCACTCTTACCACTTGTTTTTAGTATTTTTATAATAAATATTTTAAAAGACCAAAAAAAAAAAAAGAGTCCCTGTTGAACTGAGCTTGTGGAATTGATAAAGATTGAGTACTTCAGAGCCTTGGAACTATATGCGACACTGCTTTGAGCCCAGTTGTGACAGCAGTTTATTCCAGTGTTACTCAGGGGAAAGTATTAAACATAATGGGAAGAAATTAACTTTTAAGAAATTACAATTTTACTCAAAGATGAAAGGATTAAAACACTAGATTCTCGCTATTTTAAGAAAAAGAAAAATGGCTAAATGAATTTCTCCTTCAGGATTTGTGTAACCTGAGGTTAAAGTGGAACAGTGGAAACTTCTTTAAGTTGGCTTTTCTGGTGGGAACGGGGGCAGGGAAGCCCCTTACAAATGTTAATAGTATATTTTCATTCAGGTAATTGTGTTCTGGTAACTCATAAGTTATAATGAAAAGTGTAGGAGTTCTCAGAGAAATATTCTTCGCATTTTGCCAATATAGTATTTTCTCTCTGACCAAGTTACCGTGGTTTTTCATTAAATATGCACAATTTTAATTTAATTGATATGTTAAAACTGCTTATCTTCCAATGCACATAAACATCCATGGCGCATAATTCCTTGTAGTTACATTAGCATAGTGTTGTAACTGTTTCAGGATCACCTTTTGTGCACGTGTATCTTTCATAAATATAAATTAAAATTATGCACATCAAAAAAGGAAGTCCTTAAACTTTTTGTACTTTATCAATGTTAAATCATTCTAACACTGAATATAAAAAAAAACCTCAAGTACATATCATTAACATACTTAAGTCTTGAATCATACTAGTGAGCTGTTATATGTAATAAAATAAATTCTAGACTTTGGACCATATACATCAAGAATAAAAGAATAGCATTTCAAAGTAATTTGTCATGCTGGGTGGAGTATTAATCTGTATCTATAAAGTTTCTGATAATTTAGATTGAGAAATGTGTTCTGTTGGGTAATTTAGTGGATAATGACTCTTGGCCATATCAGTGTTACTTGATGTTTCTTGTCAGTGGCTGTAAGTTTTATAGTGTGCAGTTTGTCTTTACCGGAGTGTTCAGTTATTACAGTAATATCTTCTTGTATGACAGTAGTCTGGCACCTGTCACTATTCAAGGGATCTAGAAAAATCAGTAGATTGGGACTGTGACAGAGAGTAAATTGAATGCTGGTTAGTGAAGGCCTTGTGCCACCATATTGGTATTTAGGTAGTTTGAACTTATCAACCACACCAAAATGACATACAGCAGAAAAGTGACCTTTTGAAAAAAAGGCATTCACATGTTCAGAATCATGATTGTAATCTGGTTTCTTTTTTAAAAATGTATACCTCTACCTCTGAGATAACAGAAGAGGTTATGTCTGTGTGAAAGTTAAGTGGCTTTTATAGTGATTTTTATATATATTTCAATTTAATGGGAGCCTAGACTTCTTACCTGCTTTGGCAGTATTTGAAAATCCCAATAGGTGCTTATATGCACGTTTAGGTGCCTAAATATCACTGAAGATCTGGACTTCAGCCTCTTGACCAAAAAAAGGACAGTATTTATGAAGTAGTGAGAAAGTTAAGGGATCCAGTTGGAATAATAGAGGTAACTATTGAAGGCAAAGGTTGTGTTAAAATAACAACACTTTTAAGTAATTATTTTTGCTTGGTTGTAAAAATACACTGTATATATGGGTGGGGTGGGAGGGTTGGGGAGTTGAGATGCACCTATATAGTGTATGCTAATTGAGATGTTGGAAGATTGTACAAAAAGATTATACAAAACCTCTGATGTCCAGATTCACTATTGGATTATTTCTAATGATGTATTACCACTAAATCTCCAAATGTTGGCTCTTCAGTAAATAATGCAATATGAAAATTGATATTAAATGTTAGTGAAGGTTAGAATTTTGATGTGTTCTTTGGAGAAGAGAAGGTGGAAGAAAGATTTGCATTTTATTTGCTTTTTGAAACCTTCCTAATTTCCAAGGTAACAGATAAATTGGCCAGCTGTATTTCAAAGTAAAGTAGGCTGATGGGAATAGTTTCTATTTGCAACAGCATGTCATGCCTGAAATCATCAGCTAATATACATACATTGTGTTTTTAATACCATCCTAAGTTTTCAGACTTAGGATGGTATTACATTTAGGCAGAGATTTCATTTTGGTGGATATTTGAAATGTGTAACTAACATTGCTCAAGCTGACAGGTAATATACTTTCTACTTCTAGTATTACTCTAAAATAAAATAAGTTATTTTTTACCTTTTTTGGTACAAAATGAATGAGATTCTTGATTTGGTTTCACTTCCCATATTGCTTCTATCTTACCATTGGAATAAAGTCCTGCAGAGTGATAAACATTGTCCTGATGAAGGACAGTTGGCTATTTAATAAGAACACACTAAACAAAGGAAACTTTTTACTTGCTGCTATTAAGGAATAGGGTGAGAACTGTTGTAAAGATAATGCTAAAGAATTTGCAGCAGGTGTTGGATATGGAGCAGCATGCAATAGTAATGCCAACTTAATTTCCATCAAAAGACACTCCTTTCCACTTGTAAAAATAGGTATGGCATCTGATACTGACTCAGAAAGGAAAATGTGAATAATGATATAAGCACTGAAGCTGTTAAGAATGATTAGTTAACAAACTGCCTGTGAGTAATGCATTTCCTTTCCCACCCAGAAAAGCTATCCTATGAATCCCTGTACATATACCTGTGAACCCAAAGAAGAGGTGTGTATTAATAATACCTATATAGTACATAGCCAAAAGTGCACAACTGGAAGAAAAGTACTTGGTCCGAAAGACGTATACATTTCCATGGAATATTAATTTACTGCCAATTGAACTGGTGCCCAGTGAATTAATCACAAGAATAAAACTGCTTAAAGAAATGTCTCATTTTAATTTTGGCAGCTCTGTGAGGCAGTATTATATCTATTTTAATTCAATAGCTATGTCCTATGATTATCTATAAATGTTCGAAAATACCACATAAGATATTTTCAAGACTTGAATGCCCTCTGGGATGATAAGCATCCTTGTGTAAACCAGTGGCTAAATGCTGTTGGAAGGCAGAGTTGAGTTGCATAGTGGTAGGCAAGTAGTGTTTGATTTTAAGGTGTGAGGTGTTTTTCATCACAACTCTGTACAGCTGAGAGCATTATTGTACACTTCCGTAAACTAATACTAACCCACAGCTTCTCTAGTGTTGACTACTTCATTTATTCATAAGGTACCTGTGAGAAACATTCTTTTATGTAAAGAGGAAAAATTGTTGAGATACCAAACTAAAAACGTGGAGAAAAAAAAAAAATTGAGCCCTTGTGTATTTCAACATTCGAGTCTCATGCAATAATAAAAGGCACCATTGCTATTGGGTGTTTTCTGTGTGCAGCTTTGTATCCAAGCATATTAAAATATTCAAGTCCAGAACGGCCATGATACAGTGATAGACCAAGATGAGCTTTGGTGAAATTTAATGAACTAATCTTTGGCTAAGGTACAGACAGTCAAAAAGCCTGAGGCTGAATCCTTTCAATTTTTGAAGGTTTCTCTAAACTGTGTAGATTGAACAGATAAGCAAATGAGCTGACATATTTACTTTTTGAAACCGCAAAGGCATCTAAGCCCCTGCAGTGGCCCATGCCAGTAGCCCTGGGGTGCTAGAGGATGTCTGCCAGCCACTGCAGAGAGCTGGGAGTCCAGCAGTTTTTTTCTCCAGCCGTGCCCCACCTCAACTTTGGCACCAGATGCCCAGCCAGGGTCTCCCCAAAGCAAGGGGAGGGGGAAGCCCACAGAAGTTCTTTTCTTCCCCCTCCTTCTGCCCCCCCTCCCCCCCCCCGGTGATTTCCTCAGCCTTGGGCTTCCTGAGGAGGCGGCATGGGGGGAGGGGGGGGACTACCATCTCAGCTGGGGTCTGTGGGGAGGGAAGCCCACAGGGGGCTTTCCTTGCCCACCCACAGCTGAGTGATTTCTCTCCAGCCATTCCCCCCCTCCTCAGCCTCTGGGCCAGCTGAGGAGGGGACATGGCTTGGGGAATAGCCCCACTCCTGATTCTGGTGGTGGGGGTGGGAAAGGGAAATGCCCCACTCAGGGCTTTTCCACCCATGCTGGGAAGACCCTGGCTGGGGGTCCAATGCTGAGCTCAGGGGCAGTCTTCCCCCCCCTGCCCTCTCCTCAGCTGGCCAGAGGCTAAGGATGGCACGTGGCTGGGGGGTGGTTTCCCCCACAATGCCACCTCAGCTGGCTGGAGGAGTGATAATGCTCCATCTAGGGCAGACCCTGTTCTGCTGGATCAGACAGCATAGTCCAGGGCTGCAAAGTATGCTGGGGGACTGTGAGTTAATTTGAACCAGGAGGGGATCTGGGACAGAAGTTCCACAGACCAGTTTGACGTAGATCAAGTCTGATACTACATCAGTCAGGCTCATCTTGAACCAGTTTCTACCATTTTGAAAGTGATTTAAGTGCACTAAACTTCTGTTCTATTACAGGTTTAAACTGGTTATTGATCACACGAACTGGTTTATATATAACTCTTGTTCATAGCCTTTATGTACTACTTACATTTTAAAGATAGGCAAGGATTTTTTGTGGGTGGTATCTTTTTATTGAACCAACTGCATGGTTGGGATAAAGCTAGACAAGCTTTTGAATGCAAAGCATGTTTTATCAGGTCTGAGGGAAGAAGCAGGCAATAGGGATTGATTAAGAAGTGTTCTGTGAAATGGGAGAAGAGAGAGATTCCCAAAGGTAGCAGACAAACAATTAGCAGAAAAAAGAAGTTTGTTTAATGGGACATGACCATCACAGCTATGTTACTCTAACATGTATTGAAGACAGAAGCTCATGCAACCTTAAGGCTACAAAGTTGAAAGATTTTATGGGGGGGGGGTGTGT
>NW_017729032.1:96971741-96976359 GCF_001723915.1 Gavialis gangeticus
GTGTGTGTGTGTGAGAGAGAGAGAGAGAGAGAGAGAGAACCAGGATGAAATTGAAGTGAATGTGAGAAGTAAGGAATCAAAATTAAAATCCTGGAGGGAGATGGAAGGGGCGACTAGAATAGAAAAAAGATCATGAGCAAGTAAGAATGAGTGAAAGAGCACTACATACAATGAAAGAGAAGATAACTTATGATCTGTAACAGGAAAGAACGTACAAGGCAGCTAGGAAAGGAAAGAAGCTATAACAAAAAGCAAAGAGTGACTCATTTGTTTAACCATGTTAAAGAAACTTTCTGTGTGTACAGTGGTGCAACTGTTGTTCCTCAACTGTACAAGAGGTGAGCATTTTGTATGGCATTTTTTTTTTCTTGCTGGGAAGTTTAGTTTTCTAGATGTTAGGTGTCGGGTGTGAGTCCTGAATTACTGAAGCTTTTTTTCCAATCATCTTAAAATGAGTGAGATGTGAAATGGAAAGGGGAATGATACAAAGTGTAGTGACCTCCAGTTGTACAACTGTTTTGCACATATTATGGTTTTCAGCTGCATCAGTCTGAAGTTCTCTGGTTACTTTGCAGAAACTTTCTAAAATCTCTCTCAGAATTGGCAACTCTAGCATTGAAGAAATATGGGCTGCTGCTTTGACATAGTGCTAAGCACCTGCAGTAGTGCCAAGCAGCAGCTGGAAAACTCTATCCTGGAGCTCTATAACATAAGGCAGAGTGTGTAACGTTGTAATACAGCAGACTTCAATGATGGAGCTGGGTGAGATTTTTTTCTTTAAGTCTTTAGTGGTTTATTTTGAAGAGTGTGATTCCTAGCAGGACAAGCAGGTATAGCATGTATTATGTATGTATTTTTACTCGGTTTGCTACATGTAGTCAAAGCTTTCTGCAGCGGACTTTGTGTGCTTGAATGTCTTGACTAGTATGATACTGTAGGATAATTTTTACTGGATAATATTATTTGGAGGCTATTTTACTTAGGGCTTGGTATTTGACTGGTCAAATAAAGTTTGGTCAGTTGACTTATCAAATATTGGTAACAAATTTTAAGAAATTGACAATAGGCCAAAAAATACACAAAAAAAACATGGCTTTTCCACCAAATATGTTTAAAAAATCATATTTCCATCAAGGAAAATTCAAAAAATGCAATTTTTTGGTAAAATTTGCTATAGTCTTTGACCAGTCAAAAATATGCAGTCAGTTGACAATATTTGACCAGTCGAGTGGTGTGCCAACCCTAATTGTACTTAACGTGTGTTGAAAACCGGGAAAGGGTGTTCATTATAATACAATGAACATGCTCTTACACAGCTGTTGCCTTGGTAAATGTGATAAAGAACCAAGGTAGAATGATGCCGAAAGCATGCGTTCATGGAATGAATAGGAATTGCGTAGGGAACTGATGCTTCTAAAGTGAGGTTGCTGAAACTTTATCACTATGCAGATTAGACTTTCTAAAATCACACATCAGATGGATAAGCAGAAGGCACACCCACCCAGACTGAGCAAGTACAGAATGAGATGCATCAGGAATGAAATCTGGTGCACCCAATCTGCAAACCACATTCATTTCTGCAATGCAAAACATTTTATACTCTTTGAAATTTGGCCTCTTTGTACTTTTGTTGGGTGTGGATTGCTGATGGAAAATCTTAAAGGGCATCAAGTTCCAGGGGTAGTACTTGTTATTTCATTGTGTCCCTTCCATCCCTTCTTTGGAGAAATGCCCACAGAGCTTATTCACAAAAATAACCAGCTGAACTGCTCTTGCATATAATGTGTTTGTCTTTCAGAAATCAATCTGATTTCTGCCATTTAATTTGAACTTGTGACACCTAGTTGAATAATATTTGTAAGTATTCAACACATTCGTTATTGAATAAAATATGAATTAGAAGATTACCTATTAATTGGCTCACTTGCACAGGAAGTAGTGTAATATTTGCCACAAAATTGTTGGGTAGCTTATTTGCAGTTTTTTCAAAATATTGATTTGTTTAAATGCAATTCAAACATCAGAAAAACATATATCAAGTGTGTATGTAAAACCAAACTATGTACACAAAAATAGTATAAGGGGAAAAAAGAGGAGGGAAGGATAGAAGAATAAAAGAAAAATCTGCAATGAGCAACAATCCAACTACCAAAATAGTCCAAGAGTTCCTTCTGAAGATAAAATCCAGTTCTCTTTGTGATTGTTCAGATAGGGCTGTAAAACTGAGTTCTAAATCTGAGTTCATGAACTTTTGGCACTAAGTGCATCTTGGAACATACTTAAATAGTGCGATTTGATCACCTGTATTATATGGAATGGTTTCTTTTCCTTTAATACCTGAGTTCAGCAACTTATAGCCCATGGGCTAGATCTGGCCTGTAGAGCCATTGTATCCACCCTGCAAATTAAATGCGAAATTTTAGGAGCGGTGGGGAAATGTGGCGGTGGCTGGGTCCTAGTGACTGTCCACTGGTATGTGACCTCAGCTGGGCCATTCTGCCTCACAGCCTGAAAGACTGCTAGCTGGATCCCCAGTGGATGATACAAGCTTTACAGACAGGAAGAAACCTTAAGTCATTTGGTTCTCTGATACTGTCTCTCTTCCTTAACAGTACATATACTATGAGGAAAAAACTAAGTGTGGGAAATGCTGGATGTTTTTAAACCTCTTCTTGTCCCATGTTCTAATAGGAAAATAATTGCTTTCTATAAATTAGGATTCCAAGGGAAAGAATAAAATGTTGTGTTTTTTTTTTCCTACTAGGAATATGAACATGCCAGCATTCTTATGGTAATATACTAATTCATATAGGCATCTGTGTTAGCATGCACAAAAACCTTTCACAGGATTTTATCAGAAAAGCCAGTATGTCAAACTCCCACTGTTTAGTTCAATTTGATTACATGTATGTTTTAGCATGTAGCATTTAATGAACCTCTTAGTAAATTTTTCCCACTATTCAAACAGCTCTAGGTAGGACATATTTTACAAATGAGAATGAGGTGTAGGGAGTAGGTTGGAAGGAAACAGTAAAATTAGTATTCGTTAAATTTTACACACTCTGAATTTTGAATCGGTTCAGGTTACTCTAAGTAGTGCTTAAATTTTACTTTCCACATATTTGATGGGGGAACTTTCTGAGCATCTTGCATGTCTAAACTAATTTGTTAAAGTAAATGATATCTAGCAGTAAAATACTTGTCTGTCTGTCTGTTTGTCTGTCTGTCTCTTGCCTCTGTTTTTGTTTTTCAAGTGCTGGGATGCATGCTAGGCAACTCGCAAAACAAATAATAACCCAGGCCCAGACTCAAAAGAGCATACACTTGAAGTATAATATGAGACAAGTGAGGGTTGTAAATAAGGAGTTATTTTGCATGGGAGGGAGAGTGGTATTACAAAAGAAGTTTAAAAAAAAAAAAAAAGTACACTGTTACCTAGTAAAACACATGCACCTTACTGCCTATGGTTCTTTTATTATAGAAAAGATTACCACTGGTACCTTCCCACTTCCTTGTATGTAACATGCTAGGAATAATTTTGTAGATAGTTTGATAATGTGAAATAGTGAGTTTGTGCACAGGTTGGGAGGGCTGTGCCCTGGTGGTGAGAGACAATGTGCACAAATGTATGAATTCATGAGGAAAAAAAAGGCAGAGGGTATAGAGCAGTGGTAGATCCTGTGGTAGATAGGTAGATCCTGTGGTGCCTTTTACTTAGAAAAAGTGATCTTCACTGTAAAAAGGTTGGAGGCCACTGGTATAGAGATTGATACTGAAGGTGGAACAGAGCAGATGTGAGCCCAGAAAAGGAAGTTGGCTTGATGCAAGCCGTAAATTCATTGTTTATTAGTCACTCTTTGTGTCCAGCTGTAGCAGGGAGTCGAAGTTCATCCCTGCTATGCTCGCCCTGTGGATGAGCTGATGCCGGGAATCTGGCAGCGAGGTTCAGTTAAAAGCAGATGTGGTCCCTTTAAATCTGGTGTGGGAGAATGATGTAGGGAACACAAAAAAAAGAGATGTTGGGACTCCAGGTGGGGGGAGAAAGTACTCCAAACTGTGGGGAGTGAAAGAGGGACCACTGGAAAGAGGCTGGTACTGAGCATAGTAACTTACCTGGGCTGGTGTGGAGGCACTGGCAGACAAATGCTGGAACAGCCATCCTGGAGGGCAGTGCTGAACAATGATGGCTTTTGCCAGTATTTCTCGAAAGCTGGAGGTGAGAGGTTGTCTGGACCTGCAGGAGAAGAGAGAGAGAGAGAGAGAGAATGTTTTAGACAGAAACGGTGAGTAAAGAGTCAGGCTCCTGCCAAGGGGCGAGACACGACCTGGGTGGTGAAGACCCCAGCCGGGGAGGACTGTAACTGTGGGGTGGGAGTCGGCCTCACTTAGCAAAACAGCCCAATTGCTGATAGAGACAGGGTTAGACGCATGCTGTGAGGATTAACAGCGTGGGAAAGTATCTCTGAAGGGAACAGAGACTGAGCTGAAAAAATACAAGTTGGCTAAGTGCAGACTGTGACTTTTGGTTTCTTACAAAGTAGACTGTAAATAAAAGACCCCTGAATACCAGCTCCTGGCTTTGTTTCATAGTTTCATAGTTTCTAGGGTCAGAAGGGAC